>NW_027223774.1:2988691-3588691 GCF_028538775.1 Myotis yumanensis | reverse complement strand
GAATAAATGACTAACACCTCTGCTATAAAAACGTCCACTGTGAGTTGAGACTGTTTCCTGATGGATGAACAGCACCAACGTGACACTGCAAAGTCCATTCAAAGTTGTCGTCACAGAATCCAAAGGCCAGACCAACAAAGGAAATGATCGGTGCAGTGCCCGGGAGGGATCGGGCACCTGGCCCCCAAGAGCCTTCTCTCCTCCTGAGCCCTCAGTTTGGGGAAACTCAGAGCCAGGCCCAGGGCGGGACAGTCCGCAGGCAATGGGTTCACAGCTTGCGGACCCGGAAGGGCTGCAACAGCTTCTGACCCACCACATCCTGTGCGTCTCTGTTTTTCCGACCCTAAGTCTCCTCCATTTGCACAGCAGGAGCCCTGAGAGCAGACGCCATGATGTCCATCCTCTCTGCTCTTCTCTGCCTCGGTCAGTTGTGGACATGGGGAGGGGCAGCAGGAGGGGTGGCGGCACCCCCTTGTTCATGGGAAACCTCAGGCTCAGGCAGCTCGAGTGGATGGGGCCCCGATGGGAGGAGAATCAGCTCAGACATCCAGATGCAAATCGCTCACAGAAACTCTCTTCCAGGGCTGAGTCTGGGCCAGAGGATCCACGTACAGGCAGGTGAGTCCTCCCCAGGCTCCAGGTCCCTCCACTTACTTTACCCCTGGGGCTCAGGAGGGAGCACAGAGGTCCTGGATGAGCTGGGGGATGAGGGTGGGGAAGGGCTTTGTAACCCTGCTTCTCGTTTCCTTCCAGGGACCCTCCCCAAACCCACCCTCTGGGCTGAACCAGGCCCTGTGATCCCTTATGGGAGCCCTGTGACCCTCTGGTGTGAGGGGAACCTGGAGGTCCAGAAGTTTGATCTGTATAAGGAAAGAAAACGTGTGCTTTGGAACACACAGACTGAAAGGAAGTCCACAACCAAGGGCAAGTTCTCCATCACACACATGACAGAGCACGATGCAGGGAGATACTCCTGTTATTATAACAGCTCCACTGGCAGGTCAGATCCCAGTGACCCCCTGGAGCTGGTGGTGACAGGTGAGAGGACCCTCAGGGGTTCAAGGCTCGGGATCTGCCCTAGAAAGGGGGTTTGCTCTCAGGGTGTCTCCCTCTCACAGCCCAGCCCTGGGGGACATGAGGGAAGAGTGAGCCCATTTAACAGGCTGCCTCCTCCTCTCCTAGGAACCTACAGCAAACCCAGCCTCTCAGCCCTGCCCAGCCCAGTTGTGCCCTCAGGAAGGAAGGTGACCTTCCACTGTGGCTCAGGGCAGGGATTTGACAGGTTCATTCTGACTAAGGAAGGAGATGACAGGCTCTCCTGGACCCAGGACTCAGAGCCACACCCCAGTGGCCGGTCTCAAGCCCTGTTCCGTGTGGGTCCCGTGACCCCTAGCCACAGGGGGACGTTCAGATGCTATGGCTATCACAGGAACAGGCCCCAGGTGTGGTCACACCCAAGTGATGCCCTGGAGCTCCTGATCCCAGGTGAGTAAGTCCCATCCTGCTCCCATCCATGGATTGAGGAACCAGACACATTGGCATCTTCACTGGGAGTGGAGCCCCATGTGAAGGGGTGGGGAGAGGGGAGCACAGGAGCTCCTGGGCCAGAGAGAGAGACAGTGAGACCTGGGGGCCAGGAGAAGGAGGCTTATGGGAGGAGCAGCCCCTGTTATTCACATCTGGTCTCCCCAGGTGAGTCTGGGAAGCCCTCCCTCCTGAGCCAGCAGGGCCCCATCGTGGCCTCTGGACAGAGCCTGACCCTCCAGTGTCGCTCTGATGGCGGCTATGACAGATTCGCTCTGCACAAGGAGACGAAACAGGGCCTCCCCCAGAGCCTTGTCCTGCTGCCCCAGGCTGGGCTCTCTCAGGCCCACTTCCCCCTGGACACTGTGAGCAGCTCCCACGGGGGCCGGTACAGATGCTACGGTGGATACAACCTCTCCTCTGAGTGGTCGGCCCCCAGTGACCCCTTGGACATCCTGGTGGCAGGTGAGAAGCCAGTGGGTACAATCTGGGGCCCAGACTCTTATCAGGCCCTGCTGGGGGTCTCAGGTGATGAGGCCAGAATGACGGTGTGGGGCCCAGGGAGGAAAAGAGATAGAGAGAGAGGCAGGGGATGGGAGGAGAGAGGGGTAAACTCAGAGAAACAGACAGACAGAGAGGAGGGTCCTCAGAGAAAGGCCTGGTGACTCTCAGGTCAGAACGAGGTGGGCAGGGAGCCCTCACCCTCCCTCCCTCTCTCTAGGACACCTGCCTGACACACCCTCCCTCTTGGTGCAGCCAGGCCCCAGGGTGGCCTCAGGAGAGAACGTGACCCTGAGGTGTCAGTCCCAAAGCTGGAGGGACACGTTTCTTCTGTCCAAGGAGGGGGCAGCTGGTCCCCCCTTGCGTCTGGGATCAAAGTACCGAGCTCTGCAGTACCAGGCGGAGTTCTCCATGAGTCCTGTGACCTCAGCACACGCGGGCACCTACAGGTGCTACAGTTCATCCAGCATCTCTCCCTTCCTGCTGTCACTCCCCAGTGAGCCCCTGGAGCTCCTGGTCTCAGGTGAGGGGCCCAAACTCTATCGGCTGAGCTGTCAGCCCAGGGTCCTGTCCCCAGAAGTATTATGGGCTGTAAGGGAGTTTGGGGCTGTCATGATGGTCATCCCGAGGAGATCTTTTCCTTAGAGGCCTCCCAACCCGTCCACCCCCTGCCCCTCACCTGGATACTGAAGCAGTGGGAGGGCCTCAGGGGCCACAGCACAGACGAAAGAGGGTGTCTGTGTGAAATGGGTTCCAGGATCAGCCCAAGCCTCTCACCCTCTTCCTGTCCTCATTTCCAGGACCCTCTGGAGGTCCCAGCCCCCCACCCACAGGGCCCATCTCCACAGCTGGTGAGTCCCGGGGAGCTCTGCTCAGAGGGAGCACAGCCCACCCAGCAAGTCCTGAGAGTCTCTCAGGGGATCGAGTGACCCAGATCCTCAAGGACAGGCTTGTGTCCCAGGGGGGCTGGGAGTCCCAGGGTCTGAGGTAGTGATGGGTGGGGTGGTCATGGCAGAGGGAGATGTGGGGGCGCAGGCTGGGGCGGTGAACGTGGTCTCATTTGGGGAGAAGGCAGCCCCCACCCTCCTGCCCCATCCTCATCCCAGGAGGCTCTGGGGATCGGTGTCCCACCCACAGGGTCAGGCATACAGATGGGTAAATGGGGGGCTCTGTGGGAGGTGGTGGGTGCCTCCATGGGAGAGAGGGGCTAAGCCATGCTGGGGTCCAGGCCCATCTCGATTTGCTGACTTGGACTCACCCTTCCCCTGTCTGGGCCTCAATGTCTCCAGGTGTAAAAGGAGAGAATCCTTGTCCAGAGCTTAGATTTCCTGTCAGTTCTGTCTCTGACCTCCTGGGAGAAGGGCTTCACAGGGAAGCCCCCAGGACATCATGGTATGGGGCCTGTCCCCTCTGTCTCCCATGGAGGCATCCACCACCTCCCCACAAAGCCCCTCATTTACCCGTTTGTATGCCTGACCCTGTGGGTGGGAGAGACCTATCCCCAGAGCCTCCTGTGGATGAGGATGGGGCAGGAGGGTGGGGGCTGCCTTCTCCCCAAATGAGACCAGGTTCACCGCCCCAGCCTGCTCTCTGGCATCGTGGTAGTGACACTGTACAGGGAGGGACAGGCAGGACAAGGGTCTAGGCACCCAGTCCTCCCCTTCAGCTCAGAGGAAGGAACAGGGTGGATCAGCCCTGCTTCAGCTCCTGGCTCTGCTGCTCCTGATGTGGGGCTGGGCAGCCCCTTCTCTCCTCTGAGTGTCGGGTTCCTGTCTGCTCATCCCTGGTCCCATCCTGCTCACAGGCTGCTGGGAGATGAGGTGACATAAGGGCCTCACAGAGCTCAGGAAGGCAGAGCCCCAGCCCAGCCTGACCTTCCTAAGGGGCTGTCAGAGACCTGTGGGTAGACAGGGATCCAGGAAAGACTCAGAGTCCACCCCACACCCTGCCCATGCCTGTTCTGCTGTGCTGGGGGCGGTAATGAGGAAGGACCCTCAGCTCCAAATGAGACCTGGACAGGATCCTGCAGAGGAGGAGTCCAGAGCACAAAGCAGTGTCCACTTGGGATGTAGGGTTGGGGGTGTGAGGCCAGCACAGGGAACCCACAGTCCCAGGATCCAGTCCCTGCACTGCCCCATCCAGGCTGGGTGACCAGGGGCATGTGGTTAACTCCTCTGAGCCTCAGTGAAGTGGGTGGTTGGGTCAGCCATGCCTGGTGCATGACTGCTGTGAGGTGAGAGGAGATAAATGACAGGTCCCAGCATGTGCCTCTCACACAGTGGGGGCTCATTAAATGGCATCATTGGCTCATTCATGATATCACTATTGTCCTAGGTCCCAAATGGTACTGGATAGGGGTCTTGGTGGCTTTGGTCCTGCTGCTCTCCCTTCTTCTCTTCCTCCTCCTCCGACATCGGCGTCAGAGCAAAGGCAGGACCTCAGGTGAGTAGGGAAGGGTGTGACCTGGGTCACACAATGGGGGGCTCAGAGCACCTGCTACAGGAAAACCAAATAGATGGAGAAGGTGAGCTGAGAAAAGGATTTCTCCAGAATCTCACATCAGAAATCCTAGGAAGAAGACACTCACTGTCAGCACAGATGGACAGAGGTAAGGTCATCTTTCATTCTTCTCAACCTCATGAATAGGAATCATTCTCACAAGCGCTTTTTCCAAATCCAATGATAAGGTCATGTGATTTTTATCCTTCATTTTGTTTATGTGGTGTATCACGTTTATTGATTCATGAATATTGAACCATCCTTGCATGTCCAGAGAAAGTCCTCCTTGGTCATGGTGTGGGATCTTTTTAATTTATTGCTAGGTCTGGCAGCATGAGGATAAGTGACAGGAGGATTTCAACGGTGGAATCAAGGAGACACTGTTCTGTCTCACTGTCTCTATCCAGCAGAGCAGGAAGGATGATGGCCCCCAGGGAGTCTGTATGCCCAGGTGAACTGCTCACCGTCAAGACTCAGGCAGGGAATGACCACCTCTCTTCCTTTCCTATCAGGGGAACTTTTGGACATGAAGGACAGACAAGCAGAAGAGGACAGACAGATGGACAGTCAGGTGAGTCACATTCGCCCCAGGCCCCAAGGCTCTCAAACCCCAACCATGTTTCATCTCTCTCTCTCCCCCTGCTCCAGGCTGCTGCATCTGATGCCCCCCAGGATGTGCCCTACGTACAGCTGAACCTATTGGCCCATAGACAACAGACAAGTGCACCCCCATTCTCCCCATCAAAGGAGCCCTCAGAAGAGCCCAGTGTGTACGCTGCTCTAGCCATCCACTAGCTCAGGATGGACTCAGACCACCACACTCCAGGGAGGGGTATGCAGGGACCCCAGAAGGCAGGAAAGCTACACCTCTGGACACTTGGCCAGTGCCCCACCAACTGTGGAGACCTGAGGTGCCCCTGGGACTCTCAGGGAGTCACCTCATTCTATAGTCAAAGATAAGCCAATGTCTCTACATTTGGAAATCAAAACAACAGACTTCCCAATAATCAACGTGTGAACAATGTGAATGTTTTAACTGGAATTGTAATGTAAATATGACACATCAATCCTATGAAATAATAAAATTAAGAACTTAAAAAAAAATCAATGGCCTAATCTATTTGTCAAGGATTTAGAAAAACAAAACATTGCGTTGATACTTTAGATCCATAGACAACTAGATGATAAAGATGTGGCTAGTATGCGTTATCTATAATAATGAAAGCATAATATGCAAATTAGACTGGACAGCAGACGACGTTCCCAACATCAATATGGATGAAGCCACAGTGGCAGGGGACAAGGTAGAGGCTGTTAGGGGTGATCAGGCAGGAAGAGCGGTTACGGGTGATCAAACAGGCAGGCAGGCTAGTGGTTAGGGGCCAGTGGCCCTGGATTGTGAGAGGGTGCAGGCCATGCTGAGGAACACCCTGCCCCCTGCCCCGATGCACAAATTTCATGCATTGGGCCTCTATTGAAATATAAACCAACCAAAAATAGAATGAAATACTGCCATTTGGGACAACATGGATGGACTTGGAGGGCATTATGCTGCTTGGAATGATTCAGACAAAGAAAGATTTCACTTACCTCTGGGATTTTTCACATCCTCAAAGCAAAGGAAACAAAAACAGACCCATAGAAATAAGTAACAAACTGATTATTGCCAGATGGGAGGGAAGAAGGGATAGGTGAGAAGGGGAAGGGAAGATAGTCAATAATAAATATCATATCTGTGTTGCACATCCAAAACTAATATGACACTGTATGCCAACTATGGTTTAATAAAAAACGTCAATTAAAAATGATTAGTTAAACAATAGAATTTTTTTCTAAATGAAGATGTAAGGATGAAATGATAAGGCTTTGCATTGCAAAGGAAACCACCAACAAAATGAAAAGACAACCCACTGAATGGAGAGCTATTAGCCAATACATCTTATAAGGGCTTATTGTCCAACATTTATAAGGAAATTATAAAGCTTAACACCAAAACCCCCAAAACAATTCAATAAAAAAAAACTGGGCAGAGGACCTATATAGACACTTCTCCAAAGAGGACACATCAACGGCCAGTAGACATATGAAGAGATGCTCAACATCACTAATCATCAGAGAGATGCATGTTGAAACCACACACCTTTCAGAATGGCTTCTCATCAATAAATCCACAAATATCTATCCCCCTCTATGATCACAGCAGCCTTATTTACAAAATCCAAGATCTGGAAACAGGCCAAATGTCCATTAGCAGATGAAAGCTATGGTATATTTACACAATGGAATATTGTGCAGCTGTAAAATAAAGAAAGAACTCTTACTTTTTGCAACAGTATGAATGGATCTGGAGAGTATTATCTGAAGTGAAATAAGACAATCAGAGAAAGACAAGTTTCCTATGATTACACTCATCTTTGGAATGAAATAAATGAAATAAAACATAGTGAAGAGAGACTCATATATACAGAGAACAGACTGACAGCTCTCAGAGGAGAGGTGGTTGTGGGTTGAGGGAAAAGGGCGAATGGATTAGGCAAAGAAATAAAAGAAAGACTCATGGACTCAGACAATACTATGGTGACTGCCAGAGGGAAGGGTGCGGTGGGCGGAGGTAAAGATGGGGTAAGTTGTGTGGAAATAGACTAGACTTAGAATGATAAGCACACACTACCTTGTACAGATGATGTAGTGTAGAATCATATACCTTAAACCTGTATAATTTTATTAACCAATGTCACCCCAGTAAATAAAAATTTCAGTAAAAAGCAAATACATGTAGGCTGTTCGGAAATGTGGTTCTACTCAGACCCTCAGCACCTGCTATTTTTAGGGTGAGAAGAAGATATCGCCTTCCTGTGAGGCAAACACCGAGTGAGGACCCTGCCCCCCACATCCTGTGTCCTTCTCTGCTTGGCTCAGCACCTGCCTCCGCTTCCTCAGAAGCACCCTGGTCCCCAGTCATCAGTCTCCGGAAGTGCAGGTCGACAGGAGCTGAATATGGACTTAGTGTTTCTGAATTTCTGCTCCTTGCCTGCTTCTAAGGTGACAACACAAGACGGGAAACTCTCCTGGGAATTTTATGGCTTTGTGACTTACATTGAAGTCTTTTATCCATTTTGAGTTTACTCTTATGTATGGTGTAAGTGGGTGGTAAATTTCCTTCCTTCCTTCTTTCTTTCCTTCCTTCCTTCCTTCCTTCCTTCCTTCCTTCCTTCCTTCCTTCCTTCCTTCCTTCTTTCCTTTCTTTCTGTTTTGCATTTACCTGTCCAATTTTCCCAGCACCATTTATTGCAGAGCCTGCCCTCACTCCGCTGATAATTCACAAAGTCACTAATCATCCGGGAAAGGCAAGTGCTGGATGTGGAGAAGAGGGAGCCCTCGTGCACTGCTGCTGGGGATGCAGCCGGGTGCAGCCTCTGTGGGAAGCCATATGGAGATCCCTCAAAAAAAAAATGGAACTGTCATTCGACCCCGTGATTCCACTTCTGGGGATATCATGGAAGAAACATGAAATGCTCATTCGAAAGACTATACACATCCGCTGTTTTCACTGTAGCATTATTTACAACAGCCAAGATGTGGAAGCAGCCACGTGCCCATCAGTAAATGAATGGATTAAAAAGCTGTGGTAGGTTTACACGATGGAGTACTAGTGGGCTGTGAGAAAGAAGGAAGTCCTACCTTCTGCGGCAGCATGGGTGGACCTGCTGGTTTGTATGCTAAGTGAAATAAGGCAGTTAAAGTAGGACAGGTTCCATATAAAATCACTTAAATGTGGAATTTAAACAACAAAATCATTAAATATCTTTAATTTTTATTGTTGACACTGTTACAGATGTCACCCATTTCTCCCATTTGCCCACCTCCACCCACCCCATTTCCCCCTCCCTTGGCCTCACCACACTGTTGTCTGTGTCCATGGGCTGTGCATATATGTTCTTTAGTGAATCGTTCACATTCTTCATCAAGTCACTGCCCCCCCCCCCGCTCACCTCCCCTCTGACATCTGTCACTCTGTAAATCCGTTTCTCTTCCTGTCTTGATATGTCTCCCATAATGTTGCCATTAACATTCTTATTTTCTTTTTATACTAGAGGCTCAGTGCATAAATTCTTGCACTGGTGGGATCCTTCAGCCTGGCCTGCACCCTCTCACAGGCCAGGCTGCAGGATGGGACTGAAACTTGCAGGATCTGACATCCCCAAGGAATGTAGTAGTGCATGAAGTGGCAGTGACTGAGGAGGAGTCCAAGCCCCAGCTGGGCTCCGCATCACTCCCGCTCATCCTGCCAGCCCTAAGCAAATGCTGCCACTTGGTAGTGCTACCACGGAGGCAGGAGCGGTTCACACCACCACAGTTTTGAACACCAGCAGTGATCCTGGCTTCTGGCTCACGTATGAAAACTGAACGGAACTCCAGCTGTGGGAGCGCACTGACAACCAGGGGGCAGCTCCTTCATTTAGCATCTTTCCCTGGTGGTCAGTGTGCGTCATACCAACCAGTTGACCAGTCAACGGGCCGTTCGGTAGTTTGGTCACTTAGGCTTTTATATATATATACACGAGAGGCCCGATGCATGAAATTCGTGCAAAAGTAGGCCTTCCTTCCCCCATCTGCCAGCACTGGCTTCCCTCTGGCACCCGGGACCCGGGCTTCCCTTGTAGCCTCACTTTCGTCTGAAGGTCATCTAGAAGGACGTCCAGTCTCATTAGCATATTACCCTTTTATTATTATAGAGAGCCTTCCCCTTCAAGATAAAACCGTATCTTTTGTACTGTTATTGACATTATTACAGATGACCTTCATCTCTGCCTATATGCCCCGCCTCCACCCAACACACACCCCACTGCAGGCCTTCTGCACACTAATATCTATGGTTTTGAGCTAAGCATATATGCAGGTAAGTTCTTTAGTTAATCTTTTTCTGCCGCCCTCCCTTCTCTGAGATCTGTCCAGTTGTTCCATACAGCATGCCTCTGGACTTATTTTTTTTATCAAGTTACATTGTTCATTAGATGCCACATATAAGTGAAATCCTGCAATATTTGTGTTTCTCTGACTGGCTTATTTCACTTAGCATAATATGCTCCAGGTGCCTCCGTGCTGTCTCAAAGGCTAAGGGGTCCTTCTTTTTTCAAAGCTGCATAGTATTCCCTGGTGTAAATGTACCACAGCTGTTTACCCACCCATCTACAGATGGGCACTGAGGCTGTTTCCAGGTCTTAGCTATGAACAATCTTTCTGATTGGTGTTTCAGATTCTGAGGATATATTCCCACAAGTGGGATCTGCTGGGTCCATCGGCAGTTCCATTTTGAGCTTCATGTTAACAACTGAGGAATGAAGCACTAAAACCTCTGCTATGAAAACTTCACTGGGAGTTGAGACTGTTTCCTGATGGATGAGCAGCACCAACGTGACACTGCAAAGTCCCTTCAAAATTGTCGTCACAGAATCCAAAGGCGAGACCAGATGTGTAGAGTCCCCAGGAACAAAGGAAATGATCCCCGCAGTGCCTGGGAGGGATCGGGCACCTGGCCCCCTGAGGGCCTTCTCTACTCCTGAGCCCTCAGATTGGGGAAACTCAGAGCCAGGCCCAGGGCGGGAGAGTCCGCATGCAGTGGGTGCACAGCTTGCGGACCCGGAAGGGCTGCAACAGCTTCTGACCCACCACATCCTGTGCGTCTCTGTTTTTCCAGCTCTGAATCTTCTCCATTTGCACAGCAGAAGCCATGAGAGCAGATGCCATGATGTCCATCCTCTCTGCTCTTCTCTGCCTCGGTCAGTTGTGGACTCGGGGAGGGGCTGCAGGAGGGGTGGCGGCACCCCCTTGTTCATGGGGAACCTCAGGCTCAGGCAGCTCGAGTGGATGGGGCCCTGATGGGAGGGGAATCAGCTCAGACGTCTGCATGCAAATCTCTCACATGGACTCTTCCAGGGCTGAGTCTGGGCCAGAGGATCCACACGCAGACAGGTGAGTCCTCCCCAGGCTCCAGGTCCCAGCTGGTACTTCAGCCCTGGGGCTCAGGAGGGAGCACAGAGGTCCTGGATGAGCTGGGGGAAGATCGGGGGAAGCGCTTTCTAATGCAGCTTCTGATTACCTTCCAGGGACCCTCCCCAAACCCACCCTGTGGGCTGAACCAGGCGATCTCATCCCTTATGGGAGCCCTGTGACCCTCTGGTGTGAGGGAAACCAGGAGGCCCAGAAGTTTGATCTGTATAAGGAAGGAAAACGTGTGCTTTGGAACACACAGACTGAAAGGAAGTCCACAACCAAGGGCAAGTTCTCCATCACACACATGACAGAGCACGATGCAGGGAGATACTCCTGTTATTATAAAAGCCTCACTGGCTGGTCAGAGCCCAGTGACCCCCTGGAGCTGTGGGCGACAGGTGAGAGAACTCTCAGGGGTCCCAGCCTAAGTCTCTGCCCTCAGGAAGGGGGTCTGCTCTCCGGGTGTCTCCCCTCTTGCATCCCAGCCCTGGGGGACATGAGGGAGGTGTGAGCCCCATTTAATAGGCTGCCTCCTCCTCTCCTAGGAACCTACAGCAAACCCAGCCTCTCAGCCCTGCCCAGCCCTGTCGTGCCCTCAGGAGGGAAGGTGACCCTCCAGTGTGGCTCATGGGAGGTGTTTGACAACTTCATTCTGAGTAAGGAAGGAGATCACAGCGACTCCTGGAACCTGCGCTCACAGCGACAGCCGAGCGGGCAGTCCCAGGCCCTGTTCCCTGTGGGCCCAGTGACCCCCACCCACAGGTGGAGGTTCAGATGCTATGGCTGCTACAGGAACAGTCCCCAGTTGTGGTCCCACCCCAGTGATGTCCTGGAGCTCCTGGTCTCAGGTGAGTAAGTCCCATCCTGCTCCCATCCATGGGTTGAGGAAACAGACACATTGGCATCTTCACTGGGAGGGGAGCCCCATGTGAGGAGGTGGGGATAGGGGAGCACAGGAGCTCCTGGGTAAGAGACACAGAGCGAGATAGTGAGACCTGGAAGCCTGGACAGGAAAAGGGTTTATGGGAGGAGCAGCCCCTGTAATTCATGTCTGGTCTCCCAAGGTGAGTCTGGAAAGCCCTCCCTCGTGAGCCAGCAGGGCCCCATCGTGGCCTCTGGACAGAACCTTTCCCTCCAGTGTCGCTCTGATGTCAGGTATGACAGATTCGCTCTGCACAAGGAGGGTGAACCGGACCTCTCCCAGAGCCTTGTCCTGCAGCTCCAGGCTGGGCTCTCGCAGGCCCACTTCCCCCTGGACACTGTGAGCAGGTCCCACAGGGGCCGGTACAGATGCTACGGTGGATACAACCTCTCCTCTGAGTGGTCGGCGCCCAGTGACCCCCTGGACATCCTGGTGGCAGGTGAGGAGCCAGTGGGTTCAGTCAGGGACCCTGACTCTGAACAGGCCCTGCTGGGGGTCTCTGGTGGTGAAGCCAGAATGAAAGTGCAGGCCCCAGGGAGGGAGAGAGACAGGGGGTGGAAGGAGAGAGAGGGGAATCTCAGAGAAACAGAGACAAACAGAAAGGAGCGTCCTCAGAGAGAGACCTGGTGACTCTCAGGTCAGAACAAGGTGGGCAGGGAGCCCTCACCCTCCCTCCCTCTCTCTAGGACACCTGCCTGACAGACCCTACCTCTCCGCGCTGCCCGGCTCCAGGGTGGCCTCAGGAGAGAACGTGACCCTGCTGTGTCAGTCACAGAGCCCGAGGGACACGTTCCTTCTGTCCAAGGAGGGGGCTGCCGGTCCCCCCCTACGTCTGAGATCAGAGGATCGAGCTCAGCAGTCCCAGGCAGAGTTCTCCATGAGTCCTGTGACCTCAGCCCACGGGGGCACCTACAGGTGCTACAGCTCACACAGCACCTCCCCCTACTTGCTGTCACTCCCCAGTGAGCCCCTGGAGCTCCTGGTCTCAGGTGAGGGCCCCTGACCCTGTCTGCTGAGCTGTGAGCTCAGGGTCCTGCCCCCAGAACAATCATGGGATGAAAGGGAGTGACGTACTCTTGGGATGGTTGCCCCAAGAGATCTTTTCCTTAGACCTCTCCCACCCCATTCCCCCACTTCCTCTCACCTGGATACTGAGGCAGTGGGAGGGCCTCACGGCCACAGCACAGATGTAAGAGGGTGTCTGTGTGAAATGGTGTCCAGGATCAGCTCAAGCCTCTCACCCTCTTCCTGTCCTCATTTCCAGGACCCTGTGGTGGCCCCAGACCTCCACCCTAGGGCCCACCTCCACAGGTGGTGCATCCCGGGGAGCTCTGCTTAGAGGGTACACAGCCCCTGCCCCCCCCCAGCAAGTCCTGAGAGTCTGTCAGGGGATCGAGTGACCCAGATCCTCAAGGATGGGCTTGTGTCCCAGAGGGGCTGGGAGTTCCAGGGTCTGAGGCAGGTGATGGGTGGAGTGGTCATGGCAGAGGGAGATGCAGGGGCGCAGGCTGGGGAGGTGAACACGGTCTCATTTGGGGAGAAGGCAGCCCCCACCTTCCTGCCCCATCCTCATCCACAGGAGGCTCTGGGGATCTGTCTCTCCCACCCACAGGGTCAGGAAAACAGACGTGTAAATGAGAGGCTCTGTGGGGAGGTGGTGGGTTCCTCCATGGGGACAGGGGCTCAGCCATGCGGCGGTTCAGGCCCCTCTGGATTTGCTGACTGGGACTCACCCTTCCCCAGCCTTGGCCTCAGTGTCCCCAGGTGTAAAAGTAGGGAATTCTTGTCCAGAGCTTAGATTTCCTGTCGGTTCTGGCCCTGACCTCCTGGGAAAGGGGAGCCTCACAGGGAAGCCCCCAGAACGTGATGTTATGGGGCCTGTCCCCTCTGTCTCAGTGACAGTGACACTGTACTGGCAGGGACAGGCAGGACCAGGGTCCGGGCACCCAGTCCTCCCCCTCAGCTCAGGCTCAGCTCAGAGGAGGGAACAGGGTGGATCAGCCCTGGTTCAGCTCCTGGCTCTGCTGCTCCTGCTGTGGGGCTGGGCGGTCCCTTCTCTCCTCTGAGTGTCGGGTTCCTGTCTGCTCATCCCTGGTCCCATCCTGCTCACAGGCTGCTGGGAGATGAGGTGACATAAGGGCCTCCCAGAGCTCAGGAAGACAGGGGCCCCAGCCCAGCCTGACTTTCCTAGGGGGCTCTCAGAGACCTGTGGGTGGAGAGGGATCCAGGAGAGACTCAGAGTCCACCGCACACCCTGCCCCTCCTGTTCCTGCTGTGCTGGGGACGGGTAATGAGGAAGGACCCTCAGCTCCAGATGAGACATGGACAGGCCCCTGCAGAGGAGGAGCCCAGAGCACGAAGCTGGTGTCCACCTGAGAGGTGGCCGGAGGGTTGTGGGGGAACATGACGACAGCACAGGGAACTCACAGTCCTGGGTTTCTATCCCACAATCCAGTCTGGGGCATGTGATTAATCCCACAGAACCTCAGTGAAGTGGTTGGTGGGGTCAGCCATGCTTGGTGCATGACCGCTGTGAGGTGAGAAGAGTTGAGTGACAGACCCCAGCGTGTGCCTCTCACACAGTAGGTGCTCATTAAATGGCATCACTGGTTCGTTCATGATGTCACTAAAGTCCTAGGTCACAAATGGTACTGGATAAGAGTCTTGGTGGCCTTGGTCCTGCTGCTCTCCCTCCTCTTCTTCCTCCTCCGACATTGGCATCAGAGCAGAGGCAGGACCTCAGGTGAGTAGGGAAGGGGGTGACCTGGGTTACAGGAGAGGGGCTCAGAGTACCTGCCACAGAAAAATCAAATAGATGGAGAAGGTGAGCTGGGAAAAAGATTTCTCCAGAATCTCAAATCAGAAAACCTTGGAAGAATACACTCCCTGTCAGCACAGATGGACAGAGGTGAGGTCATCTTTCATCCTTTTCAACCTCATGAATAGGAAACATTCTCACAAGTGCTTTTTCTGAATCTATTGATAAGATTATGTGATTTTTATCTTTCATTTTGTTTATGTGATGTGTCACGTTTATTGATTTGCGAATATTGAACCATCCTTGCATCTCCAGAGAAAGTCCTCCTTGGTCATGGTGTGTGATCTTTTTAATTTATTGCTGGATCTGGCAACATGAGGATAATTGACAGGAGGATTTCAACAGTGGAATCAAGGAGACGCTGTTCTGTCTCACTGTCTCTCTCCAGCAGATCAGGCAGGATAAGGACCCCCAGGGAGTCTGTATGCCCAGGTGAACTGCTCACCATCAAGACTCAGGCAGGGAATGACCACCTCTCTTTCTTCCATATCAGGGGAATGTTATGACACAAAGGACCGACAAGCCGAAGAGGACAGACAGATGGTCAGTCAGGTGGGTCCCATCCTCCCCAGGCCCCAAGGCTTCTCAAACCCCAACCACGTTTCATCTCTCTCTCTCCCCCTGCTCCAGGCTGCTGCACCTGATGCCCCCACAGGATGTGTCCTACACCCAGATGAACCTCTTGGCTCTTAGACCACAGACTGGTGCACCCCCATTCTCCTCATCAGAGGAACCCCCAGTTGAGCCCAGTGTGTATACTGCTCTAGCCATCCACTAGCTCAGGAGGGACTCAGACCCCATACTCCACAGAGGGGGCCTGCAGGAACCCCTGAAGGCATGGGTACTTCCCCCGGGGCACTCAGCTAGTTCCCCATCCATTGTGGAGACCTGTGTTGCCCCAGGGACTCTCAGGGAGTCACCTCATTCTATAGTCAAAGATAAGCCAATGTCTCTACATTTGGAGATCAAGGCAACAGACTTCCCAATAATCGACATGTGAACAAAAACAAGCGAATGTTTTAACTGAAATTGTAATGTCAATATGACTCATCAAACCTATGAAATAATAAAATTAAGAACCTTAAAAATCAATGGCTTAAACTATCATTTCAAGAATTTAGGGGGGAAAAACATTCTATTAAATATTTAGATCCATAGCCAACTAGATGATAAAGATATGGTGTGTATGCACAATGGAATATAAACTAGCCATAAATATAGTGAAATCCTGCCAATTGGGACAACATGGATGGACCTGGAGGGTATTATGCTAAATAAAATAATTCAGAGAAGGAAAGATCTCACTTATCTCTGGGATTTTTCACATCCTCAAAGCAAAGGACACAAAAGCAGACCCATAGGAATAAATAACAAACTGATGGTTGCCAGACGGGAGGGAAGGAAGGATGGGTGAGAAGGGGAAGGGAAGATAGTGAATAATAATTATCATATCTGTGCTGTATGCCTGAAACTAATATGACACTGTATGCCAACTATGGTTTAATAAAAATGGTCAATTAAAAATGATTAGTTCAACAATAGAATTTTTTTCTAAATGAAGGCATAAGGTGGAAATGATACGGCTTTGCATAGCAAAGGAAACCATCAAAAAATGAAAAGACAACGCACCGAATGGAGAACTATTTGCCAATACATCTGATAAGGGCTTATTGTCCAACATTTATAAGGAACTTATAAAGCTTAACACCAAAACCCCCAAAACAATTCAAAAAAAAAAATTGGGCAGAGGACCTAGATAGACACTTCTCCAAAGAGGACACATCCATGGCCAGTAGACATATGAACAGATGCTCAACATCACTAATCATCAGAGAGATGCAAATTGAAACCACACACCTTTCAGAATGGCTTATCATCAATAAATCCACAAATATCTATGCCCCTCTATGATCACAGCAGCCTTATTTACAAAAGCCAAGATCTGGAAACAACCCAAGTGCGCACCAGCAGATGAAAGCTATGGTATATTTACACAATGGAATATTGTGCAGCTGTAAAATAAAGAAGGAACTCTTACCTTTTGCAACAGCATGAATGGATCTGAAGAGTATTATCTGAAGTGAAATAAGACAATCAGAGAAAGACAAGTTTCCTATGATTTCACTCTTATTTGGAATCAAATAAACGAAATAAAACATAGTAGAGAGAGACTCGTGTATACAGAGAACAGACTGACAGCTGTCAAAGGAGAGGCGGTTGTGGGCTGAGGGAGAAGGGCAAATGAATTAAGCAAAGAAATAAAAGAAAGACTCATGGACACAGACAATACTATGGTGACTGCCAGAGGGAAGGGTGCGGTGGGCAGAGGTAAAAATGGGGTAAGTTGTGTGGAAATAGACTAGACTTAGGGTAATAAGCACACAATACCATGTACAGATGATGTAGTGTAGAATCGTATACCTGAAACCTTCATAATTTTATTAAGCAATGTCACCCCAGTAAATAAAATATTCAATAAAAAACAAATACATGTAGGCTGTTCGGACATGTGGTTCCACTCAGACCCTCAGCACCTGCTATTTTTAGGATGAGAAGAAGGTGTCGCCTTCCTGTGAGGCAAGCAGCTTGTGGACAGTGCGTGGGTGGTGGTGTGAGGACCCTGTACCCCACATCCTGTGTCCTTCTCCGCTTGGCTCAGCCCCTGCCTCCGCTTCCTCAGAAGCACCCTGGTCCCCAAGTCCTCAGTCTCCGGAAGTGCAGGTCGACAGGAGCTGAATATGGACTTAGTGTTTCTGAATTTCTGCTCCTTGCCTGCTTCTGAGGTGACAACACATGAAGTGTCACTCTCCTGGGAGTTTTATGCCTTTGTGACTTACATTGAAGTCTTTTATCCATTTTGAGTGTACTCTTGTGTATGGTGTAAGTGGGTGGTATAGTTTCTTTTCCTTCTTCCTTCCTTTTTTTTTTTTTTTTCCATGTACCTGTCCAATTTTCCCAGCACCATTTATTGCAGAGCCTGCCCTCACTCCGATGATAATTCACAAAGTCACTAACCATCCGGGAAATGCAAGTGCTGGATGTGGAGAAGAGGGAGCCCTCATGCACCGCTGCTGGGGATGCAGCCTGGTGCAGCCTCTGTGGAAAGCAGTATGGAGGTTCCTCAAAAAATACAAAAAATGGAACTGCCATTCAACCCAGTGATTCTGATTCCAATTCTAGGGATATCATCGAAGAAACTTGAAACGCTCATTTGAAAGACTATACACATCCCCTATGTTCACTGTAGCATTATTTACAACAGCCAAGATGTGGAAGCAGCCACGTGCCCATCAGTAGATGAGTGGATTAAAAAGCTGTGGTAGGTTTACACGATGGAGTACTACTGGGCTGTGAGAAAGAAGGAAGTCCTACCTTCTGCGGCAGCATGGGTGGACCTGCTGGTTTGTATGCTAAGTGAGATAAGCCAGTCAGACACATTTCGTATAAAATCACTTAAATGTGGAAACTAAACAACAAAATCATTAAATATCTTTAATTTTTATTGTTGACACTGTCACAGATGGCCCCATTTCTCCCGTTTGCCCATTGCCACCCACCCCACTTCCCCCTCCCTCGGCCTCACCACACTGTTGTCTGTGTCCATGGGCTGTGCATATATGTTCTTTAGTGAACGGCTTCCTATTCTTCATCAAGTCACCCCCCCCCAACTCTCCCCCCCTCTGACATCTGTCATTCCTGTCTTGGTATGTCTCCCATAATGTTGCCATTGGCATTCTTATTTTCTTTTTATACTAGAGGCCCGGTGCACAGATTCATGCACTGGTGGAGTTCCTCAGCCTGTCCTGCACCTTATCCCAGACCTGGCTGCGGGATAGGTCCAAAACCCACAGTCTGATGTACCCCAAGGGATGTACTAGCGCATGAAGTGGCAGGTCACTGAGGAGGAGTCCAAGCCCCAGCTGGGCGCTGCGGGGCCCCGCTCATCCTGGCCAGCCCTAAGCACCTGCCCCCACTCAGTAGTGCTACCACGGAGGTGGGAGAGGCTCGCTCCACTGCAGCTGTGCTCACCAACAGTGAGCCCTGCATCTGGCTCACGTAGGTCAGCTGAACAGAACTCCCACTGGGGGACTGCATTGACAACCAGGGGGCAGCCCCTGCATTTAGCATCTGCCCCCTGGTGGTCAGTGTGCATCATAGTGACCAGTTGACCGGTTCACCAGTCATTTGGTCATTTGGTCGCTTGGGCTTTTACACACACACACACACACACACACACACACACACACACGAGGCTTGGTGCATGAAAAGATTCATGCAATAGGCTTTCCCTTCCCCTGGCTGCTGGCACCAGTTTTTCTCGGGCACCTGGGACCCAGGCCTTCACTCTGGCCACCACCTTCCATCTTCACTCTGGACACAGTCTTTGCTGTGGCTGGAGCCTTCAGTCTTTGCTCCTCACTCCAGCAGGAGTCTTCAGTCTCTGGCCAGAGCTGCTCATGTAGCTCCTTCCACCCCCCACCCTCCCCCTCATAGCTTGATCACTGCTTCTCCTGCAGACCTCGTGGATGGGCTCCTGGGTCCCAGGGTGCCACCTTGCCTGCGGCCAGGCTTTTGGATTGCGATCAGGATCACGGGCACAGGCAAGGTAGCTTCTGGGTCCCGGGGGTGCCGCCTTGCCTGTGGCCCGGCTTTCCGATAGTGGTCACCAGCTGGGGGCGGGCAAAGGTGGTCCCAGTTCTCCAATCCAGGGCCCAGGCCGCCTTTGCCCTGCCACCTGACTCTTGCCTGGGTTTCTGATCACCATTCTTCCATCCCATCATTGTGCCTATGTATGCAAATTAACTGCCATCTTTCTTGGCATTTAATTTGCATGTCGTCCTGATTTAGCCAATTGGAAGCATAGCGAAGGTACGGCCAATTACCCTTTTTGTCTTTTATTAGATAGGAGATATAGATAGATAGATAGATAGATAGATGATATAGATATAGATATAGATATAGATATAGATATAGATATAGATATAGATATAGATATAGATATAGATATAGATAGACTAGAGGCCTGATGCATGAAATTCGTGCAAGAGTAGGCCTTTATTCCCCTGTCTGCCAGCACCACCTTCCCTCTGGCACCTGGGACCTGGGCTTCCCTCACAGTCCTGGCTTCTTCTGAAAGGACATCCAGAAGGAAGACCAGTCTAATTAGCATATTGCCCTTTTATTATTTTATATATATAGCCTTCCCCTTCAAGATAATACTGTATTTTTTGTATTATTATTGACATTATTACAGATGACCTTCATCTCTTCCTAAATGGCACCCCCCTCCACCCAACACACACCCCACTGCAGGCCTTCTACACACTAATATCTATGGCTTTGAGCTATGCACATATGTAGGTAAGTTCCTCAGTTAATCTTTTTCTGCCGCCCTCCCTTCTCTGAGATCTGTCCAGGTGTTCCATGCACCATTTCTCTGGACTTATTTTTTTTTATCAAGTTACATTGTTCATTAGATGCCACATATAAGTGAAATCAGGCAATATTTGTGTTTCTCTGACTGGCTTATTTCACTTAGCATAATATGCTCCAGGTGGCTCCATGCTGTCTCAAAGGGTAAGGGGTCCTTCTTTTTTCAAAGCTGGATAGTATTCCCTGGTGTAAATGTACCACAGCTTTTTTACCCACCCATCTACAGATGGGCACTGGGGCTGTTTCCAGGTCTTAGCTATGAACAATCTTTCTGATTGATGTTTCAGATTCTGAGGATATATTCCCACAAGTGGGATCTGCTGGGTCCATCGGCAGTTCCATTTTGAGCTTCATGTTAACAACTGAGGAATGAAGCACTAAAATCTCTGCTATGCAAACTTCACTGGGAGTTGAGACTGTTTCCTGATGGATGAGCAGCACCAACGTGACACTGCAAAGTCCCTTCAAAATTGTCGTCACGGAATCCAAAGGCCAGACCACATGTGTAGAGTCACCAGGAACAAAGGAAATGATCCCCGCAGTGCCTGGGAGGGATCGGGCATCTGACCCCCAAGAGCCTTCTCTCCTCCTGAGCCCTCAGTTTGGGGAAACTCAGAGCCAGGCCCAGGCCGGGAGAGTCCGCAGGCAATGGGTTCACAGCTTGCGGACCCGGAAGGGCTGCAACAGCTTCTGACCCACCACATCCTGTGCATCTCTGTTTTTCAGGCCGTAAGTCTCCTCCATTTGCACAGCAGGAGTCTCCAGAGCAGACGCCATGATGTCCATCCTCTCTGCTCTTCTCTGCCTCGGTCAGTTGTGGACACGGGGAGGGGCAGCAGGAGGGGTGGCGGCACCCCCTTGTATATGGGGAACCTCAGGCTCAGGCAGCTCAAGTGGATGGGGCCCTGATGGGAGGAGAATCAGCTCAGATGTCCGCATGCAAATCTCTCACATGGACTCTTCCAGGGCTGAGTCTGGGCCAGAGGATCCACGTGCAAGCAGGTGAGTCCTCCCCAGGCTCCAGGTCCCACCTGTTACTTCACCCCTGGGGCTCAGGAGGGAGCACAGAGGCCCTGGATGAGCTGAGGGATGGGGGGGGGAGTCTTTTGTAATGCACCTTCTGGTTTCCTTCCAGGGACCCTCCCCAAACCCACCCTCTGGGCTGAACCAGGCCCTGTGATTCCTTATGGGAGCCCTGTGACCCTCTGGTGTGAGGCGACCCTGGAGGCCCAGAAGTTTGATCTGTATAAGGAAGGAAAACGTGTGCTTTGGAACACACAGACTGAAAGGAAGTTCACAACCAAGACCAAGTTCTCCATCACAAACATCACAGAGCATGATGCAGGGAGATACTCCTGTTATTATAACAGCTCCACTGGCAGGTCAGATCCCAGTGACTCCCTGGAGCTGCGGGCAACAGGTGAGAGGACTCTCAGGGGTCCCAGCCTCGGGCTCTGCCCTCAGGAAGGGGGTCTGCTCTCAGGGTGTCTCCCTCTCACAGCCGAGCCCTTGGGGACACGAGGGAGGTGTGAGCCCCATTTAATAGGCTGTCTCCTCCTCTCCTAGGATCCTTCAGCAAACCCAGGCTCTCAGCCCTGCCAAGCCCGGTCGTGACCTCAGGAGGGAAGCTTACCCTCCAGTGTGGCTCAAGGGAGGTGTTTGACAGGTTCATTCTGACTAAGGAAGGAAAAGACAGGGTCTCCTGGACCCTGGACTCACAGCCACAGCCCAGTGGGCAGTCCCAGGCCCTGTTCCCTGTGGGTCCCGTGAGTCCCATTCACTGGTGGAGGTTCAGATGCCACGGCTGTTTCAGGAACAGCCCCCAGGTGTGGTCTTACCCCAGTGATGCCCTGGAGCTCCTGATCCCAGGTAAGTCCCATCCTGCTCCCATCCATGGATTGAGGCACCAGACACATTGGCATCTTCTCTGGGAAGGGAGCCCCATGTGAAGGGTGGGGAGAGTGAAGCACAGGAGCCCCTGGGGCAGAGACACAGAGAGAGACAGTGAGACCTCGGAGCTAGGCCAGGAGAAGGGGTTTTGGGAGGAGCAGCCCCTGTAATTCATGTCTGGTCTCCCCAGGTGAGTCTGGGAAGCCCTCCCTCTTGAGCCAGCAGGGACCCATCATGTTCTCTGGACAGAGACTGACCCTCCAGTGTCGCTCTGATGTCGGCTATGACAGATTCGCTCTGCACAAGGAGGGGGGACGGGACCTCCCCCAGAGCCTTGTCCTGCAGCCCCAGGCTGGGCTCTCTCAGGCCTACTTCCCCCTGGGCACTGTGAGCAGCTCCCACGGGGGCCGGTACAGATGCTATGGTGGATACAACCTCTCCTCTGAGTGGTCGGCCCCCAGTGACCCCCTGGACATCCTGGTGGCAGGTGAGGAGCCAGTGGGTCAGTCAGGGACCCTGACTCTGTACAGGCCCTGCTGGGGTCTCAGGTGGTGAGGCCAGAATGACAGTGCAGGCCCCAGGGAGGGAGGGAGACAGAGAACTGCATGAGGTAGGAGGGGAGAGGGGGAGAAACAGAGAGAGACAGGGGGTGGGAGGGGAGAGGGGGAAACTCAGAGAAACAGAGACAAAGAGGAGGGTCCTCAGAGAGAGGCCTGGTGACTCTCAGGTCAGAACAAGGTGGGCAGGCAGCCCTCACCCTCCTTCCTTCTCTCTAGGACACCTGCCTGACAGACCCTCCCTCTCGGTGCAGCCAGGCCGCAGGGTGGCCTCGGGAGAGAACGTGACCCTGCTGTGTCAGTCACAGAGCTGGAGGGACACGTTCCTTCTGTCCAAGGAGGGGGCAGCCGGTCCCCCCGTGCGTCTGAGATCAGAGGACCGAGCTCAGCAGTCCCAGGCAGAGTTCTCCATGAGTCCTGTGACCTCAGCACACGGGGGCAACTACAGGTGCTACAGCTCACATAGCTCCTCCCCCTTCCTGCTGTCACTCCCCAGTGAGCCCCTGGAGCTCCTGGTCTCAGGTGAGGGCCCATGACCCTGTTTACTGAACTGTCAGCTCAGAGTTTTGTTCCCAGAACAATTCTGTATTGAAAGGGGAGTGAGTGGCTGTTGAAGCGGCCACCCAGATATCTTCCTGTTAGTGGCTCTGCTCCCCCTGCTCAGTCCGGCCACTCATCTGCAACCGGAAGGTGCCAAGTGGGAAGATGGAGGTCTGAGGGCCCACAGGGCAGATGCAGGGGGTTCTGGGTGAGGTGGGGCCTCCAGGGTTGGCTACAGACTATCACTCCTTGTGTCCTCCTTCCCAGGACCCTCTGTACCACAGCCCCCACCCACAGGACCCATGTCCAATACTGATGAACCACAGAGTCCTCATTGCTCAGTGGGAGCACAGACCACTTCTGAGCCTCTGAGCATCTAATGCTTCCAGACGCGAGAGCAGGCTGCTGTCTCGAGGGGAGGGGGCATGGTGGAGGGTGGGAGCTTGCAGACCTGGAGAGTTTTTAGGGAAACCATGGGGATCCAGGGGCTCTGAGAATTCACTCCCCCTCCACCCATGGAGTCAGGTCTAAGATGGGGAAGTGAGGCAGGGGACAGGTGGGGTGGTCATGGCAGAGGGAGATGTTGGGGCCCAGGCTGGTGGAGAAAGAGCCGGGCTCAAGTGGGGAGAAGACAGCCCTGTCCCTCACCTGTCCCTGACCTTGGCTCATGGTGAAGGGGGGATTCCCTGACAGAGGGGTCTCAGTGCTCCTTGAGGTCATGCATTTGGTCCAGTTTATAGCCCCAGAGCTCCTGGTCCCAGGTAAGCAGCCCTGTCCTGTCCTCTCTGAGCTCCAAAGTCATCTCTGTCTCTGTCCCCAGAAAAGTTAGAGACATGATGGAAGTACTGAGAGCACTGGGTGGTTCCACAGAGGAGGGTCATCTCCTGAAAGGGTGGACACAGGCGGTACCTCCCTCCCCTGGGACAGCCCGGCCCTGCAGTCTCAGACAGGCCTGAGGGAGGGGGGAGGTGGCACTACTTGGGGTGATGCCAACAGGAAGTGAGATTAGACTGAAGTGTCCAGACAGAGGCCCCACCCCCTGACTTCTGGTGGCTCCACCTCAGACCAGAGCATCTCTGTTCCCAGGGGGGCATCCCACAAGCGGGACCATAGAAAATGGGGCTCAGTGTGTGTGGACTCAGCTCTCCTGGGAGGTGAACTCTGAGAACCTTTCCCTCTGAACAAAGGGGCTGCCTGCCATGACCTGCAGGGGCGCTTTCATTTCTGACTTCCTGGGGCACCTGACACCTGGCTTGTCCTAGACCTGCTCTTGGTGCAGCCTCTCTGGGCCTGTCCTGCTGCTCCCAGTCACTGTGACCTTGTAGGGATTGAAAAGCTGAGGGAGTCAGGGGGCAGGTCCACTGATTACCCACCAGGCCTGGGGGCTCAGCTCAGAAGAGGAGCCACCATGTTATGGAGACACCAAAGATTTGGAAATTCCCACTGAGCATCTCAGCTCCTCCTGGTTCCACACAGAATCTGTGGGGTTTTCCACTAAAAGCCAGCAGCCCTGCATAGTTCGCCTGGTACCCAGTCCCTAACCAGGTGGACAGTGTGTGGAGTGGACAATGGAGAGGGTGCCTATTTGGCAGCCGTTGGTGCCCAGGCCTGGCTTGTAGCACAGGGACGATGGCTGGGCTGATGGGGCAGGAGAGGCTGGGAGAGTTGGAGAGAGGACAGGGGACACTCCCTCGGCTGCTCATTTCCAGAGCCCCTTGGATGGAAACCCTCACCCACACAGGTGGGGGCCCTGAGCCTTCTCAGAGCAGGACAGGTGGCTGCTCTGGTCAAGGTGGGACCTGCTGTGTATGAAAATGCTGTCCCCACTGGACACTGCTATAGTGAGAAGTGTTCCCCGCTGTGGGAACCACTCTGCAAGGCCCTGTACTCACAAGGAGGCCTCCAGGCCCTCAGTGCACACCTGAGAACAAGGAGGGATCATGCAGGTCTCATGGGGACCTGGGGCCTCCTGCCCAGACTGTGTGCATTCACCTCTGCTTGGTATTACAGGCAATACTTCAGTCTATAAACTCACAATTCAACTTTTAATATATTGGGTCCAGATTGAAATGTAAATATGCTATTCCTCTTTTCATTGGGAGCAGATTAATAGCAGACTTTTGTTACGGAGAACAACTTCTTGTTTATATAATGTCTTCTTATCACACACATTTTCAAAATGAGGTTTAGGCATGAACCTTAGAAGCATGTGACAGCTATTTGTAAAAGTCAGTAAATGCACAGCCCACTTAGAGAATTGCACACCTAACATTGTAACTCGTGAGTAAGCGGTGTGATTCCTGTAGATTTTCTAAATGGTAGTAAGTGCATTTAGGAAAGCTCTTGGTTTTGATATAGTCATCTCATGACTGTTAGCCTCCCAAAGACTCTCTCTCTGTGGACTGTTTTTCAGTTGATCCCCCCAGCATGCTGAGAAAATTATAATAGCCACCAGGATAAGGAAATGTCACTTTTTTATTACCAATGGCATACCTATTTTTCTCACTCCATGTCCCGTAGGATGGAATGACAGACCAAAATGTGCCACAGTGTCCCCTCCGGTAAACAGCTTAATTCACACCCAAAGTTATGCCAAGGCAAACCCATTTACAAATTTGCATTTTATATTGAAAGCACTATTGGCCACTTTGTTCCAATCCCTTCTTCTGTTTCATTAGGGCTTACTAGGAAGGCTCTCTTTTTCCTGACAGATGCACACACCCGCCCTCCCCCCATAATGATCTCTTCTCTGACTTTTAACCACATGACACACATTACAAAGGCTTCTTGGTGTCAACCTTCAGGACATTAACCCGACTGAGTGACGTGGACCATCCATGCGCATCTTCTGAATTGTGGAGTTGACGTTTAGAGTTATTTCTTGGGTCACTGTATGAGTAGAGGTCCATTATTTCTGTTTATTCATGGGAATTATATCAAAATGGGGCAACAGATTGACTGAATTTCCTACTTTTGGGGCCCACTAAATATTGAAATTAGGGGGAATTTCTCAGTGGCTTAACCTTTGAACCAGAACTGAGGACTTTCTTGCTTTTGAACTTTGTTGTCCTTTGAAATAAAATAATCACAAGATTAGCATCCACATACCCATATTTTTCATGTGGAAAATGTATCTACCAATGTAGGTACTAGTTATTGTAAAATAAAGTGAGTTAACGAAAGAATCAATAGATAAAAAACTTCAAGTGACAATGGACATAGCAGACCCATGAGAGGGGGGGCCTGAGTGGGGTGTGGTAAAAGGAGACCCAGGACAGACTCTCACCCATTCATGCTCCTGAGATTCAAGAGCCCCTGACACCAACCCCTCCTCCATGGACCCTGGGTCCCCAGCTGTTGAGAAGGTGAGATGTCTTAGCTGTAGAGGAATAAGCTCATGGGGTCTTCATCCACAAACTGAACGCAGAACACACAGCTCATTGTTATTTCTGAATTGAGACCAGTTCTTACTCATCCTAAGTTCTTGGGCACAGCTAACTCTGATAAAGGTGACTCAGAGCAGATATTGAGTTCAGACATCAGCGGGACACTGATGTCAAGGGGAGGTGGGAGCCCAGTTAAACATCAAAATCCTAGAGATTTGAGTCTGCCCTGACCTCTGAGACTTCTTTGCCCACAATTCTTATTTTTCCATCCCCAAGACTACACAGTGGAGAATCTCATCCGGATTGTTGTGGCTGGCTTGATCCTGGTGGTGCTCGGGGTGCTGCTATTTGAGGCTCGAAACAACCCCATAAAGAACCTCGATGCAGCCAGCATGTGAACACAGAGGGAACAACGCACTGGGGGAGCCTTGGCACCCATCTGAGGATCCCAGGAGGTGCTGAAGGAAAGTGGGGACCATAGTTGCGGAATCTGTCTGTTGAGAATGTCCAGGGAAGTAGAGGTGGGAGGTGAGGTTTGGGGGCAGGAGAACATGAGCCTTTCCCTGTAGAGGATGCTTCCTCCATCCACCTGGGTGCTCTCCCTCCCTCCCTCTCCTTGCTGACTCTCTTCCACTGCCCTTCTGTTCTCACCCTGTGATGTGAGGGTCCGGACCACATGGCTGGTTTGGATTCACACCTATACACCTTCATGCTGGGTCACATCCATCCCAACAAAATGAGGTATCTTCGCGGCCCTGGGGTTTTTTTTAAACCATAAAGAACAAAGGACAGGTACGTGGTACATAGTGGGAAACCTTCATAATAATACAGCTCAGGGACAGAATCGGGACACAAAAGGGAATCAGGTTTTGTGCGATTCCCTTTATTTGAAATGTCCAGGAGAAGGAAACCCATAGAAACAGAAATCAGATTGGTTTGTCTGGGGTTGACCAGGAGGGCAGATGGCAGACGGACTGTTTGTTATTTTTGTTTGTTTGTTTGTTTGGGGGAAGAGGGGGCTTAAAACTTTCTTGAAACAAGAAAGTTTTGAAACATTGTGTATTTACTGCATTCTAGTGAAATTCATATTTCAAAAGGCCCAATTGTATGTTATGTGACTGTTGCTTCAATAAAAAGAAATGCAAGTGAAATACGCATGGTTCCCTTCAGCTGCCTTATACCTTGGAGGTTGCCCCACTTGTGTCCGTAGAGTTTCATGGAAGCGGGACTCCCACCAGGTCAGAGGTGCCCTAAGTGCCTTAGTGCTTAGGGATCAACCTACTTGTGAGATTTCCACCTTCATTTCTGACTGGGGCTGAGTCTTGGGTCCAAAATGAGACCCACCATCCCCGAATACTTGTATCTGCGCTCATGTGCCATTCAACCAAGGATGCACTACAGCTTCTGATTCACCTTGTAGGCTTGGGGTATATACATGTGGCTTCCAAATAGCCCTTTCCACCACATGTTTCTCATACACCTGCCTTCATCAAGTCAAAAAATGACACCAAATTTCTGGCCGGTGTGGCTCAGTCGTTGAGTGTGGACCTCTAAATCAGGAAGTCATGGTTCTATTCTTCGTCAGAGCACATGCCTGGGTTGTGGGTTCCATCCTCAGTGTGGGCCTTGCAGGAGGCACCCGATCAATGATTCTCTCTCATCATTGATGTTTCTATCTCTCTCTCCCTCTCCCTTCCTTTCTGAAATCAATAAAAAATATAGTTTTTTTTTAAAAGAAAGAAATTAACAACAGGTTGGTGCTCTTCATGTCTCAGGCACTGCCGATCCTTATAACAACCCTCGGAAGTGAGGTTTCACAATTTTGCCCAACAGGCTAAGAGGGAGAGGAGAAGAGACTGGCTCAAAATGGAGGGTCAATAAATGTGTCCCCAGGTCTTAGATTACAACCTGGGAATTGTCTCCAACGTGCTCTTCTACCCAAAGCATGGAGATGGAATAAACAGAATTAGACAAAGAGGTACAGTCTGGGGGACAAGAGTCTGTGAGGAGGCAGAAAGGTCTCTGAAGGTTTGATGGAGAGGGATGGAGAGCAGGGGCTCTGCTCACAGAGACAAGGAAGTCAGAGAGAGGAAGTGATAGGGAGAAGCAGCAGCACACACCCAGGCCTGGAGGGCAGTGCTGGTTGCCTCTGTGGGTGATTGACAGTTTTGTAACATCCCCCAGGCCTCCTGCTCCACTTGGGTTCAGCAACCTTGGCACAGCCCCATTGGCTCCTGCAGGCAGCCAAGGAGGAGAGAGGACGAGCCCTCCATTCTCCTCTCTCCCCCTCACACACTGAACCAATCCCACTGTTCTGGCTCACCATTCTCCTTCCTGTGACCCAGTTCTCCCCACAGACAAGCTCAGGTGAAGACCCAGGACAGCTCGTTGGTGTGACCCCATCAGCCTCCTTCTGGCCTCCTCCAGACCCTCTCTGTCGACTCAGATGTTTCGTTCTCACTAACGTACCTGTCACCGACCATCCCCTGTCCATGGGTCCCCCCTGACTCCAGCAACAGCCAGGGATCTCCACCCCACAGTCCATGCTGCTGGCCATCAGGCTGAGCTACACTCTCCAGCCCCATTGAGGCCAAGGCCTCATCCAACCAAATTCATCCCGTGACCCTCTTCCCCTCCCCCCTCCACAACCCGGGTTAGGACCACATCGTGTCCCCTCATGGGGGCCCCCTGAGCCCATCTGAACAGAGCCCTCTCCTCTCCAAAGCTCTTAGACCTGAAACAACATACATTTATTTCCAAAATGTATTCCTTACATTTTGGAAATTACATTTCAGCTCTTAGACCTGAAACAACATACATTTATTTCCAAAATGTATTCCTTACATTTTGGAAATAAACCAACAGACTTGGCAATAATCAATGTGTGAACCAAAACAGAAGTGAATTTTTTAGATTAAATGATAATGTAAATACTACACATCAAACTTATGAGATGAAAAAATGAAAAACCATGTGTGCTTGTGAGTGTGTGTTTATGTATGTGAGCATATGTGTGAGAGTGTAAGTGTTTGCATAAATGTGTCTGTGTGTGTGACTGTATATGTGTTTGGGCTGTATGAATATATATGTGAATGTTTGAGAATTGTGTCTGTGTGTGTGTGTTTGTGCAGATGTATGTGTGTGTTTTGGGGTGTGAGTGTGTGTGTATTACGTGTGTTTGAGTTTTTTTAAATATATTTTATTGATTTTTTACACAGAGGAATGGAGGGGGATAGAGAGTTAGAAACATCGATGAGAGAGAAACATCGATCAGCTGCCTCCTGCACACCTCCTACTGGGGATGTGCCTGCAACCAAGGTACATGCCCTTGACTGGAATCGATCCTGGGACCCTTCAGTCCGCAGGCCGACGCTCTATCCACTGAGCCACACCAGTCAGGGCATTTGTTTGAGTTTTTATGGGCCTACATGTGTGTCAGTAGGTGTGTACGTGTGAGTGTGTAGTGTTTAAGTGTTTATGTTTGTTGGTGTTTTAGTGTGACTGTGTACATGTGTGTGAGTGTATATGTGTGTGAGTTTTTGAGTATGGACGTTTGTGATCACTTATCTCTGTAAGAGTTGTGTGACTGGTAATGAGAGTGGATATGTGTGTATTAGTGAATATGTGTGTAAGAGTGTGTAGACATGAGTGTGTGTGAGCCGGTGTGAGCATATATGAATGTGTGTATGTGTGAGTGTACATATGTAAGAGTGGTTAAGTGTGTATGCTTATGTGTGTGTAAGTGTCCAGGTGTATGAGTGTGAGTGTATTTGTGTGTGAGAGTGTATGTGTGATAGTGTGTGTATCTGTGTGTGTGTGAGTGTATTTGTGAGTGTGTGTAGGAATGCACATGTGTGTGAGTGTGTGTGTGTTCATGGGCAGCTATACCCATCTGTCTGAGGGAAGCAGAGGTGAGAGCTGAGGTGGGAGGGTCACACCTGGATGATCATGATCAGCCTTGAGTTCAGAAGGAAGAGCCTGGACTCACCCTGAAGACAGTGAGGACCATGGAAGGGTTTACGCATAAACAGCTTCTGAAAGGGAGTGGCAAAGGCAGATGTGGAAGGTGAAGTGGAGAAGGGACTGAGGGTGTGGAGCTCAGAGCTCAGGCAGGTGGTGGACGTGACCGCTGCCATGAGGGTGTGAAGGTGACCTCCCTCCCTGCCTTGTTGACTGGGGGACACCAAGGGCCCCTCAGAACAGTGAGCCCAGGGTTGAGAAAGGGAGGAGCCTGGGATTGTGCAAGATGCATCTGCTTCCACAGGGCAGCTCAGTACCTCTTCCTGGCCCTGAGACGCAGGTCCTACGTCTCACACAGGTTTCATCTGAATTTCTATCTATGTGAGAAGTGGGATCTCTCCATCTCATGGGGGTCAATCATCTGAGTCATTTCTGCCCCTTCAGAGCACCTTTGAGGTCGGGTGTCACTCTCTTCTTCAAACTATGGAGACTCATCAGGATTCAGACAAAACAACATTCAGGGATTCCTGTTCCAAGGCCTAACACACACAGACACATTAAATATCAGTGTGGAGCTACCATCTGAGTGGTTGAAGGACACTTGAGCAGGCTACTTCCTCCCTTGACTTTTCAGCAATACCAATGCCTTCCCCACAAAGATGGTGAGAATTTTTCTTGTCTGAGATAATGAGGAAATGAAACCAGCCATTCCATGCCGATGGAGATGGTGGAGGTTTGAAAAATCGAAAAGCAGAGACGACTCGTCCAAAGGAGCAGAAGGAAGATTCCAGGTCAGACCCCTCGTGTGGAGGCACCTGGATCATGACAGACCCTTGCTGGGCTGGGGGGTGAGGTCATGGCCTTTCCATCAGCTGGTGCTGGGCCAGTGAGTGAGTCTGTGGCACACAATGAACGTCTTACGTGTGTCCACCATTTACGCAATGCCACATGGGTGACAGATCAATACGAGAAAAAGAAACCAATTACTTTTTCTTTTGAGAAAAGAAAACAGGGAAACTATCTTATTAGCTTGTAGCAGACACATTTTCCCACGATCTGGACACAAGAACACCAACTTAGGGGGGACATGGACACAGTGGAATCCACTAAGATGAAGAACTTCTGTTCCTTGTAACCACCAGCAAGACAGTGAAGACGATAGATATTTGCGATGTCAAAATGAGACCAGAGACTGGCACTCAGTTCATTAGGAAACATGTACAAGTTGTTATGTGGCAGCAGAAAGCAATAGAGAAGCAAGCAAAAACTTAACAAGCAACTGGTATTGACATGCAAATGTGCAGTGGCATTATTTAAGGTGATAAGCTGGCCTTGGCTGGTGTTTCTCAGTGGTTAGAGCATCAGCCTGACCACCGAAGGGTCACAGGTTTGCTTCCAGGTCAAGGGAATGTGCCTTGGTTGCAGGTTTGCTCCTCAACCCACATTGGGATGCAAGCAATTGACGCATCTCTCTCACATTGATGTTTCTCTCTCGCTCTCTCCTTCCCTCTCTCCCTTGCATCCTCTCAAAAAATCATTGGAAATAACATCCTCAGGTGAGGAGTAAGGAAAAAATGTTTAAATAAAAGGTGCTGAGCTTTATAAATCATAGAGGATATAAATGTGCATCAAACCACAGAGTGGTAAAAATACCTACACTGAATAAAGAACATTAAAAAGGCACGAAACACAAAGGGTCCGCAGGGATGGGAACCTATCAGGACCCCAAACCAGGGAAAGTTGAGAAAATGCTGATGCCACTAGGAAACTGCTCAGCAGAATCTTTTATAAATGAGCTTCCTCAAGAGCCATGGTCAGGTGTCCCATTGAGCTGTTCAGAGCCAGACTTTCAGGGCCTGAGTCAGGACCAGAACCTGGGTCCTGTCCTCTCTGAGTAGGAGTCAGACAAGCAGACACATGAGACCCTGAGGCTCAGACACTGCTGACCAGCCTCCTGAAGCCTGGACTCCCCGGAAGCCCTCATTCTGGGGAGATGCAGAGCCAGGCTCAGGGGAGGGCTGTCTCCTTGCTGGGGGCTGTGGTAACCCCGAAAGGTTACAACAGCCTTTACCTCGTCACATCCTGTGAGACTCTGTTCTCCAGGCTCAGGCTTCCTCCATCTGCAGAGCCGGAGCCCTCAGAGCAGACGCCATGATGTCCATCCTCTCTGCCCTTCTCTGCCTCGGTCAGTTGTTGAAACAGGGACAGGGAGCAGGAGGGGCAGCTTCATCCTCTTGTTCGTGGGGAACCTCAGGCTCGGGCAGCTCAAATGGATGGGCCCTGATGGGAAGGGAATCAGCTCAGATGTCTGGGTGCAAACCTCTCACCGACACTCTCTTCCAGGGCTGAGTCTGGACCAGAGGATCCACGTGCAGGCAGGTGAGTCCTCCCCAGGCTCCATGTCCCTCCTCTTACTTCACCCCTGGGGTTCAGGAGGGAGCGCAGAGGTGCTGGGTTGAAGTGATAGAAGAGGAGTTTCTAGCGCTACGCTAGGAAAGGAAGGTGGGGAAGGTCTTGGTCATGAAGCCTCTGGTTTCTTTCCAGGGACCCTACCCAAACCCACCCTCTGGGCTGACCCAGCCTCTGTGATGCCCTGGGGGAGCCCCGTGACCATCTGGTGTCAGGGGACCCTGGAGGCCAAGGAGTTCTGTTTTGAAAAAGAGGGAAGCATATTGCTATGGGGCAGAATGAAACCACTAGATCCGATGGACAAGGGAATGTTCAGCATCACAAGCCTGACAGAGGATGGTGCTGGGATATATCGCTGTTACTATCGCAGACCTACTGGCTGGTCAGAGCGCAGTGACCCTCTGGAGCTGGTGGTGATGACAGGTGAGAGGACACTCAGGGGTTCCGACCTCAGGCTCTGCCCTCAGGAAGGGGGTCTGCTCTCAGGTTGTCCCCCTCTCACAGCCCAGCCCTGGGGACTTGAGGGAGGTCTGAGCCCATTTCACACGCTGCCTCCTCCTCTCCTAGGAGCCTATAGCAGACCCAGCCTCGCAGCGCTGACCAGCCCTGTCTTGCCCTCAGGAGGGAACGTGACCCTCCAGTGTGGCTCAAGGCAGGGATTTGACAGGTTCATTCTGACAAAGGAAGGAGATCACAGGCTCTCTTGGGTCCAGAACTCACAGACAGAACCCAGGAGGCAGTTCCAGACACTGTTCACTGCGGGCAACGTGACCCCCAGCCACCGGTGGACGTTCAGATGCCATGGCTGCTACAGGGACAGCCCCCAGGTGTGCTCACACCCCAGTGATGCCCTGGAGCTCCTGGTCTCAGGTGAGTCACATTATTGTCCCATCCATTGATTTGGGCATAAAACTGGGATATTATTAGGGTCATTACTTGGAGGGGTGCCTCATGTGAATGGATTGCAGAAGGGGAGCACAAAGACTCCTGGGCCAGGGACACAAAGCAAGATAGTGAGACCTGGAAGCCAGGACAGGAGAAGGGGTTATGGGAGGAACAGACCAAGTATTTCATGTCTGGTCTCCCCAGGTGAGTCTGGGAAGCCCTCCATTCTGAGCCAGCAGGGCTCCATCGTGGCCTATGGACAGAACCTGACCCTCCAGTGTCGCTCTGATGTCAGCTATGACAGATTCGCTCTGCACAAGGAGGGGAGACGGGTCCTCCACCAGAGCCGTGTCCTGCAGCCCCAGGCTGGGCTCGCTCAGGCCCACTTCCACCTGGACACTGTGAGCAGCTCCCACGGGGGCCGGTACAGATGCTACGGTGGATACAACCTCTCCTCCGAGTGGTCGGCTCCCAGTGACCCCCTGGACATCCTGGTGGCAGGTGAGGAGCCAGTGGGTTCAGTCAGGGACCCAGACTCTGCACAGGCCCTGCTGGGGGTCTCTGTTGGTGAAGCCAGAATGAAAGTGCAGGGCCCAAGAAGGGAGAGAGGCAGAGAGAGACAGGAGGTGGAAGGAGAGAGAGGGGAAGCTCAGAGAAACAGAGACAGACAGAGAGGACGGTCCTCAGAGAGAGGCCTGGTGACTCTCAGGTCAGAACAAGGTGGGCAGGCAGCCCTCACCCTCCCTCCTTCTCTCTAGGACACCTGCCTGACAGACCCTCCCTCTCGGTGCAGCCAGGCTCCAGGGTGGCCTCAGGAGAGAACGTGACCCTGCTGTGTCAGTCACAGAGCCCGACGGACACATTCCTTTTGTCCAAGGAGGGGCCAGCCGATCCCCCCCTGCGTCTGAGATCAGAGGATCGAGCTCAGCAGTTCCAGGCAGAGTTCTCCATGAGTCCTGTGACCTCAGCCCACGGGGGCACCTACAGGTGCTACAGCTCACACAGCTCCTCCCCCTTCCTGCTGTCACTCCCCAGTGAACCCCTGGAGCTCCTGGTCTCAGGTGAGGGCCCCTGACCCTGTCTGCTGAGCTGTCAGCTCAGGGTCCTGTCCCCAGAACAATCATGGGATGAAAGGGAGTGAGGGGCTCTTGGGATGGTCGCCCCAAGATCTTTTTCTTAGAGCCCTCCCACCCCATCCCCCCACTTCCCCTCACCTGGATACGGAGGCAGTGGGAGGGCCTCAGGGCCACAGCACAGATGTAAGAGGGTGTCTGTGTGAAATGGTGTCCAGAATCAGCCCAAGCCTCTCACCCTCTTCCTGTCCTCATTTCCAGGACCCTGTGGTGGCCCCACACCCTCACCCACAGGGCCCACCTCCACAGCTGGTGAATCCCGGGGAGCTCTGCTCAGAGGGAGCACAGCCCCCCCCCCCCCCCCCGCCATGCTCAGCAAGTCCTGAGAGTCTGTCACGGGTGGAGTGACCCAGATCCTCAAGGACGTGCTTGTGTCCCAGAGGGGCAGGGAGTCCCAGGGTCTGAGGCACTTGATGGGTGGAGTGATCATGGCAGGGGAGATGTGGGGGCGCAGGCTGGGGAGGTGAACATGGACTCATTTGGGGAGAAGGCAGCCCCCACCCTCCTGCTCCATCTCATCCACAGGAGGCTCTGGGGATCGGTCTCTCGCACCCACAGTGTCAGGCATACAGACTGGTAAATGAGGGGCTCTGTGGGGAGGTGGTGGGTTTCTCTATGGGGGACAGTGGCTGAGCCATGTGTCGGTTCAGGCCCTTCTGGATTAGCTGACGTGGACATGCCCTTCCCCTGCCTGGGCCTCAGTGACTGCAAGTGTAAAAGGAGGGAATTCTTGTCCAGAGCTTAGATTTTCTGTTGGTTCTGGCCCTGACCTCCTGGGAGAGGGGAGCCTCACAGGGAAGCCCCTGGGACGTGATGTTATGGGGCCTGTCCCGTCTGTCTCAGTGATGATGACACTGTACAGGGAGGGACAGACAGGACAAGGGTCCGGGCACCCAGTCCTCCCCCTCAGCTCAGGCTCAGCTCAGAGGAGGGAACAGGGTGGATCAGCTCCTGGCTCTGCTGCTCCTGCTGTGGGGCTGGGCGGCCCCTTCTCTCCTCTGAGTGTCGGGTTCCTGTCTGCTCATCCCTGGTCCCATCCTGCTCATAGGCTGCTGGGAGATGAGGTGACAGAAGGGCCTCACAGAGCTCAAGAAGGCAGGGCCCCAAGCCCAACCCGGTGTTCCTATGGGGCTGTCAGAGACCTGTGGGTGGAGAAGGATCCAGGAGAGACTCAGAGTCCACCCCACACCCTGCCCATTCCTGTCCCTGCTGTGCTGGGGGCGGTATTGAGGAAGGATCCTCAGCTGCAAATGAGAGCTGAACAGGAACCTTGCAGAGGAGGAGTCCAGAGCACAAAGAAGTGTCCACTTAGAATGTGGGCGTGGGGCCTGAGGCCAGCACAGGGAACCCACAGTCCCAGGTTCCAGTTCCTGCACTGCCCCATCCAGGCTGGGTGACCTGGGGCATGTGGTTAACTCCTCTGAGCCTCAGTGAAGTGGGTGGTTGGGTCAGCCATGCCTGGTGCATGACTGCTGTGAGGTGAGAGGAGATAAATGACAGGTCCCAGCATGTGCCTCTCACACAGTGGGTGCTCGTTAAATGGCATCATTGGCTCATTCATGAAGTCACTACTGTCCTAGGTCCCAAATGGTACTGGATAGGGGTCTTGGTGGCTTTGGTCCTGCTGCTCTCCCTTCTTCTCTTCCTCCTCCTCCGACATCGGCGTCAGAGCAAAGGCAGGACCTCAGGTGAGTAGGGAAGGGTGTGACCTGGGTCACAGAATGGGGGGCTCAGAGCACCTGCTACAGGAAAACCAAATGGATGGAGAAGGTGAGCTGAGAAAAAGATTTCTCCAGAATCTCACATCAGAAATCCTAGGAAGAAGACACTCACTGTCAGCACAGATGGACAGAGGTAAGGTCATCTTTCATCCTTCTCAACCTCATGAATAGGAAACATTCTCACAAGCGCGTTTTCCGAATCTATTGATAAGATCATGTGATTTTTATCCTTCATTTTGTTTATGTGGTGTGTCACATTTACTGATTCAAGAATATTAAACCATCCTTGCATGTCCAGAGAAAGTCCTCTTGGTCATGGTGTGTGATCTTTTTAATTTATTGCTGGATCTGGCAACATGAGGATAAGTGACAGGAGGATTTCAACAGTGAAATCAAGGAAACGCTGTTCTGTCTCACTGTCTCTCTCCAGCAGAGCAGGCAGGATGAAGGCCCCCAGGGAGTCTGTACGCCCAGGTGAACTGCTCACCATCAAGACTCAGGCAGGGAATGACCACCTCTCTTCCTTTCCTATCAGGGGAACTTTTTGACATGAAGGACAGACAAGCAGAAGAGAACAGACAGATGGACAGTCAGGTGAGTCCCATCCTCCCCAGGCCCCAAGGCTCTCAAACCCCAACCGTGTTTCATCCCTCTCTCTCCCCCTGCTCCAGGCTGCTGCATCTGATGACCCCCAGGATGTGCCCTATGCAGAGCTGAATCTATTGGCCCATAGACAACAGACAAGTGCACCCCCATTCTCCCCATCAAAGGAGCCCTCAGAAGAGCCCAGTGTGTACGCTGCTCTAGCCATCCACTAGCTCAGGATGGACTCAGACCACCACACTCCAGGAAGGGGTATGCAGGAACCCCAGTAGGCAGGAAAGCTACACCTCTGGACACTTGGCTAGTGCCCCACCAACCGTGGAGACCTGAGGTGCCCCTGGGACTCTCAGGGAGTCACCTCATTCTATAGTCAAAGATAAGCCAATATCTCTACATTTGGAAATCAAAGCAACAGACTTCCCAATAATCAACGTGTGAACAATGTGAATGTTTTAACTGGAATTGTAATGTAAATATGACACATCAAACCTATGAAATAATAAAATTAAGAACCTTAAAAAAATCAATGGCCTAATCTATTATGTCAAGGATTTAGAAAAACAAAACATTGCATTTATACTTTAGATCCATAGCCATCTAGATGATAAAGATATGTCTATTATGCGTTATCTATAATAATAAAAGCATAATATGCAAATTAGACTGGACAGCAGAACGACCTTCCCAACATCAATCTGGATGAAGCCGCAGTGGCAGGGGCCAAGGCAGAGGCTGTTAGGGGTGATCAGGCAGGCACAGCGGTTAGGGGTGATCAAACAGGCAGGCAGGCTAGTGGTTAGAAGCCAGTGGTCCTGGATTGTGAGAGGGTGCAGTCCATGCTGAGGAACCACCCCCCCCCTCCCCGATGCATGAATTTCATGCATTGGGTCTCTACTGAAATATAAACCAACCAAAAATAGAATGAAATCCTGCCATTTGGGACAACATGGATGGACTTAGAGGGCATTATGCTGCGTGAAATGATTCAGACAAGGAAAGATCTCACTTACCTCCGGGATTTTTCACATCCTCAAAGCAAAGGAAACAAAAACAGACCCATAGAAATAAGTAACAAACTGATTATTGCCAGATGGGAGGGAAGGAAGGATAGGTGAGAAGGGGAAGGGAATGTAGTCAATAATAAATATCATATCTGTGTTGCACATCTAAAACTAATATGACATTGTATGCCAACTATGGTTTAATAAAAACAGTCAATTAAACAATAGAATTTTTTTCTAAATGGAGGCGTAAGGATGAAATGATAAGGCTTTGCATAGCAAAGGAAACCATCAACAAAATGAAAAAACAACCCACCGAATGGAGAGCAATTTGCCAATACACCTGATAAGGGCTTATTGTCCAACATTTATAAGGAACTTATAAAGCTTAACACCAAAACCCCCAAAACAATTCAATAAAAAAAATTGGGCAAAGGACCTAGATAGACACTTCTCCAAAGAGGGCACATCGAAGGCCAATAGACATATGAACAGATGCTCAACATCACTAATCATCAGAGAGACGCCAATCCAAACCACACACCTTCCGGAACGGCTTATCATCAATAAATCCACAAATATCTATGCCTCTCTATGATCACAGCAGCCTTTTTTTTTTTTTAGAAAGGAATTTAATTATGCTTTTATTTATTTTGTTCATATTAATGTATATCATGGATTGTTGAAATTGGCAAACTTTAAAACAGGCCATTAATTTTAGCTTGTTACAAAAGCCAAGATCTGGAAACAGCCCAAGTGCCCACTAGCAGATGAAAGCTATGGTATATTTACACAATGGAATATTGTGCAGCTGTCAAATAAAGAAGGAACTCTTACCTTTTGCAATAGCATGAATGGATCTGGAGAGCATGATCTGAAGTGAAATAAGTCAATCAGAGAAAGACAAGTTCCCTATGATTTCACTCATATTTGGAATCTAATAAACAAATAAAACATAGTAGAGGGCACTTGTGTAAACAGAGAACAGACTGACAGCTGTCAGAGGAGAGGCGGCTGTGGGCTGAGGGGAAGGGCGAATGGATTAAGCAAAGAAATACAAGAAGATTCATGGACTCAGACAATACTATGGTGACTGCCAGAGGAAGGGAGAGATGGGGGGAGGTAAAAATGGGGTAAGTTGTGTGGAAATAGACTAGACTTAGAATGATAAGCACACAATACCATGTACAGATGATGTAGTGTAGAATGGTATACCTGAAACCTATATAATTTTATTAACCAATGTCACCCCAGTAAATAAAAATTTCAGTAAAAAGCAAATACATGTAGGCTGTTCGGAAATGTGGTTCTACTCAGACCCTCAGCACCTGCTATTTTTAGGGTGAGAAGAAGATATCGCCTTCCTGTGAGGCAAACACCTAGTGAGGACCCTGCCCCCCACATCCTGCGACCTTCTCTGCTTGACTCAGCCCCTGCCTCCTCTTCCTCAGAAGCACCCTGGTCCCCAAGTCCTCAGTCTCTGGAAGTGCAGGTCGACAGGAGCTGAATATGGACTTAGTGTTTCTGAATTTCTGCTCCTTAATGCTTCTGAGGTGACAACACAAGACGGGAAACTCTCCTGGGAATTTTATGGCTTTGTGGCTTACATTTAAGTCTTTTATCCATTTTGAGTGTACTCTTGTGTATGGTGTAAGTGGGTGGTCTAGTTTATTTTCCTTCTCTTTTTTTTTTTGCATGTACCTTTTCAATTTTCCCAGCACCATTTATTGCAGAGCGTGCCTTCACTCTGATGATAACTCACAAAGTCACTAATCATCTGGGACTAATCACTTAGCCCTCGTGCACTGCTGCTGGGGATGCATCCGGGTCCCACCTCTGTGGAAAGCAGAATGGAGGTTCCCCCCCACCCAAAAAAAAATGGAACTGCCATTCGACCCAGTGATTCCACTTCTGGGGATATCATTGAATAAACCTGAAACGCTCATTCGAAAGACTATACACATCCCCTATGTTCACTGTAGCATTATTTACAACAGCCAAGATGTGGAAGCAGCCACGTGCCCATCAGTAAATGAGTGGATTAAAAAGCTGTGGTAGGTTTACACGATGGAGTACTACTGGGCTGTGAGAAAGAAGGAAGTCCTACCTTCTGCGGCAGCATGGATGGATCTGCCAGTTTGTATGCTAAGTGAAATAAGGCAGTTAAAGTAGGACACCTTCCATATAAAATCACTTAAATGTGGAATTTAAACAACAAAATCATTAAATATATTTAATTTTTATTGTTGACATTGTTACAGATGTTACCCATTTCTCCCATTTGCCCACCTCCACCTACCCCATTTCCCCCTCCCTTGGCCTCACCACACTGTTGTCTGTGTCCATGGGCTGTGCATATATGTTCTTTAGTGAATCGTTCCCATTCTTCATCAAGTCACCCCCCCCAACTCTCCCCCCCTCTGACATCTGTCACTCTGTAAATCCGTTTCTCCTCCTGTCTTGATATGTCTCCCATAATGTTGCCATTAACATTCTTATTTTCTTTTTATACTAGAGGCCCAGTGCATAAATTCTTGCACTGGTGGGGTCCTTCAGCCTGGCCTGCACCCTCTCACAGGCCAGGCTGCAGGATGGGACTGAAACTTGCAGGATCTGACATCCCCCAAGGAATGTAGTAGTGCATGAAGTGGCAGCGACTGAGGAGGAGTCCAAGCCCCAGCTGGGCTCCGCATCACTCCCGCTCATCCTGCCAGCCCTAAGCAAATGCTGCCACTTGGTAGTGCTACCACGGAGGCAGGAGCGGTTCACACCACCACAGTTTTGAACACCAGCAGTGATCCTGGCTTCTGGCTCACGTATGAAAACTGAACGGAACTCCAGCTGTGGGAGCGCACTGACAACCAGGAGGCAGCTCCTGCATTTAGCATCTGCCCCTGGTGGTCAGTGTGTGTCATAGTAACCAGTTGACCAGTCAACGGGCCGTTTGGTAGTTTGGTCACTTAGGCTTTTATATATATATATATATACTAGAGGTGTGATGCATGAAATGCGTGCAAAAGTAGGCCTTCCTTCCCCCATCTGCCAGCACTGGCTTCCCTCTGGCACCCGGGACCCGGGCTTCCCTTGTAGCCTCACTTTCGTCTGAAGGTCATCTAGAAGGACGTCCAGTCTCATTAGCATATTACCCTTTTATTATTATAGAGAGCCTTCCCCTTCAAGATAAAACCGTATCTTTTGTACTGTTATTGACATTATTACAGATGACCTTCATCTCTGCCTATATGCCCCGCCTCCACCCAACACACACCCCACTGCAGGCCTTCTGCACACTAATATCTATGGTTTTGAGCTAAGCATATATGCAGGTAAGTTCTTTAGTTAATCTTTTTCTGCCGCCCTCCCTTCTCTGAGATCTGTCCAGTTGTTCCATGCAGCATGCCTCTGGACTTATTTTTTTTATCAAGTTACATTGTTCATTAGATGCCACATATAAGTGAAATCCTGCAATATTTGTCTTTCTCTGACTGGCTTATTTCACTTAGCATAATATGCTCCAGGTGCCTCCGTGCTGTCTCAAAGGCTAAGGGGTCCTTCTTTTTTCAAAGCTGCATAGTATTCCCTGGTGTAAATGTACCACAGCTGTTTACCCACCCATCTACAGATGGGCACTAAGGCTGTTTCCAGGTCTTAGCTATGAACAATCTTTCTGATTGATGTTTCAGATTCTGAGGATATATTCCCACAAGTGGGATCTGCTGGGTCCATCGGCAGTTCCATTTTGAGCTTCATGTTAACAACTGAGGAATGAAGCACTAAAATCTCTGCTATGCAAACTTCACTGGGAGTTGAGACTGTTTCCTGATGGATAAGCAGCACCAACGTGACACTGCAAAGTCCCTTCAAAATTGTCGTCACGGAATCCAAAGGCCAGACCACATGTGTAGAGTCGCCAGGAACAAAGGAAATGATCCCCGCAGTGCCCGGGAGGGATCGGGCACCTGTCCCCCAAGATCCTTCTCTCCTCCTGAGCCCTCAGTTTGGGGAAACTCAGAGCCAGGCCCAGGGCGGGACAGTCCGCAGGCAATGGGTGCACAGCTTGCGGACCCGGAAGGGCTGCAGCAGCTTCTGACCCACCACATCCTGTGCGTCTCTGTTTTTCAAGCCATAAGTCTCCTCCATTTGCACAGCAGGAGCCTCACGAGCAGACGCCATGATGTCCATCCTCTCTGCTCTTCTCTGCCTCGGTCAGTTGTGGACACGGGGAGGGGCAGCAGCAGGGGTGGCGGCACCCGCTTGTATATGGGGAACCTCAGTCTCAGGCAGCTCGAGTGAGCGGGGCCCTGATGGGAGGAGAATCAGCTCAGACGTCCGCATGCAAATCTCTCACATGGACTCTTCCAGGGCTGAGTCTGGGCCAGAGGATCCACGTGCAGGCAGGTGAGTCCTCCCCAGGCTCCAGGTCCCACCTGTTACTTCACCCCAGGGGCTCAGGAGGGAGCACAGAGGTGCTGGGATGAGCTGGGGGATGAGGGTGGGGAAGGGCTTTGTAATGCACCTTCTGGTTTCCTTCCAGGGACCCTCCCCAAACCCACCCTCTGGGCTGAACCAGGCCCTGTGATCCCTTATGGGAGCCCTGTGACCCTCTGGTGTGAGGCGACCCTGGAGGCCCAGAAGTTTGATCTGTATAAGGAAGGAAAACGTGTGCTTTGGAACACACAGACTGAAAGGAAGTTCACAACCAAGACCAAGTTCTCCATCACAAACATCACAGAGCATGATGCAGGGAGATACTCCTGTTATTATAACAGCTCCACTGGCAGGTCAGATCCCAGTGACTCCCTGGAGCTGCGGGCAACAGGTGAGAGGACTCTCAGGGGTCCCAGCCTTGGGCTCTGCCCTCAGGAAGGGGGTCTGCTCTCAGGGTGTCTCCCTCTCACAGCCGAGCCCTTGGGGACACGAGGGAGGTGTGAGCCTCATTTAATAGGCTGTCTCCTCCTCTCCTAGGATCCTTCAGCAAACCCAGTCTCTCAGCCCTGCCAAGCCCGGTCATGACCTCAGGAGGGAACCTTACCCTCCAGTGTGGCTCAAGGGAGGTGTTTGACAGGTTCATTCTGACTAAGGAAGGAAAAGACAGGGTCTCCTGGACCCTGGACTCACAGCCACAGCCCAGTGGGCAGTCCCAGGCCCTGTTCCCTGTGGGTCCCGTGAGTCCCATTCACTGGTGGAGGTTCAGATGCCACGGCTGTTTCAGGAACAGCCCCCAGGTGTGGTCATACCCCAGTGATGCCCTGGAGCTCCTGATCCCAGGTAAGTCCCATCCTGCTCCCATCCATGGATTGAGGCACCAGACATTGGCATCTTCTCTGGGAGGGGAGCCCCATGTGAAGGGGTGCGGAGAGTGGAGCACAGGAGCCCCTGGGGCAGAGACACAGAGAGAGACAGTGAGACCTCGGAGCTAGGCCAGGAGAAGGGGTTATGGGAGGAGCAGCCCCTGTAATTCATGTCTGGTCTCCCCAGGTGAGTCTGGGAAGCCCTCCCTCCTGAGCCAGCAGGCCCCCATCGTGGCCTCTGGACAGAGACTGACCCTCCAGTGTCGCTCTGATGTCGGCTATGACAGATTCGCTCTGCACAAGGAGGGTGAACCGGACCTCTCCCACAGCCTTGTCCTGCAGCCCCAGGCTGGGCTCTCTCAGGCCTACTTCCCCCTGGGCACTGTGAGCAGCTCCCACGGGGGCCGGTACAGATGCTACGGTGGATACAACCTCTCCTCTGAGTGGTCGGCCCCCAGTGACCCCCTGGACATCCTGGTGGCAGGTGAGGAGCCCGTGGGTTCAGTCAGGGTCCCTGACTCTGAACAGGCCCTGCTGGGGTCTCAGGTTGTGAGGTCAGAATGAAAATGCAGGCCCCCAGGGAGGGAGAGAAACAGAGAGAGACAGGGGGTGGAAGAAAAGGGGAAACTCAGAGAAACAGAGACAGACAGAGAGGAGGGTCCTCAGAGAGAGCCCTGGTGACTCTCAGGTCACAACAAGGTGGGAAGGCAGCCCTCACCCTCCCTCCCTCTCTCTAGGACACCTGCCTGACAGACCCTCACTCTCCGCGCAGCCAGGCCCCGGGGTGGCCTCAGGAGAGAACGTGACCCTGCTGTGTCAGTCACAGAGTCAGAGGGACACGTTTCTTCTGTCCAAGGAGGAAGCAGCCGGTCCCTCCCTGCGTCTGAGATCAGAGGATCGAGCTCAGCAGTCCCAGGCAGAGTTCTCCATGAGCCCTGTGACCTCAGCCCATGGGGGCACCTACAGGTGCTACAGCTCACACAGCACCTCCCCCTACCTGCTGTCATTCCCCAGTGAGTCCCTGGAGCTCCTGGTCTCAGGTGAGGGCCCCTGACCCTGTCTGCTGAGCTGTCATCTCAGGGTCCCCTCCCCAGGGGAATTATAGGCTGAAATAGTGGTGAGGGGCTCTAGGATGGTCATCCAGAAGTTTTCTCTTCCTTAGAGGCCCTCCCATCCTATACTCTCCCTCCTCCTCACGCGGGTCTGAAGGGGTAGGTGGGCAGTGGGAGTGTCTTCGGAGCCCCAGCACAGATGTAGTAGAAGTCTGAGAGAAGTTCCTACTCCAGGACAGCACCAGCTCCTCACCTTCTTCTTGTCCTTCCCAAGAACCTGTGGGGCCCCAGCCCTCCACCACAGGCCCCAGATGAGGAGCCCAGAGCACAGAGCTGGTGTCCCCCTGGGGGGCAGTGTGAGGACAGCACAGGGAACCCACAGTCCTGGGTCCCAGTATCAACCCTGCTCCATCCAAGATGGGTGACCTGGGGTATGTGATTGACCTCTCTGAGCCGCATGGAAGTGGGTGGTGGGGTCAGCAATCCCTGGTGCATGACTGCTGTCAGGTGAGAGGAGATGAGGGACAGACCCCAGCACATGCCTCACACACAGTAGGTGCTCATCAAATGGTATCACTGGCTCATTCATGACGTCACTCATGTCCTAGGTCCCAAATGGAACCTGAACATCCTGATCGGGATCTCGGTTACCCTCGTCCTGCTACTCTCCCTCCCCCTCGTCCTCCTCCTCCGGCACCAATGTCAGAGCAAAGGCAGGACGTCAGGTGAGTAGGGAAAGGGGTGACCTGGGTCACACAATGGGGTGCTCAGAGCACCTGCCATAGGAAATCAAATGGATGGAGATGGTCAGCTGAGAAAAGACTTTTCCAGAATCTGAAATCAGAAAACCTAGAAAGAAAACAATGTCAGACAGTCTCATGAAATATGCACACAAGTGGGTGTTAAGGTTTGGGTTATTTTAATCTTTATTGTTCAGATTATTTCAGATGTCCCTCTTTTTCTCCCCCATAGCTCCCTTCCACCCGGTTCCCACCCAACCCCAGCCCCTGCCACCCCACTCTCTGCTTTCATAGGTACTGCATACATACATATAAGATCTTTGTCCCATCTCTTCCCGCACTCCCCCCACAACCCCTTGCTCCCGAGAATTGTCAGTCCACTCCATTTCCATGCCCCTGATTCTATTACATGCACTAGTTTATTCTGTTGATCAGATTTTTCATTCATTTGATTTTTAGATTCACTTGTTTATAGATATGTATTTGTTGTCACTTTGTTGTTCATCACTTTTTATCTTTACCTTTTTCTTCTTTTTCCTCTTCTTAAAGAATACCCTTCAGTATTTTATATAATACTGGTTTGGTGGTGATGAACTCCTTTAGCTTTTTCTTATCTGTGAAGCTCTTTATCTGACCTTCAACTCTAAATGATAGTGTTGCTGGGTAGAGTAATCTTAGTTGTAGGTTCTTGCTATTCATCACTTTGAATATTTCTTGCCACTCGCTTCTGTCCTGCATAGATTCTGTTGAGAAATCAGCTGACAGTCATATGGGTATTCCCTTGTAGGTAACTAACTGTTTTTCTCTTGCTGCTTTTAAGATTCTCTCTTTGTCTTTTGCTCTTGGCATTTTAATTATGATATGTCTTGGTGTGGTCCTCTTTGGATTCCTTTTGTTTGGGGTTCTCTGAGCATCCTGGACTTGTAAGTCTATTTCTTTCACCAGGTAGGGGAAGTTTTCTGTCATTATTTCTTCAAATAGGTTTTCAATATCTTGCTCTCTCTCTTCTCCTGTCACCCCATAATTCGGATGTTTGTATGCTTGAAGTTGTTCCAGAGGCTCCTTACACTATCTTCATATTTTTGGATTCTTTTTTCTTTTTGCTCTTTCGGTTGGGTGTTTTTTTTTTTGTTTCCTTGTATTTCAAATCTTTGACTTGATTCTTGGGATCCTCTACTCTACTGTTGAATCTCTGTATATTATTCTTTATTTCAGTCAGTGTATGCTTTATTTCTGACTGGTCCTTTTCCATTTTTTATTTTTTTTGTCATTCTCACTAAGATCCTTGAAGGGCTCACTAAGTTCCTCAGAGGTGTCTAGAAGATTCTTGAATAACCTTATAACTGTGGTTTAGAACTCTATATCCAGTAGTTTGCTTTCTCCCATTTCTTTCATTTGTCACAAGTTTCTTTGTCTCTGCATTTTGGCTGCTTTCCTGTGTTTGTTTCTATGTATTGGGTAGCTGCTAAGTCTCCTTGAGTTGATAGAGTGGCCTTGTGTAGTAGGTGTCCTATAGGGCCCAGTGACTCAGCCTCCCCAGTCACCTGAGGTAGACACTCTTGGTGCACACTTTTGTGGGCTGTGTGCAGTCTTGTTGTAGTTGAGCCTTGATTGCTGTTGGCATCACTGGGATGAATTGAACTCCAGGCCAATGGAAGTGCTTCTGTGCAGCAGATACCCTTATGGGGCAGGACTTGCTTCAGTGGAGCTTTGGTCTTCCCTGAGTCTGACACTTAGGTGTGTCACTTATGAATGTGAAGAATTGTAACCTGGTATGATCTCACACTGAGCACTGGGTACACTGGCTCTTGGATCTCCAAGGAGGTGCAAAGTCAGCCACTGCCTGTGGCTGCCCAGCAGGAGCTACAGAGAGATCTGCAGATTCCTCCTCTTTGTGTGGAATTTGGAAGTGCCCAGATGAGGCCCAGCTGTGAATCAAGGCAGGTTGCTGTGGTGCTGGCCTTTGCCTTCTTTTGATAGCTTTGGGGCTTCCTGACCCAACTGCAGTTTGACAGGTTTTAGGCAGAGAAAGGACCAGTCATTCATATGCAAAAGCCACTGCATACAGCTTGGGTGGGGTTGTAAATTGGATAGGGTGGGGTCTCAGGGAATCTCCAGGGTGGAGCAAACAGCAATGGCTGCCAGTCAGCTCTGCACCAGAGAGGTCCCAGCTCAGGAACAATGACCATTGTGAGCACCTCCATCTGGAAGAAAGCCACCCCCGTGTTCCTGCCCTGATGCCAGACAGTCCAGTTTCTCCCTGTATGTGTCTGGGTCCCCCAAAGTCTCGCCCAGTACTGGAGCTCAGAACAAGTGGGAGCTTGTATTTCCCTCCCAATTAAATAAAGCGGCACACCTGGGTGCTAGCCCGATCTGTGCCTCTGCGCCTCCTACCAATCTCAATGCACTTTCTTCTTTACCTCTCTAGTTGTAGTACTTCCACTCAGCTAGCTTTCCTGCAGTTCTGAATGATAGTTTTTCTGTATTTTAGTTCTAATTTTTCTATGGTTGTGAGAGGCAGCAAATACAGGTATTTACCTATGCTGCCATCTTGGTTGACTTGAGTGTTAAGGTTTTATTCTTTCCTGTGGAATCACATGGGGAGTGGCTCCTAACCTCCCAGTGCTGAGACTGTCCCTCTTGACCGGCCCAGAGAGGGGCTCATGTCCAACCTCCTGCAAGGGCCACAGACCCAGAGCCCAAGGACAGAGGCCTGCAGACCATGTAACTCCTACCCCAAAGACCTGAAATATCCACCATCTATGGCGCATCTCTGACCCTAAAACTCATGTCTTCTCCTCCAGTTGAAGCCCAGCTTTGGACAGCCAAGAAGAGACTCTTTGTGAGAGGAAGAGACAGCTGCCCTGGAGGAGCGGGCAGAGGGATTTCAGGAGGCAATGGGGAGGGTTAGGCTCGGAGGGTGTGGGGTCAGAGTGGGAAGAACTGAGATGCACACTGCCTGACCTGATGCCTCACCTCACCCCTGAGTTAGTGGTCCATCTGGGAGCAGGCAGAGCCTGCAGCGCTGAGAACTTGGGGACCTACCAGGAGACACCTCCCCGTTCTGCCCCAGCAGATGCCGTCATGAAGGACCCACAGCCTGGGGAGAGCGTGGAGCTGGACCCTCAGGTGAGAACCCTGCTCCTATTCAGGCCACAAGGACATTCTGTCACCCAGTTTAATTCAATGGTTCGTTCCCTATCTCCACCTCACCTTGTTCTCAGCAACGTCCACACTGACCTCTCCTTCTGGGCCCCCGGGTCGTCCTGCTGAGCCTCACTCCTCCTGGTTTCCTTGTGGCCTCATGGCCCCTTCTCCCAGGCCTCCTTTGTTGGCCCCTAATTCTTTGTCTGACCTTGTGAATCCCCAGGTCTCAGGAGGAGGCAGAAATAAGTGAATTACCCATAGGTCACCAAGATCCCTTTCATTCATTCATCCAGAAAATGTGAAAGGGGCTCACTGTTTACGGCTGCTTTTAGGAGCCATTGTGCAGCCCTGAGCTACACTGTCTCCACACTCCTTGAGCTCCCCTGTGGGTGAGGGAGACAATATGCAAACAAGCAGACAGTGTCCGAGAGAACAAAGTGCTGTGAAGGAACATAAAGCAAGAGGAGGAGATAGAGTGCATGGTGGGGAGACAGGGAAAAGAACAGGTGCTGAGGCAGGACATGCTTCTTCAGGAAGATGTGCCATGAGGCTGGAGCCAAATGAGCAAGAGAGAGCACGTTAGGATAAGAGTCAGAACAATAGAAGCATTCAGAGGCCCCAGGTCTTAGGAAGGCCCAGCAGATTCCATCAGGAGAGGGAGCTAATCTGTTTAAAGTTTAAGTCATCTCTCTCTCAACATGTGCTTGAAGTCTGGAGGATTTCGACAGTGGAATCAAGGAGACACTGTTCTGTCTCACTGTCTCCAGCAGAACAGGCAGGATGAAGGCCCCCAGGGAGTGACGTACGCCCAGGTGAACTGCTCACCATCAAGACCCAGGCAGGGAATGGCCACCTCTCCTTCCTCCCTATCAGGGGGATTACTGGATAAGAAGGGCAGACAAGCAGAAGAGGACAGACAGATGGACAGTCAGGTGGGTCCTATCCTCTCCATACCCCAAGTCTTCTCCAACTCTAACCATTTCATCCTACTCACTCTCCCCTTGCTCCAGGCTGTCACCTATGCCCAGCTGAACCACTTGACCCTCAGACAGAAGACATGTGCACCCCCTTCCTCCCTGTCAGAGGAGCCCCCAGATGAGCCCAGTGTGTATGCTATTCTGTCGGTCTACTAGCCCAGGATGGAGCCAGACCCCACACTCCAGGGAAGGGATTCACATTTCCCAGGAGAGGTGGAAACCTGACATGGACCCCCGCAGCTCCTGGAAACCTCTGGGAGTCACCTGATTTTACAGTCAAGATAAGCAATATCACCTGACCAGTGTTGCTCATTGGATGAGAGTCAACCTATGAACCATGAGGCGACAGTTCCTTTCTTGGTCAAAGAACATGCCTGGGTTGCTGTCTCATTCCCCAAGAGGAGGCATGCCGGAGGCAGCCAATCAATGATTCTCATCATTGATGTTTCTATCTCTCTGTCCCTCTCCTCTCCCCTCCTCTTCTCTCTGAAATCAATAAAAATCTATAATAATAAAAGGCTAATATGCAAATGGTCATCACACCTTCATGCATAACAACTGATCAGCAGGAGGCTGCATCCCTGGCCAGCACTGGCTAGGGACGTGACTGATGCTGACTGACTCTGCATCCCCGCCCAGCACCGGCCAGGGACGTGATGTGCTGGTGAGGCTTAACAGGGATGGGGCCAGCCAGGTCTGGGTCTTGTCCAATGGGGTTGGGGCCGGCTGGGTCTGTGTCTTGCGCAATTTTGAGGGGTGTGTGTGTGGGGGGGGACTTGACTCTGGGACCCACTCCACGCCCCAGACTCTGACAGGAGGGAGATTTTTCATATACATTTTACTAATTTTCTTTCATTTCTGACACTTCTATTATAGAGAAAGGGCAACTAGCAACATTAAAATATTTCCTCTAATTAATTCCCTTTTAATGTGCACGAATTTTGTGCACTGGGCCAGTAGTATATTAATAATGAGATAACAAACATCCTTACATTTTTTTTAAATAAAGCAACAGACTTCTCAATAAGAAATGTGTGAACCAAAACCGAAGTGAACATTTTCAATTAAATGATAATGTAAATATTATGCATCAAATCTATTAAATGAGAAAACTAAAAACCATGAATGGTAGAAAAGAAAATGCCTTAAAAAATCATTGGCCTATGCTATCATATTGAGTATTTAGAGGGGTAAAAAGATTGGATTGAATCTTTAGCTCCATAGATGATTGGATGAGAAAGATATAGCGTGTATACACAATGGCATATAAGTCAGCCATAGGGAGGGGGAAAATGGGAGCTAGCTAGGCAGACCTGTCAGGCACCTGATCTGAAGGCCAGGCTTGAAATGCAACTAAATTGGAGCACATTCACCTGGAATTTCCAACTGTGGTCCAGCTGAAGAGGTGACTTATAACAAGGAAGAACAGAAGGCATCTGAAGCCCAAACATGGGAGTTTTCATTGGCAACTGCACACCTGAGGCATTGGCTCAGGGAGGGAGATGTGGACTTGAGTTGCCTGAGGACAGGTGAGGGAGGGAAGCAGGGCAGGGAGACATGAAAAAGCAGTAGCCAGGAGTCCTGCATTGGGTCATTCATAAGCTTCCAAACCAAAACGGCCATTTTCCCTGGGAAGAGCTACCGTCTCCCAACACCCAGAAGGGAGGTAAAGGGGAAAAAAACCTGCCTTAAGTGATACAGCCTGTTCCACCCTGCATTTTGAGCTTTACTGAGGAAACAAAGGCAGAGGCCAAGCTTATGGGTCTGAACAGTCTCAAGGAGCCCTCAGTGACAGGAGTGGAGAAGGGGCCATCCGCCCCACTCTTCTAGGAGCCAGACTGATAAAAATTCCAGAGTGCCAGCTGACCCCATTGGTCTCCATACTAAGATCTCTGTCCTTGTAATATTTAGGCCACTCGTGGAGGAGCAGCTCTGGGACAGGAAAAAACACCCATCTTATTCCCTGAAAGCGAAACAACGCCAACCCTACCAAAAGCCCTGTCAGAAACAGACTATCGAATGATTAAGACTGAGAGCTGGTGGGTAGGCAGAGGGCAGATTGGGCCCTCCTGCTTGACACCAAGGCCTGTGGAGACAGACACAAGCAGTGGACCAGTGGATCACGTGGAGCTTCAAGCAGGAAGCTAAAAGTCAAAAGACAGTGCCTGGCAGTAATTAGTACCTAAATACCTAACAGGAAGCCTAGAATTGGCAGACAGAAGAGTGAGGTCCTATGCCAGCTTCCACAGGGCATTAAAACTTGGCTGAAGCGAAGGACACTTCACTTCATTTTTAAAATTTTATTTCTTTTATTTTTTTCACCTTTTTCTTCCTCTCTTCTCTTTTTTCCCCCTCCCATTTTTCTACACCTTTTTCATTTTTTGTTTTCCTCTTTCCTTTCCTTTTCCCCCTTTTCAAAAATGGATCTTCCTTATCTATCTGCTTTATTCGTTATTATTCTAGTCTCTTGTTTTGTTCATATCTCTAATTTCCTCTTCCCTGCTCCAACTCAATTTCCTTTTCTACTTTCTTTTTTTTTTTTTTTACTACTCAATTTTTATTATTTTTTCTCTCTTCTCTTTTTCTTCTCTTTTTCTCCTAATTTCTTCCATTGTGCTGTTTATGGCCACTATGTCATTCTTCATTTCCTCTTTATTACAATGGAAGGTTTCAACAGTAGACTAGAAGAAGTTGAGTTAGAAGACAAGACAGGAAAAAAACACCCAAGCAGAGCAGCAACTGGGGAAAAATTAAAAAGCAAGAGGAGAGTCTAAGGGAACTTTGGGACAACGTGAAATGAAACAACATCCAAATAATAGGGGTGCCAGGAGGATAGGAAGTGGAGCAAGTAATAAAAAGCCTGTTTGAAAAAATGACAGAAAACTTCCTTGACTTTTCGGAAGAAAAAAGTCACATAAGTCCGAGAAGCACATACAGTCCCAATCAAAATGAACCCCAAAAGACCTACACCAACACACATCATAATTAAACTGGAAAATGTAAAATACAAAGAAAGAATCTTAAAGGCTGCATGAGAGACAGAAAGTTACCTACAAAGCATCTCTCACTGGACTATCAACTGATTTCTCAATAGAAACACCTTAGGCCATAAGGGAAAGGAATGGAATGAAGTATACAAAGTGATGAAAAGCAAGGGACCAAACACTCTATCCAGCAAGTCTACTATTCAAAATTAAAGGTGAAATCATGAGCTTTGCAGACAAAAAAAGGCTAAGGGAGTTTATTACCACCAAACGAGCAATGCAAGAAATGCTGATCAATGTTTCTAACACTCTGTCCTTCTCCCTCCTCTCTGTAAAAAATCAATAAAATATATCTTAAAAATACTAAAGGGACTGTTGTAAAAAGAAGAAATAGAAAGGGAAGAAGGAACACAAGCATAAAGAATAAAAATGGCAACAAACAAGTACCTATGTATAATAATAATAGTCTAATATGCTAATTAGGCCAGATGTCCCTCCTGACGAAGCCGGGCTGAGAGGGAAGCCTGGGTCCTGGGTGCCTACCTTGGAAGCTCAGAGGCTGGGTCTGTGGGAGCTAGAAGCTGGTGTTTCTCTCAGGTCTCCCATGAGCTCCCTGGGAAGTGGGGGAGAATGGCCCCATCCCAAAGCAAGTCACTGACAACCCCTGCCACTGCCCAGCCTTCTGAGCCCCAGCCTATGCTGCTGATCCCTCAGTAGAACTTCAAGTGCTGGGTGGGGCGAGGAGGATTCCACAGGGCTGGGCAGGTGGAGTGCTTTTCCTCAGGCTGATGCTGCTTGGAGTAGATCAATTGCTCCTCCCAAGAAGAATGGCGGCCGTGGTATTGGTGGATGCTCTAGCACCGGGTCCAGGTGGCCGCGCCTCCACACCTCTCCCCAAAGCCGGACACCCCAGACTCTCCATGGGCGATTCCAGTCTTCACATCCTCCCTCTGCCTGTGGGTGAGCGGCTGAAAACGTAAGTTTTGTGTGTTGGCCCTTTATTGATTTATTTTAATTATTGTTTAAAATACTTTTTGTTGATTTCAGAGAGGAAGGGAGGGGGAAAGGAAGGGACGGGGAGAGGAAGAGAGAGAGAGATAGAAACATCAATGATGAGAGAGAAACATCAATGATGAGAGAGACTGCTTCCTGCATGACCCACACTGGGGATCGAGCCTGCAACCCAGGCATTTGCCCATGACCAGAATCGAACCTGGGACCCTTCAGTCCACAGGCTGACACTCTATCCACTAGGGCTTTTTATTTATTTTTTAACCCTCACCCAAGGATATTTTTTCCATTGATTCTTTTTTTCAGAGAGAGTGAGAAGGAGGAAGGGGGGTGGGGAGATAGAGAAACATGAGTGTGACAGAGACGTATTGAGGGATTACCTCCCGCACATGCCTGGACAGGGGCTGTATTGAATCTGTAACCCAGGTACATGCCTTTGACTGGGACTCGAAACCCTGACCCTTCTGAGTGTGGTCTGATGTTCTAACCACTGAGAAAAACTGGCCAGGGATGAACATGCTCTTGGTGCTAAACACAGCAAGAGGATAAAATACCTATGTAAGATTTAAATACACTTGTAGTGAAGGTAAACCCTTTAAAAGAATAAAGATCTAGAAAACATTCTACATAAAACACATGGAAGTCATATACTCATAGTTCTTGCCCCTTTTATATGAAATTGAAGAGACTTTAGGAAAGAAACATATCTAGGTGCCCTATGGATGGAACTAGAGCTGTCCACAGCCCAGTGCTGAATTCATAGCACTTCTCAGGATTAACATACAAAATAAGGAAGAATTAGGGGAGCTGGTGGTGGCCCATGGTCTTAAGATAAACCTCCTAGATACATACCCACATTCCTGGTCAAGACTGTACCAGGTCTGTGTCAGCTCGACCTCTTCAAAGAAGGTGAGCTTTCCCGGCTTGAGGATTCTGTGATGACAACTTTGAATTCAGTTTGTGGTATCAGGTTCATGCATCAGGAAAAGGGGTGAACTCCTTGTGGAAGTTTTTATAGCAGAGGTTTTGATGACTTATTTTTCTGTTGTTAAGGTGAAGCTCAAGAGGCAGTTCACAGGATGTGGTGGGCAGAGGCCCCACACCGCAGCGTGTGCAGGGCACAAGGCGCTGGTCACACAGGAAGTGGACCAGCTCTCCTCACCCCAAAAATAGCAGGTGCTGAGGGTCTGACTTGAGCCACATCTCTGAACTGTCCTGTGTAGTTTTCCTAAACTCTACAACCACATACTGATTTTAACATAGCTCGCTGCCATGTGAAAGTCAAAACAATTATTTGGTTTACAGAGCTTAATATTCCAGTGGCAAATTAATGAATAAAATGGTTAAGAATATGAAACAAATTTTAGCAGAAACATGAAATCTCTCTCCCACTGAATATCTATTCAGCCTTCTACCAGTTGCACGTATAATCTTCTGACAACAAAAAGCAGAGTGGATAGTTGGGTTCTGCATCTCTAGAAGAGAAGGAAACCTACAATATCTAGTTTTTCTTGTTTTACTGAAATCGTTTTTTATGTTTGAGTCAAACTTGTTTCTTCTATCAGAGATCTGATAAGAAGGAGAGAGAGAGAGAGAGAGAGAGAGAGAGAGAGAGAGAATGAGAGATAGTGAATTAGTTTGGTAAGTTCGCCACAACAAAATACAACTAACTAGATGGCTTAAGACAACAGACATTAGTTTTATTAGAGTCTGGAGAAGAAAGAGATTGATTGCAGATGGAGATAGATGTAGATGATAGATAGATGATAGATAGATAGATAGATAGATAGATAGATAGATAGATAGATAGACTGACATGCAGATACATAGACACACAAAGGAACACATAGGTGGGTGGATAGATTCGCAAGCTTTCCAACATATGCCACCATCAGACTCTATTTCTTGTCCTCCATTCTAGGTAAGTTTTTCTTCCATCAAGCCTGAGGGTGATTTTTCCCAACTTTACTGAAATGTAAATGGCATATAACATTGGCTAAGTGTTAGGTTACAATGTGTGGATGTGATACATTTAAATATTGCAATATGATACCATTTCAGTGTTAGCTAACAATTCCGTTAATAAGTCATAATTGCCCCATTTTTTTGCCGTGAGAACCTTTAGGATACAACCTCTTAGATACTTTTGGGGTAATATGATACAGTATTGCTTACTGAGATCACCATACTGTACATTAGCCCCCCAAATTGTTCATCTTATCACTGAAAGCTGATACTCTTTCACCAACATCTCTCCTTTCCCCACACTCCCTGTGGTAACCATCGTTCTCTCTGTTTCTACTAGTTTGGCTTTTTCAGATCCCACACGTACGTGAGATGAATGAGCATCTGTCTTTGTCTGTCTGATTGATCTCACGTAGCATAATGCCCTCCAGGTCCCTCAGGGTCATTACAAATGGCAGGATTTCCTTCTCTCTTGTGGCTGAATAATATTTAATTTTATGTCAATTCAGAAATGGGCATCTCCCACCAGTCAGAGCGTTCTACACATGTGCTTCCAGGGGCAGCACTCCCCCAGACCGTCCCCACAAACACCTCAACTCTCACTTCTGCTTTCTTCAACCAGACAGGTGCAGTTACCCCATGAACACACACACACACACACACACACACACACACACACACACACTGATGCACACACATACACACGCACACTCACACCATCTACTATTGAACATGTTTGTGCTCCTTCATATCTACTTTCTTAGAGTTCTATAGGACTAGCAAGCTCCTTCCCAAGGCCACAGCTTAAAGCACAGGACTAGAAGCAATGCTGAGGTTCCTTCTTCTTATTTCTCTTCCCTGCATGTGTTGTGACTGCTCAGGGCTATGCAAGGATTGTGTGGTAAATCCATGTAAGAAATTCATGGAGCATGGCTGGAAACACTAGGTTGGAGTTCAGTTACAGTTGATGTTATCTTTTATTGACATGCATTTCATTTCTCTGGTTCGTTTGTAATACATGGCCCATACGATCTTCATAACTCAGGCCGACCATCACAGTCCATTCCTATGCATTCCTTTTGCCTTATAGACAGAATCCCACATCCTTGCATGGGGCGGGAGGGGTGGGGGTGGAGCACGCCTATGACCAGCCACCACCTCACCCTCTCGTACTGTTGTTCAGAGACTCTCTATGTCTCTAGGGTTCTCTAGAATGTTCTATCCTGTCAAGAATATCCTCATTCCCACCTCTTCAGACTCCATCTCTTCAAATAGCCATCCCCTCAACCACAGTCTAGTCATGGTCCCCAGATCTTCCCACCTTTTCTCTCATTTGTCCTTTGTATGTAAAGTCATTGCAATATTAGCCTTCGAATGCCCATACTCTGCCAAGAAGAATTCTCAAAATACAGGTGATGGGTCTCCTGGACCCATCACGGATGTATTTCTGGTTCAGGCACAAATATTCGGCAGATAGTAGGTGATCAATAAATATTGGTTTATGGACGAGTTAAAGACCAAAAGTCAATTCTGTGCGTGGGAGGAAATTAGTAACTTCTATTCAGAAGATCGAGTCAGGACAAGGACCTGGGTCCCGGAGTAGGAATTCAGATCCGGCAGAGTCCTGGGAGTCAGAAGAGACTCCAGATCTGGGCTGTTTCTCTGGAGGCCCTGGGGTCCTCCTGAGTCCTCATCATGGAAAAAACCCAGAGCCAGCCCAAAGAAGGGGCCGTCCCCTGACTGTGGGTCCACAGCTGTGATAACCCGGAAGGGTGGCAGCAGCTCCTGATTCGCCACATCCTGTGCGTCTCTGTCCTTCAGGCCCAGGCCTCCTCCATCTTCAGAGCAGGAGCCCTCAGAGCAGACGCCATGACGTCCATTCTCTCTGCTCTTCTCTGCCTTGGTCAGTTGAAGACATGGGGACAGGAGCAGGCGGGAAGGGGAGGCTCATACTCTGTTGCTCATGGGGAACTTCAGGCTCAAGCAGCTCAAATGGACCAGACCATGATGGGAAGGGAATCAGCTGAGATATCCGGGTGCAAATTTCTCACAAGGACTCTCTTCCAGGGCTGAGTCTGGACCAGAGGATCCATGTGCAGGCAGGTGAGTCCTCCCCAGGCTCCATGTCCCATCTCCTACTTCAGCCACTGAGACTCAGGAGGGAGCACAGAGGTGCTGGGATGAGCGGGTCTTGGGCTGAGCTGGGGGTGAGGTGGGGAAGGTCTTTGTAAAGCAGCCTCTGGTTTCCTTTTAGAGAACCTCTCCATACCCACCATCTGGGCTGAGCCAGGCCCTGTGATCCCCTGGGGGAGCCCCGTGACCATCTGGTGTCGGGGGACCCTGAAGGCTCAGGAGTACCGGCTGTATGCAGATGGCAGGCCTCAGTACTTGGACAGACAGAAATCGCTGGAGCCTGGAGACAGGGCCAAGTTCCTCATTACAGGAAAGTATGCAGAGAGATATACCTGTAACTACCTCAGCCCCACCGGCTGGTCAGGGCACAGTGACCCCCTGGAGCTGGTGGTGACAGGTGAGAGGACACTCAGGGGTCCCAGCCTCTGGCTCTGCCCTCAGGAAGGGGGTCTGCTCTCAGGGTGTCTCCCTCTCACAGCCCAGCCCTGGGGGACATGAGGGAGCTGTGAGCCCCATTTAACACGCTGCCTCCTCCTCTCCTAGGATTCTACAGCAAACCCAGGCTCTCAGCCCTGCCCAGCCCTGTGGTGACCTCAGGAGGGAACGTGACCCTCCAGTGTGGCTCAAAGGAGTCATTTGATAGGTTCCTTCTGACTAAGGAAGGAGATCACAGGCTCTCCTGGACCTTGGGCTCACAGCGACAGCCCAGTGGGCAGTTCCAAGCCCAGTTATTTGTGGGCCCCGTGACCCCCAGCCACAGGGGGACATTCAGATGCTATGGCTATTTTCAGAAGCATCCCCAGGAGTGGTCTAACCCTAGTGACCCACTGCATCTACTGGTCTCAGGTGAGCGGCCCTTGATCCCATCCTCTCTGAGGAGAGGCAGCTCAGGGTCCTGCCTCCAGGAGAGATCTGAGCTTGGAGGAGAGTGAGGAGTCTGAGTGTTGGTCACCCAGCAGAGATCTGCCCTCAGAGACGCTCTCACTTTTGTTGAATCCTCCCCATAAACTGGGTTGGGAACTAGTTAAGTGGGCCGGGGGAGTGTTTTCGGGGATCACAGAGCAGATGTAGGATAAGTACGGAGTGATTTGGAGACTCCAGAGTGAGCCCCAGCTTCACCCCTTTCTATCCTCATTTCCAGGACCATCTGGAGGCCCCAACCCCCCACCCACAGTTCCCACCTCCCCAGCTGGTGAGTCCCGGGGAGCTCTGCTCAGAGGGTGCACAGCCCACCCAGCAAGCCCTGAGAGTCTGTCAGGGGATCGAGTGACCCAAGTCCTCAAGGACAGGCCTGTGTCCCAGGGGGCTGGAGTCCCAGGGCTCTGTGGCTACTTATGGGTGAGATAGTCATGGCAGAGAGAGGTATGGGGGCACAGGCTGGGGAGGAGGAGCTGAGCTCTAGTGGGGAGAAGGCAGCCCCCACCACTCACCTGTCATCCTCATCCCTAGGAGGCTCTGAGTCGGGCCCACAGAGGGGTAGGTGAGAGTCTGTGGGGAGGTGGTGTGTTCCTCCATGGGGACAGGGGCTGGACCATGGTGGGTTAAGGGGTTCAGGCCGCTCTGGATTCACTGACTTGGATACCCGCTTTCCCTGTCTGGGCTTCAGTGTCTACAAGTGTGAAAGGAGAGAATCCTTCTCCAGAGCTTAGATTTCCTGTTGGTTCTGGTCCTGACCTCCTGGGAGAGGGGCCTCACAGGGACCCTCCAGGATGTTATGGGGCCTGTCCCCTCTGTCTCAGTGACAGTGACACTGTACAGGGAGGGGCAGGCAGGACAAGGGTCCGGGCAGCCAGTCCTCCCCCTCAGCTCAGGCTCCGCTCAGAGGAGGGAACAGGGTGGATCAGCCCTGGTTCATCTCCTGGCTCTGCTGCTCCTGCTGTGGGGCTGGCCGGTCCCTTCTCTCCTCTGAGTGCCGGGTTCCTGTCTGCTCATCCCTGGTCCCATCCTGCTCACAGGCTGCTGGGAGATGAGGTGACATAAGGGCCTCACAGAGCTCAGGAAGGCAGAGCCCCAGCCCAGCCTGACTTTCCCATGGGGTGTCAGGGCCCTGTGGTTGGGGATGGCCTGGGAGAGACTCAGAGTCCACACCACACCCTGCCCCTCCGTGTCTCTGCTGTGCTGGGGGCGGGTAATGAGGAAGGACCCTCAGCTCCAGATGATACATGTACAAGCCCCTGCAGAGGAGGAGCCCAGAGCAAGAAGCTGGTGTCCCCCTGGGGGGCAGCGTAAGGAGAGCACAGGGAACCCACAATCCCAGGTTCCAGTCCCAGCCCCGCCCCGCCCCGCCCAGGCTGGGTGACTTGGGGCACGTGATTAACCTCTCTGAGCCTCAGTGAAGTGGGTGGTGGGGTCAGCAATCCCTGGTGCATGACTGCTGTGAGATGAGAGGGGATGAGTGACAGACACCGGCATGTACTTCGCACACAGTAGGTGCTCATTAAAAGGCATCATTGCCTCACTTATGACGTCACTTGTGTCCAAGGTCGCCAATGGTACCTGTACGTCCTGATTGGAGTCTCAGTGGCCCTGGTTCTGCTGCTCTCCCTCCTCCTTCTCCTCCTCCGACACCGACGTCAGAGCAAAGGCAGGATGTCTGGTGAGTAGGGAATGGGGTGACCTGGGTCACAGAACGGGGGCTCAGAGCACCTGCCACAGGAAACCAAATGGATGGAGAAGGTCCAGCTGGGAAAAGGATTTCTCCAGAATCTTAAATCAGAAAATCTTGAAAGAAAACAATGTCAGCACCGATGTACAAATGTAGAGTAATCTTTCATCATTTTCAATCTCATGAAAGATGCACACAAGTGTGTGTTAAGGTTCCTTCTTTCCTGTGGAATCACAGGGGGAGGGGCGCCTAACCTCCCAGGTCTGATTCTGTCCCTCTTGACCAACCCAGAGAGAAGCTCATGTCCAACCTCCTGCAGGGACCACAGACCCAGAGCCCAAGGACAGAGGCCTGCAGATCATGTAATTCCTGCCCCAAAGACCTAAGACTCCAACAGCCCATGCGCCCCCCCCAGTCCCTAACTCTCCTTTCTCCTCCCCCAGCTGCAGCCCAGCTGCTGATTCCCAGGAGGAGCCCCTCTGTGAGAGGAAAAGACAGCTGCCCTGGGGGAGGGGGCACAGGGATTTCAGGAGGTGATGGGGAGGGTTAGGTTGGGAGGATGGGGGTCTGGGTGAGAAGGACTGAGACGCACAGGATGTGTCCTGGCTCTGCACCTCACCCTGGGTTAGTGGCCCATCTGGGAGCAGGTGGGTTTGCAGCCCTGAGATCTCGGGGACCTGCCAGGAGACACACCCCTGTTCTCCCCCAGCAGATGCTGCCATGAAGGACCCCCAGCCTGGAGAGAGCATGGAGCTGGACCCTCGGGTGAGACCCCTGCTCCTGTCCAGGCCACCAAGGACCTTCTGTTGCCCAGTTTAATCCAATGGACCCTTCCCTGTCCCACCTCACCTGCTTATCAGCAGCGTCCACACTGACCTCCCCTCTGGGCCCCCAGGTCGTCCTGCTGTGACTCACTCCTCCTGGTTTCCATGTGACCTCATGGCCCCTCCTATGTGGCCCCCTTTGCCGGCCCCTCATCCTCTGTCTGACCTTGTGCAGCCCCAGGTCTCAGGAGGAGGCAGGAATGAGTGACTCACTCCCAGGTCCCCTCGATCCCCTTCATTCATTCACCCAGCAGATGTGACAGGGCTGTTTCCTGGCTCCATTTAGGGGCCACGGTGCAGCCCTGAGCCACATTGTCTCCATACGCCTCGAGCTCACCTGTGGGTGAGGGAGACAATATGCAAACAAGCAGACAGTGTCCCAGAGAGCAAAGTGCTGTGAAGGAACACAAAGCAAGAGGAGGAGATAGAGTGCATGGTGGGGGGACAGGGAAAGAGCGGGTGCAAAGGTCCTGAGGCAGGACATGCTTCTTTAGGAGGACGGGCCATGAGGCTGGAGCCCAGTGAGCAAGAGAGAGCACGTTAGGATAAGAGTCAGAACCACAGAAGCATCCAGAGGCCCCAAGGCTCGGGAAGGCCCTGCAGATTCCACCAGGAGGGGGACCCGATCTATTTAAAGTGTAAACCATCTCTCTGGCAACATGAGGACAATTGACAGGAGGATTTCTACTGTGGAATCAAGGAGACATTGTTGTGTCTCACTGTCTCCAGCAGAGCAGGCAGGGTGAAGGCCCCCAGGGAGTGACGTACACCCAGGTGAACCGCTCAAGACCAAGACCCAGGCAGCGAATGGCCACCTCTCCTTCCTCCCTGTCAGGGGTATCGCTGGACACAAAGGGCAGACAAACAGGAGAGGACAGACAGGTGGGCCCCATCCTCCCCAGGCCCTGAGGCTTCTCAAACCCCCACCAAGTGTCATCCCTCTCTCTCCCCCTGCTCCAGGCTGCACCTAACGACCCCCAGGATGTGACGTACACCCAGCTGAACCTCTTGGCCCTCAGCTGGGAGACAAGTGCACCCCCTTCTTCCCCATCAGAGGAGCCCCCAGAAGAGCCCAGCTTGTACGCTGCTCTAGCCATCCACTAGCCCAGGAAGGACCCAGGCCCCAAACTCCAGGGAGGGGGCCTGCAAGGACCCCAGAAGGCAGAAAAGCTGCCCCCATGGACATTCAGCTAGTAACTCCAGCCGGCCTGGAGACCAGATGTATACCCCCAGCAGCTTCTGGGACCCTCTGGGAGTCTCCTGGTTCTATAGTCAAAGATAACCAAGCCCTAGACTGTTTGGCTCAGTGGAGAGAGCATTGGCCTATGGACTTAAGGGTCCTAGCTTTGATTCTGGTCAAGGGCACATGCCTGGGTTGTGGGCTCAATCCCCAGTGGGGGCTTGCAGGAGGCAGCCGATCAATGATTCTCTCCCATCATTTATGTTACTATCTCTCTCTCCCTTTCCTTTCCTCTCTGAATTCAATAAAAATAAAAATTACAAAAAGATAACCAATATCGCTACATTCTGCAAATAAAGCAACAGACTTTTCAATAATCAATGTGTGAACCAAAACATAAGTGCATGTTTTAGATTAAATGATCATATAAATACTACACATCAGGCCTATGAAACGATGAAATTAAAAACCATGAATGAATACATTAGAAAAAAACTTTAATAATCAATGTCCTAAGCTATTATATCAAGCATTGAAGGCCTGGGGCAGGGCTGGGTGGAGTGGAGATGTGGAGGACAGATAGGGGATATCTGTAATACTGTCAACAATAACACATACACTTAAACAAAGAATTTAGAAATGAAGTTTGCTATGAATCTTTAGCTCCATAGAGGACTGGGTAAGAAAAAGGTGGCGTGCATGCACAATGGAATAGATATCAGCCAAAAAAAAAAAAAAAGAATAGAAAGAATGAAATGCTGATATTGAGACCACAGGGATGGACCTGGAAGGTATTATGCTGAGTGAAATAATTCAGACAGGGAAAGATTTCACTTGTACCTGGAATTTATTTATTTATTTATTTATTTATTTATTTATGTACCTGGAATTTTTAACACCAGCAAACCAAAGGGAACAAAAACAGATGCATAGAAATGAAGAAAAAACTGATGGTTGCCAGAGGGGAGGGGAGGAGGGATGGGTGGAAAGGGGAAGAGAAAATACTCAATAATGTGAGGTAATTTTATGAAACTAATATGATATTGTATACCCACAATCTATACTAATAATAGCCTAGGTGGTCGTCTCGCCCTCATGTCGTCACAAGATGGCCGTCACAAGATGGCTGTGCACACAGTGGAGGCGGGGCCTGGTGGCTGCTCCATGCGATGAGGCCTGGGTGTCCCACAGCTCTGTGTGGCAGGGAGGTGGCCGATCCCGGCGTCTCTGCTGCCTTGTGTGGAGGAGGCGGGTCACGGCAGGGGAGGGCAGTTGTGGGCGATCGGGCTGACAGGGGAGCAGTTAGGCATCAATCAGGCTGGCAGGGGAGCAGTTAGGAGGCAGTCAGGCTGGCAGGCAGAAGCATAGGGGAAATCAGGCAGGCAGGTGAGCGGTTAGGAGCCAGCGGTCCTGGATTGTATGAGGGATCCCAGATTGGAGAGGGTGCAGACCGGGCTGAGGGACACCCCTCTCCTGTGCATGAATTTCGTGCACCGAGCCTCTAGTACTTTAATAAAAATATTCATTAGTAAGAGAAGAGCAAATTTTACACATGAAGATGTGAGGAGAAACACGATGAGTCCAGGAGGAGGAGGGGCAACTGCTGAGACAAAAACCCAGGAAAATCCACACCCCCACCATTCAGTTTTGAAAACATGAACCACACGAATAAATCTCAGCCTGAATGCCCGAGAGAACATGGGAGAATGCACACGTGTCTAACACTAACGATGGAAGGGCAGACAGCACGACCCATTGTACAGGCTTCAAAAACACAGTAGCAGGGCGTCCTGAACAATTGGATGGCCACGTATTACACACGGCATTTAAAATGGACACCTTTGGGTGCAAAATTTACTAAATGGGCACAGATGACAAACAAATCTCTATTGCCGTCTACACCAAGCATGTCAAACTCGTGGCCCGTGGGCCGCATGTGGCCCACAACAAATATTTTTCTGGCCCAGCCAATATAACGGTATGTACAAAATGTTTTAATAAAAATTTTGTAAATTAATTTCTACAATATCCTGTTATACATAATTATTAATAACGAATGACAACGTTTGCTAATGACTGATGACTATAATCGTGTTGCATTCATTTCCCTTACATGCCTTACACGCAGGTGCACTGTTTTATTTTACTTAAAAAAAAATCTATTTCTTGTTGGCTGGAGAAGATGGTGGACGAATTTGCAGATCTTTATGCACCTCTTCCTGGGGCCAGACTGGACATAGGACTGAATTGGGGAACCTGTGGCCTGTGGGAGGGGAGATTCACCCGCAGTTACCAACTGAGGTCCAGCTGAGGAGGAGACAGACACATCAAGAAAGAACAGAAAATACCCAGAGACCAGCAGGAAGGGTAAGGCCATGAGAGGGGCTGCCCCAGCTCTCACAGGGGGTGGGTGGTGGGGGTGGGCAGGTCAAGGGTGAGGAGGGGTCTCTTGGCTGTGGGTGGCTTATTTTACTGAGGCGATTGAGGCCTGGAACCCAGGCTGGCCTCCACAGCCCGGAGCACCAGAACCGAGACCGTGTAACATCCAGCTGTGTAACATCCGGCAGGGCTGCTGGCCAACCGGGTCAGACATAATGCTGCAGGGTTGTTGTTTTTTTGCTGTGTGTAATAACAGTTCACTTATTTGTATCGCTGAATAGTATTCCATTGTATGGATATGCTGGTTTGTTGAGCCAGTTGATTTGTTGATAATACCTGGGGTTTATTTACAGTTTTTTAAAAAAAATTTCTTTATTAAACAAGCAAACAAACAACCCCCCCCCCCCACACACACACACCAGAGCACAGAATTTTCATTTGCAGCTCCCCAACCGAGACTTCAGTGGAAGGAGGGTGGCTCAGACTGAAGGTGCCTGAGGAGAGGCTCGGGTAGGAAGCATTGGGGTGTGTGTGGGGGGGAGGCAGGGAAAAGAGGCAGCTGGGAGACCTGAAGTTGGCACCCCCACTTCACCCCACCAATGAAACAGCCATTTTCCAGAGAGGCTCAGGGCCATTCCAGTAGCCATGGCTCAGGAAAAGGGAAAAATCCAGCCCTCGGTGGTGACACAGCTGCCCCGCCCCCCAGGCACCCTGCCTACCACACCCTACATCTTGTATCTACAGAGGAGACAGCCGCAGAGGCCAAGCCAACGGGTTTGAACAGTCTCCGGAAGCGTCAGTCACTGGCCTGGGGGTGGGGCTGAGTGCCTGTGTTTAGCACCCAGGACCCTGACTGGTGCTCCCCTCACGGGAGAGCTGAGACTGAGAGAAACTCCAGGTTTCCAATGGGCTGCATAAGTGGATCTCCACCCAGCCAAGGGCAGGAAGACATTCCTGACACTCTGAGAGGAGTAGCTTTGGGACAGAAAACACACCCACCACTTCCCCTGAAGTCTAAATGGCACCTCCCCCTTAGTGGATTCCCAGAGGTCTACACTCCCAATTCCATCAGAAGCCCTTTCAGAAACAGACTTTTGAGTGATTAAGAAGGACAGCTGGCAGGCAGGTGAAGGCAGGTGGAGGCGGAGCCCGGGAAACCTGAGGGGGGTTGCAGACCTGTCCCTGGATCCCTCGCTGCAAACAAATGGGCCTTAGAGTGCAGGTTGGCCCCTCCCACATGCGGCCGAGTCCTGTGGAAAAAGACAGATTAGGAAAACAAAACCAGGAAAAGAGTGTAAGAAGACAGAGAAAAAAAGGAAATAGAACTAGAAAAGGAAACAGAGAAGTATGAAATTTTAAAGAAAAAGGAGAAGAGAAAAGAAAACGAACAGCAGAAAATGAAATGAAATGGGGGGAAAAGAGGAGAAAATGGTGAAGCTTGTTGGATCTGCTCTGATGATGTCTGAAGCCACCCACGTGGGCTGCAGGTTCCTGACCCCCAGCAACCTGCCTGAATCTACAGCTGACCCCCAGCATGCAGCTGCCTCTGCTGGGCTCGTCTACATGCAGGGGAAACCAAGCTGAGCTCCACGGCCCATTTTCATCTGTAACCCAGAGGCCAGGGGTGGGTCAGCCAACGTCCCCAGGCTCCCTGGGATCGGCCTCCGCTTTCCTCCACCTGCTGGCCAGCTGCCAGGCTTAGGCACTGAAAAGGCTTCGTCTCTGAAACAGCCTCTGGTGGCATCAGGAGCTTGGGGTGACTGCCTTTCCCATGAAGGGAGGTGCCCCTGTGCACTTCAGGGAAGAGAGTGGGTGTGCGTCCCCATCCCCCGAGCCCCACCTCTGAGTCTGCCCTGGATGGTTCCCTGACTCAGCAGGCGGAGCCCCTAGTAGTCACGTGGGTGGAGCCTTGGAAGCCCAGAGACTGGGTCTGTGGGAGCTAGAAGCTGGTGTTTCTCTCAGGTCTCCCACGAGCTCCCTGGAAAGTGTGTGTGTGGGGGGAATGGCCCCATCCCAAAGCAAGTCACTGACAACCCCTGCCACTGCCCTGCCTCAGTAGGACTTCAAGTGCTGGGTGGGGCAAATGCTGGAAAGTGGAGGTAGTTGCTTTTCCTCAGGCTGATGCTACTTGGAGTGGATCGATTGCTCCTCCCAGGAATAATGGCCGCCATGTATTTGTGGATGCTCTAGCACTGGGTCCTGGTGGCCACGCCTCCACACCTCTCCCCAAAGCCGGACACCCCAGACTCTCCGTGGGTGATTCCAGTCTTCACATCCTCCCTCTGCCTGTGGGTGAGTGGCTGAAAATGTAAGTTTTGTGTGTTGGCCCTTTATTAACTTATTTCAATTATTTTTAAAAAATATTTTAAATTGATTTCAGAGAGGAAGGGAGGGGTAGAGAGAGAGAGAGATAGAAACATCAATGATGAGAGAGACTGCTTCCTGCATGCCCCACACTGGGGATCGAGCCTGCAACCCGGCATTTTGCCCATGACCAGAATCAAACCTGGGACCCTTCAGTCCACAGGCCGACACTCTATCCACTAGGGCAGCGGTTCTCAACCTTCTGGCCCTTTAAATACAGTTCCTCCTGTTGTGACCCAACCATAAAATTATTTTCGTTGCTACTTCATCACTGTCATGTTGCTACTGTTATGAATCGTCATGTAAATATCTGATATGCAGGATGGTCTTAGGCAACCCCTGTGAAAGGGTCGTTCGACCGCCAAAGGGGTCGCGACCCACAGGTTGAGAACCGCTGCACTAGGGCTTTTTATTGGTTTTTTGGTTAATCCTCACCCAAGGATATTTTTTTCTATTGATTCTTTTTTTTTCAGAGAGAGTGGAAAGGAGGAAGGGAGGGGGAGAGAGAAAAACATGAGTGTGAAAGAGACATATCAATTGATTGCCTCTCACACATGCCTGGATGGGGGCTGGGATCACACCTGTAACCCAGGTACATGCCTTTAACCGGGACTTGAAGCCCTGACCCTTCCGAGTGTGATCTGATGTTCTAACCACTGAGAAAAACTGGCCAGGGGTGAACACGTTCTTGATGCTAAACACAGCAAGAGGATAAAATGTCTACATAAGATTAAAATATACTTGTAGTGACGGTAAACCCTTTAAAACATAAAGACCTAGAAAACATTCTACATAAAACATATGTAAGTCATATACTCACTAGAAGCTCGATGCACAAAGATTCGTACAAGAATAGGCCTTCCTTCCCCTGGCTGTCAGCACGCGGTGGGCTCGCACCGGCAGCCTGTGCAGTTCTGGCGCTGCTTCCTCCTCGCTGTCCTTCTCCTGAGAGTTCCTCTGTGCAGTGCTGGCGCTCCTGAGAAGGCACGGAGGGGAAGAGGTGGGGGAAGTGAGGCAGGCGGGGAGGGCTGGAGAGGTTGAGTGTGTTTCACTTTCGCATTGTGAAAGTAGGATGCAATTGGCCCCCTTCCTCATCCTTTTTCTCTTCAGCCTTCCATCTCCTGCCCACCAGCCCTCCTTCCATGCCCATCACCACTCCGCTCTTGGTTTGGCGAGATAGGGAGGAGGGAAATCTGATAATTTGGGTTACTGTGTAGGTGGCCTCTTTCATCTATTCAAAACAAAGCTGAGCTGCCTGCCGCTGCCGCCACGGCTGCCACCATCGCCCCTTGGCTGGCTCGTGGCTCCCAGGGAGAGCTAACTGTGCACTGAGTGAGCTCCTGCGTGCATCTGTGGGGCTGCTCCAATGCTCGGGTTTTGTTTACCAGAGCAGTGGGGCAAGAGTGGGGTAGAGGGAGACACCAGACACTGGGAGCTACAACGTCAGGCACCAGAGGGTTGCCTCTGAGGTCGAGGGCTGGGCCACAGGGAGGCTGCAAGGACGGTTGACAGGTGTGGAGCATGGCAGGGAGGCCGTGAGTGGCCAGGCTGCCACCATCTTTGTTGGGTTAATTTGCATACTCACTCCTGATTGGCTGTGGGCATTGTGAAGTGATGGTCAATTTACATATTTCTCTTTTATCAGTATAGGGTAGTTCTTGTTCCTTTTATATGAAATTGAAGAGACTTTATTTTTTATTTTTTATTTTTTTATTGCTTAAAGTATTACAAAGGCTATTACATATGTGTCCTTTTTTTCCCCCCGCTCTTGACAATCCCCTGGCCTCCCCTACCCCACAGTGTCTTATGTCCATTGGTTATGCTTATATGCATGCATACAAGTCCTTCGGTTGATCTCTTACCCCCCCCCCTCCTGCCCCCCAACCCTCCCTGGCCTTCCCGCTGCAGTTTGACAATCAGTTTGAGGCAGCTCTGCCTCTGTATCTATTATTGTTCAAAAGTTTATAATGGTCTCTGTTATCATGAGATCATGTGGTATTTTTCCTTTATTGACTGGCTTATTTCACTTAGCATAAATCTAGGTGCCCTATGGATGGGGCTGGAGCTGTCCAGGACCCAGTGCTGAATTCACAGCACCTCTCAGGATCAACATACGCATAGAAGAGAATTAGGGGAGATGGTGGTGGTCCATGGTCTTAAGATAAACATCCTAGATACACACCCAGATTCCTGGTTAAGGCTGGGCCAGGTCTGTGTCAGCTCGACCTCTTGAAAAAGATGAGCTGTCTTGACCTATGGATTTTGTGATGACAACTTTGTGGTATCAGGTTTGCTCTCTTCATTCGTCAGGAAAAGGGGTGAACTCCCCGTGGAAGTTTTTATAGCAGAGGTTTTTATGACTTATTTTTCAGTTGTTAAGGTGAAGCATGAGAGGCAAGTTCACAGGATGTGGTGGGCAGGGTCCCCACACCACAGTGTGTGCAGGGCACAAGGTGCTGGTCACACAGGAAGCAGACCAGCTCTCCTCACCCCAAAAATAGCAGATGCTGAGGGTCTGACTTGAGCCGCATCTCTGAACTGTCCCATTTAGTTTTCCTAACCTCTACAATCACATATTGATTTTAACGAAGCTCACTGTCATGTGAAAGTCAAAACAATTACTCCATTTATTTAATATTCTGGTGCTAAGCTAATGAATAAAATGGTTAAGGATATGAAACAATTTTCAGCTGAAATATGAAATTCCCTCTTAGTGAATATCTATTAGGCCTTCTACTAGTTGCTCATATAACTCTTCTGACAACAAAAAGCAGAGTGGGCAGCTGGATTCTGCATCTCTAGAAGAGAAGGAAAACTACAATATCAAATGTTTGTTGTTTTACGGAAATCATTTTTTTGTGTGCATTGTGGGGAAGCACGGGACTTGGTTGGAAAGTCTCTAAGGTGGATTCTCTGATAGGTCAGAGGCCTCTAGGCAGTGGTTCTCAACCTTCCTAATGCCGCGACCCTTTAATACAGTTCCTCATGTTGTGGTGACCCCCAACCATAAAATTATTTTTGTTGCTACTTCATAACTGTAATTTTGCTACTGTTATGAATCGTAATGTAAATATATGATATGCAGGATGTATTTTCAGGGGTCACGACCCACAGGTTAGAGCCAGGGGAACCTTGCCCAAGGGGGCAGACCCTGCCTTGACTTTTTCAAACAAGTCTGAGTCTCTGGGTGTTTTGCTGGAATCTTTATGTTTAGACTTCAAAACGTCCTTGCATAAAGGATGCATATGCTTTCTCAAGGATGCTCACCCTTCTGATAGTATCTAGTAGTTTATTTTAGTTCAAACTGTTATTACAATAAAAGCCTATGGAGTCAGGCGAATGGGGCTTCCTGGTTGCTATAGCCAAGCAGTCCCTTAGCCCTCTCTTTCACAGAAACATGTATCAGAGCAATCCATTCATTCGTCGTTCAGCGTCTGCTGACCAGTTTCAGCAGTGTATGAGTCAAATCACAATTTCTTCTATCAGAGATCAGAGAGAAGAGAGAGGGGAAGAGAGAATGAGACACAGTGAATTAGTTTGGTACATTTGCCACAACAAAATACAATTAATTAGGTGGCTGAAGACAACAGAAATTAATTTTATTAGAGTCTGGAGAAAAGAGAGAGATTCATTGACAGATGGAGATAGAGATAGATAGATGGTAGATAGATAGATAGATAGATAGACTGAAACACAGATACATAAACACACAAATATTATGCAAAGGGATACATAAGTAGGTGTATAGATTTGCAACTTCCCAACACATGCTATTATCAGTCTCCATTACCTGTCCTGCTCTCTAGGTAAGGTTTTCTTACATTAGGCCCAAGGGTAACTTTTCCCAACTTTACTGAGATGTAATTGAAATATAAAATTGTGTAAGGGTTAGGTGACAACGTGTGGATGTGCTACATGTAAATATTGCAATATGACACAAGATCAGCCTTAGCTAATAATCCCATTAAAAAGTCACATAATTGCTCCTTTTTTTTTTTTTTTTTTTGGTGGTGAGAGCCTTTAGGATACAATCCCTTAGCTACTTTTGGGGTAATATGATACAGTATTGTTTACTGTGATCACCATACTGTACATTAGCCCCTCAAATTGTTCATCTTATCACTGAAAGTTGATACTCTTTCACCAACATCTCTCCTTTCCCCATGCTCCCTGTGGTAACCATCGTTCTCTCTGTTTCTACTAGTTTGGCTTTTTCAGATCCCACACGTACGTGAGATGAATCAGAATCTGTCTTTGTTTGTCTGATTGATCTCAAGTAGCATAATGCCCTCCAGGTCCCTCAGGGTCATTACAAATGGCAGGATTTCCTTCTCTCTTGTGGCTGAATAATATTTAATTTTATGTCAATTCAGAAATGGGCATCTCCCACCAGTCAGAGCGTTCTACACATGTGCTTTCAGGGGCAGCACTCCCCCAGACCGTCCCCACAAACACCGACGTGCTGATGCCACGTGGGGACAGCTCTGGGGAAATGACACGGGTGGCGTCTGGTGAGGAGAGGAGGACTGTGGGTCCAGAGAGGGTTCGGGCATCATGTTGGAGTTTTAATTCCCAGCTTGCACCTGCCTTAGCCCATTTATTCAGTTATGGAGCCCAGGTTAACCTCTGTGTGCTGAAGCAATGATGAATCCATAACATTCACATGGGAATGTGGCGATTAGAAATAAAGAACAATTTATTTCATAACAATGGGAGAGCATGAAGTGTTAGATGTGGGGTCCCACACCAGCCATGTGGGATGGACCCTCAAGTCACAGGGGTGAGAAAGGAAGAGGGGTCAAGACAGGGAGAGAAAATAGACATTTAATGGTAGAAGAGTCCAGTACAGGGAACACACAGACATTTCCTGCATGCAAACCATGTTTATTTCCCTGAACATTCTCAGCAGTTTCCCCAACTATGGCCCCATCTTTCAGCTCCTCCTGAGATCACCAGATGGGCTCCAAGGCACCCTCTCTCTGAACGGTACACCGTCCCCTCTGTGGTCACCCTCTGTCTTCATCATGGGTCCTTCTCTGGTTGTGTCGAGCCTCAAATAGCAGCACCCCAAGGACCACCAGGACCAAGCCAGCTACGCCCATCCGAATGAGATTCCCCACGGTGTAGTCTTGGGGGTGGGAAACAGGGAGTTGTGGACAAAGAGGTCAGAGAGATCTGGATCCTGGATGTCCGCCCAGCACACCCACTTCCCCTTGACTGGACATGACCCTCTACCCCAAGCATGTCCTGCAGGCCACATACTGCCCACACGAATATTCTTGCGGCCCAGCCAATATAATGGTATGTAAGAAATGTTTTCATAAAATTTCATAGCTTAGTTTTTACAATATCCTGTTATACATAACTAGTGGCCAGGTGCACAAAATTCATGCACTCGGGGGTTGGGGGGATTCCTCCAGCCTGGCCTGTGCCCTGTCACAGTGTGGGAGCCCCATGATCCATTGCCCCAAAGAGGTAGGCTGGAGCCAGGAGAGGCCTGAGGACCCCTGGTGCAGGCACACCAACAAGCCTCAGCCACACCCCGCCCCCTTCCCCAATGCTGCAAGTCCCCGCCCAGCAGTGCCTGCTGCACAGACAGCCTCCAGCTGATCAGTCATTACGCATGAGGGCATCCCAACCATTTGCATATTACCCTTTTATCAGTATAGATTATTAATAACGAACTACAACCTTTGCTAATGACTGATTACTATAATCATGTTGCATTCCTTTCCCTTACTAACCCTTATGCACAGGCGCACCATTTATCTCCACTAATGCTAGCAGCGAATATTTTAGCAGCCAGTGGCCACGTCATTAGGCTTGTACTGACTTGTTTGGTGTGCACAAAAGGAAATATTTCGCTTTTGGAGAACAAGAAAAATGGGTTTATTTGCCTTACGCTGATTCATTTGTGCAGTTATTTGGTGTCTGGTAAGTTAATGTTCACGAAAAAAATATTAATTTTTATTAAAATGTTCCATTATTTTATGTTAATGGTGACTCATTTCTTTCAGCCCTTTGTTTTCAGCACGTCTCTACTAAAATAAACCTACCTGTCTATGAAAATTGAAATGTTTGTGGGTTTTTTTTTGCAGCCCACATACATTTAAACCTTGTTTATTTGGCCCGTGTTAGCCTTTGAGTTTGACATGCTTTTTCTACCCCAGCCACATATCTGAGGATGTCTCCCCTCACTGATCTTGGGGGTCTGACCTATTTGGTGATGGGCTGAGGGTGTCAGCTGCTCCTGAGAATCATGACACGAGGGTGTGAATGAGGACCTGGGAAGACAGGAGCCTTCCTCCTGGGCACTGGGCTCGCAGATGCCCCACTTCTCAGATGATGACTTTTACACCATCCCTCCATGAGCCTCTTTGCTCTGCAAGGTTCCCTGGGATCCTCATTGGATGGGTACTAGCCTGCCTGTGAGCTGTGACTTTGGAACCTGCTGTGAGTGTCATATGACCAGACTTGGTTTGGGCCCCTACGTTAATGAGAAAGGTGGTCTCAATAAAGAAATTGTTGACTGTTCTTGTTGTTGTCTTTTTAAATACAAGACATCACCATCTTATTTGGCTACAGCTGAGGGATCCCACTTGTTCAAAACCTGCGGAGCAGGAACCCATGAATGAGGGGTGAGAGTCAGTGGCTCTGGAAACTATTGGTTGTGAGAGCCCCAGAGTTCCCTCATTTATTAATGGATACAGGGCCCTAACCTGCCTGAGCATAGAAAGGAGTGGGTCAAGGACCCCTCACCTGGGACCAGGAGCTCCAGGGGCTCACTGGGGAGTGAGAGTAGGAAGGGGAAGGTGCTGTTTGAGCTGTAGCACCTGTAGGTGCCCCCATGGGCTGAGGTCACAGGGCTCATGGAGAACTCAGCCTGGTACTGTTGAGCTCGGTGCTCTGATTTCAGATGCAGGAGGGGATCGGGTGCCCCTTCCTTGGACAGAAGGAACGTGTCCCTCGGGCTCTGTGACTGACACAGCAGGATCACGTTCTCTCCTGAGGCCATCCTGGGGCCTGGCTGCACCAAGAGGGAGGGTGTGTCAGGCAGGTGTCCTAGAGAGAGGGAGGGAGGGTGAGGGCTTCCTGTCCACCTTGTTGTGACCTGAGAGTCACCAGGCCTCTCTCTGAGGACCGTCCTCTCTGTCTGTCTCTATTGTCTCTGAGTCTCCCCCTCTCCCCTCCCACCCCCTGTCTCTGTCTCTCTTCCTCCCTGGGAACCCCAGAGCCCTTGTCCAAGCCATCACCAACTGGGTCTCTCCATTGGGGCCTGTATAGATTTTAAGACTCTGACTGAACCTATCGGACCCTCATTAACAATTCTGATGTCCAGGGACTCACTGGGGGCCGACCACTCAGAGGAGAGGTTGTATCCACTGTAGCATCTGTACCGGCCCCCGTGGGAGCTGCTCACAGTGCCCAGGGGGAAGTGGGCCTGAGAGAGCCCAGCCTGGGGCTGCAGGACAAGGCTCTGGGGGAGGCCCTGTCTCCCCTCCTTGTGCAGAGCGAATCTGTCATAGCCGACATCAGAGCAACACTGGAGGGTCAGGCTCTGTCCAGAGGCCACAATGGGGCCCTGCTCTTTCAGGAGGGAGGGCTTCCCAGACTCACCTGGGAGACCAGATGTGATTTCCGGGGCTGCTCCTCCCATAACCCCTTTCTCCTGTCCTGGCCCCCAGGTCTCACTGTCTCTCTCTGTCTGTGTTTCTGGCCCAGTAGCCCCTGTGCTCCCCTCATCCCACCCTCTCACATGGGACTCCCCACAGAGCAAAGACCCCAATAACCAGGTTGGTGCCTCAGTCCATGAATGGGACAATAATGGGACTCACCTGGGACCAGGAGCTCCAGGGGGTCACTGGAGTGTGAGCACAGCTGGGGCTTGTCCCTGGCACAGCCATAGCATCGGAATGTCCACCTGTGAAGGGGGACCACAGGGCCCACAGGGAACAGGGCCTGGGACTGCCCACTGGGCTGTCTCTGTGAGTCCAGGGTCCAGGAGAGCCTGTCTTTTCCTTCCTTAGTCAGGATGAACCTGCCAAATTCCTCCCATGAGCCACACTGGAGGGTCACATTCCCTCCTGAGGTCACGAAAGGGCTGGGCAGGGCTGAGAGGCTGGGTTTGCTGTACAAATCTAGGAGAGGAGGAGGCAGTGTTTTAAATTGGGTTCACACCTCCCTCATGTCCCCCAGGGCTGGGCTGTGAGAGGGAGACACCCTGAGAGCAGACCCATTTCTTGAGGGAAGGGACTGAGGCTGGGACCCCTGAGTGTCCTCTCACCTGACACCACCAGCTCCAGGGGTCACTGAGCTCTGACCAGCCAGTGGGGCTGAGGTAGTAACAGTGATATATCCCTGCATCATGGTCTGTCATGTGTGTGATGGAGAACTGGGCCTTGTCCCCGGGATCCAGTGACCTATGTTTGTACCAGGATGCTGGTGCTGGGCTTCCCTCTTTATACAGACGGTACTCTTTAAACCCTTGGGTCCTCTGACACCAGATGGTCATGGGGCTCCCATAAGGGATCACAGGGCCTGGCTCAGACAGATGATGTGTTTGGGGAGGGTCCCTGGAAGGAATCCAGAGGCTGCATTACAAAGACCTTCCTCACTCTCATCCCCCAGGTCTCCCACCAGCCGAAAATTGCATCACCTCATCCCAGGACCTCTGTGCCCCCTCCTGAGCCCCAGGGGTGAAGTAAGAAGAGGGACATGGAGCCTGGGGAGGACTCACCTGCCTGCACACCAATTCTCTGGTCCAGACTCAGCCCTGGAAGAGAGTCCCCACCAGAGATTTGCACCCGGACGTTTCAGCTGATTCCTTTCTCATCAGGCCCTGTCCACTCAAGCTGCTTGAGCCTGAGGTTCCCCATGAACAAGGGGGTGTAGCCACCAGTCCCCTCCTTATCCCCGTCCCCGTGTCCACAACTGACCGAAACAGAGAAGAGCAGAGAGGATGGACATCATGGCGTCTGCTCTGAGGGCTCCTGCTCTGCAGATGGAGGAGGCCTGGGCCTGAAGGACAGAGTCACACAGGATGTGGTGAGTCAGGAGCTTCTGCCCTTCAGGGTTTTCATAGCTGGGGACCCACAGCCAGGGGAGGGCACCACCTGGGCCTGGCTCGGCATCTCCCCAAGATGAGGGCTCAGGAGGAGACAGGCTCTCAGGAGGCAGGTCAGCAGTGTCTGAGGTCTCACCTGATCCTCAGGGTCTCATGTGCAGATGCATCTTGCAAAGCCCCCCAGGCACACCCCCTCCCACCTTGTTGGTATTTTATTTACAAATATTGCACTCCTCCAGTTTATTTGTAATACATGACACATGATTTTATAAGATGATCTGAACAAATAGTTTGTTTCTCATATGTTCCTTCTGTGATAATCACCTCATCAATGCCCTTGTGTGGTGATCACCACACCCCTCCCTCTCTCTTCCACCCTTTCAGACAGTCTGTATGTGTCCAGGGGCTTCTAGAACATTCTTTCCTCTCTACAATGTTCTCATCCACCTCTTAGGTCTCCACCTATGCACACAGCCCATCCTTCAAACACAGTCTAGACATGGGCCCAGCTGTTCTCATACAGTTCTTTTTAAATTTCCTTTTTGTAAATAATTAATTCGTACATTAGCCTTAGAATGTCCTAGTCTACTTGTCCAAGTTCTCAAAATACAGGCAATGTGTTTCCTGGATCACGGTTGTATTTCTGGTACCTGGATAAGTACCTGGCAGGTAGAAGGAGATACATATTTGTTTATGGACGAGCCCAAGAAAGAAAGTAAATTCCACTTGTGGTGGCGGAGAAGGTACGTGATTGCCCTCTTTAGAGGCAGCCAGTCAGGGGTTGCTTCCAACCAAGAACAGGGACCTGCCCTCTTGGAGCAGATGTTCAGATCAGAGTCCTGGGAGTCAGATGAGACCTCAGAGCTTAGCTGTGTCTCCGGAAGCCTGGACTCCCCCTGATTGCTCATCCTGGGGAAACCCAGAGCCACCCAGAGCGGGGCCGCCCACTTGCTGTGGGTCCACATCTGATGGAAGCCAGAAGGGCGGCAGCAGCCCCTGGCCCACCACATCCTGTGCGTCTCTGTCCTTCAGGCCCAGGCCTCCTCCATCTGCAGAGCAGGAGCCCTCAGAGCAGATGAAATGACGTCCATCCTCTCTGCTCTTCTCTGCCTCGGTCAGTTGTGGACACGGGGAGGGGGAGCAGGAAGGGAGGGAAGGCTCATTAGCTACAGCTCATGGGGAACCTCAGGCTCAGGCAGTTCAAGTGGTTGGGGTCGTGATCAGAGACAATCAGCTCTGACTTCCGGGTGCAAATCTCTGACAAGGACTCTCTTCCAGGGCTGAGTCTGGACCAGAGGACCCGAGTGCAGGCAGGTGAGTCCTCCCCAGGCTCCGTGTCCCTCCTCTTACTGTACCCCTGGGACTCAGGAGGGAGCACAAAGGTCCTGGGATGAGGTGGTAAAACAGAAGGACCTTGAGCTCACCTGGGGAATGATGGGTGGGGAGGGTACTTCTAACGCACCTTCTGCTTTCTTTACAGGGAAAGTTCTCAAACCCACCATCTGTGCTAGCCCAGGCTCTGTGAAGTCCTGGAAGACACCCTTGAAGCTCTGGTGTCAGGGCTTAAAGAAGAACCCTATTTTCCATCTGTATAGAGAAGGAAAACATGTGCCCTGGGGTGAAGAGACCCCACAGGAGACCACAGACAAGGGCAAGTCCACACATAAGACAGAGCATTCTGCAGGGAGATATCGCTGTAACTGTGTCAGCCCTGCTGGCTGGTCAGAGTCCAGTGACCCCCTGGAGCTGGTGGTAACAGGTGAGAGGACACTCAGGGGTCCCAGCCTCAGGCTCTGCCCTCAGGAAGGGGGTCTGCTCTCAGGGTGTCTCCCCTCCCCCCCCGCCACAGCCAAGCCCTGGGGGATGCGAGGGAGTTGTGACCCCATCTAACACATGCACTCCTTCTCTCCTAGGGAAACACAGACTCCCAGCCACGTCAAGAGTGACTTCAGGAGGGTCCAGGATTCTCCCGTGTACCTCACAACAGGGACTTCATTGGTTGGTTCTGAGGAAGGAAGGAGATCACAATGTCTCCTGGACCCTGGACTCAATGCCACACCCCTATGAACAGCCCCAAGCCATTTTGGCCCCAGGCCTTCACCACAGGAACTTTGGCCCTCAGGGGACCTTCCACCCCAGTTGGGCATTCATGTGCGACCACTATTTTAAGAAGGACCCTCAGGAGTGGTCACACCCCAGTGAGCCAATGGAGCTCCCGGGCTCAGGTGAGGGGCCCAGACTTTAACTTTTGTGACCTCGGGGTGCTGTCCCCAGGAGAGAAATATGGGCTGAAAGCAAAGTGACAGGGTTCTCTGGAGAGGGTCACCCCAAGGAGATCTGCTCCTTGGAGACCCATGTTCACCCATCTCTCTGCCTCACGTGGGGTGTGAAAGGTGCCCGACGGGAGCGGGGGGTCTTGGGGAGGCTACAGGGCAGATGCAAAAGGATAATCTGGCTAATTTGGGAATCCAGGTTTAGCCCCAGTCCCTCAAACCCTTCCTGTGCTCATTCCTAAAACCCGCTGGGGGCCCCAGACCCCGCCTACCAGGCCTGATGAGTCACCTTGATCTCTGCTCAGAGGGAACACAGATGACCCGGGAAGTTCTGAGTCTCTCAGGGGGTCCAATCTCCCCTCAAATATTTAAGGCTTGTGTCTTAGGGCTGCTGGGTGTCAGATGAGGATTCTGTGAGACCACAGGGATTCAAAGGTCTTCTGGGAGGTCACAGGAGGGATGGTTGTGGCAGAGGGAGATGTTGGGGCCCAGGCTAGGTGAGGAGCAGCCAAGGTCACTTGGGGTGATGGCAGCACCCACACTTCACTTTCCATTCTGATCAACCAGGACCCACTGAGAAATGGACACCCACAACCACAGTGTCAGGCCTGCAGAGAGGTAAGTGAGGGTCTGTGTGGGGAGGTGGTGGTTGTGTCCATGGGGGTCGGGGGCTGAGTCATTCAAAGGGCTCAGTTACCTCTGATTTGGACACATCCTTTCCCTTGTGTGTCTCCAAGTGTAAAGGAGAGATCATTGTCTAGAGCTTAGATTTCCTGTCGGCTCTGGCCCTGACCTCCTGGGAGAGGAGACTCCACAGGGAAGCCCCCAAGACGTGATGTTATGGGGCCTGTCCCTTCTGTCTCAGTGACTGTGACACTGTACAGGGAGGGACAGGCAGGACAAGGGTCTGGGCACCCAGGTCCTGTCCCTCAGCTCAGAGGAGGGAACAAAGGTGGATCAGCCCTGGTTAGGCTCCCAACTCTGCTGCTCCTGCTGTGGGGCTGGGTGGTGAGGGACGGTCCAAAAGTTATGACCTGAGAAGTGGGACATCTGACAGCACAGGGCCCAGGAAGAAGGCTCTTGTCTCCCCAGGTCCTCACTCACAGCCTCATGTCATGATTCTCAGGAGCAGATGACACCCTCTGCCCATCACCAAACAACTCAGCCCCCAAGAACGGTGAGTAGGAGAAACCCTTAGTTATGGGGCTGGGCTTACAGGGTCATGTCCTGTCAAGGGGAGGTGGGTGCTCTGGGTGGATATCCAGGGTCCTGGCCTCTGTGACCTGTTTTTTCAAATTCGCAGCCTCCCACCCCAAAGACTACACCGTGGGGAATCTCATCCGGATGGGCGTGGCTGGCTTGGTCCTGGTGGCTCTCGGGGTGCTGCTCTTTCAGGCTGGAAACAGCCAGAGACGGACCCACGATGCAGCCAGGAGGTGAATCCAGAGGGAACAATGCACCGTTCAGAGTCGGGGAGCCTTGGAGCCCATCTGAGGACCCCGGGAGGTGCTGAAGGCAAGTCGGGACTATGCCTTGGGAGAACTGCCTGCTGATTTTTCTAATGGAATGAACATGGTTTGGTGCAGGAAATGTCCAAGCGCTCCCTGGACCAGCTTTTTCCTCCATTAAATGTGAGTTTCCAGTTTCCTCTCCATGTCTTAGTTGACTTTCTGTAACGACCCCCCACTTCTTTCCTCACCCCTGTGATTTGAAGGACCAACCCACGTGAGAGGTGTGGGTCCCCACATCTAACACCTCATGCTCTCCTCCACCTTTTTTTTAAAAAATTACATTTATTGGGGGGACGTTGTTTACTCAATTGTACAAGTTTCAAGTGTACAATTATATTGTACAATATCCGTCTATTTTTATGTGATACCATATTATTTACTTTTTATCTCCATGTGACCAGATGAACATTATTGATTCCTTTCTTCTGTTCAGAGGACTTTGCCTGGATTCAGTAACTAAAGAAATGGGCAAAATTAGATACAAACCTAGAAAAGAGAAATTCAAAATGATGCCTATGACCCTCTCTGGACTTCCCATCCCTTCCCATCTTCATCTGATGTCAACTGTGCCATTTCCCCAATAATGATACCACTTGGATTCAAGACATTAGTGTTTGATGGGACAGCCTCGTGTTGTGCTGCCTCTGAAAATCATCACTTATAAGGATGCTCTGATCTGTGGCATTTGCCATTTTCTGAGTACATACAATACAAGAATTCCATTCAGCCACGAAGAAGGTGTAAATTCTGCTAGGTCTGGGTGAGGCCTTGGAACATTGTGTTAAGTGAGATGAATGGGACTGAGGGAGACAGATACTGTATGTTCCCACTTATATGTGGAATATACAAATGCCAAACTCATCAAAACATACAGTGGAATGATCCTCAGCACAGGAAGCATAGGGGAATGGAAAGATGCTGGACAGAGTGCCAAATTCCAGGCCTGGTCAGTGTTTCTCAGTGGTTAGAGGGTCGGCTCATGCATCAAAGGGTCACGGGTTCAATTCCTGGCCCTGGTCTGGATGTGTTTGGGAAGCAACCAATTGATGTGTCTCTCTTACCTCTCTCTCTCCATCTATACTAATAAAAGGGTAATATTCTAATTAGACCAAACATCTTCTGGACATCCTTCCAGACAAAGCCATGGTGCCAGAGGCCAAGGCAGAGGCAGTTAGGGGCAATCAGGTCAGCAGGGGAGGGCAGTTACGGGCCTGTCAGGCTGGCAGGGGAGGGCAGTTAGGGGCTGATCAGGCCAGCAGGGGAGGGCAGTTAGGGGGTGATCAGACCAGCAGGCAGGCAAGTGGTTAGAAGCCAGCAGCCCCAGATTGTGAGAGGGATGTCTGACTGCTGGATCAGGCCTAAACAGGCAGTTGGACATCCCCCAAGAGGTCCTGGATTGGAGAAGGTGCAGGCAAGGCTGTGGGACACCCCCCCCCCCGCCCCATGCACAAATTTTGTGCACCGGGCCTCTAGTATAAATATAAGACACTGATTTTGACTCATAAACAATAAATGATTTCAACTAAAATAACAAAAAGCAGACCTTGTAGGTTATCTTTTCCTCTAGAAATGCAGAATCCAACTGTCCTCTCTGCTTTTTGTTTGGCAGGAGAGTGAAGAATATGCAACTGGCACAAGGCCTAATAGATACTAGCTGCTATAAAAGAGATGTTATATTTCTCCTGAAGATTGCTTCAGATTATTCACTATTTTTCTACATTAGCTTGGCCAGGGGCTGTTGAAAGCTATAAACGGAATAATTGATATGACTTTCCAATGGCAGCAAATTATGTGGAAGTCCCTATGTGACTGTAGAGCTTAGGAAAAGTAAATGTGGTACTTTAAGACGTGAGGTGTGGTCAGTGACGTGGTTCATGTCAAAACCTCAGCATCTGCTATTTTTAGGGTGAAAGAGCTGGTCCTCTTCCTGTGAGATGGGCACCTTGTGAACAGTACCCATGCGGTGTGGAGACACTGCCCACCACATCCTGGACCTTCTCCGCTTTGCTCAACCCCTGCCTCCTGTTTGAGAGAAGCGCCATGTTCCCCAAGTCCTCAGCCCCAGGAAGTGCAGGTCAACAGAGACATCTCACAGGAGCCGAAACTGCACTCAGTGTTTCTGAATGTTTGCTCCTCGGGCAACGACAAGAAGGCTCACTGTCCAGGATGCAAGAAGTGCACACACCTGGCTGTGTGAGGCGATGAAGGTGGAGGGGGGAGAGTGAAGGTTGCTGACATCCATAAACCATGGGCACACATATCTTTATGAATAAATGCTTTTACCTTTTTTGCATCGATAACCAGAGGAGAGGGTTCCATTGGCATTCTTATTGTGTTTAACATACCCTCCCCCTTAAAAATAACACTGGATCTTGAGCTTCACTTTAGCAGCTGAAGAATAAGTCGTCAAGAACCCTCCTATAGCCCTAGCCGGTTTGGCTCACTGGATAGAGCATTGGCCTGCAGACTGAAGGGTCCCAGGTTTGATTCTGGTCAAGGGCACATGGCCAGGATGCAGGATTGATCCCCAGTAGGGGGCATGCAGGAGACAACCAATCAATGACTCTCTCTCATCATTGATGTTTGTATCTCTCTCTCCCTCTCTCTTCCTCTCTCTTCCTCTTTGAAATTAATAAAAATATCTTTTTTAAAAAGAGCTCTGCAATAGCACCTTCCACGGGGCATTTAGCAGCTTTCCTGATGGATGAGCAGCACCAACCGGACACCGCAAAGTAAATTCAAAGTTGTCAGAAAGTCCGCAAGTCAGGACAGTTCTCCTGGTTTCAGGAGGTTGTGCTGATTCACAACAGCTCTAATCTTGACCAACAACATGCATGCGTATCTATCAGGTTTTCCTTAAGACCATGGACCACCACCCTCTCCCCTAACTACCTCTCACTTTGTATGTTAATCCTGAGAGGGTGGAAGCGAATTCAGCACCGGGATGTGGACAGCTCCTCCACCACCCCCTCTGGTGGGCATGCAGATATGTAGCTTATCCTATGTTCCTTGAATTTTATATAAAAGGGAAATATAAACATGAGTCTATGCTGTACATCTGATTTATGACAGGGTTAGGGTTAGGCTTAGGCTTAGGGGTTGTTCTTCTTCAAGGACAGTGACACCCACAATTAAATGTAAGTTGTTGCAGAACCACATCCTGCATGGGTGAATGGTGAGACCTCCACAAAAGGCCTGGGGTGGGGCAGGAACCGGGTGGAGGGGGGCAATTGGGAGTAAAGTGGGGGACATCTGTAATGCTCTCAACAATGAAGATAATTAATTAATAAATATTTTATAAAAATTTAATTTCTGCCTTTAGCAAGGCCATATGCAAAGATTTACTCATCACCTTCTACCAGTATTTATACCAGTCACCAGAAATACCTAATTGACAAAGTCTCATTTCCTGCATTTGGAAACCTCGGATTAGCAGCCTTTGAGCATTCAAAGGTTCATGTTGCAATTAATGTATGTACAAAGGAGAGGAGAGAGAAAATATTCGAACAACTGGGCCCAGGACTACACTGTGGTGAGGGAACGGCGGCTGTTTGAGGAGGTGAAGTCCTAAGGGGCAGGGGGGAACATTCTACAAAGAAAAAAACAGCCGGACACCATAACACACACAGGGACTCTCTGAAGGGGGAAGATGAGAGAAAGCAAGGTGGAAACAGATCACACTGGCACTGTCCACCATGAAAGGGGATTGGGTATGTCTTCAGGACAAGAGGGAAATATAGAAATGGACTGCGCTGGTGAGGTTGTTTATGAATATCATGTGCACCATATATTACAAGTGAATGACAAATATGCAATGTTTCTGCCCTAACCGGTTTGGCTCACGGGATAGAGCGTTGGCCTGCAGACTGAAGGTTCTCAGTTTCGATTCTGGTCAAGGACATGTACCTTGGTTGTAGGCACATCCCCAGTGGGAGGTGTGCAGAAAGCAGCTGATCGATGTTTCTCTCCCATCGATGTTTCTAGCTCTCTATCCCTCTCTCTTCCTCTCTGTAAAAAATCAATAAAATATATTTTTTAAATGCAATATTTGACCAAAAAATGTAAACAGTGATTAAACCCCAATATCCTGTGTCATCTGAGGAAGACAGGAAATATTGTGGGGTCCAGAGTGGGTATGAGACATCATTTTAAATTTCTTTTCCCTAGGTTTGCATCTAACTCTGCCCACTTAGTTAATTTCTTTAAATATATTTTTATTAATTTCAGAGAGGAAGGAAGAGGGAGAGAGAGATAGAAATATCAATGATGAGAGAGAATCATTGATCAGCTGCCTCGTGCACACCTCCTACTAGGGATTAAGCCCACAAGTCAGGCATGTGCCCTGACCAGAATTGAACCATCACCTCCTGGTTCATAGGAAGACACTCAACCACTGAGCCACACTGCCCGAGTTATTTAGTTACTGAATTCAGGTGAAGTCCTGTGAACTGAAGGGAAGACTCAACAATGCCCATCTGATCATGTGGTGATAAAAAGTAAATAACATGGTAACCCATAAAAAATTTATAGATGTGGTACTATAGAATTGTACATTCACAACTTGTGCAATTTATTAAACAAGGTTCACCACAATAAATGTAATTTTCTAAGCAGAAATAACAGTGAAGGAGAGCATGCAGTGTTAGATATGGGGACCCACACCTGTCTTGTGGGATGGAGCCTCTAGTCACAGGGGTGAGGAAAGAAGAAGGGGTGTTGTCACAGAAACTCAACCAAGACAGGAAGAGAAAATACACATTTAATGGAGGAAGAAGCTAGTTCAGGGAGCCCACAGATATTTTTGTGCACCCAAACCATGTTGATTCCACTAGAAAAATCAGCAGGTAGTTCTACAAACTCGGGGTCCCTCACACCCACTCTGGACCCCACAATACTTCCTGTCTTCCTCGGAGTCTCTTCCACCACATCCGGAGACATCCAGATGGGATCCAAGGTGACCCCTCTCTGAACTGTGCATTGTTCCCTCTCGGTTCACACCCTGGCAACATTGTGGGTCCTTCTCTGGCTGTTTTGAGCCAGAAATAGCAGCACCCCGAGCATCACCAGGAGCAAGGCAACCACACCCATCCGGATGGGACTGTTCTTCTTCAAGGACAGTAACATGCACAATTAAATGTAAATTGTTGCAGAACCACATCCTGTATGGTTGAAGGGTCAGACCTTCACAAAAGGCCTGGGGTGGGGCAGGAACCGGGTGGAGGGGGGCACATCCCCACGGTGTAGTCATGGGGGTGGGACACTAAGAATTGTAGGTAAACAGGTCACAGAGGGCAGGGCAGACCAAAATCACCTGAGGAACCTGGTTGGCCACCCAGGGCACCCACCTCCCCTTGACATGACATGACCCTCTGGACCCAGTCCCATTAGGGAGGCTCTTGCATATCCAGTCATCTAGGATTCAATGCAATCATTTTTTCTAAGTTTTTTTTTGGTTTATTTTTACTGTTGACAGTATTACAGATGTCCGTTATTTCCCTCCACTTCCCGCTCCACCCAGCTCACACCACAGGCCTCTAATTCTTGATATAATAGCTTAGGACATTGAATATTTAAGGCTTTTCCTTTTTCCAATATATTTATTCACGGTTTTCAGTTCTCTTATTTCATAGGTCTGCTGTCTATCTACATAAAAGCCTAAGTGACTGTTATGACCAAACACCTGGAACGACTGGATGACCAGCCAGTAGCTATGATGCGCACTGACCCAGGCCTTGCTGCTGGGGCCCTGATGACCTTGAATCTTGTTCACCCGCACCCCAGACCCAGAGAGGAGGGAGGAGGGAGCCCGATTCCTGGTGGAGTTGGCCGTTGGTTAGCTTGCTGCTGGGGCCAACCTCTCATGGTCCCTCCCCCCAGCAGGCTGCCTACCCCTCATGGCCTCGAATGCTGCCTAGGTTGAGGGACCCTACCCATGCAAGAATTCATGCACCGGGCCACTAGTTTACACTATAATATAATTTAAAACATTCACTTCTGTTTTGGGTTCACACATTGATTATTGAGAAGTCTGTTGCTTTATTTGCAAAAGGTAGAGATACAGGTTATCTTTGACTACAAACCTGGAGACTCCCAGAGGCAATTTATTAAACCAGGTTCACCACAATAAATGTAATTTTCTAAGCAGAAATAACAGTGAAGGAGAGTATGTGGTGTTAGAGATGGGGACCCACACCTGTCTTGTGGGAGCTTTGGGTGATTCACATCAGGCCTACAGCCTGGGGCACTAGCCGAGTGTCCATGGGGTAGCATTCTGGCCTCTCCGGGTATATGCAGGTCCCCTTCCTGAAATGTGAGGTCTGCATCCTTCCAGGGCTAGTGGACGGACAGAGAAGCATACACAATGTGCTCATCTGGGGGCTCATCAGATGGGGAGAAACGGGGTGCAGTTGTCTTCTCATTGAGGGCCAGGAGGTTCAACTGGGCGTAGGTCACACACTCTGGGATATCACCTGCAGCATCCTGGCGCAGAGGGAGAGAGAGGGATGAAACATGGTGGGGGTTGGGGAAAACCTGGAGGTCTGGAGAGTACAGGACCCACCTGACTGTCCATCTGTCTGTCCTCTTCTGCTTGTCTGCCCCTTGTGTCCAGCAATCCCCCCAACAGAGGTGAAAGAGAGGTGGCCATTCGCTACCTGAGTCTTGGTCTGGAGCGGTTCACCTGGGTGTACGTCACTCCCTGGGGGCCTTCATCCTTCCTGTTCTGCTGGAGACAGTGAGACAGCATAGCGACTCCTTCATTCCACAGTAGAAATCCTCCTGTCAATTATCCTCATGTTGCCAGAGAGATGATTTACACTTTAAATAGATCAGGTCTTTCTCCTGGTGGAATATTCAGAGACTTTCTGAGCCTTGGGGCCTCTGGATGCTTCTATGGTTCTGACTCTTATCCTAACGTGCTCTCTTTTGCTCACTGGGCTCCAGCCTCATGGCCTGTGCTCCTGAAGACACATGTTCTGCCTCAGGACCTTTACGCCTGCTCTTTCTCTACTCCCCTCCCCCCACCATACACTCTATCCCCTCCTCTTGCTTTATGTTTATTCATAGCACTTTGCTCTCTCAGACACTGTCTGCATATTGTCTCCCTCATCCACATGTGAGCTCGAGGCGTGTGGAGACAGTGTGGCTCAGGGCTGCACAACGGTCCATAAATGAAGCCAATAAACAGCCCTGTCACATCTGCTGGGTGAATGAATGAAGGGGATCCTGGCCACCTGTGGGTGAGTCACTTATTCCTGCCTCCTCCTGAGACCCGGGGCTGCACAAGGTCAGACAGAGGATGAGGGGCCCGAAAAGGGGGCCAGGTAGGGGGGGGGGGGCCACGAGGTCACAAGGAAACCAGGAGGAGTGAGTCACAGCAGGACGACCTGGGGGCCCAGAAGGGAGGTCAGTGTGGATGCTGCTGAGAAGCAGGTGAGGTGGGACGGGGAAGGGTCCATTGGATTAAACTGGGCAACAGAAGGTCCTTGGTGTCCTGGACAGGAGCAGGGGTCTCACCCGAGGATCCAGCTTCACGTTCTCCCCAGGCTTCGGGTCCTTCACAGAAGCATCTGCTGGGGCAGAACGGGGGTGTGTCTCCTGGCAGGTCCCCAGGATCTCAGGGCTGCAGACCCCGCCTGCTCCCAGATGGGCCACTAACCCAGGGTGAGGTGAGGTGCCAGGTCACTCAGTGTGGATCTCAGTCCTTCCCACCCCCCACCCCCAGCCTCCCAGCCCATCTCCTCCCCGATCATCCCCTGAAATCCCCGTCTCCCCTCCCCCAGGGCAGCTGTCTCTTCCTCTCACAAAGAGCCTCTTCGTGGGCGTCCACAGCTGGGCCTGAGCTGGGGGAGGAGAGAGGAGTGTGAGGGGCAGAGCTGGGCCATGGGTAGTAGAGGTCTCGGGTATTTGTGGCAGGAATTACCTGTTCTGCGGGCCTCTGTCCTTGCCCTCAGGGTGTGTGGTTCCTGCAGGAGGTTGGACATGAGCCCCTCTCTGGCCTGGTTAAGAGGGACAGTCTCAGCCCTGGGAGATAGGACCCCTCCCCCTGTGGTTCCACAGGAAAAACGGAAAAGGTAACACACACGTGTGCATATGTTTCATGTGATTCAAAACGATGAAAGAGGACCTTGTATTTGTGCTGAGATTGTTTTCTTTCTATATTTCTTGATTTCAAAATCTGGAGAAATCCTTTTCCCAGCTGACCTTCTCCATCCATTTGGTTTTCCTGTGGCAGGTGCTCTGAGCCCCCGTTCTGTGAAGCAGGTCACCCCATTCTCTACTCACGTGATGTCCTGTCTTTGCTCTGACATCGGTTTTGGAGAAAGAGGAAGAGGAGGACGGAGAGCAGCAGGACCAGGGCTACCAAGACCCCGATCAAGATGTACAGTTCCCATTTGGGACCTAGGACATGAGGACATCATGAATGAGCCAATGATAATATTTAATGAGCACCTACTGTGTGTGAGGCAAATGCTGGGGTCTTTCCCTTATCTCCTCTCATTGCACAGCAGTTATGCACCAGGGATTTCTGACCCCACTACCCACTTCACCGAGGCTCAGAGAGGTTAATCACATGTCCCAGGTCACCCAGCCTGGACAGGGAGGGGCTAGTACTGGAACCCGGGAATGTGGGTTCCCTGTGCTGTCTTCACACTGCCCGCCACCAACCTCCCAGGTGGACAGCAGCTCTTGCTCTGGGCTCCTCCTCTGCAGGGGCCTATCCAAGTCTCATCTGGAGCTGAGGGTCCTTCCTCATTACCAGCCCCCAGCACAGCAGGGACAGAAGGGGCAGTGTGGGCTGGACTGTGGGTCTCTCCCTCATCCATCCTCACCCTGCAGGCCCTGACGCCCCTTGGGAAGGCCGGGCTGGGCTGGGTGCTCTGCCTTCCTGAGCTCTGGGAGGCCCTTCTGTCACCTCATCTCCCAGCAGCCTGTGAGCAGGATGGGACCAGGGATGAGCAGACAGGAACCCGACACTCAGAGGAGAGAAGGGACCGCCAAGCCCCACAGCAGGAGCAGCAGAGCCAGGAGCTGAACGAGGGCTGATGCACCCTGTTCCCTCCTCTGAGCTGAGCCTGAGCTGAGGGGTAGGACTGGGTGCCCGGACCCTTGTCCTGCCTGTCCCTCCCTGTACAGTGTCACCGTCACTGAGACAGAGGGGACAGGCCCCATAACATCACGTCCTGGGGGCTTCCCTGTGAGGCCCCCTCTCCCAGGAGGTCAGGGCCAGAACTGACAGGAAATCTACGCTCTGGACAAGGATTCTCTCCTTTCACACTTGGAGACACTGAGGCCCAGACAGGGGAAGGGCGTGTACAAGTCAGCGAATCCAGAGGGGCCTGAACCCCTTATAGCTCAGCCCCTGTCTGCAAGGAGGCACCCACCACCTCCCCACAGAGCCCCTCACTTACCCATCTCCATGCCTGGCCCTGTGGGTGGGAGAGACTGATCCTCAGAGCCTCCTGAATTGAGGATGGGGCAGGAGGGGTGGGGGCTGTCATCTCCCCACATGAGCTCAGCTCCTCCTCGCCCAGCCTGTGCCCCACATCCCCTCTGCCATGACCACCCCACCCATCACTGCATCAGACCCTGGGACTCCCCACACCCCTGGGACACAAGCCAGTCCTTGAGAATCTGGGTCACTCGAACCCCTGACAGACTCTCAGGACTTGCTGGGTGGGCTGTGCTCCCCAGGACTCACCAGCTGTGGAGGTGGGCGTTGTGGGTGGGGGGCTGGGGCCTCCAGAAGGTTCTGGAAATGAGGACAGGAAGAGGGTGAGAGGCTTGGGCTGAGCCTGGACTGATTTCACACAGATACCCTCTTACATGTGTGCTCTGACCCTTGAGACCAACCCACTGCTTCAGTATCCAGGTGAGGGGAAGAGAGTGGACGGGGTGGGAGGCCTCTAAGGAATAGAAATCCTAGGGGTGACCATCCTGAGAAGCCCTCCCTCCCTTACAGCCCATAATCCTTCTGGGGACAGGACACTGATCTGACAGCTCAGAAGACAGGGTCAGGGGCCCTCACCTGAGACCAGGAGCTCCAGGGGCTCACTGGGGAGTGACAGCAGGAAGGAGGAGGTGCTGAGTGAGCTGTAGCACCTGTAGGTGCCCCTGTGAGCTGGGGTCGCAGGGCTCATGGAGAACTCAGCCTGGAACTGCTGAGCTCCGGGCTTTGATCTCAGACCCAGCGGGGGATCGGTTGCCCCCTCTTTGGACAGAAGGAAAGTGTTCATCCAGCTTTGGGACTGACACAGCAGGGTCACGTTCTCTCCTGAGGCCACTCCAGGGCCTGGCCGCACCGATAGGAAGGGTCTGTCAGACAGGTGTCCTAGAGAGAGGGAGGGAGGGTGAGGGCTGCCTGCCCACCTTGTTCTGACCTGAAAGTCACCAGGCCTCTCTCTGAGGACCCTCCTCTCTGTCTGTCTCTGTTTCTCTGAGTCTCCCCCTCTCCTCTCCTACCTCCTGCATTTCTCTGTCTCCTTCCCTCCCTGGGGCCTGCACTTTCATTCTGATCTCACCACCTGAGAACCCCAGCAGGGCCTGTGCAGAGTCTGGGTCCCTGACTGAACCCACTGGCTTATCACCTGCCACCAGGATGTCCAGGGGGTCACTGGGCGCCGACCACTCAGAGGAGAGGTTGTATCCACCGTAGCATCTGTACCGGCCCCCGTGGGAGCTGCTCACAGTGTCCAGGGGGAAGTGGGCCTGAGAGAGCCCAGCCTGGGGCTGCAGGACAAGGCTCTGGGGGAGGTCCCGTCTGCCCTCCTTGTGCAGAGCGAATCTATCATAGCCGACATCAGAGCGACACTGGAGGGTCAGGTTCTGTCCAGAGGCCACGATGGGGCCCTGCTGGCTCAGGAGGGAGGGCTTGGCAGACTCACCTGGGGAGACCAGACATGAATTACAGGGGCTGCTCCTCCCATAAACCCCTTCTCCTGTCCTGGCCCACAGGTCTCACTGTCTCTCACCCAGTCTCTGGCCCAGGTGCCCTGTAGCCACAACACCATCTCCCCTGGGGCTCCACTCACAGCGAAGATGCCAATTATGTATCCAGTGCCTCAATCCTTTGATGAGACAATAATGGGACTTACCTGGAACCAGGAGCTCCAGGGCATCACTGGGGCGGGACCACACGTTGGGTCTGTTTCTGTAGCAGCCGTAGCATCTGAACCTCCACCTCTGTGTGGGGGTCACGGGGCCCAGAGGGAACAGGGCCTGGTACTGCTCACTGGGCTGTTGCTGTGAGTCCAGAGCCCAGGAGATCCTGTGATCTCCTTCCTCAGTCAGAATGAACCTGTCAAATCCCTCCCCTGCGCCACACTGGAGGGTCACGTTCTCTCCTGAGGTCACGACAGCGCTGGGCAGGGCTGAGAGGCTGGGTTTGCTGAAGGCTCCTAGAAGAGGAGGAGGCAGCATGTTAAATGGGCTCAAACCTCCTTCATGTCCCCCAGGGCTGAGCTGTGAAAGGGAGACACCCTGAGAGCAGACTCCCTTCCTGAGGCAGAGCTTGAGGCTGGGACCCCTGAGTGTCCTCTCACCTGTCACCACCAGCTCCAGGGGGTCACTGCTCTCTGACTGGCCACTGGGACTGAGAAAGTAACAGCGATATCTCCCTGCATCAGGCTTTGTCATAGATTTGATGGAGAACTTGGCTCTGTCCCCGGGATCCAGTGTCTTCTGTTGGTTCCAGGATGCTGTGCTTCCCTCTTTATACAGATGGTACCCCTCAGCCCTTGGGGTCCCCTGACACCAGATGGTCACGGAGCTCCCCCACGTGATCACAGGACCTGGCTCAGCCCAGATGCTGGGTTTGGGGAGGGTCCCTAAAAGGAAACCAGAGGCTGCTTTACAAAGACCTTCCACCCTCATCACCAGCTCAGCCCAAGACACTCTCATTTTATCACCTCACCCCAGCATCTCTGTGCTCTGTCCTGAGCCTCAGGGGTGAAGTAAGAGGAGGGACATGGAGCCTGGGGAGGACTCACCTGCCTGCACAGGGGTCCTCTGGTCCAGACTCAGCCCTGGAAGAGAGTCCCTGTGAGAGATTTGCACCCGGACGTCTTAGCTGGCTCCCTTACCCGCAGGGCTAAGTCCACTTGAGCTGTTTCAGCCTGACGGTCCGCATGAACAAGGGGGTGTAGCCGCTCTGTCCCTCCTCCATCTCTCCCTCCTGCCTTCCCTCCCCATGTCCACAACTGACCGAGGCAGAGAAGAGCAGAGAGGATGGACGTCATGGCGTCTGCTCTGAGGGCTCCTGCTCTGCAGATGGAGGAGGCCTGAGCCTGATGGACAGAGACGCACAGGATGTGGTGGGTCCGGAGCTGCTTCCGCCTTCTGCATTTTCACAGCTGTGGACCCACAGCCAAGGGAGAACCCCGCCCTGGGCCTGGCTCTGCATCTCCCCCAGATGAGGGCTGAGGGGGAGACAGGTTCTCTGGTCTCACCTGATCCTCAGGGTCTCATGTGTCTGATGGTCTGACTCCCGCTCTAATAGGGCGGGACCCAGGTTCCGGTCCTGATCCGCCCCTGAGAGTCTGGCTCTGAAGAGCCCAATCGGACAACGACCATGTCTCTTGATGGAGCTCATTATAAAAGACTCTGCTGAGCAGTTTCCCAGTAGCCTCAGCATTTCCAAGACTCCCTGGTTCATGGGTCCTGGTAGGTTCCCATCCCTGCCAACCCTTCATGTTTCCGGCCTTTTGAATTTTCATTATTCAGTGTAAGTATTGGTACCACCCTGTGGATTGATGCACATTTATTCTTTCAATGACTTATAAAGCTCAGTACCTTTTATTTAAAAAATTGTTTTTTTACTCCTCACCTGATGGTATTATTTCCAATGATTTTTAGAGAGGATGGAAGGGAGAGAAGGAAGGAGAGAGAGAGAGAGACAGAGAGACTGAGGAAGAAAGAGAGAGAGAGAGAGAGAGAGAGAGAGAGAGAGAGAGAGAGAGAGAGAGACATCGATGTCAGAGAGATACCAATTGGTTGCATCCCACTTGAGAGATGAGGAGCAAACCTGCAACCAAGGTACATGCCCTTCACCGGGAAGCAAATCTGTGACCCTTCGGTGGTCAGGCTGATGCTCTAACCACTGAGAAACACCAGCCAAGGCCAGCTCATCACCTTTATGTACTGTCACTGCACGTTTGCATGTCAATAACAGTTGCTTGATAAAGGTGTTTGCTTCCTTTTCTATTGCTCTCTGCTGCCACATTACGGATCTGTAATATTTCTTAGGTGATCTGAGTGCCAGTCCGTGGTCTCATGTTGCCATCGATATTATCCTCTTCCCTGTCTCGCTGGTGTCTATGAGGAACAGAAGTTCTTCATGTTAGTGATTCCACTGTGTCCATTTCCCCCTCATTCGTGTTCTTGTGTGCCCTTGAAGAAAAAAATCTCTCTCACAAGTTAATAATATAGTTTGGTAAAAGTAACAGTAATTGATTAACTTATGTTTTGGTCTGTCGCCCATCTGGCATTGCTTATTGCAAATGATGTGAGGCTGGTAAGATGTTCACCATGTCCTAGAGACTCACGCACTGGCCCAGCGCCATGTAATGAAACAACCATGACCTCCCCACTGAACGGTCCAGGTGCCTCCACACAAGGGGTCTGACCAGGAGTCTTCCTTCTGCTTCACTGGACGAGGCCTCTCTACTTTGCAATTTTTCAAACCTCCACCATCTCCATCTGCATTGAATGGATGCTTTCGTTTCCTCCATATCTCAGTCAAGAAGAATTCTCACCATCTTTGTGGGGAAGGTGTTGGTATTGCTGAGAAGTCAAGGGAGGAAGTGCCCTGCTCAAGTGTCCTTCAACCATTCAGGATGTGGTAGCGCCACTATTGATATTTAATGTGTCTGTATGTGTTGCTGCCTTGGAACAGGACTCCCATGAATGTTGCTCTTGTCTGAGTCCTGATAAGTCTCCACAGTTTGAAGAGGAGAGTGACACCCGGCATCAATGGTGCTCTGAAGGGGCAGAAATGACTCAGATGATTCACCCCCAGGACACGGAGAGACCAAAAGTCAGGTGGAGCCTGTGTGAGATGTAGGAACTGCGTCCCAGGGCCAAGAGGAGGCATTGTGCTTCCTGTGGGAGCAGATGCATCTTGCACAGCAACCAAGCTACTCCCTCCCCCCACCCAAGGGCTCACTGTTCTGAGGGCCCCTTGGTGTCCCCAGTCAACAAGGCAGGGAGGGAGGTCATCTTCACACCCCCCAAGGCAGCCATTACATCTACCACCTTCCTGAGCTCTGGGCTCCACACCCTCACTCCCTTCTCTAGTTCACGGTCCACATGTGCCTTTGCCACCCCCTTTCAGAACCTGTTTATGCTTAAACCCTTATATGGTCCTCACTGTCTTCAGGGTGAAACCACACTCTTCCTTCTAAACTCACAGTTGTTCATGATCATCCAGATGTGACCCTTCCACCTCCGCTCTCACCTCTGCTTCCCTCAAGCAGATGGGTATAGCTGCCCATGAACACACACACACTCACATACACATGCATATTCATACACATACACACACACACACACACACACACTGAGAAGCACACATGGTTTCTCATATTTTCATTTCATAGGTTTGATGTGTAATAGTTACATTATCATTTAATCTAAAACATTCACTTCTGTTTTCATTCACACATTGATTATTGTGAAGTCTATTGCTTTATTTCCAAAATGTAAGGAGTACATTTTGGAAATAAACGTATGTTGTTTCGGTCTAGGAGGTTTGGAGAGGAGGCAGCTCTGTTTAGATGCGCCCAGCCGGCCCTGTGAGGAGGCCCGATGTGGTCCTAACTGGGTTGTGTGTTGGGGGAGGGGAGGAGGTTCACTGGGATGAGTTAGGTTGGAGGACGCATTGGCCTCACTGAGACTGGAGAGTGTAGCTCAGCCTGATCGTCAGCAGCACGGACTGTGGGGTAAATCACTGGATGTGGCTGGAGTCAGGGAGGGACCCATGGACAGGCTTTGTGCAGAGGACGGTCGGTGACAGGTACCTTTGTGAGAATGAAACACCTGAGCCGACAGTGAGGGTCTAGTGGAGGCCAGAAGGAGGCTGATGTGGTCACACCAACGACCTGTCCTGGGTCTTCACCTGAGCTTCTCCGTGGGGAGAACTGAGTTACAGAAAGGAGAATCAGGAGCCAGAACAGTGAAATTAGTTCAGTGTGTGAGGGGGAGAGAGGGGAGAATGCAGGGCTCATCCTTTCTCCTCCTTGGCTGCCTGCAGGAGCCAATTGGGAGGTATCCAGGTTGCTGACCCCAAGAGGAGCAGGAGGCCTGGGGGATGTTACAACACTGTCAACTCACCCACAGAGGCAACCAGCACTGCCCTCCAGTCCTGGGTGTGTGCTGCTGCTTCTCCCCATCACTTCCTCTCTCTGACATTCTTTTCTCTGTGAGCAGAGCTCCTGCTCTCCATCCCTCTCCATCAAACCTTCAGAGTCCTTTGTACCTCCTCACCACCTCGTCCCCCAGACAGTACCTCTTTGTCTAATGGTGTTTATTCCATCTCCATGCTTTGGGTAGAAGAGCACTTTGGAGGCCAATCCCAGGTTGTCATCTAAGACCTGGGGACACGTTTATTGAACTTCTATTTTGAGCCAGTCTCTTCCCCTCTACCTCTTCACCTGTTGGGCAACATTGTGAAACCTCACCTCTGAGGTTGTTATGAGGATCGGCAGTGCCTGCGACATGAAGGGCCCCAATCTCGTGTTATTTTCTATCTTTTTTAAAAATATTTTTTATTGATTTCAGAGAGGAAGGGAGAGGGAGAGATAGAAACATCAATGATGAGAGAGAATCATTGATCAGGCGCCTCCTGCAATCCACACATTGGGGATGGAGCCCACAACCCATGCATGTGCCCTTGACCAGGAATCGAAGCATGACCTCTTGGCTCATAGGTCATCTCTCAACCACTGAGCCACGCTGGCTGGAAAATCTGGTGTCATTTTCTGACCTGATGAAGGCATGTGTATGGGAGGCGTGTGGTGGGAAAGGCTGTTTGGAAGTCACATGTGTGTCCCCCAAGCCTACAAGGTAAATCAGAAGCTGTAGTGCATCCTTGGTTGAATGGCAGATGAGCACAGACAAAAGAATGCAGGGATGGTGGGTGTCATCATGGATCCTAGACTCAGCCCCAGTCAGGAGTGAAGGTGGAAATTTCATGAGTAGGTTGTTCCCTAAGCACTAAGGCACTTAGGGCACCTCTGACCCAGTGGGAGTCCCGTTTCCATAAAACTCCATGGACAACAGTGGGGCAACCTCCAAGGTATAAGGGAGCTGTAGGGAACCATGCGTGTTTCACTTGCATTTATTTTTATTAAAGCAAAAGTCACATAACATACAATTGAGCCTTTTAAAATATGAAAATCACAAGAATACAGTAAATACACAATGTCTCAATGAGTAAATACAGTAAATACACTGTCTCAAACAGTCTATCTAGTTTCAATAAGTTTTTAAGCTCCTCATCCCCACACACAAAAGCAAACAACACCAAGCAGTCCATCTCCCATCTGCCCTGCTGGTCAGCCCTGACAAACCAATCTAACTTCTATTTCTAGGGGTTTCCTCTTCCTGGACATGTCACATAAATGGAATCACACAAAACCTGATCTTTTGTGTCCGCTTTCTACCACTGAGCTGAATTATTTTGACATTCGCCCACAATGTACCAGGTACCCGTCCTTTGTTATTTATGGTTTTAAAAATTGCAGGTTTGTGAAGACACCTCATTTTGTTGGGATAGATGTGGCCCAGCATGAAGGGGTGCATAGATGTGAATCCAAACCAGCCATGTGGGCAGACCCTCATGTCACAGGGTGAGAACAGAAGGGCAGTGGAGGAGAGTGAGTGAGGACAGGGAGGGAGGGACAGCACACCAGGTGGGTGGAGGGGGCGTCCTCTACAGGGACATGGCCCACGTTCTCCTGCACCCAAACCTCACCTACCACGTCATCCCTCCTGGACATTCTCAGCAGAGAGTTCCCCCAACTGTAGTCCACATTCTCTTTCAGCACCTCCTGGGGTCAGCAGATGGGCTCCAAGGCTCTCCCACTCTCAGTGATGCATCGTTCCCCTGTGTTCACATCTGGCTGCATCCAGGGCCCTTTTGTTGTCGTTTTGAGCCTGAAATAGCAGCACCACGAGCACCACCAGGACCAATCCAGCCACGCCCATCCGGAGGAGATTCCCCACTGTGTAGTCTTGGGGTGTAGAGGCTGCAAAAATGTAGATTCAAAGGTCACAAAGGTAAAGGCAGGCCCTAATCTCCAGGATTTTGATGATCAGCCTGGACTCCCACCTCCCCTTGACATCAGCATCCCCATGATGTCTGAACTCAGCACCTGCTCTGAGTCCCCTTGATCAGAGTTAGCTGTGCCCAAGAACTGAGGATGAGTGTAGAAATGGTCTCTATTTAGAAATAACTAAGGGCTATGTGTTCTCTGTTCAGCCTGAGACTCAAGACCCCATGAGCTTATTCCCCTATAGCTGAGAGATCCCATGTTCTCAACAGCTGGGGACCCAGGGTCCATGGAGGAGGGGTTGGTGTCAGGGGCTCCTGAATCTCAGGAGCATGAAGGGGTGAAAGTCTGGGCTGGGTCTCCTTCACCCCACCCCGCCCAGGCCCCTCCTCTCTGGGCTCTGCTATTTTCATTGTCACCTGAAGTTGTTCATCTATTGATTCTTTTATTAACTCATTTATTATATAATAATGAATATGTACAATGGTAGATATATGTTCCAGATGAAAAATATGGGTATGTGGATGCTAACCATGTGATTTTTTTAATCTCAAAAGACAACAGAGTTCACAACCAAGGAAACACAGTTCTGCTTCAAACTTTACGTAACAGAGAAAATCCCACTAATTTGCAATATTGAGTGAGCACCAATTGTAGGAAATTATGTCCATCTGTTACCCCATTTTGATATAAATACCAAGATATAAACATAAATTACGGACCTCTCCTCATCACAAAGATCCATGCAATGATTCTAAATCCCAGCTTCCACAATTCAGAAAATGCACGTGGATGATGAACATTATTCTGTTGGGTTAATAACCAAATGGATGCTACCAAGAAACCTTTGTGATGTGTGTCATGTGGTAAGAAGTCATAAAGAAAAGGTAATTTGGGCAGATGTGTATCTGTCAGAAAAAGAGCATTCCCAAGAAACCATAATGAAACGAAACAATAGAAGCAAAGAGACCCCTGACACCAGGTGGTCACAGGGCTCACCATGGTGATGATGAGCCCTGGGTCAGCCCAGATGGAGAGTTTGGGGATGAATCCTGGGAAGAAATCAGACGGGATAGACCTGGCAGCCTATCTCCCCCTCATAACATCATGAATGAGCCAAGGATGCCGTTTAATGAGCACCTACTGTGTGTGAGTCTCCTGCTGGGGTTTGTCACTCATGTCCTCTCCTCATGCACCAGGGATGAATGACCCCACCACCCACACACTGAGGCTCAGAGAGATTAATCACGTGCCCCAGGTCACCCAGCCTGGACAGGGCATGGCCAGGACTGGAATCCAGGACTGTGAGTTCCCTGTGATGTCCTCACGCTGCCCCCCAGGGGGACACCAGCTTCGTGCTCTGGGCTCCTCCTCTGCAGGGGCTTATACATGTATCATCTGGAGCTGAGGGTCCTTCCTCATTACCACCCCCCGGCACAGCAGGGACAGGAGGGGCAGGGTGAGAGGTGGACTCTGAGTATCTACAGGTCCATCTCAACCTGGCAAGCCCTGACGCCCCTTGGGAAGGTCAGGCTGGGCTGGGGGCTCTGCCTTCCTGAGCTCTGTGAGGCCCTTATGTCACCTCATCTCCCAGCAGCCTGTGAGCAGGATGGGACCAGGGATGAGCAGACAGGAACCCGACACTCAGAGGAGACAAGGCACCGCCCAGCCCCACAGCAGGAGCAGCAAAGCCAGGAGCTGAACCAGGGCTGATCCACCCTGTTCCCTCCTCTGAGCTGAGCCTGAGCTGAGGAATAGGACTAGGCACACAGACCCTTGTCCTGCCTGTCCCTCCCTGTACAGTGCCACCGCCAATGAGACAGAGGGGACAGGCCCCATAACATCACGTCCTGAAAGCTTCCGTGGGAAGCCCCTCTCCCAGGAGGTCAGGGTTAGAACTGTCAGGAAATCTAAGCTCTCAACAACGATTCTTTCCTTTCACACTTGGAGACACTGAGGCGAAGACAGTGGAGGGGATGTCCAAGTCAGCGAATCCAGACGGGCCTGAACCCCTTATAGCTCAGCCCCTGTCCGCAAGGAGGCACCCACCACCTCCCCATGGAGCCCCTCACTTACCCATCTCCGTGCCTGACCCTGTGGGTGGGAGAGACCGATCCTCAGAGCCTGCTGAAATGAGGATGGGGCAGGAGGGGTGGGGGCTGTCATCTCCCCACATGAGCTCAGCTCCCGCTCCCCCAGCCTGTGCCCCACATCCCTCTGTGCCATGACCACCACACCCATCACTGCCTCTGACCCTGGGACTCCCAGCCCCCCTAGGACACAAGCCCGTCCTTGAGGATCTGGGTCACTCGAACCCCTGACAGACTCTCAGGACTTGCTGGGTGGGCTGTGCTCCCTCTGAGCAGAGCTCCCCGGGACTCACCAGCTGTGGAGATGGGCCCTGTGGGTAGGGGGCTGGGGCCTCCAGAGGGTCCTGGAAATGAGGACAGGAAGAGGGTGAGAGGCTTGGGCTGAGCCTGGACTGATTTCACACAGACACCCTCTTACATCTGTGCTGTGGCCCCTGAGGCCCTCCCACTGCTTCAGTATCCAGGTGAGGGGAAGAGAGTGGAGGGGCTGGGAAACCTCTAAGGAAAAAATATCCTAAGGGTGACCATCCCAAGAGACCCCCTCTCCCTTTCAGCCCATAATTCTGCTGGTGACAGGACCCTGAGCTGACACCTCAGTGCACAGGGTCAGGGGCCCTCACCTGAGACCAGGAGCTCCAGGGGCTCACTGGGGAGTGACAGCAGGAAGGGGGAGGTGCTGAGTGAGCTGTAGCACCTGTAGGTGCCCCCGTGAGCTGGGGTCACAGGGCTCATGGAGAACTCTGCCTGGGACTGCTGAGCTCCGGGCTTTGATCTCAGACCCAGGGGGGGATCGGTTGCCCTCTCTTTGGACAGAAGGAAAGTGTTCATCCAGCTTTGGGACTGACACAGCAGGGTCACATTCTCTCCTGAGGCCACTCCAGGGCCTGGCCACACCGATAGGAAGGGTCTGTCAGGCAGGTGTCCTAGAGAGAGGGAGGGAGGGTGAGGGCTGCCTGCCCACCTTGTTCTGAGCTGAAAGTCACCAGGTCTCTCTCTAAGGACCCTCCTCTCTGTCTGTCTCTGTTTCTGAGTCTCCCCTCTTCCCTCCCACCCGGTGTCTTTCTGTGTCTCTCCCTCCCTGGGGCCTGCCCTTTCATTCTGGCCTCACCCCCTGAGGTCCCCAGCATAGTCTGTACAGAGTTGGGTCCCTGACTGAACCCACTGGCTCCTCACCTGCCACCAGGATGTCCAGGGGGTCACTGGGAGCCGACCACTCAGAGGAGAGGTTGTATCCACCGTAGCATCTGTACCGGCCCCCGTGGGAGCTGCTCTCAGTGCCCAGGGGGAAGTGGGCCTGAGAGAACCCAGCCTGGGGCTGCAGGACAAGGCTCTGGGGGAGGTCCCGTCTGCCCTCCTTGTGCAGAGCGAATCTATCATAGCCGACATCAGAGCGACACTGGAGGGTCAGGCTCTGTCCAGAGGCCACGATGGGGCCCTGCTGGCTCAGGAGGGAGGGCTTGCCAGACTCACCTGGGGAGACCAGACATGAATTACAGGGGCTGCTCCTCCCATAAACCCCTTCTCCTGTCCTGGCCCACAGGTCTCACTGTCTCTAACCCAGTCTCTGGCCCAGGTGCCCTGTAGCCACCTCACCATCTCCCCTGGGGCTCCACTCACAGCGAAGATGCCAATTATGTATCCAGTGCCTCAATCCTTTGATGAGACAATAATGGGACTCACCTGGAACCAGGAGCTTCAGGGCATCACTGGGGCGGGACCACACGTTGGGTCTGTTTCTGTAGCAGCCGTAGCATCTGAACCTCCACCTCTGTGTGGGGGTCACGGGGCCCACAGGGAACAGGGCCTGGTACTGCTCACTGGGCTGTGGCTGTGAGTCCAGGGCCCAGGAGAGCCTGTGATCTCCTTCCTTAGCCAGAATGAACCTGTCAAATCCCTCCCCTGTGCCACACTGGAGGGTCACGTTCTCTCCTGAGGTCACGACAGGGCTGGGCAGGGCTGAGAGGCTGGGTTTGCTGAAGGCTCCTAGAAGAGGAGGAGGCAGCGTGTTAAATGGGCTCAAACCTCCTTCATGTCCTTCAGGGCGGGTCTGTGAGAGGGAGACACCCTGAGAGCAGACCCCCTTCCATAGGGCAGAGCTTGAGGCTGGGACCCCTGAGTGTCCTCTCACCTGTCACCACCAGCTCCAGGGGGTCACTGCGCTCTGCCTGGCCACTGGGACCAAGATAGTAACAGCGATATCTCTCGGCATCAGGCTTTGTCATGTGTCTGATGGAGAACTTGGCTCTGTCCCCGGGATCCAGTGGTTTCTGTTGGTACCAGGATGCTGTGCTTCCCCCTTTATACAGACGGTACTCCTCAGCCCTCGGAGTCCCCTGACACCAGATGGTCACAGGGGTCCCTAAGGGGATCACAGGGCCTGGCTGAGCCCAGATGCTGGGTTTGGGAAGGGTCCCTAAAAGGAAACCAGAGGCTGCTTTACAAAGACCTTCCCACCCTCATCACCAGCTCAGCCCAAGACACTCTCATTTTATCACCTCATCCCAGGACCTCTGTGCTCACCCCTGAGCCCCAGGGGTGAAGTAAGAGGAGGGACATGGAGCCTGGGGAGGACTCACCTGCCTGCACATGGGTCCTCTGGTCCAGACTCAGCCCTGGAAGAGAGTCCCTGTGAGAGATTTGCACCCGGACGTCTTAGCTGGTTCCCTTACCATCAGGGCTACGTCCACTTGAATTGCTTGAGCCTGACGGTCCCCATGAACAACGGGGTATAACCACTCTGTCCCTCCCCTACTCTCCCTCCTGCCTTCCCTCCCCATGTCCACAACTAACCGAGGCAGAGAAGGGCAGAGAGGATGGACGTCATGGTGTCTGCTCTGAGGGCTCCTGCTCTGCAGATGGAGGAGGCCTGGGCCTGAAGGACAGAGACACACAGGATGTGGTGGGTCCGGAGCTGCTTCCGCCTTCTGGGTTTTCACAGCTGCGGACCCACATCCAAGGGATGACCCCGCCCTGGGCCTGGCTCTGCATCTCCCCCGGATGAGGGCTGAGGGGGAGACAGGCTCTCTGGTCTCACCTGATCCTCAGGGTCTCATGTGTCTGATGGTCTGACTCCTGCTCTGATAGGGCGTGACCCAGGTTCTGGTCCTGATCCGCCCCTGAGACTCTGGCTCTGAACAGCCCAATGGGACTACGACCATGTCTCTTGATGGAGCTCATTTATAAAAGACTCTGCTGAGCAGTTTCCCAGTGGCCTCAGCATTTCCAAGACTCCCTGATTCAAGGGTCCTGGTAGGTTCCCATCCCTGCCAACCCTTCGTGTTTCTGGCCTTTTTAATTTTCACTATTTAGTGTAAGTATTGGTACCACCCTGTGGATTGATGCACATTTATTCCTTCAATGACTTATAAAGCTCAGCACCTTTTATTTTAAAAAATTGTTTTTTTACTCCTCATCTAATGGTATTATTTCCAATGATTTTGACAGAAGATGGAAGGGAAAGAAGGAAGGAGAGAAAGGGAGAAAGACAGAGAGACTGAGAAAGAGAGAGAGAGAGAGAGAGAGAGAGAGAGAGAGAGAGAGAGAGATACATCGATGTAAGAGAGATACCAATTGGTTGCATCCCAAATGAGGGTTGAGGAGCAAACCTGCAACCAAGGTACATGCTCTTCACCGGGAAGCAAACCTGTGACCTTCGGTGGTCAGGCTGATGCCTGCCTACAGGGGCCAATGGGGCTGTATCCAAGTTTGCTGACCCCAAGAGGAGCAGGAGGCCTGGAGGATGTTACAAAACTGTCAATCACCCACAGAGGCAACCAGCACTGCCCTCCAGGCCTGGGTGTGTGCTGCTGCTTCTCCCTATCACTTCCTCTCTCTGACATTCTTGTCTCTGTGAGCAGAGCTCCTGCTCGCCATCCCTCTCCATCAAACCTTCAGAGTCCTTTCTGCCTCCTCACCACCTCTTGTCCTCCAGACAGTACCTCTTTGTCTAATGGTGTTTATTCCATCTCTATGCTTTGGGTAGAAGAGCACTTTGGAGGCCAATCCCAGGTTGTAATCTAAGACCTGGGGACACGTTTATTGAACTTCTATTTTGAGCCAGTCTCTTCTCCTCTCCCTCTTCACCTGTTGGGCAAAATTGTGAGCTCTCACCTCTGAGGTTGTTATGAGGATCAGCAGTGCCTGAGACACAAAGGGCCCCAATCTGGTGTCATTTTCTTTCTTTTTTTAATTTTTTATTGATTTCAGAGAGAAAGGGAGAGGGGAAGATAGAAACATCAATGATGAGAGAGAATCATTGATCGGGTGCCTCCTGCAATCCACACATTGGGGATGGAGCCCACAACCCAAGCATGTGCCCTTGACCAGGAATCGAAGCATGGCCATTTGGCTCATATGTCAATGCTCAACCACTGTGCCATGTTGGCCGGAAATCTGGTGTCATTTTCTGACCTGATGAAGGCATGTGTATGGGAGGCATGTGGTGGGAAGGGCTCTTTGGAAGTCACATGTGTGTACCCCGAGCCTACAAGTTGAATCCGAAGCTGTAGCGCATCCTTGGTTGAATGGCAGACGAGTGCAGACAAAAGGATGCAGGGATGGTGGGCCTCAGCCGGGATCCTAGACTCAGCCCCAGTCAGGATTGAAGGTGGAAATTTCATCAGTGGGTTGGTCTGTAAGCACTAAGGCACTTAGGGCACCTCTGACCCAGTGGGAGTCCCGCTTCCATAAAACTCCATGGACACCATTGGGGCAACCTCCAAGGTATAAGGGAGCTGTAGGGAACCATGCGAGTTGCACTTGCATTTATTTTTATTAAAGCAACAGTCACATAACATACAATTGAGCCTTTTGAAATATGAAAATCACAAGAATACAGTAAACACACAATGTCTCAATGACAACGACTATCTAGTTCCAAGAAGTGTTTAAACTCCCCACCCTAAAACCCACTGGGGGCCCCAGGCCCCGCCTACCAGGCTTGATGAGTCACCTTGAACTCTGCTCAGAGGGAACACAGAAGATCCGGGAAATTCTGAGTCTCTCAGGGGGTCCAATCTCCCCTCAAATATTTAAGGCTTGTGTCTTAGGGCTGCTGGGTGTCAGATGAAGATTCTGTGGGACCACAGAGATTCAAAGGTCTTCTGGTAGGTGACAGGAGGGATGGTTGTGGCAGAGGGAGATGTTGGGGCCCAGGCTAGGTGAGGAGCAGCCAAGGTCACGTGGGGAGATGGCAGCACCCACACTTCAGTTTCCATCCTGATCCCCAGACCCACTGAGAATTGGACACCCACAACCACAGTGTCAGGCCTTCAGAGAGGTAAGTGAGGGTCTGAGTGGGGAGGTGGTGGGTGTGTCCATGGGGGTCGGGGGCTGAGTCATGCAGAGGGCTCAGTTACCTCTGATTTGGACACATCCTTTCCCTTGTGTGTCTCCAAGTGTAAAGGAGGGGTCATTGTCCAGAGCTTAGATTTCCTGTCGGTTCTGGCCCTGACCTCCTGGGAGAGGGGGCACCACAGGGAAGCCCCCAAGACGTGATGTTATGGGGCCTGTCCCCTCTGTCTCAGTGACGGTGACACTGTACAGGGAGGGACAGGCAGGACAAGGGTCTGGGCACCCAGGTCCTGTCCCTCAGCTCAGAGGAGGGAACAAAGGTGGATCAGCCCTGCTTAGGCTCCCAACTCTGCTGCTCCTGCTGTGGGGCTCGGGGGTGAGGGACGGTGCAAAAGTTATGACCTGAGAAGTGGGGCATCTGACAGCACAGGGCCCAGGAGGAAGGCTCCTGTCTCCCCAGGTCCTCACTCACAGCCTCATGTCATGATTCTCAGGAGCAGATGACACCCTCCGCCCATCACCAAACAACTCAGCCCCCAAGATCGGTGAGTAAGACAAACCCTTAGTTATGGGGCTGGGCTTAGAGGGTCATGTCCTGTCAAGGGGAGGTGGGTGCTCTGGGTGGATATCCAAGGTCCTGTCCTCTGTGACCTGTTTTTCCAAATTCCCAGCCTCCCACCCCCAAGACTACACCGTGGGGAATCTCATCCGGATGGGCGTGGCTGGCTTGGTCCTGGTGGCACTCAGGGTGCTGCTCTTTCAGGCTGGAAACAGCCAGAGACGGACCCACGATGCAGCCAGGAGGTGAATCCAGAGGGAACAATGCACCGTTCAGAGTCGGGGAGCCTTGGAGCCCATCTGAGGACCCCGGGAGGTGCTGAAGGCAAGTCGGGACTATGCCTTGGGAGAACTGCCTGCTGATTTTTCTAATGGAATGAACATGGTTTGGTGCAGGAAATGTCCAAGCGCTCCCTGGACCAGCTTTTTCCTCCATTAAATGTGAGTTTCCAGTTTCCTCTCCATGTCTTAGTTGACTTTCAGTAACGACCCCCCACTTCTTTCCTCACCCCTGTGATTTGAAGGACCATCCCACGTGGCAGGTGTGGGTCCCCACATCTAACACCTGATGCTCTCCTCCACTTTTTTTTAAAAAATTACATTTATTGGGATTACATTGTTTAATCAATTATACAAGTTTCAAGTGTACAATTCTATTGTAAAATATCTGTCTATTTTTACGTGATACCATGTTATTTACTTTTTATCTCCGCGTGACCAGATGAAAATTATTGAGTCCTTTCTTCTGTTCAGAGGACTTTGCCTGGATTCAGTAACTAAACAAATTGGCAAAATTAGATACAAACCTAGAAAAGAGAAATCAAAAAAATATACCTTATGCCCCTCTCTGGACCTCACATCCCTTCCCGTCTTCATCGGGTGTCAGCTGTGCCATTTCCGCAATAATGATATCACTTGGATTCAACACATTAGTGTTTGATGGGACAGCCTCGTGCTGTGCTGCCTCTGAAAATCATCTCTTTTTAGGGTGCTCTGATCTGTGGTATTTGCCGTTTTCTGAGTACATACAATACAAGAATTCCATTCAGCCACTAAGAAGGTGTAAATTCTGCTAGGTCTGGGTGAGGCCTTGGAACATTGTGTTAAGTGAGATGAATGGGACTGAGGGAGACAGATACTGTATGTTCTCACTTATAAGTGGAATCTACAAATGCCAAACTCATCAAAACATACAGTGGAATGATCCTCAGCACAGGAAGCATAGTGGAATGGAAAGATGCTGGACAGAGTGCCAACTTCCAGCCCTGGTCAGTGTTTCTCAGTGGTTAGAGGGTCGGCTCATGCATCAAAGGGTCACGGGTTCAATTCCTGGCCCTGGTCTGGATGTGTTTGGGAAGGAACCAATTGATGTGTCTGTCTTACCTCTCTCTCTCCATCTATACTAATAAAAGGGTAATATGCTAATTAGACCAAACATCTTCTGAACATCCTTCCAGACAAAGCCACGGTCCCAGAGGCCAAGGCAGAGGCAGTTAGGGGCAATGAGGTCAGCAGGGGAGGGCCGTTACGGGCCTGTCAGGCTGGCAGGGGAGGGCAGTAAGGGGCTGATCAGGCCAGCAGGAGAGGGCAGTTAGGGGGTGATCAGACCAGCAGGCAGGCAAGTGGTTAGGAGCAAGCAGCCCCAGATTGTGAGAGGGATGTCTGACTGTGGGATCGGGCCTAAACAGGCAGTTGGACATCCCCCGAGAGGTACTGGATTGGAGAAGGTGCAGGCAAGGCTGTGGGACCCCCCACCCCCATGCACAAATTTTGTGCACCGGGCCTCTAGTATAAATATAAGACACTGATTTTGATTCAAACACAAGAAATGATTTCAACTAAAATAACAAAAAGAAAACCTTGTAGGTTGTCTTCTCCTCTAGAAATGCAGAATCCAACTGTCCTCTCTGCTTTTTGTTTGGCAGGAGAGTGAAGAATATGCAACGGGCACAACACCTAATAGATACTAGCTGCTATAAAAGACATGTCATATTTCCCCTGAAGATTGCTTCAGATTATTCACTATTTTCCTACATTAGCTTGGCCAGGGGCTGTTGAAAGCTATAAATGGAATAATTGATATGACTTTCCAATGACAGCAAATTATGTGGAAGTCCTGATGTGACTGTAGAGCTTAGGAAAAGTAAATGTGGTACTTTAAGACGTGAGGTGTGGTCAGTGACGTGGTTCATGTCAAAACCTCAGCATCTGCTATTTTTAGGGTGAAAGGGCTGGTCCTCTTCCTGTGAGATGGGCACCTTGTGAACAGTACCCATGCGGTGCGGAGACACTGCCCACCACATCCTGGGCCTTCTCCGCTTTGCTCAGCCCTTGCCTCCTGTTCGAGAGAAGCGCAATGTTCCCCAAGTCCTCAGCCACAGGAAGTGCAGGTCAGCAGAGACATCTCACAGGAGCCGAAACTGTGCTCAGTGTTTCTAAATGTTTGCTCCTCGGGCAACAACAAGAAGGCTCACTGTCCAGGATGCAAGAAGGGCACACATCTGCTGTGTGAGGCGGTGAAGGTGGAGGAGGAAGGAGGAAGGTTGCTGACATCCATAAACCATGGGCACACATGTCTTTATGAATAAATGCTTTCATCTTTTTCCCATCGACAACCAGAGGAGGGGTTGCCATTGACATTCTTATTGTCTTTCACATACCCTCCCCCTTAATGATAACACTGCAACTTGAGCTTCGCTTTAGCAGCTGAAGAATAAATCGTCAAGAACCCTGCTATAGAGAGCATCAGCCTGCAGACTGAAGGGTCCTCGGTTTGATTCTGGTCAGGGGCACATGCCCAGGATGCAGCCTTAATCCCCAGTATGGGGCATACAGGAGGCAACCAATCAATGACTCTCTCTCATCATTGATGTTTGTATCTCTCTCTCCCTCTCTCTTCCTCTCTGGAATTAATAAAAATATCTTTTTTAAAAAGAGCTCTGCAATAGCACCTTCCACGGGGCATTTAGCACTTTTCCGGATAGATAAGCAGCATCATCCCGACACCTCAAAATAAATTCAAAGTTGTCGCCAGAGAGTCCGCAAGTCAGGACAGTTTTCCTCGTTTCAGGAGGTTGTGCTGATTCACAACAGCTCTAATCTTGACCAACAACATGCATGCGTATCTATCAGGTTTTCCTTAAGACCATGGACCACCACCCTCTCCCCTAATTACCTCTCACTTTGTATGTTAATCCTGAGAGGGTGGAAGCGAATTCAGCACCGGGATGTGGACAGCTCCACCCCCTCCTTCTGGCGGGCATCCAGATAGGCAGTTTATCCTATGTTCCTTGAATTTTATATAAAAGGGAAATATAAACATGAGTCTATGCTGTACATCTGATTTATGACAGGGTTAGGGTTAGGCTTAGGCTTAGGGGTTGTTCTTCTTCAAGGACAGTGACACCCACAATTAAATGTAAGTTGTTGCAGAACCACATCCTGCATGGGTGAATGGTGAGACCTCCACAAAAGGCCTGGGGTGGGGCAGGAACCGGGTGGAGGGGGGCAATTGGGAGTAAAGTGGGGGACATCTGTAATGCTCTCAACAATGAAGATAATTAATTAATAAATATTTTATAAAAATTTAATTTCTGCCTTTAGCCAGGCCATCTGCAAAGATTTACTCATCACCTTCTACCAGTATTTATACCAGTCACCAGAAATGCCTAATTGACAAAGACTCATTCCCTGCATTTGGAAACTTCGGATTAGCAGCCTTTGAGCATTCAAAGGTTCATGTTGCAATTAATGTATGTACAAAGGAGAGGAGAGAGAAAATATTAGAACAACTGGGCCCAGGACTAGACTGTGGTGAGGGAACAGTGGCTGTTTGGGGAGGTGAAGTCCTAAGGGACAGGGGGGAACATTCTACAAAGAAAAAAACAGCCAGACACCATAACAGACACAGGGACTCTCTGAAGGGGGAAGATGAGAGAAAGCGTGGTGGAAACAGATCACACTGGCACTGTCCACCATGCAAGGGGATTGGGTATGTCTTCAGGACAAGAGGGAAATATAGAAATGGACTGCGCTGGTGAGGTTGTTTATGAATATCATGTGCACCATATATTACAAGTGAATGACAAATATTCAATATTTCTGCCCTAACCGGTTTGGCTCAGTGGATAGAGCGTTGGCCTGCAGACTGAAGGTTCTCAGTTTCGATTCTGGTCAAGGACATGTACCTTGGTTGTAGGCACATCCCCGGTGGGAGGTGTGCAGGAGGCAGCTGATCGATGTTTCTCTCCCATCGATGTTTCTAGCTCTCTATCCCTCTCTCTTCCTCTCTGTAAAAAATCAATAAAATATATTTTTAAATGCAATATTTGACCAAAAAATGTAAACAGTGATTAAACCCCAATATCCTGTGTCATCTGAGGAAGACAGGAAATATTGTGGGGTCCAGAGTGGGTATGAGACATCATTTTAAATTTCTTTTCCCTAGGTTTGCATCTAACTCTGCCCACTTAGTTAATTTCTTTAAATATATTTTTATTAATTTCAGAGAGGAAGGAAGAGGGAGAGAGAGATAGAAATATCAATGATGAGAGAGAATCATTGATCAGCTGCCTCGTGCACACCTCCTACTAGGGATTAAGCCCACAAGTCAGGCATGTGCCCTGACCAGAATTGAACCATCACCTCCTGGTTCATAGGACGACACTCAACCACTGAGCCACACTGCCCGAGTTATTTAGTTACTGAATTCAGGTGAAGTCCTGTGAACTGAAGGGAAGACTCAACAATGCCCATCTGATCATGTGGTGATAAAAAGTAAATAACATGGTAACCCATAAAAAATTTATAGATGTGGTATATAGAATTGTACATTCACAACTTGTGCAATTTATTAAACAAGGTTCACCACAATAAATGTAATTTTCTAAGCAGAAATAACAGTGAAGGAGAGCATGCAGTGTTAGATATGGGGACCCACACCTGTCTTGTGGGATGGAGCCTCTAGTCACAGGGGTGAGGAAAGAAGAAGGGGTGTTGTCACAGAAACTCAACCAAGACAGGAAGAGAAAATACACATTTAATGGAGGAAGAAGCTAGTACAGGGAGCCCACAGATATTTTTGTGCACCCAAACCATGTTGATTCCACTAGAAAAATCAGCAGGTAGTTCTACAAACTCGGGGTCCCTCACACCCACTCTGGACCCCACAATACTTCCTGTCTTCCTCGGAGTCTCTTCCACCACATCCGGAGACATCCAGATGGGTTTCAAGGTGACCCCTCTCTGAACTGTGCATTGTTCCCTCTCGGTTCACACCCTGGCAACATTGTGGGTCCTTCTCTGGCTGTTTCGAGCCAGAAATAGCAGCACCCCGAGCAGCACCAGGAGCAAGGCAACCACACCCATCCGGATGGGACTGTTCTTCTTCAAGGACAGTAACACGCACAATTAAATGTAAATTGTTGCAGAACCACATCCTGTATGGTTGAATGGTCAGACCTTCACAAAAGGCCTGGGGTGGGGCAGGAACCGAGTGGAGGGGTCACATCCCCACAGTGTAGTCATGGGGGTGGGAAACTAAGAATTGTAGGTAAACAGGTCACAGAGGGCAGGGCAGACCAAAATCACCTGAGGAACCTGGTTGCTCACCCAGGGCACCCACCTCCCCTTGACATGACATGGCCCTCTGGGCCCAGTCCCATTAGGGAGGCTCTTGCATATCCAGTCATCTAGGATTCAATGCAATCACTTTTTCTAAGTTTTTTTTTTTGGTTTATTTTTATTGTTGACAGTATTACAGATGTCCGTTATTTCCCTCCACTTCCCCCTCCACCCAGCTCACACCGCAGGCCTCTAATTCTTGATATAATAGCTTAGGACATTGAATATTTAAGGCTTTTCCTTTTTCCAATATATTTATTCACGGTTTTCAGTTTTCTTATTTCATAGGTCTGCTGTCTATCTACATAAAAGCCTAAGTGACTGTTATGACCAAACAACCAGAACGACTGGATGACCAGCCGGTAGCTATGATGCGCACTGACCCAGGCCTTGCTGCTGGGGCCCTGATGACCTTGAATCTTGTTCACAGGCACCCTGGACCCAGAGAGGAGGGAGGAGGGGGCCCGATTCCTGGTGAAGTTGGCCGTTGGTTAGCTTGCTGCTGGGGCCAACTTCTCATGGTCCCTCCCCCTAGCAGGCTGCCTGCCCCTCATGGCCTCGAATGCTGCCTAGGTTGAGGGACCCTACCCATGCAAGAATTCATGCACCCGGCCACTAGTTTACATTATAATTTAATTTAAAACATTCACTTCTGTTTTTGGTTCACACATTGATTATTGAGAATTCTGTTGCTTTATTTGCAAAAGGTAGAGATACAGGTTATCTTTGACTATAAACCTGGAGATTCCCAGAGGCCCCAGGAGCTTTGGGTGGTCCACATCAGGCCTCCATCCTGGGGCACTAGCCGAGAGTCCATGGGGCAGCATTCTGGTCTTTCTGGGTATATGCAGGTCCCCTTCCTGAAATGTGAGGTCTGTGACCTTCCAGGGCTAGTGGATGGACAGAGAAGCATACACAATGTGCTCATCTGGGGGCTCATCAGATGGGGAGAAACGGGGTGCAGTTGTCTTCTCATTGAGGGCCAAGAGGTTCAACTGGGCGTAGGTCACACACTCTGGGATATCACGTGCAGCATCCTGGCGCAGGGGGAGAGAGAGGGATGAAACATGGTGGGGGTTAGGGAAAACCTGGAGGTCTGGAGAGGACGGGACCCACCTGACTGTCCATCTGTCTGTCTTCTTCTGCTTGTCTGCCCCTTGTGTCCAGCAATCCCCCCAACAGAGGTGAAAGAGAGGTGGCCATTCTCTGCCTGGGTCTTCGTCTGGAGCGGTTCACCTGGGCATACATCACTCCCTGGGGGCCTTCATCCTGCCTGTTCTGCTGGAGACAGTGAGACAGCACAGTGACTCCTTGATTCCACATTAGAAATCCTCCTGTCAATTATTCTCATCTTGCCAGAGAGATGGTTTACACTTTAAATAGATCAGGTGCTTCTCCTGGTGAAATCTTCAGGGACTTCCCGAGCCTTGGGGCCTCTGGATGCTTCTGTGGTTCTGACTCTGATCCTAACGTGCTCTCTCTTGCTCACTGGGCTCCAGCCTCATGGCCTCTCCTCCTGAAGAGGCATTTTCTGCCTCAGGACCTTTACACCTGCTCTTTCTCTACCCTCCCCCCCACCATACACTCTATCCCCTCCTCTTGCTTTATGTTTATTCATAGCACTTTGCTCTCTCGGACACTGTCTGCATATTGTCTCCCTCATCCACAGGTGAGCTCGAGGCGTGTGGAGACAGTGTGGCTCAGGGCTGCAAAACGGTCCATAAATGAAGCCAATAAACAGCCCTGTCACATCTGCTGGGTGAATGAATGAAGGGGATCCTAGGCACCTGTGGGTGAGTCACTCATTCCTGCCTCCTCCTGAGACCCGGGGCTGCACAAGGTCAGACAGAGGACGAGGGGCCAGCAAAGTGGACCATGTAAGAGGGGCCATGGGGTCACAAGGAAACCAGGAGGAGTGAGTCACAGCAGGACGACCTGGGGGCCCACAGGGGAGGTCAGTGTGGACGCTGCTGAGAAGCAGGTGAGGTGGGACAGGGAAGGGTCCATTGGATTAAACTGGGCAACAGAAGGTCCCTGGTGTCCTGGACAGGAGCAGGGGTCTCACCCAAGAATCCAGCTTCACGTTCTCCCCAGGCTGCGAGTCCTTCACAGAAGCATCTGCTGGGGCAGAACGGAGGTGTCTCCTGGCAGGTCCCCGAGATCTTAGGGCTGCAGACCCCGCCTGCTCCCAGATGGACCACTAACCCAGGGTGAGGTGAGGTGCCAGGTCACTCAGTGTGGATCTCAGTCCTTCCCACCCCCCACCCCCAGCCTCCCAGCTCATCTCCTCCCCGATCATCCCCTGAAATCCCTGTCTCCCCTCCCCCAGGGCTGCTGTCTCTTCCTCTCACAAAGAGCCTCTTCGTGGGTGTCCACAGCTGGGCTGGAGCTGTGGGAGGAGAGAGGAGCGTGAGGGGCAGAGCTGGGCCATGGGTGGTGGAGGTCTCAGGTATTTGTGGCAGGAATTACCTGTTCTGCGGGCCTCTGTCCTTGCCCTTGGGGTATGTGGTTCCTGCAGGAGGTTGGACATGAGCCCCTCTCAGGGCTGGTCCAGAGGGACAGAATCAGCCCTGGGAGATAGGACCCCTCCCCCTGTGATTCCACAGGTAAAAGGGAAAATGTAACACACACGTGTGCATATGTTTCATGAGATTCAAAACGATGAAAGATGACCTTGTATTTGTGCTGAGATTGTTTTCTTTCTATATTTCCTGATTTCAAAATCTCAAGAAATCCTTTTCTCTGCTGACCTTCTCCATCTATTTGGTTTTCCTGTGGCAGGTGCTCTGAGCCCCCGTTCTGTGAAGCAGGTCACCCCATTCTCTACTCACGTGATGTCCTGTCTTTGCTCTGACATCGGTTTCCGAGAAGGAGGAACAGAAGGACAGAGAGCAGCAGGAACAGGGCTACAAAGACCCCGATCAAGATGTTCACTTTCCAATTGGGAACTAGGACATGAGGACATCATGAATGAGCCAATGATAACATTTAATGAGCACCTACTGTGTGTGAGGCACATGCTGGGGTCTTTCCCTCATCTCCTCTCACTACACAGCAGTTATGCACCAGGGATTGCTGACCCCACTACCCACTTCAACGAGGCTCAGAGAGGTTAATCACATGTCCCAGGTCACCCAGCCTGGACGGGGAGGGGCTGGGACTGGAACCCGGGAATGTGGGTTCCCTGTGCTGTCTTCACGCTGCCCGGCACCAACCTCCCAGGTGGACAGCAGCTCTTGCTATGGGCTCCTCCTCTGCAGGGGCCTATCCAAGTCTCATCTGGAGCTGAGGGTCCTTCCTCATTACCCGCTCCCAGCACAGCAGGGACAGAAGGGGCAGTGTGGGCTGGACTCTGGGTCTCTCCCTCATCCATCCCCACCCTGCAGGCCCTGACGCCCCTTGGGAAGGCCGGGCTGGGCTGGGCTGGGTACTCTGCCTTCCTGCGCTCTGTGAGGCCCTTATGTCACCTCATCTCCCAGCAGCCTGTGAGCAGGATGGGACCAGAGATGAGCAGACAGAACCCAACACTCAGAGGAGAGAAGGGACCACCCACCCCACAGCAGGAGCAGCAGAGCCAGGAGCTGAACGAGGGCTGATCCACCCTGTTCCCTCCTCTGAGCTGAGCCTGAGCTGAGGGGTAGGACTGGGTGCCCGGACCCTTGTCCTGCCTGTCCCTCCCTGTACAGTGTCACCATCACTTAGACAGAGGGGACAGGCACCATAACATCACGTCCTGGAGGCTTCCCTGTGAGGCCCTTCTCCCAGGAGGTCAGGGTCAGAACTGACAGAAAATCTAAGCTCTGGACAAGGTTTCTTTCCTTTCACACTTGGAGACACTGAGGTGCAGACAGGGGAAGGGCGTGTCCAAGTGAGAAACTTCAGAGGGTCCTGAACCCCTTGTAGCTCAGCCTCTGTCCATACGGAGGTTCCTACCTCCCCACAGAGCCCACCACTTACCCATCTGCTTGCCTGACCCTGTGGGTGGGAGAGACCGATCCTCAGAGCCTCCTGGGATGAGGATGGGGCAGGAGGGGTGGGGGCTGTCATCTCCCCACATGAGCTCAGCTCCCATCCCCAGCCTGTGACCCCACATCTCCCTCTGCCATGACCACCCCACCCACCACCAGCTCAGACACTGGGACCCCCAGCCTCCCTGGGACACAAGCCCGTCCTTGAGGATCTGGGTCATTCAATCCCTTGACAGACTCTCAGGACTTGCTGGGTGGGCTGTGCTCCCTCTGAGCAGAGCTCCCCAGGACTCACCAGCTGTGGATGTGGGTGTTGTGGGTGGGGGGCTGGGGCCTTCAGAGGGTCCTGGAAATGAGGACAGGAAGAGGGTGAGAGGCTTGGGCTGAGCCTGGACTGATTTCACACAGACACCCTCTTACATCTGTGCTGTGGCCCCTGAGGCCCTCCCACTGCTCCAGTATCCAGGTGAGGGGTAGGGGGTGGAGTGGCTGGGAGGCCTCTAAGGAAAAAATATCCTAAGGGTGGCCATCCAAGAGACCCCCTCTCCCTTTCAGCTCAAAATTCTCCTAGTGACAGGACCCTGAGCTGACACCTCTGTGCACAGGGTCAGGGACCCTCACCTGAGACCAGGAGCTCCAGGGGCTCACTGGGGTGTGACAGCAGGAAGGGGGAGGTGCTGAGTGAGCTGTAGCACCTGTAGGTGCCCCCGTGGGCTGAGGTCACAGGACTCATGGAGAACTCTGCCTGGGACTGCTGAGCTCGGTGCTTTGATCTCAGATGCAGAGGATGATCAGCTGCCCCCTCCTTGGACAGAAAGAAAGTGTCCATCCAGCCTTGGGACTGACACAGCAGGGTCACGTTCTCTCCTGAGGCCACTCCAGGGCCTGGCCGCACCCATAGGAAGGGTCTGTCAGGCAGGTGTCCTAGAGAGAAGGAGGGAGGGTGAGGGCTGCCTGCCCACCTTGTTCTGAGCTGAAAGTCGCCAGGCCTCTCTCTGAGGACCCTCCTCTCTGTCTCTGTTTCTCTGAGTCTCCCCCTCTCCTCTCCTACCTCCTGCATTTCTCTGTCTCCTTCCCTCCCTGGGGCCTGCACTTTCATTCTGATCTCACCACCTGAGAACCCCAACAGGGCCTGTGCAGAGTCTGGGTCCCTGACTGAACCCACTGGCTCCTCACCTGTCACCAGGATGTCCAGGGGGTCACTGGGCGCCGACCACTTGGAGGAGAGGTTGTATCCACCATAGCATCTGTACCGGCCCCCGTGGGAGCTGCTCACAGTGTCCAGGGGGAAGTGGGCCTGAGAGAGCCCAGCCTGGGGCTGCAGGACAAGGCTCTGGGGGAGGTCCAGTCTGCCCTCCTTGTGCAGAGCGAATCTGTCATAGCCGACATCAGAGCGACACTGCAGGGTCAGGCTCTGTCCAGAGGCCACGATGGGGCCCTGCTGGCTCAGGAGGGAGGGCTTGCCAGACTCACCTGGGGAGACCAGACATGAATTACAGGGGCTGCTCCTCCCATAAACCCCTTCTCCTGTCCTGGCCCACAGGTCTCACTGTCTCTCACCCAGTCTCTGGCCCAGGTGCCCTGTAGCCACAACACCATCTCCCCTGGGGCTCCACTCACAGAGAAGATGCCAATTATGTATCCAGTGCCTCAATCCTTTGATGAGACAATAATGGGACTTACCTGGAACCAGGAGCTCCAGGGCATCACTGGGGCGGGACAACACGTTGGGTCTGTTTCTGTAGCAGCCGTAGCATCTGAACCTCCACCTCTGTGTGGGGGTCACGGGGCCCACAGGGAACAGGGCCTGGTACTGCTCATTTGTCTGTGGCTGTGAGTCCAGGGTCCAGGAGAGCCTGTGATCTCCTTCCTTAGTCAGAATGAACCTGTCAAATCCCTCCCCTGCGCCACACTGGAGGGTCACACTCCATCCTGAGTTCACGACAGGGCTGGGCAGGGCTGACAGGCTGGGTTTCCTGAAGGCTCCTAGAAGAGGAGGAGGCAGCATGTTAAATGGGCTCAAACCTCCTTCATGTCCTTCAGGGCTGGGCTGTGAGAGGGAGACACGCTGAGAGCAGACCCCCTTCCTGAGGCAGAGCTTGAGGCTGGGACCCCTGAGTGTCCTCTCACCTGTCACCACCAGCTCCAGGGTGTCACTGCGCTCTGACTGGCCACTGGGACTGAGATAGTAACAGCGATATCTCCCGGCATCAGGTTCTGTCATGTGTCTGATGGAGAACTTGGCTCTGTCCCCGGGATCCAGTGGTTTCTGTTGGTACGAGGATGCTGTGCTTCCCCCTTTATACAGCTGGTACCCCTCAGCCCTTGGGGTCCCCTTACACCAGATGGTCACGGGGGTCCCCAAGGGGATCACAGGGCCTGGCTCAGCCCAGATGCTGGGTTTGGGGAGGGTCCCTAAAAGGAAACCAGAGGCTGCTTTACAAAGACCTTCCCACCCTCATCCCCAGCTTAGCCCAAGACCCTCTCATTTTATCACCTCATCCCAGCACCTCTGTGCTCCCTCCTGAGCCCCAGGTGTGAAGTAAGAGGAGGGACATGGAGCCTGGGGAGGACTCACCTGCCTGCACACGGGTCCTCTGGTCCAGACTCAGCCCTGGAAGAGAGTCCCTGTGAGAGATTTGCACCCGGACGTCTTAGCTGGTTCCCTTACCATCAGGGCTACGTCCACTTGAATTGCTTGAGCCTGACGGTCCCCATGAACAAGGGGGTATAACCACTCTGTCCCTCCCCCGCTCTCCCTCCTGCCTTCCCTCCCCATGTCCACAACTAACCAAGGCAGAGAAGGGCAGAGAGGATGGACGTCATGGCGTCTGCTCTGAGGGCTCCTGCTCTGCAGATGGAGGAGGCCTGGGCCTGAAGGACAGAGACGCACAGGATGTGGTGGGTCCGGAGCTGCTTCCGCCTTATGGGTTTTCACAGCTGCGGACCCACAGCCAAGGGAGGACCCCGCCCTGGGCCTGGCTCTGCATCTCCCCCGGATGAGGGCTGAGGGGGAGACAGGCTCTCTGGTCTCACCTGATCCTCAGGGTCCCTTGTGTCTGATGGTCTGACTCCTGCTCTGATAGGGCGTGACCCAGGTTCTGGTCCTGATCCGCCCCTGAGACTCTGGCTCTGAACAGCCCAATGGGACTACGACCACGTCTCTTGATGGAGCTCATTTATAAAAGACTCTGCTGAGCAGTTTCCCAGTGGCCTCAGCATTTCCAAGACTTTCCCTGGTTCAAGGGTCCTGGTAGGTTCCCATCCCTGCCAACCCTTCGTGTTTCTGGCCTTTTTTAATTTTCACTATTTAGTGTAAGTATTGGTACCACCCTGTGGATTGATGCACATTTATTCCTTCAATGACTTATAAAGCTCAGCACCTTTTATTTTAAAAAATTGTTTTTTTACTCCTCACCTAATGGTATTATTTCCAATGATTTTGACAGAAGATGGAAGGGAAAGAAGGAAGGAGAGAGAGAGAGAAAGACAGAGAGACTGAGAAAGAGAGAGAGAAAAAGAGAGAGAGAGAGAGAGAGAGACAGAGACAGAGACAGAGACAGAGACAGAGAGAGAGAGAGAGATACCTCGATGTAACAGAGATACCAATTGGTTGCATCCCAAATGAGGGTTGAGGAGCAAACCTGGAACCAAGGTACATGCTCTTCACCGGGAAGCAAACCTGTGACCTTCGGTGGTCAGGCTGATGCCTGCCTGCAGGAGCCAATGGGGCTGTATCCAAGGTTGCTGACCCCAAGAGGAGCAGGAGGCCTGGAGGATGTTACAAAACTGTCAATCACCCACAGAGGCAACCAGCACTGCCCTCAAGGCCTGGGTGTGTGCTGCTGCTTCTCCCTATCACTTCCTCTCTCTGACTTTCTTGTCTCTGTGAGAAGATCTCCTGCTCTCCATCCCTCTCCATCAAACCTTCAGAGTCTTTTCTGCCTCCTCACCACCTCGTCCCCCAGACAGTACCTCTTTGTCTAATGGTGTTTATTCCATCTCTATGCTTTGGGTAGAAGAGCACTTTGGAGGCCAATCCCAGGTTGTAATCTAAGACCTGGGGACAGGTTTATTGAACTTCTATTTTGAGCCAGTCTCTTCTCCTCTACCTCTTCGCCTGTTGGGCAACATTGTGAAACCTCACCTCTGAGGATGTTATGAGGATCAGCAGTGTCTGAGACATGAAGGGCCCCAATCTGGTGTCATTTTCTTTCTTTTTTTAATTTTTTTATTAATTTTAGAGAGAAAGGGAGAGGGGAAGATAGAAACATCAATGATGAGAGAGAATCATTGATCGGGTGCCTCCTGCAATCCACACATTGGGGATGGAGCCCACAACCCAAGCATGTGCCCTTGACCAGGAATCAAAGCATGACCTCTTGGCTCATATGTCAATGCTCAACCACTGAGCCATGTTGGCCGGAAATCTGGTGTCATTTTCTGACCTGATGAAGGCATGTGTATGGGAGGCATGTGGTGGGAAGTGCTCTTTGGAAGTCACATGTGTGTACCCCGAGCCTACAAGTTGAATCCGAAGCTGTAGCGCATCCTTGGTTGAATGGCAGATGAGTGCAGACAAAAGGATGCAGGATGGTGGGCCTCAGCCGGGATCCTAGACTCAGCCCCAGTCAGGAGTGAAGGTGGAAATTTCATCAGTGGGTTGGTCTGTAAGCACTAAGGCACTTAGGGCACCTCTGACCCAGTGGGAGTCCCGCTTCCATAAAACTCCATGGACACCATTGGGGCAACCTCCAAGGTATAAGGGAGCTGTAGGGAACCATGCGAGTTGCACTTGCATTTATTTTTATTAAAGCAAAAGTCACATAACATACAATTAAGCCTTTTAAAATATGAAAATCACAAAAATACAGTAAATGCACAATGTTTCAATGACAACGTCTGTCTAGTTTTAAGAAGTTTTTAAACTCCACACCCCCCGACACAAAAAAAAAAACACAACACCAAGCAGTCCATCTCCCATCTGCCCGGCTGGTCAACCCCTGACAAACCAATCTAACTTCTATTTCTAAGGGTTTCCTTCTCCTGGACATGTCACATAAATGGAATCACACAAAACCTGATCTTCTGTGTCTGCTTTCTGTCACTGAGCTGAATTATTTTGAATTATTTTGCCCACAATGTACCAGGTACCTGTCCTTTATTCTGTATGGTTTAAAATATCGCAAGGTTGTGAAGATACCTCATTTTGTTGGGATGGATGTGGCCCAGCATGAAGACAGATAGATGTGAATCCAAACCAGCCATGTGAGATGGACCCTCATGTCACAGGGTGAGAACAGAAGGGCAGTGGAGGAGAGTCAGTGAGGTTAGGGAGGGAGGGACAGCAACTCAGGTGGATGGAGGAGGACATGACCCATGTTCTCCTGCACCCAGACCTCACCTACCACGTCTACTCCCCATGGACATTCTCAACAGACAGTTTCCCCAACTATGGTCCTGATTTTCTTAAGGCACCTCCTGGGATCCTCATATGGCCTCCAAGACTCCCCCACTCTGAACGATGCGTTGTTGCCTCTGTGGCCACATCCTGGTTGCATCACAGGCCCTTCTGGTGTCGTTTCGAGCCTGAAATAGCAGCACCCCGAGGACCACCAGGATCAAGCCAGACACGCCCATCCGGGTGAGATTCTCCACTGTGTAGTCTTGGGGATGGAAAAGTAAGATTTGTGGGTAAAGAAGTCTCAGAGGTCAGGGCAGACCCTAATGTCCAGGATTTTTATGTGCAACCTGGACTCCCACCTCCCCTTGACATCAGTGTCCCTCTGATGTCTGAACTCACCACCTGCTTTGAGTCACCTTGATCATAGTCAGCTGTGCCCAAGAACTGAGGATGAGTAAGAAATGGTCTCAATTCAGAAATAACTAAGAGCTGGATCTTCTGTTGTTCAGGCTGAGACCCAAGACCCCATGAGCGTATTCCCCTATAGCTGAGAGATCCCACATTTTCAACAGCTGGGGACCCAGGTTCCATGGAGGAGGGGTTAGTGTCAGGGGCACCTGAATTTCAGGAGCATGAAGGGGTGAAAGTCTGGGCTGGGTCTCCTTTATCCCACCCTACCAAGGCCACTCCTCTCAGGGTCTGTGATTTTCATTGTCACCTGAAGTTGTTCATCTATTGATTCTTTTATTAACTCATTTATTATATAATAATGAATATGTACAATGGTAGATACATGTTCCAGATGAAAAATATGGGTATGTGGATGCTAACCATGTGATTTTTTTAATCTCAAAAGACAACAGAGTTCACAACCAAGGAAACACAGTTCTGCTTCAAACTTTACGTAACAGAGAAAATCCCACTAATTTGCAATATTGAGTGAGCACCAATTGTAGGAAATTATGTCCATCTGTTACCCCATTTTGATATAAGTACCAAGATATAAACATAAATTAAGGACCTCTCCTCATCACAAAGATCCATGCAATGATTCTAAATCCCAGCTCCCTCAATTCAGAAAATGCACATGGACGATGAACATTATTCCGTTGGGTTAATAGCCAAATGGATGCTACCAAGAAGCCTTTGTAAGGTGTGTCATGTGGTAAGAAGTCATAGAGAAAAGGTAATTTGGGCAGATCTGTATCTGTCAGAAAAATAGCATTCCTAGGAAACCATAATGAAACAAAACAAATTGAAACAAAGAGACCCCTGACACCAGATGGTCATAGGGGCTCCCCTTGGTAACGATGGGCCCTGGGTCAGTCCAGATAGAGAGTTTGGGGATGACTCCTGGGAAGGATACAGACCTGAAAGACCTGGCAGCCTATCTCCCCCTTCTGACGTCATAAATGAGCCAAGGATGCAATCTAATGAGCACCTACTGTGTGTGAGTCTCCTGCTGGGGTCTGTCACTCATGTCCTCTCACCTCATGCACCAGGGATTGCTGACCCCACTACTCACTTCACTGAGGCTCAGAGAGATTAATCACGTGCCCCAGGTCACCCAGCCTGCAAGGGGTGGGGCTGGGACTGGATCCAGGACTGTGGGTTCCCTGTGTTGTCCTCACGCTCCCCCCGCCCCAGGGTAGGACCAGCTTCGTGCTCTTGGCTACTCCTCTGAAGGTCCTTCCTCAGTACCTGCCCCCAGCACAGCAGGGACAGGGAGGGCCAGAGTGTGGTGTGGACTCTGAGTCTCTCGGGTTCCATCTCAACCTGGCAGGCACTGATGCCCCTTGGGAAGGTCGAGCTCGGGGCTCTGCCTTCCTGAGCTCTGTGAGGCCCTTATGTCACCTCATCTCCCAGCAGCCTGTGAGCAGGATGGGACCAGGGATGAGCAGACAGGAACCCGACACTCAGAGGTGAGAAGGGACCGCCCAGCCCCACAGCAGGAGCAGCAGAGCCACGAGCTGAACCACGGCTGATCCACGTCATTGGGGCTTCCCTGTGAGGCCCCTCTCCCAGGAGCTCAGGGCCAGAACTGACAGAAAATCTGAGCTCTGGACCAAGATTCTCCCCTTTAAACTTGGAGACACTGAGGCTCAGACAGAGGAAGGGTGTGTCTATGTCAGTGAATCCAGAGGTGCCTGAACTCCCACATGGCTCAGCCCTTGTCCTAATGGAGGCACCCACCACCTCGCCACAGAGCTCCTCACACACTGTGGGTGGGAAAGACCGATCCTCAGAGCCTCCTGGGTTCAAAATGGGGCAGGACGGGTGGGGGCTGCCTTCTCCCACATGACCCCAGCGCCTCCAGAACCTGTGACGCCAAACCTCCCTCTGCCATGACCACCCCACCCATCACTACCTCAGACCCTGGGACTCCCAGGCCCCTGGGACACAAGCCGGTCCTTGAGGATCTGGGTCACTCGATTCCCTGACAGACTCTCAGGACTTTTTGCGGGGGGCTGTGCTCCCTTTGAGCAGAGCTCCCCGGGACTCACCAGCTGTGGAGGTGGGCCCTGTGGGTTGGGGGCTGGGGCCTCCAGAGGGTCCTGGAAATGAGGACAAAAAGGAGGGTGAGAGGGTTGGGCTGATCCAAGAACCCATTTCACACAGACACCCTCTTACATCTGTGCTGTGGCCCCCGAGACCCACCCACTGCTTCAGTATCCAGGTGAGGGGAAGGGAGTGGACGGGGTGGGAGGCCTCTAAGGAAAAGATCTCCTCGGGGTGACCATCCTAGGAGCCCCTCATCAAGGTTTCAGTCCATAATCCTTTTGGGGACAGGACCCTTAACTGACATCTCAGCAGACAGGGTCAGGGGCCCCTCACCTGAGACCAGGAGAACCACGGGCTCACTGGGGAGTGACAGCAGGAAGGGGGAAGTGCTGTTTGAGCTGTAGCACCTGTAGGTGCCCCCATGGGCTGAGGTCACAGGGCTCATGGAGAATTCTGCCTGGAAATGCTGAGCTCCATCCTCTGATCTCAGACGCAAGGGGGGATCCACTGCCCCCTCATTGGAGAGCAGAAACATGTCCCTCGGGCTCTGTGACTGACACAGCAGAGTCACATTCTCTCCTGAGGCCACCCTGGGGCCTGGCTGCACTGAGAGGGAGGGTCTGTCAGGCAGATGTCCTAGAGAGAAGGAGGGAGGGTGAGGGCTGCCAGCCCACCTTGTTCTGCCCTGAGAGTCACCAGGCCTCTCTCTGAGGACCCTCCTCTGTCTGTCTGTCTCTGTTTCTCTGAGTCTCCCCCTCTCCCCTCCAACCCCCTGTCTCTCTGTCTCTCTCCCTCCCTGGGGTCCTGCACTGTCATTCTGGCCTCACCACCTGAGACCCCCAGCAGGGCCAGTGCAGATTCTGGTCCCTCATTGAACCCACTGGCTCCTCACCTGCCACCAGGATGTCCAGGGGGTCACTGGGGGCCGACCACTCGGAGGAGAGGTTGTATCCACCATAGCATCTGTACTGGCCACTGTGGGAGCTGCTCACAGTGTCCAGGGGGAAGTGGGCCTGAGAGAGCCCAGCCTGGGGCTGCAGGACAAGGCTCTGGGGGAGGTTCCCTCCCCCCTCCTTGTGCAGAGCGAATCTGTCATAACCGACGTCGGAGCGACACTGGAGGGTCAGGCTCTGTCCAGAGGCCACGATGGGGCCCTGCTGGCTCAGGAGGGAGGGCTTCCCAGACTCACCTGGGGAGACCAGACATGAATTACAGGGGCTGCTCCTTCCATAAACCCCTTGTCGTGATCTGGCCCACAGGTCTCACTGTCTCTCTCCTTGTCTCTGGCCCAGGTGCCCCTATACCCACCTCACCATCTCCCATGGGGCTCCACTCACAACAAAGATGCCAATTATGTATCCAGTCCCTCAATCCCTTGATGAGACAATAATGGGACTTACCTGGAAGCAGGAGCTCCAGGGCATCACTCGGGAGTGACCACACGTAGGGTCTGTTCCTGTAGCAGCCATAGCATCTGAACCTCCACCTCTGTGTGTGGGTCACGGGCCCCACAGGGAACAGGGCCTGGAACTGCCCACTTATCTGTGGCTGTGAGTCCAGGGCCCAGGAGAGCCTGTGATCCCCTTCCTTAGTCAGAATGAACCTGTGAAACCCCTGCCCTGAGCCACACTGGAGGGTCACGTTCCCTCCTGAGGTCATGACAGGGCTGGGCAGGGCTGAGAGGCTGGGTTTGCTGTAGCATCCTAGGAGAGGAGGAGGCAGCGCTTTAAATGGGCTCACACCTCCCTCATGTCCCCCAGGGCTGCGCAGTGACAGGGAGACACCCTGAGAGCAGACCCTCTTCCCCTGAGTACAGAGCCTGAGGCTCAGACCCCTGAGTGTCCTCTCACCTACTGTCACCACCAGCTCCAGGGGGTCACTGCGCTCTGACTGGCCACTGGGACTGCGATAGTAACAGCCATATCTCCCTGCATCAAGCATTGTCATGTGTCTGATGGAGAACTTGGCTCTGTCCCCGGAATCCAGTGGTTTCTGTTGGTCCAAGGATTCTGTGCTTCCCAATTTATACAGATGGTACTCCTCAGCCCTTGGGGTCCCCTGACACCAGATGGTCACAGGGCTCTCCCAGAAGATCACAGGGCCTGGCTCAGCCCAGATGGTGGGTTTGGGGAGGGTCCCTAAAAGGAAACCAGAGGCTGCTTTACAAAGACCTTCCCACCCTCATCACCAACTCAACCCAAAACCCTCTCACTTTATCACCTCATCCCAGGAACTCTGTGCTCCCTGCTGAGCCTCAGGGGTGAAGTAAGAGGAGGGACATGGAGCCTGGGGAGGACTCACCTGCCTGCACATGGGTCCTCTGGTCCAGACTCAGCCCTGGAAGAGAGTCCCTGTGAGAGATTTGCACCCGGATGTCTCAGCTGGTTCCCTTCCATCAGGGCCTCGTCCACTTGAGCTGCTTGAGCCTGATGTTCCCCATGAACAAGGGGGTGTAAACACTCTGTCCCTTCTCCTGCTCCTCCTCCTGCCTTCCCTCCCCTTGTCCACAACTAACCGAGGCAGAGAAGAGCAGAGAGGATGGACGTCATGGCTTCTGCTCTGAGGGCTCCTGCTCTGCAGATGGAGGAGTCCTGGGCCTGAAGAACAGAGACTTACAGGATGTGGTGGGTCAGGAGCTGCTTCTGCCTTCTGGTTTTTCACAGCTGTGGACCCACAGACAAGGGAGGGCCCCGCCCTGGGCCTGGCTCTACCTCTCCTCAGGATGAGGGCTGAGGGGGACACAGGTTCTCAGGTCTCACCTGATCCTCAGGGTCTCATGTGTCTGATGGTCTGACTCCTGCTCTGAGAGGGCAGGACCCAGGTTCTGGTCCTGATCCACCCCTGAGAGTCTGGCTCTGAACAGCCTAATGGGTCCTGCCACCACAGTTCTTGAGGGAACTCATTAATAATAGACTCTGCTTAGCAGTTTCCCAGTAGCCTCAGCATTTCCAAGACTTTCCCAGGTTCAAGGTTCCTGGTAGGTTCCCATCCCTGCCAACCCTTCATGTTTCCGGCCTTTTTAATTTTCATTATTCAGTGTAAGTATTGGTACCACCCTGTGGATTGATGCACATTTATTTCTTCAATGACTTATAAAGCTCAGCACCTATTATTTTTAAAAAAATTTTTTTTACTCCTCACCTGATGGTATTATTTCCAATGATTTTTAGAGAGGATGGAAGGGAGAGAAGGAAAGAGAGAGAGAAAAAGATGAGAGAGAGAGAGAGAGAGAGAGAGAGAGAGAGAGAGACATCGATGTCAGAGAGATAACAATTGGTTGCATCCCACATGAGAGATGAGGAGGAAACCTGCAACCAAGGTACATGCCCTTCACCGGGAAGCAAACCTGTGACCCTTCGGTGGTCAGGCTGATGCTCTAACCACTGAGAAACACCAGCCAAGACCAGCTCATCACCTTTACGTAATGTCACTGCACCTTTGCATGTCAGTATCAGTTGCTTGATAATGGTGTTTGCTTGCTTTTCTATTGCTTTCTGCTGCCACATTACGGATCTGTAATATTTCTTAGGTGATCTGAGTGCCAGTCCGTGGTCTCATTTTGCCATCGCTATTATCCTCTTCCCTGTCCGCTGGTGTCTATGAGGAACAGAAGTTCTTCATGTTAGTGATTCCACTGTGTCCATTTCCCCCTAAGTTCGTGTTCCTGTGTGCACTTAAAGAAAAAAATCTCTCACAAGTTAATAAGATAGTTTGGTAAAAGAAATAGTAATTGATTGACTTTTCATGTTTTGGCATTGCTTATTACAAATGCTGCAAGGCAGGTAAGATGTTCACCGTGTCCTAGAGACTCACCCATTGGCCCAGCACCATGTGATGGAAAGACCATGACCTCCCCACTGAACGGTCCAGGTGACTGCACACGAGGGGTCTGACCTGGAGTCTTCCTTCTTCTCCTTTGGATGAGGCATCTCCTCTTTTTAATTACGCAAACCTCCACCATCTTTATCTGTATTGAATGGCTGGTTTCATTTCCTCCATATCTCAGTCGAGAAGAATTCTCACCATCTTTGTGGGGAAGGCATTGGTATTGCTGAGAAGTCAAGGGAGGAAGTGCCCTACTTAAGTGTCCTTCAACCATTCAGGATGTGGTAGCGCCACATGTCTGTGTGTGTTGCTGCCTTGGAGCAGGAGTCCCATGAACGTCATTCTTGTCTGAATCCTGAAGAGTCTCCACAATTGGAAGAGGAGAGTGACACCTGGCATCAAAGGTGCTCTGAAGGGGCAGAACTGACTCCGATGATTCACCCCCAGGACATGGAGACATCCCACTGCTCACAAAGACAAAATCTCTGTCTTTCTGTTGAACCTGTGTGAGATGTAGGACCTGCGTCCCTGGGCCAAGAGGAGGCACTGAGCTTCCCGTAAGAGCAGATGCATCTTTCACAGCCCCCAAGCTCCTCCAGCCTCCACCCATGGGCTCACTGTCCTGAGGGCCCCTGAGGGCCCCAGTCAACAAGGCAGCGAGGGAGGTCACCCCCCAAGGCAGCCATCACGGCCACCAACTTCCTGAGCTCTGAGCTCCACACCCTCACTCCCTTCTCCAGTTCACCCTCCACATCTGCCTTTGCCACTCCCTTTCAGAAGCTGTTTATGCGTAAAACCCTTCTATGGTAATCTCTGTCTTCAGGGTGATTCCACACTCTTGCTTCTGAACTCAAGGCTGTTCATGATCATCCAGATGTGACCCTCCAACATCAGCTCTCACCTCTGCTTCCCTCAGACAGATGGGTATAGCTGCCCATGAACACACACACATTCACACACTCACACACACATGCACATTCATACACACACTCATACATACTTTCATACACATGCACACACTCACAAACACACATGGTTTTTCATTTTTTTATTTCATATGTTTGATGTATAATAGTTACATTATCATTTAATCTAAAACATTCACTTCTGTTTTGATTCACACATTGATTATTTCAAAGTCCGTTGCTTTATTTCCAAAATGCAGGGAATACATTTTGGAAATAAATGTATGTTGTTTCGGTCTAGGAGGTTTGGAGAGGAGGCAGCTCTGTTCAGATGCGCTCATGGGGCCTCGTGAGGGGGCACAATGTGGTCCTAACCCAGGTTGTGTGTCGGGGGAGGGGAAGAGGTTCACTGGGATGAGTTTGGTTGGAGGAGGCGTTGGCCTCACTGAGACTGGAGAGTGTAGCTCAGCCTGATCGTCAGCAGCATGGACTGCCGGTTGGAGAACCCTGGTTGTGGCTGGAGTCAGGAGGGACTCATAGGCAGGCTTTGTGCAAAGGATGGTCAGTGACAGGTACGTTTGGGTCCATGAGAATGAAACACATGAGCCAACAGTGAGGGTCTAGAAGAGGTCAGAAGAAGGCTGATGCGGTCACACCAATGAGCTGTCCTGGGTCTTCACCTGAGTTTGTCTGTGGGGAGAACTGGGTCACAGGAAGGAGAATAGGGAGCCAGAACGCTGGGATTGGTTCAGTGTGTGAGGAACACAGAGGGGAGTATAGACTACTCGTCCTTTCTCCACCTTGGCTGCCTGCAGGAGCCAATGGGGCTGTATCCAAGGTTGCTGACCCCAAGAGGAGCAGGAGGCCTGGGGGATGTTACAAAACTGTCAACTCACCCACAGAGGCAACCAGCACTGCCCTCAAGGCCTGGGTGTGTGCTGCTGCTTCTCCCTATCACTTCCTCTCTCTGCCATTCTTGTCTCTGTGAGCAGAGCTCCTGCTCTCCATCCCTCTCCATCAAACCTTCAGAGTCCTTTCTGCCTCCTCACCGCCTCTTGTCCTCCAGACAGTACCTCTTTGTCTAATGGTGTTTATTCCATCTCCATGCTTTGGGTAGAAGAGCACTTTGGAGGCCAATCCCAGGTTGTAATCTAAGACCTGGGGACACATTTATTGAACTTCTATTTTGAGCCAGTCTCTTCTCCTCTCCCTCTTCACCTGTTGGGCAAAATTGTGAGCTCTCACCTCTGAGGTTGTTATGAGGATTGGCAGTGCCTGTGACATGAAGGGCCCCAATCTGGTGTCATTTTCTTTCTTTTTTTAATTTTTTTTTATTGATTTCAGAGAGGAAGGGAGAGGGAGAGATAGAAACATCAATGATGAGAGAGAATCATTGACCAGGCGTCACCTGCAATCCACACATGGGGGATGGAGCCCACAACCCAGGCATGTGCCCCTGACTGGGAATCGAGGCATGACCTCTTGGCTCATTGGTTAACTCTCAACCACTGAGTCATGCTGACTGAAAATTTGGTGTCATTTTCTGACCTGATGCAGGAATGTGTATGACAGACGTGTGGAAGGCAGGGCTGTTTGGAAGTCATATGTGTGTCCCCCAAGCCTACAAGGTGAATCAGAAGCTGTAGTGCATCCTTGGTTGAATGGCAGATGAGCAAAGACAAAAGGATGCAGGGATGGTGGGTCTCATCATGGATCCTAGACTCAGCCCATGTCAGGAGTGAAGGTGGAAATTCCATCAGTGGGTTGGTCTAAGCACTAAGGCACTTAGGGCACCTCTGACCTGGAGGGAGTCCTGATCCCATAAAGTTCCACAGACACAAGTGGGGGAACCTCCAAGGTATAAGGCAGCTGTAGGGAACCATGCGAGTTTCACTTGCCTTTATTTTTATTAAAGCAACAGTCACATAACATACAATTAAGCCTTTTAAAATATGAAAATCACAAGAATACAGTAAATACACAATGTCTCAATGACAACTTCTATCTAGTTTTAAGAATTTTTTAAACTCCCCCCCACCCACCGCCCCCCCCCCCCCTACACACACACACACAAAAAAAAAAAAACAGCAAGCAGTCCATCTCCCATCTGCCCTGCTGGTCAGCCCCTGACAAACCAATCTAACTTCTATTTCTAGGGGTTTCCTTCTCCTGGACATGTCACATAAATGGAATCACACAAAACCTGATCTTTTGTGTCCGCTTTCTGTCACTGAGCTGAATTATTTTGAATTATTTCTCCCACAATGTACCAGGTACCCGTCCATTATTCTTTATGGTTTAAAATATCGCAAGGTTGTGAAGATACCTCATTTTGTTGGGATGGATGTGGCCCAGCATGAAGACAGATAGATGTGAATCCAAACGAGCCATGTGAGATGGACCCTCATGACACAGGGTGAGAACAGAAGGGCAGTGGAGGAGAGTCAGGGAGGTCAGGGAGGGAGAGACAGCAACTCAGGTGGATAGAGGAGGACATGACCCACGTTCTCCTGCACCCAGATCTCACCTATCACGTCTACTCCCCATGGACATTCTCAACAGACAGTTTCCCCAACTATGGTCCTGACTTTCTTTAGGCACCTCCTGGGATCCTCAGATGGCCTCCAAGACTCCCCCACTCTGAACGATGCATTGCCTCTGTGGTCACATCCTGGTTGCATCGCAGGCCATTCTGGTGTCGTTTCGAGCCTGAAATAACAGCACCCCGAGGACCACCAGGATCAAGCCAGACACGCCCATCCGGGTGAGATTCTCCACTGTGTAGTCTTGGCGATGGAAAAATAAGAATTGTGGGTAAAGAAGTCTCAGAGGTCAGGGCAGACACAAATGTCCAGGATTTTGATGTCCAACTTGGGCTCCCACCTCCCCTTGACATCAGTGTCCCTCTGATGTCTGAACTCAGCACCTGCTCTGAGTCACCTTGATCAGAGTTAGCTGTGCCCAAGAACTGATGAGTAAGAAATTATCTCAATTCAGAAATAACTAAGAGCTGGGTGTACTGTGGTTCAGGCTGAGACCCAAGACCCCATGAGCTTATTCCCCTACAGCTGAGAGATTCCCGTTCTCAACAGCTGGGGACCCAGGGTCCATGGAGGAGGGGTTGGTGTCAGGGACTCCTAAATCTCAAGAGCACGAGTTGGTGAAAGTCTGGGAAGGGTCTCCTTCCCCCTGCCAGGCCTCTCCTCTCAGGGTCTGCTATTTTCATTGTCACCTGCAGTTGTTCATCTCTTCATTCTTTTATTACCTCGTTTATTATACAATAATGAATACCTACAATGGTAGATATATGTTCCAGATGAAAAATATGGGTATGTGGAGGCTAATCATGTGATTTTTTTAATCTCAAAAGGCAACAGAGTTCTCAACCAAGGAAGTACAGTTCTGCTTCAAACTTTACATAATAGAAATTCCCATTAATTTGCAATATGGAGTGAGCACCAATTGTAGGAAATTATGTCCATCTGTTACCCAATTTTGATATAAATACCACGATATAAACATAAATTACGTTCTTCTCCTCATCACAAAGATCCATGCAATGATTCTAAATACCACCTCCCACAATTCAGAAAATGCACGTGGACGATGAACATTATTCCGTTGAGCTAATAGCCAAAGGGTTGCTACCAAGAAGCCTTTGTAATGTGTGTCATGTGGTAAGAAGTCATAGAGAAAAGGTAATTTGGGCAAATCTGTGTCCGTCAGAAAAAGAGCATTCCTAAGAAACCATAATGAAACAAAACAAATTGAAACAAAGAGACCCCTGACACCAGATGGTCACGGAGCTTTCCTTGGTGACGATGGACCCTGGGTCAGGCCAGATGGAGAGTTTGGGGACGACTCCTGGGAAGAAATCAGACCTGAAAGACCTGGCAGCCTATCTCCCCCTCATAACATCATGAATGAGCCAAGGATGCCATTTAATGAGCACCTACTGTGTGTGAGTCTCCTGCTGAGGTCTGTCACTCCTGTCCTCTCATCTCATGCACCAGGGATGGATGAATTCACCACCCACTTCACTGAGGCTCAGAGAGATTAATCACGTGCCCCAGGTCACCCAGCCTGCAAGGGGCAGGGCTGGGACTGGAACCCAGGACTGTGGGTTCCCTGTGCTGTCCTGACGCTGCCCCCCAAGGGGACACCAGCTGCATTCTCTGGGTTCCTCCTCTGCAGGGGCCTGTCCATGTATCATCTAGAGCTAAGGGTCCTTCCTCATTACCAGCCCCCAGCACAGCAGGGACAGGGAGGGCCAGGGTGTGGTGTGGACTCTGAGTCTCTCGGGTTCCATCTCAACCTGTCAGGCCATGATGACACCTTGGGAAGGTCGGGCTGGCTGGGGGCTCTGCCTTCCTGAGCTCTGTGAGGCCCTTATGTCACCTCATCTCCCAGCAGCCTGTGAGCAGGATGGGACCAGGGATGAGCACACAGGAACCCAACACTCAGAGAAGAGAAGGGACCTTGCAGCCCCACAGCAGGAGCAGCTGAACCACAAGCTGAACCAGGGCTGATGCACCCTGTTCCTTCCTCTGAGCTGAGGGGTAGGATTGGGTAACCAGACTCCTGTCCTGCCTGCCCCTCCCTGTACTGAGTCACCGTCACTGAGACAGAGGGGACAGGCCCCATAACATCACGTCCTGGGGGCTTCCCTGTGAGGCCCCTCTCCCAGGAGGTCAGGGCCAGAACTGACAGGAAATCTAAGCTCTGGACAAAAAATTCTCTCCTTTTCACATAGAGACACTGAGGCCCAGACAGGGGAAGGGGTGTCCAAGTCAGAGAATCCAGAGGGTCCTGGACCCCATAACCCCCCCATGGTTCAGCCCCTGTCCCCATGGAGAAACCCACCACCTCCCCACAGACTCTCACTTACCCCTCTTTGGGCCCGTCTCAGAGCCTCCTATGGATGAGGATGACAGGTGAGTGGTGGAAGCTGCCTTCTCTCCACTAGAGCTCAGCTCCCCTTCCTGAGCCTGCGCCCCCACATCTCCCTCTGCCTTGACCACCTCACCATAACCAGCCTCAGACCCCTGGGACTCCCAATCCCCCTGGGACACAAGCCCGTCCTTGAGGATCTGGGTCACTCGAACCCCTGACAGACTCTCAGGACTTGCTGGGTGGGCTGTGCTCCCTCTGAGCAGAGCTCCCCAGGACTCACCAGCTGTGGAGGTGGGCCCTGTGGGTGGGGGGCTGGGGCCTCCAGAGGGTCCTGGAAATGAGGATAGAAAGGGGTGAGGCTGGGGCTCTCTCTGGAGTCTCCAAATAACTCTGTCGCTTCTCCTAAATCTGCTCTGTGACCCCAAAGACACTCCCCGCCCACTTAATAACTTCCCAAACCAGTTCATGGGGAGGAGTCAGCAAAAGTGAGAGCATCTCTGAGGGCAGATCTCTGCTGGGTGACCAACACTCAGACCCTCACTCTCCTCCAACCTCAGATGTCTCCTGGGGGCGGGACCATGAGCTGCCTGTGCTCAGAGAGGATGGGATCAGGGGCCGCTCACCTGAGACCTGTAGATGCAGGGGGTCACTAGGGTCAGACCACTCCTGGGGATTCTTTTCAAAATAGCCGTAGCATCTGAATGTCCCCCTGTGGCTGGGGGTCACGGGGCCCACAGAGAACAGGGCCTGGGACCGACCACTGGGCTGTCGCTGTGAGTCCAGGGTCCAGGAGAGCCTGTGATCTCCTTCCTTAGTCAGAAGGAACCTGTCAAATCCCTCCCCTGAGCTACACTGGAGGGTCACGTTCCCTCCTGAGGGCACCACAGAGGTGGGCAGGGCTAAGAGGCTGGGTTTGCTGTAGATTCCTAGGAGAAGAGGAGGCAGCGTGTTAAATGGGGCTCACACCTCCCTCGTGTCCCCCAGGGCTGGGCTGTGAGAGGGAGACACCCTGAGAATAGACCCCCTTCCTGAGGGCACAGCCTGAGGCTGGGACCCCTGAGTTTCCTCTCACCTGTCACCACCAGCACCAGGGGGTCACTGTGCCCTGACCAGCCAGTGGGGCTGAGGTAGTTACAGGTATAGTTCTCTGCATAGTTTCCTGTAATGAGGAACTTGGCCCTGTCTCCAGGCTCCAGCGATTTCTGTCTGTCCAAGTACCAATGACTGCCATCTGCATACAGCCGGTACTCCTGAGCCTCCAGGATCCCCTGACACCAGATGGTCACAGGGCTCCCCCATGAGATCACAGGGCCTGGCTCAGCCCAGATGGTGGGTTTGTGGAGGGTCCCTAAAAGGAAACCAGAGGCTGCTTTACTAAGACTTTCCCCCGCCCTCATCCCCTGCTCAGCCCAAGACCCTCTCATTTTATCACCTCACCCCAGCACCTCTGTGCTCCCTCCTGAGCCTCAGGGGTCAAGTAAGAGGAGGGACACGGAGCCTGGGGAGGACTCACCTGCCTGCACACGGGTCTTCTGGTCCAGACTCAGCCCTGGAAGATATTCCCTGTGAGAGATTTGCACCCGGATGTCTCAGCTGATTCCCTTCCCATCAGGGCCCCATCCACTTGAGCTGCTTGAGCCCGAGGTTCCCCATTAACAAGGGGGTGTACCCATCCTGTCCCTCCTCCTTCTCTCCCTCCTGCTACCCGTCCCCATGTCGACAACTGACCGAGGCAGAGAAGAGCAGAGAGGATGGACATCATGGCATCTGCTCTGAGCGCTCCTGCTCAGCAGATGGAGGAGTCCTGGGCCCAAAGGACAGACACGCACAGGATGTGGTGAGTCAGGAGCTGCTTCCGCCTTCTGGGTTTTCACAGCTGTGGACACAGAGGCAGGGTGTGGTCCTGCCCTGGGCCTGGATCTTCATCTCCCAGGATGAGAGCTCAGGGGAGACAGGTTCTCAGGTCTCACCTGAACCTCAGGGTCTCATGTGTCTGCTGGTCTGACTCCTGCTCAGAGAGGGCGGGACCCAGGGAATGGTCCTGATCAGCCCCTAAGCATCTGGCTCTGAATAGCCCAATGGGTCCCCAGACCAAGGGTCTTGAGGAAGCTCATTTATGAAAGAATCGGCAGATCAGTTTCCCAGGGGCCTCAGCATTTCCTCGACTCTCCCTGGTTTGGGGTCCTGGTAGGTTTCCATCCCTGCCAACCCTTTGTGTTTCCGGCCTTTTTAATTTTCATTATTCAGTGTAAGTGCTGGTACCACCCTGTGGTTTTGATGTACATTTATTTCTTCAATGATTTACAAAACTCAGCATTTTTTAAATTTCTTCTTCTTTTTTTATATCCTCACTGCAGAATATTTCTCTTCCATTGATTTTTAAAGAGAGTGAAAGGGACAGAAGAAGGTAGAGAGACAGAGAGGAGTGAGAGAGAAACATCAATGTCAGACAGACATTAATTAGTTGCATCCCACATGAGGGTTGGGAGCAAACCTGCAACCAAAGGACATGCCCTTGACCCGGAAGCAAACCTGTGACCCTTCAGTGGTCAGGCTGATGCTCTAACCACTGAGAAACACCAGCCAAGGCCAGCTCATCACCTTTACGTAATGTCACTGCACCTTTGCATGTCAATATCAGTTGCTTGATAAAGGTGTTTGCTTGCTTTTCTATTGCTCTCTGCTGGCACATTATGGATCTGTAATATTTTTTGGTAATCTGAGTGCCAGTCCTGGTCGCATTTTGCCATCACTATTATCCTCTTCCCTGTCTCGCTGGGTCTATGAGGAACAGAAGTTCTTCATGTTAGTGATTCCACTGTGTCCATTTTCCCCTAAATTTGTGTTCTTATGTGCACTTGAAGAAAAAAATCTCTCTCACAAGTTAATAAGATAGTTTGGTAAAAGAAATAGTAATTGATTTATTTCTCTTGTTTAGATCTGTCACCCATCCTGCATTGCTTATTGCAAATGCTGTGAGGCAGGTAAGATGTTCACCATGTCCTAGAGACTCACCCACTGGCCCAGCGCCATGCAATGAAACGACCGTGACCTCCCCACTGAACGGTCCAGGTGCCTCTACACGAGGTGTCTGACCAGGAGTTTTCCTTCTGCTCCTTTGGATGAGGTGTCTCTACTTTGCAATTTCTCAAACCTCCACCATCTACATCTGCATAGTATGGCTGGTTTCATTTCCTGCATATCTCAGGCAAGAAAAATTCTCACCATCTTTGTGGGGCATGTGTTGGTTTTGCTGAGAAGTCAAAGGAGGAAGTAGCCTGCTCAAGTGTCCTTCAACCATTCAGGGTGTGGTAGCACCACAACTCATATTTAATGTGTCTCTGTGTGTTACTGCCTTGGCACAGGACTCCCATGAATGTTGTTCTTGTCTGAGTCCTGATAAGTCTCCACAGTTTGAAGAGGAGAGTGACACCCGGCATCAATGGTGCTCTGAAGGGGCAGAAATGACTTCGATGATTCACCCCCAGGACATGGAGACATCCCGCTGCTCACAAAGACAGAAAATCTGATGTAGGACCTGCGTCCCAGGGCCAGGAGGAGGTGCTGAGCTGCCCTGTGGGAACAGATGGATCTTGCACAACCCCAGACTCCTGCCTCCCCCACCCCTGGGCTCACTGTCCTGAGGGCCCCTTGGTGTCCCCAGTCAACAAGGCAGGGAGGGAGGTCACGTCCACCACCTTCCTGAGCTCTGAGCTCCACACCCTCACTCCCTTCTCCAGTTCACCCTCCACATCTGCCCTTGCCACTCCCTTTCAGAAGCTGTTTACGCATAAAACCTTCCATGGTCCTCACTGTCTTCAGGGTGAATCCACACTCTTCCTTCTGAACTCCAGGCTGATCATGACCATCCAGATGTGACCCTCCCACCTCAGCTCTCACCTCTGCTTCCCTCAGACAGATGGGTATAGCTGCCCATGAACACATACACATTCACACACTCTCACACACATGCACATTCATACACACATTCACACATAAGCTTACACACACACATACACACTCACCAGCACACATGGTTTTTCATATTTTCATTTCATAGGTTTAATGTGTAGTAGTTACATCATCATTTAATCTAAAACATTCACTTCTTTTTTGATTCACACATTGATTATTGCAAAGTCTGTTGCTTTCTTTCAAAAATGTAGGGAATACATTTTGGAATAAATGCATGTTGTTTTAGACTAAGAGGTTTGTAGAGCATGCAACTCTGTTCTGATGGGCTCAGGGGCCCATGAGGAGGCAGAGTGTGGTCCTAACCCGGGTTGTGTGTCGGGGAGGGGAGGAGCTTCACTGGGATGGGTTTGGTTGGAGGAGGCGTTGGCCTCACTGGGACTGGAAAGTGTAGCTCAGCCTGATCACCAGCAGCACGGACTACCTGGTGGAGATCCTGGATGTTGCTGGAGTCAGGAGTACCTGTGGACAGGCTTTGTGCAGGGGATGGTTGGTGACAAGTATATTTGGAGCTGTGAGAATGAAACACCTGAGCCAAGAGTGAGGTTCTGGAGGAGGCCAGAAGGAGAGTGATATGGTCACACCAATGAGCTGTCCTGGGTCTTCACCTGAGCTTGTCTGTGGGGAGAACTGGGTCACAGGAAGGAGAACCAGGAGCCAGAACAGTGGGATTGGTTCAGTGTGTGAGGGGGAGAGAGGGGAGAATGGAGGGCTCCTCCTCTCTCCACCTTGGCTGCCTGAAGGAGCGAAGGGGGCTGTGCCAAGGTTGCTGATCCTAAGAGAAGCAGGAGGCCTGGGGGATGTTACAACACTGTCAACTCACCCACAGAGGCAACCAGCACTGCCCTCCAGGCCTGGGTGTGTGCTGCTGCTTCTCCCTATCACTTCCTCTCTCTGATTCCTTGTCTCTGTGAGCAGAGCTCCTGCTCTCTATCCCTCTCCATCAAACCTTCAGAGTCCTTTCTGCTTCCTCACCACCTCTTGTCCCCCAGACAGTACCTCTTTGTCTAATTCTGTTTATTCCATCTCTATGCTTTGGGTAGAAGAGCATGTTGGAGACAATTCCCAGGTTGTAATCTATGACCTGAGGACACATTTATTAAGCATCTATTTTGAGCCAGTCTCTTCTCCTCTCCTTCTTTGCCTGTAGGAAAAAATTGTGAAACCTCACCTCTGAGGGTTATTATGAGGATCGGCAGTGCCGGAGACATGAAACGCCTCAATCTGGTGTCATTTTCTTTCTTTTTTAACAAATTTTGTATTAATTTCAGAGAGGAAGGGAGAGATAGAAACATTAATGATGAGAGAGAATCATTGATCAGGCACATGCTGCAATCCCTATACTACAGATGGAGCCCACAACCCAGGCATGTACCTTGACCAGAAATTGAACAATCACCTCTGGGCTCATAGGTCAATGCTCAACCATTGAGCCACGCTGGCTGAAAATCTGGTGTCATTTTCTGACCCGATGAAGGCATGTGTATGAGAGACGTGTGGTGGGAAGGGCTGTGTGGAGGCCCCATGTGTGTCCCCCAAGCCTATAAGGTACTAAATTGGAAGCTGCAGTGCATCCTTGGTTGAATGGCAGATGAGCACAGACGAAACGATGAAGGGATGGTGGGTCTCAGCCTGGATCCTAGACTCAGCCCAAGTCCGGAGTGAAGGTGGAAATTTAATGAGTGTGTTGGTCCCTAAGCACTACAGCACTTAGGGCACCTCTGACCTGGTGGGAGTCCTGCTCCCATAAAACCCCACGGACACCAGTGGGGCAACCTCCAAGGTATAAGGCAGCTGTAGGGAACCATGCGTGTTTCACTTACATTTATTTTTATTGAAGCAACATTCACATAACATGCAATTGAAATAGGAAATTCACTAGAATGCAGTAAATACACACTGTCTCAATGACAACGTCTATCTTGTTTCAAGAAGGTTTTAAACTCCCTCTCCCTCCCACCCCCCCAAAAAAAGTAGTAAAAAATAAAAATAACACACCAAACAGTCCGTCTCCCATCTGTCCTCCTGATCAACCCCAGACAAACCAATCTGATTTCTGTTTCCATGGGTTTCCTTCTCCTGGACATTTCGCATAAAGGGAATCACACAAAACCTGATTCCATTTTGTGTCCGGTTCCTGTCCCTGAGCTGCATTATTATGAGGTTTTCCCACTATGGACCAGGTACCTGTCCTTTTTCCTTTATGATTTAAACTAATCCCAGGGTTGTTAAGATACCTCATTTTGTTGGGATGGATTTGACCCAGCATGAAGGGGTGTATAGATGTGAATCCGAACAAGCCTTGGGGACGGACCCTCATGTCACAGGGTGAGAACAGAAGGGCAGTGGAAGAGAGTCAGCGAGGTCAGGGAGGGAGGGACAGCACCCCAGGTGGATGGTGGAGGACATGACCCAGGTTCTCCTGCACCCAGACTTCACCTACCACATCAACTCCCCTGGACATTCTCAACAGACAGTTTCCCCAACAATGGTCCCAACTTTCCTTAAGCACCTCCTGGGGTCATCAGATGGGCTCCAAGGCTCTCCACTCTGAACAGTGCATTGTTCCCTCTGTGTTCACATGCTGGCTGCATTGAGGGTCTTTATCTGGTTGTTTCGAGCCTCAAATAGCAGCATCCCAAGCACCACCAGGACCAAGCCAGCCACAACAATCCGGATAAGATTCTCCACTGTGTAGTCTTGGGGTCGGAAAAATAAGAATTGTGGATAAAGACGTATCAGAGGTCGGGGCAGACCAAAATCTCCAGGATTTTTATGTTCATCCTGGGCTCCCACCTCCCCTTGACATCAGTGTCCCTCTGATGTCTGAACTCAGCACCTGCTCTGAGTCACCTTGATAAGAGTTAGCTGTGCCCAAGAACTGAGGATGAGTGAAGAAATGGTCTCAATTCAGAAATAACTAAGAGCTGTGTGTTCTGTGTTCCGTCTGAGGATCACAACTCCATGAGCTTATTCCTCTACAGCTGAGAGATTCCACGTGTTCTACAGCTGTGGACCCAGGTTTCATGGAGGAGGGGTTGGTGTCGGGGCTCCTGCATCTTAGGGGCACGAAGGGGTGAAAGTCTGGGTTGGGTCTCCTTCACCCCACCCCACCGAGGCCCCTCCTCTTATGGGTCTGATATGTCCATTGTCACCTGAAATTGTTCATCTATTGATTCTTTTATTAACTCATCTTATTTTACAATAACAAATACCTACAGTGGTGGATATATTTTCCAGATGAAAAATATGGATATGTGAATGCTGATCATGTGATCATTTTATTTCAAAAGACAACAAAGCTCAAAATCAAAGAAGTCCTCAGTTCTGGTTCCAATTTAAGTCACAGAGAAAATCCCCCTGATTTCAATATTTACTGAGCACCAAAAGTAGGAAATTATGTCAATCTGCTACACCATCTATCTATATAAAAGCCTAAGCAACTGATACAACCCAATGACCAGAACAACTGGTCGACCAGTCATTATGATGTGCACTGACCACCAGGGGGCAGATGCTCAACTCAGGATCTGCCCCCTTGTGGTCTATGCACTTCCACGGGGGGAGCACTGCTCAGCCAGAACCTGGGCTCAAGGCTGGTGATGGCAGCTGCGGTAGCTGGAGCCTCTCCTACTCTGCAGCAGTGCTACTGAGCAGCTGTGGCAGGTGCAGCAGCTAGGATGAGCATGGTGTGGCACCCGACACACGCTCAGCCTCCTCCCTGGCCACATGCCACTTGGTACACTGCTATATCCCCTGCGGGGTCCTGGATTGCAAGAGAGCATAGGCCAGGCTGAGGAACCCTCCTTCCCCCTGCTCCCCCTCTGTGCCCGAATCCAGGATCGGGGCCTCTAGTTTTCATATAAAACCCAAGATATAAACAGAAATTATGGACCTCTCCTCATTATATTGATCGTGCAATAATTCTAAATCCCAGCTCCCACAATTCAGAAATGCACATGGATGATCAGTGTTACTCAGTAGGGTTAATATCCAAATGGTTGACACCAAGAAGCCTTTGTAATGTGTGTCATGTGGTTGGTTATAAGTCAGAGAAAAGATAATCATGGGGGGATGTGTATCTGTTAGAAAGAAAGGCATTCCTAGTAAACCCTAATGAAACGGAAGAACAGATTGGAACAAAGAGGCCAATAGTGCCTTTGCTATAAAATGTAGAATTCTTAATGGGTTTGCCTTGACATAACTTTGGGTGTGAATTAAGCTGATTTCCACAGGGGAAACTCTGGAACATTTTAATCCCTCATTTCATTGTATTAGATGTGGAGTGAGAAAAATAGGTATGCCATTGGGAATAAAGAAGTGACATTTCTTTGGCCTGGTGGGGATTATAATTTTATCAGCATGTTGGAGGGATCAACTGAAAAACAGGCCACAGGGAGAGAGTCTTTGGGAGGCTAACAGGTCATAAGATAACTATGCCCAAGCCAACAGCTTTCCTATATGCACTTACTACCATTTAGAAAATCTACAGGAACCAAACTGCTTACTCACAAATTACAATATTACTTGGCAATTCTCTAAGCGGGTTGGGCATTTACTCAATTTTACAAATAGCTGTCACATGCTTCTAAAGTTCACTCATAAAGCTCACTTGAAAAGTGAGTGCAAAGAAGACTTTATATAAACAAGAAGTTATTCTCCATAAAAAAAATGTATGAATTTAATCGACTCCCATTGAAAAGAAGAATAGAATGTTTATATTTCTATCTGGACTCCACATAATATAAGTTAAATTGTGAGCTTATAGACTGAATTATTGCCTGAAGTTTCTCTAAAAGAAGCCATAATAGACCCATGTGCACAGAGACACTGAGCAGAGGGGAATGCACAGCGTCTGGGCAGGAGGCCCCAGGTCCCATGAGCCCTGCAGGGTCCCTCCTTGTTCTCAGGTGAGCACTGAGGGCCTGGAGGCCTCCAGGTGAGCACAGGGGGCCGTGCAGCGTGGTGCCCACAGGCAGGATGCTTCTCTATAGGGGAGTGTCCAGTGGGGGCTGGAACTGCAGGGACCCAGATTCTGAGATGAAGACATCAGGAGGTGAGTGGTGGGGGGGTCTGTGTTCTCTGCTCAGTCTAATCACATGCCTGCTCATTTCACTCACATCTCACTCGCCCTCCCTACCCTTCATCTCTGCTGAGGTTCAGACATGGGATTCAGGAGTGGGAGGTCCTGTCTGTCCCTACTCTCTCATGGGCTGGATTCTGCTCTGTGGAACCTCCTCCACCTCCTTGTTCATTACGGTCACCCACACTCCTAGGGACAGGGCCCTGAGCTGACTGTGCACAGAAAGGACAGGGTCAGGCTCCTCACCTGAGACCAGCAGCTCCAGGGGGTCACTGGGATGTGACAGCAGGTAGGGGGAGGTGCTGTTTGAGCCATAGCACCTGTAGGTCCCCTGGTGGCCTGAGTTCACAGAAATAAGGGTGAAGTTGGCCTGAGAGGGTGCAGACGTGTCCTGCAGACTGAGGTGCTGGGGAGGATCCAATGACCCTTCCCTGTGCAGGTGGAAGGTATCCAACCAGATCTCAGACCAACACTGCAGGGTCACGGTCGCTCCCCAGGCCACTGAGGATCCCGGCTGGGCTGAGAGGGAGGGTTTCCTGTACATTCCTGGGGAGAAGAAGGTTGTGATGTGTATAGAGAGCCACCCCTCCCCTCACGCCCTTGACCCTGAGCTGAGGGACCTTGTCCTCCTCCAGAGACTCTGTCTGTGACCCCCTCCCAGCTCCTCTCTGCCCTCTTGGTGAGGAAACTGGCCTTGTTGCTGAAGTCCTGTGGAATCCTCATATCCCACGGCTCAGAGCCCCTCTCTTCATACAAAATGTAGGCAATAGCCTGGAGAGACCCCTGACACCAGAAGGTCACGGGGCTCCCCTTGGTGATGATGGGGCCTGAGTCAGCCTAGATGGAGAGTTTGGGGATGATTCCAGGAAAGAAATCAGACCTGAAAGAGCTGGCAGCCTGTCTCCCCGTCACGACGTCATGAATGAGCCAGTGATGCCATTTAATGAGCACCTACTGTGCGTGAGGCTCCTGCTGGGGTCTTTCACTCATCTCCTCTCACCTCATGCAGCAGGGATGCTGACCCCCACCACCCACTTCACTGAGCCCCAGAGAGGTTAATCACCTGCCCCAGGTCACCCAGCCTGGACTGGGCAGGGCTGGGACTAGAATGCAGGACTGTGAGTTCCCTTGCAGTCCTCACGCTGCCCCCCAGGGGGACACCAGCTTCGTGCTCTGGGCTCCTCCTCTGCAGGGGCCTGTCCACGTCTCATCTGGAGCTGAGAGCTCTTCCTCATTACCCGTCCCCAGCACAGCAGGGAAAGGAGGGGAAGGGTGTGGCGTAAACTCTGAGTCTCTCCCGGGTCCATCTCCACCCTGCAGGCCCTGAAGCCCCTCGGGAAGGCTGGGATGGGCTGGGGGCTCTGCCTTCCTGAGCTCTGTGAGGCCATAAGTCACCTCATCTCCCAACAGCCTGTGAGCAGGATGGGACCAGGGGTGAGCAGACAGGAACCGAACACTCAGAGGAGAGAAGGGACCGCCCAGCCCCACAGCAGGAGCAGCAGAGCCAGGAGCTGAACCAGGGCTGATCCACCCTGTTCCCTCCTCTGAGCTGAGTCTGAGCTGAGGGATAGGACTGGGTACCAGGACCCTTGTCCTGCCTGTCCCTCCCTGTACAGTGTCACCGTCACTGAGACAGAGGGGACAGGCCCCATAACATCACCTCCTGGAGGCTTCCCTGTGAGGCCCCTCTCCCAGGAGGTCAGGGCCAGAACTGACAGGAAATCTAAGCTCTGGACAAGGATTCTCTCCTTTTACAGTTGGAGACACTGAGGCCCAGGCAGAGGAAGGGCGTGTCCAAGTGAGAGACTTTAGAGGTTCCAGAACTGTCTCATGACTCAGCCCTTGATCCCTACACGGAGGCACCCACCACATCCCCACAGAGAATCACACTTCCCCTCTGGATGTGGGGAGGGGAAGGAGGGACCATTGCTCAGAGCTTTCTGGGATCAAGATGAAAGGCGAGGGGCAAGGTCTGCCTTCTCCCCACTTGAGCCTGACTCCCCCTCCCCCAGCCTGAGCCCCAACAACTCCCTCAGCCATGACCTCCCCTCCTGCCACCTGCCTCACTTCCCTCTCTAAGGCCTGACTCCATGTGAGGGGGAGAGGTGAATCCTCGGAAACCCTGAAGGCCTGTGGTTCCCCTGAGATCTCTCCCTGACTCCCAGTCCCCCTGGGACACAAGCCTGTCCTTAGGTCTATGGGGGGTCAGTAGATCTTCTGAGAGACTCAGACAGCCTGGGGTGGTCTGTCTCCATATGAGCAAAGAGGACATATGTGTGCAGAGCTGGGGTCCCAGAGGGTGCTGGGAAGGAGAACAGGAGAGGTGGGAAGCCTGGGCTGACCCTGGAGTTCCCACCTCACTCGGACTTCTCCTGCATCTGCCTGGGGTCCCCACACTAAGACCCTCCCACTGTCCACCTGAGACACCTTCTGGCAACAGAGGAGGGAGAGGGGTGAACAGGGGTAAGGCTGTGTCTAAGGGAAAAATACTTTCTAAGTGACCATCTCTACAGCCACCTCACTCCCCTTTCAGTCCATGATTGTGCTGAGGACTGGACCCTGAGCTGACAAGCAGAAAGACAGGGTGAGGGGCTGCTCACCTGAGACCAGGAGCTCCAGGGCATCGCTGGGGTGTGAGCACACCTGGGGCCTGTTCCTGTAGCAGCCATAGCATCTGAACGTCCACCTGTGGCTGGGGGTCACGGGGCCCACAGAGAACAGGGCCTGGGACTGCCCACTGGGCTGTGGCTGTGAGTCCTGGGTCCAGGAGAGCCTGTGATCTCCTTCCTTAGTCAGAAGGAACCTGTCAAATCCCTGCCCTGAGCCACACTGGAGGGTCACGTTCCCTCCTGAGGTCACCACAGGGCTGGGCAGGGCTGAGAGCCTGGGTTTGCTGTAGGATCCTAGGAGAGGAGGAGGCAGCGTGTAACATGGGCTCATACCTCCCTCACGTCCCCCAGGGCTGGGCTGTGAGAGGGAGACACCCTGAGAGCACACCCCCTTCCTGAGGGCAGAGCCTGAGGCTGGGACCCCTGAGTGTCCTCTCACCTGTCACCACCAGCTCCAGGAAGTCACTGTGTCCTGACCAGCCAGTGGGGCTGAGGTAGTAACAGTGATATCTCCCTGCATCACGCTCTGTCATGTGTGTGATGGAGAACTTGGCCTTGTCCCCAGGCTCCAGTGGCTTCTGTTCTTTCCATGGTGCTGGGCTTCCCTCTTTACAAATTATGTACTCCTTAGCCTTTCCTGTTCCCTGACAGCAGATGGTCATGGGGCTCCCGCTTGGGATCACAGGGCCTGGCTCAGCCCAGATGGTGGGTTTGGGGAGTGTCCCTGGAAAGAATCAGAGGCTGAGTCACAGGACATTCCCACCCCTGGTCCCCAGGTCTCAGTCCCAGATGTCCCCCATCTGTCAGATCTGCACCCCTTCCCCTATTGCCTGGGGGGTGGCCCATGTCCCCAGGGATGAGTGGGACCTGGGACACCTGGGGAGACTCAGCTTCCTGAACTGGGGTTCTGAGGCCCACACTCAGCCCTGGAAGAGAGTCCCTGTGAGAGATTTGCCCTGAACCCTGAGCAGATCCCTCTTCCCCATGAGCCTCCTGTGTCCTGGGGTCCTGACAGACCAGGGGCCCCCTCCCCCTCCTCCCTTCTCACTGAGGCAGAGCAGGGCCTTGAGGGTGGGGGTCATGGCGTCTTCTCCCTGTGGCCTCAGCTGAGCAGATGGAGGAGACTGTGTGGCCAGCAGGATGGACAAACAGACTCACAGGTGGTGGTCACTTGCGTGCTGGCCCTGCCTGTCACGGGGTTGTCACGCCAGCAGCCTATGTCACCAGTGGTGTAATATAAACACTAGTATAGTCCTATGTGGGGTGAGTTCCAAGCTTCAGTGAGGAAACAGGCCTTATCGTTGGAGTCCTGTGGGATCCTCATATCCAAGGGGTCAGAGCCCCTCTGTCTATACAGAAGGTAGACATTAGTGTGCAGAGACCAGTGACACCAGATGGTGACAGGACTCCCCTTGGTGACGACGGTGTCTCAGTCAGCCCAGATGGAAGGTTTGGAGACAATTCCAGGAAAGGAATCAGACATGAAAGACCTGGCAGCCTGTCTCCCCCTCATAATGTCCTGAATGAGTCAGTGACGCCATTTTATGAACGCCTACTGTGTGCGAGACTCCTGCTGGGGTCTCACTCATCTCCTCTCACCTCACAGCAGTCATGCGCCAGGGATGCTGACCCCACCACCCACTTCACTGAGGCTCAGAGAGGTTATCACGTGCCCCAGGTCACCCAGCCTGGACAGGGCAGGGCTGGGACTGGAACCCAGGACTGTGGGTTCCCTGTGCTGTCCTCACGCTGCCCCCCAGGGGGACACCAGCTTCCTGCTCTGGGCTCCTCCTCTGCAGGCGCCTGTCTATGTCTCCACTGGAGCTGAGGGTCCTTCTTCATTTCCCGCCCCCAGCACAGCAGGGACAGGGAGGGCCAGTGTGGGCTGGACTCTGGGTCTCTCCCTCATCCATCCCCACGCACAGGGCCCTAAAACCCCCTTTGGAGGGTTGGGCTGGGCTGGGGGCTCTGCCTTCCTGAGCTCTGTGAGGCCCTTCTGTCACCTCATCTCCCAGCAGTCTGTGAGCAGGATGGGACCAGGGATTACCAGACAGGAACCCGATACAGAGGAGAGAAGAGACCGCCCAGCCCCACAGCAGGAGCAGCAGAGCCAGGAGCTGAGCCAGGGCTGATCCACCCTGTTCCCTCCTCTGAGCTGAGCCTGAGCTGAGGGGTAGGACTGGACGCCCAGACCTTGTCTGCCTGTCCCTCCCTGTACAGTGCCACCGTCACTGAGACAGAGGGGACAGGCCCCATAACATCATATCCTGGGGGGGTCCCTGTGAGGCCCCTTTCCCAAGAGGTCAGGGCCAGAACTGACAGGAAATCTAAGCTCTGGACAAGGATTCTCTCCTTTACACTTAGAGACACTGAAGGCCAGACAGGGGAAGGGGTGTCCAAGTCAACAAATCCAGAGGAGCCTGAACCCCTTAACCCCCCATGGTTCAGCCCCTGTCCCCATGGAGGAAGCCACCACCTCCCCCAAGGACTTTCACCTACCCCTCTGTGGACCTGACTTAGAGCCTCCTGGGGATGAGGATGACAGGTGAGTGGTGGGGACTGCCTTCTCCCCACTAGAGCTCAGCACCCTCTCCCTGGCCTATGCCCCCACATACACCTCTGCCATGATAACCCCACCCATCACCTGCCTCAGACCCTGGGACTCCCAGCCTCCCTGGGACACAAGCCCGTCCTTGAGGATCTGGGTCACTCAATCCACTGACAGACTCTCAGGACTTGCTGGGTGGGCTGTGCTCCCTCTGAGCAGAGCTCCCTGGGACTCACCAGCTGGGGAGGTGGGCCCTGTGGGTGGGGGGCTGGGGCCTCCAGAGGGTCCTGGAAATGAGGATAGAAAGGGGTGAGGCTGGGCTCACTCTGGAGTCTCCAAATCACTCTGTCGCTTTTCCTACATCTGCTCGGTGACCCCCGAAGACACTCCCCCGCCCACTTAACAACTTCCCAACCCAGTTCATGGGGAGGAGTCAGCAAAAGTAAAAGGGTCTCTGAGGTCAGATCTCTGCTGGGTGACCAACACTCAGACCCTCACTCTCATCCAACCTCAGATGTCTCCTGGGGGCGGGACCCTGAGCTGCCTGTGCTCAGAGAGGAGGAGATCAGGGGCCGCTCACCTGAGACCGTTAGATCCAGGGGGTCACTAGGGTCAGACCACTCCTGGGGATTCTCCTCAAAATATCCATAGCATCTGAATGTCCATCTGTGACTGAGGGTCACAGGGCCCACATGGAACAGGGCCTGGGACCGCCCACTGGGCTGTCGCTGTGAGTCCAGAGTCCAGGAGAACCTGTGATCTTCCTTAGTCAGAAGGAACCTGTCAAATTTATCAACTGAGTCACACTGAAGGGTCACATTCCCTCCTGAGTTCAGGACGGCGCTGGGCAGGGCTGAGAGGCTGGGTTTGCTGTAGGATCCTAGGAGAGGAGGAGGCAGCATGTTAGATGGGGCTCACACCTCCCTTATGTCCTCCAGGGCTGGGCTGTATGAGGGAGACACCCTGAGAGCAGACTCCCTTCCTGAGGGCAGAGCCTGAGGCTGGGACCTCTGCGTGTCCTCTCACCTGTCACCACCAGCTCCAGGGAGTCACTGTGTTCTGACCAGCCAGCGGGGCTGAGGTAGTTACAGGTATATCTCTCTGTATACTTTCCTGTAATGAAGAACTTGACCCTCTCTCCAGGCTCCAGGGACTTCTGTCTGTTCAAGTACCTGCCACCTGCATACAGTCGGTACTCCTGAGCCTTCAGTGTCCCCTGACACCAGATGGTCACAGAGGTCCCCGAGTTTATCACAGGATCTGGCTCAGCCCAGATGGTGGGTTTGGGGAGGGTCCCTAAAAGGAAACCAGAGGTTCCTTTACAAAGACCTTCCCCTGCTCTCATCCCCCAGCTCAGCCCAAGACCCTCTCATCCCAGGACCTCTGTGCTCCCTCCTGAGCCCTAGGGGTGAAGGAAGAGGAAGGACATGGAGCCTGGGCAGGACTCACCTGCCTGTACACAGGTCCTCTGGTCCAGACTCAGCCCTAGAAGAGAGTCCCTGTGAGAGATTTGCACCCGGGCGTCTCAGCTGATTCCCTTCCCATCAGGGTCCGGTCCACTGCAGCTGCCAGAGCCTGGGGGAGTAGGATGGGCAGCCCCCCCTCCTACTCCCACTCCCTGTGACCACAACTGACCGAGGCAGAGAAGAGCAGAGAGGATGGATGCCATGGCGTCTGCTCTGAGGTCTCCTGTTCTGGAGATGGAGAAGGCCTGGACCTGAAGGACAGAGACACACAGGATGTGATGAGTCAGGAGCTGCTGCCACCTTCTGGGTTTACACAGCTGTGGATCCATAGCCATGGGAGGGCCCCACCCTGGGCCTGGTTCTGCATCTCCCCAGGATGAGGCTCACAGGGAGTTCAGGCTTCAGAGGCTGGTCAGCAGTGTCTGAGGTCTCACCTGATCCTCAGGGTCTCATGTGTCGGCTGGTCTGACTCCTGCTCAGAGAGGGCGAGATGCAGGATCTGGTTCTGACTTGGCCCCTGGGAGTCTGTCTCTAAACAGCCCAATGGAACACCCAACCATGGCTCTTGGGGGAGCTCATTTATGAAAGAACTAGAGGCCCAGTGCGTGAAATACACTCATGGGGGGAGGAGGGGTCCCTTAGTCCGGCCTGCACCATCTCCAACCTGGGACTTTTCCAGGCATGTCCGACTGCCAGTTTAGGCCTGATCCCACCTAAACAGTCAGTCAGACATCCCTCTCACAATCCAGGACTGCTGGCTCCTAACTGCACACCTTACTGCCTGCCTGATCACCCCTAACCACCTCTGCCTGCCAGCCTAATCACCCCTAACTGCCCTCCCCTGCTGGCCTGGTCGCCCCTAACTGCCTCTGCTTCAGCCCCTGCCAATATGGTTTTGTCTGGAGGGGCTTCCAGTCTAATTAGCATGTTACCCTTTTATCAGTATAGATCTTCTGAGCAGATTCCCAGTGGCCTCAGCATTTCCATGACTTTCCCTGATTCGAGGGTCCTGGTAGGTTCACATTCGTGCCAATGCTTCATGTTTCCTGCCTTTTTAATTTTCATTATTCAGTGTAGGTATTGGTACCACCCTGTGGTTTGATGTACATTTATTTCTTCAATGATTTAAAAGGTCAGCACCTTTTTTAAAATAAATTTTTTCCATCCTCACCCCAGGATATTTTTCTTCCATTGATTTGTAAAGAGAGTGAAACTGAGAGAGACAGAGAGGAAAGAGAGGGAAACATTGGTGTCCGAGAGACATCAATTGGTTGCATCGGACATGAGGGTTGAGGAGCAAATCTGCAACCATTTCCCCCTATATTTGTGTTCTTGTGTCCTCTTGAAGAAAAAATTCTCTCTCACAGGTTAATAAGACAATTTGGTAAAAAGAAATAGTAATTGATTGACTTTTCATGTTTTGGTCTGTCGCCCATCTGGCATTGCTTATTGCAAATGCTGTGAGGCAGGTAAGATGTTCACCGTGTCCTAGAGACTCACCCACTGGCCCAGCGCCATGGGATGGAAAGACCATGACCTCCCCACTGAACGGTCCAGGTGACTGCACACGAGGGGTCTGACCTGGAGTCTTCCTTCTTCTCCTTTGGATGAGGTGTCTCTTCTTTTCAATTGCTCAAACCTCCACTGTCTCCATCTGCATTGAATGGCTGGTTTCATTTCCTCCATATCTCAGTCGAGAAGAATTCTCACCATCTTTGTGGGGAAGGCATTGGTATTGCTAAGACATCAAGGGAAAGAGTAGCCTGCTCAAGTGTCCTTCAACCATTCAGGATGTGGTAGCGCCACTATTGATATTTAATGTGTGTCTGTGTGTGTTGCTGCCTTGGAACAGGACTCCCATGAATGTTGTTCTTGTCTGAGTCCTGATGAGTCTCCACAGTTTGAAAAAGAGTGACACCCGGCATCAGTGGTGCTCTGTAAGGGCAGAAATGACTCAGATGATTGGCCCCCAGGACATTGAGAGATCCCACTGCTCACAGAGACAAAAAGTCAGGTAGAACCTGTGTGAGACATAGGACCTGCGTCCCAGGGCCAAGAGGAGGCATTGAGCTTCCTGTGGAAGTAGATACATCTTGCACAGCCCCGAAGCTTCTCCCTCCCCCACCCCTGGGCTCACTGTCCTGAGGGCCCCTTGGTCTCCCCAGTCAACAAGGCAGGGAGGGAGGTCACCCCACAAGGCAGCTGTCATGTCCACCAATTTCCTGAGCTCTGAGCTCCACACCCTCACTCCCTTCTCCAGTTCACCCTCCACATCTGCCCTTGCAACTCCCTTTCAGAAGCTGTTTATGCGTAAAACCTTCCATGGCCCTCTCTGTCTTCAAGGTGAATCCACACTCTTCCTTCTGGACTCAAGGCTGATCATGATCATCCAGATGTGATCCTTCCCCCTCAGCTCTCATCTCTGCTTTCCTCAGACAGATGGGCACAGTGGCCCATGAACACACACATATCCACACACTCATACACACATGCACATTCATATACACACTCACACATTCGCTCACACACACACACAAGCGCACATAGTTTTTTATTTCATAGGTTTGATGTGTAATAGTTACATTATCATTTAATCTAAAACATTCGCTTCTGTTTTGATTCACACATTGATTATTGCAAAGTCTGTTGCTTTATTTCCAAAATGCAGGGAATACATTTTGGAAATAAATGTATGTTGTTTTAGTCTAGGAGGTTTGGAGAGGATGCATCTCTGTTTTGATGGGCTCATCGGGCCCATGTGGGGCGGGGAGGTTCATGGGATGAGTTTGGTTGAAGGAGGAGTTGGCCTCACTGGGACTGGAGAGTGTAGAGCAACCTGATCGTCAGCAGCATGGACTGCCGGGTGGAGATCCCTGGATGTGGCTGGAGACAGGGGGGACCTGTGGACAGGCTTTGTGCAGGGGATGGTCGGTGACAGGTATGTTTGGGACCATGAGAATGAAATACCTGAGCCGACAGTGAGGGTCTGGGGGAGGCCAGAAGGAGGCTGATGTGGTCACACCAATGAGCTGTCCTGGGTCTTCACCTGAGCTTGTCTGTGGGGAGAACTGGGTCACAGAAAGGAGAATCTGGAGCCAGAACAGTGGGATTGGTTCAGTGTGAGAGGAGGAGAGAGGGGAGAATGGAGGGGCCCTCCTCTCTCCACCTTGGCTGCCTGCAGGAGCCAATGGGGCTGTGCCAAGGTTGCTGACCCCAAGAGGAGCAGGAGGCCTGGGGGATGTTACAACACTGTGGACTCACCCACAGAGGCAACCAGCACTGCCCTCCAGGCCTGGGTGTGTGCTGCTGCTTCTCCCTATCACTTCCTCTCTCTGACTTTCTTGCCTCTGTGAGCAGAGCTCCTGCTCTCTATCCCTCTCCATCAAACCTTCAGAGTCCTTTCTGCCTCCTCACCGACTCTTGTCCCCCAGACTGTACCTCTTTGTCTAATGCTGCTTATTCCATCTCTATGGTTTGGATAGAAGAGCATGTTGGAGACCATTGCCAGGTTATAATCTCAAGACCTGGGGACACATTTATTGAACTTCTATTTTGAGCCAGTCTCTTCTCCTCTCCTTCTTTGCTTGTTGGGCAACATTGTGAAACCCCACCTCTGAGTTTGTTATGAGGATCGGCAGTGTTGGAGACACGAAGAGCCTCAATCTGGTGTCATTTTCTTTCTTTTTTTATAAATATATATTATATTGATTTCAGAGAGGAAAGGAGAGGGAGAGATAGAAACATCAATGATGAGAGAGAATCATTGATCGGGTGCCTCCTGCAAGCCCCACTCTGGGGATGGAGCCCACATTCCAGGCATGTGCCCTGACCAGGAATCAAACCATGACCTTCTGGTTCATAGGTCGACTCTCAAACACTGAGCCATGATGGCCGGAAATCTGGTGTCATTTTCTGACCTGATGAAGGCATGTGTATGAGAGACGTGTGGTGGGAAGGGCTATTTAGAAGCCGCAAGTGTGTCCCCCAAGCCTACAAGGTGAATCAGAAGCTGTAGTGCATCCTTGGTTCAATGGCAGATGAGTGCAGACAAAAGGATGCAGGATGGTGGGTCTCAGCCGAGACCCTAGGCTCAGCCCAAGTCAGGAGTGAAGGTGGAAATGTCATGAGTGGGTTTGTCCCTAAGCACTAAGGCACTTAGGGCACCTCTGACCTAATGTGAGTCTTGCTTCTCATCAAACTCCACGGACACAAGTGGTGCAACCTCTAAGCTATAAGGGAGGTATAGGGAACCATGTGTGTGTCACTTGCATTTATTTTTATTGATGCAATATTCACATAACATACAATTGAGCCTTTTAAACTATGAAATTCACTAGAATGCAGTAAATAAACAATGTCTCAATGACAACGTCTATGTAGTTTCAAGAAGGTTTTATAAGCCACCCCATCACACACACATAAAAAACAACAACACCAAACAGTCCCTCTCCCATCTGCACTCCTGGTCCTCCCCTGACAACCCAAACTGACTTCTATGTCAATGGGTTTCCTTCTCCTGGACATTTCGCATAAATGAAATCACACAACACATGATTTTTTGTGCCCGGTTTCTGTTCCTGAGCTGCATTATTATGAGGTTTTCCCACTATGGACCAGGTACCCGTCCTTTGTTCTTTATGGTTTAAATTAATCCCAGGGTTGTGAAGATACCTCATTTTGTTGGGATGGATGTGACCCAGCATGAAGGGGTGTATAGATGTGAATCCGAACCAGCCATGTGGGACGGACCCTAATGTCACAGGGTGAGAACAGAAGGGCACTGGAGGAGAGTCAGCGAGGACAGGGAGGGAGGGAGAGCGCCCAGGTGGGTGGAGGAGGACATGGACCACGTTCTCCTGCACCCAGACCTCACCTACCATGTCTACTCCCCTGGACATTCTTAACAGACAGTTTCCCCAACTATGGTCCCGACTTTACTTCAGCACCTCCTGGGATCCTCAGATGGCCTCCAAGGTTCCCCCAATCTGAATGGTGCATTGTTCCCTCTGTGTTCACATGCTGGCTGCATCGAGGGCCCTTCTGGTGTCATTCTGAGGTTGTTTCGAGCCTCAAAGAGCAGCACCCCAAGGACCAGCAGGATCAAGCCAGCCACAACAATCCGGATAAGATTCTCCACTGTGTAGTCTTGGGGATGGAAAAATAAGAATTGTGGGTAAAGAGGTCTCAGAGGTCAGGGCAGACCCTCATCTCCAGGATTTTGATGTTCAACCTGGGCTCCCACCTCCCCTTGACATCAGTGTCCCTCTGATGTCTGAACTCAGCACCTGCTCTGACTCACCATGATAAGAGTTAGCTGTGCCCAAGAACTGAGGATGAGTAAGAAATGGTTTCAGTTCAGAAATAACAAGAGTTGGGGGTTCTGTGTTCACTCTGAGAATCAAGACCCCATGAGCTTATTCCCCTATAGCTGAGAGATTCCATGTGTTCCACAGCTGGGGACCCAGGTTCCGTGGAGGAGGGGTTGGTGTCAGAGCCTCCTGGATCTTAGGAGCATGAGTTAATAAAAGAATCAATAGATGAGCAACTTCAAGTGACCCATGAGAGGAGGAACCTGGGTGAAGTGGAGTGAAGGAGACCCAGCCCAGACTTTCGCCCTTTCATGCTCATCTATTGATTCTTTTATTAACTCATTTATTTTACAATAACAAATACCTACAGTGGTGGATATATTTTCCAGATGAAAAATATGGGTATGTGGATGCTGATCATGTGATCATTTTATTTCAAAAGACAACAAACTTCAAAACCAAGAATGTCCTCAGTTCTGGTTCAAATTTAAGTCACAGAGAAAATCCCCCTCATTGTAATATTTACTTAGCACCAAAAGTAGGAAATTATGTCAGTCTGTTACACCATCTATATATATAAAAGCCTAAGCAACTGACACAACCGAGTGACCAGAACAACTGGTCGACCAGTCGTTATGATGTGCACTGACCACCAGGGGGCTAATGCTCAACGCAGGAGCTGCCCCCTGGTGGTCTATGCGCTTCCACAGGGGGAGCGCTGCTCAGTCAGAAGCCGGGGTCAAGGCTGCTGATGGCAGCTGTGGTGTCTGGAGCCTCTCCGAATCTGTGGCAAGGCTATTGAGCAGCTGTGGCAGGTGCAGCAGCTAGGATGAACATGGTGTGGCACCCAACACACGCTCAGGCTCCTTCCTGGCCACTTGCCACTTGGAGCACTGCTATATCCCATGAGGGGTCTGGGATTGTGAGAGGGCACAGGCCAGACTGAGGGATCTCCCTTCCACCTGCACCCCCTCTGTGCCCGAATCCATGAACGGGGCCTCTAGTCTATAATAATAAAATCATACTATGCTAATTAGACCTGACAGCTGAACAACCTTTCGGACATCCTTCTAGAACAGTGATTCTCAACCTTCTGGCCTTTTAAATACAGTTCCTCATGTTGTGACCCCAACCATAAAATTAGTTTCATTGCTACTTCATAACTGTAATTTTGCTACTGTTATGAATTGTAATGTAAATATCTGATATGCAGGATGGTCTTAGACGACCCCTGTGAAAGGGTTGTTCAACCCCCAAAGGGGTCGTGACCCACTGGTTGAGAAACGCTGTTCTAGACAAAGCTGTGGCAGCAGGGCTGAGGCAGAGGCAGTTAGGGGCATCAGGCAGGCAGACAGAGTGGTTAGGGGCATCAGGCAGGCAGGCAGGTGAGCAGATAGGAGCCAGTGGTCCCTGATTGCGAGAGGGATTTGGGGCCTAAACTGGCAGTTGGACATCCCCCGAGGGGTCCAGGATTGTGAGAGGGTGCAGGCCAGGCTGAAGGACCCCTCCCACCCCACCCCCCATGCACGAATTTCGTGCACGCGGCCTCTAGTTTTCATATAAAACCCAAGGTATAAACAGAAATTATGGACCTCTCCTCATTACAGTTATCATGCTATAACTCTAAATCCCAGCTCCCACAATTCAGAAATGCACATGGATGATCAGTGTTACTCAGTTGGGTTAATATTTAAATGGTTCCCACCGAGAAGGCTTTGTAATGTGTGTCATGTGATTATAAGTCAGAGAAAAGATAATAATGGGGGGATGTGTATGTGGCAGGAAAAAAAAGCATTCCTAGTGAACCCTAATGCAACAGAAGAACAGATTGGAACAAAGAGGCCAATAGTGCCTTTGATATAAAATGTAGAATTCTTAATGGGTTTGCCTTGACATAACTTTCTGTGTGAATTAAGCTGATTTCCAGAGGGGAAACTCTGGAAAATTTTAATCTCTCATTTCATTGTTTTAGGTGTGGAGTAAGAAAAATAGGTATCCAGGAGAAACCAAGATGGCGGCATAGGTAAACACTGGAGTTTGCTGCCTCGAACAACCACTTCAAAAATACAACTAAAAGACAGAACGGACATCATCCAGAACCACAGGAAAGCTGGCTGAGTGGAAGTTCTACAACTAGGAGGGAAGAGAAAAAGCATACCGAGGCTCAGAGGAGGTGCAGTGCTGAAGTAAAATACTAAGGTTCGGAGTGCATGCAAAGCGGGCTGGAGGCTGAGGGTGCGGTTGTCATTTTCAATTGGGAGGGAGTCTCAGGCTCTGAGCTCCAGTTCCGGGTGAGTCTCTAAGGACCCACACTCATACAGGAGAAGCGGGACTGTCTGGCATCGCTCAGAACCCTAGGGCAGCTTTCTCTCCGTGGGGCTTGCAGTGACTACTGGGACACTGAGAAGCAGAGCCTCTGAGGGCAAGACTGAGAGCAGCCATAATTGCTAACCCCACCCTGCTGATCCCCTGGGACCAGCCCCGACCAAGCCCTGCGGGGAGACTTTTGCTGGATAGCCTCAGGCAAAGGCTAGATTAGCACCTCCCTAGAGATCCAGGAGCCAGGAAGCCCAGAGGTCAGAGTGGGACCATCCAGCTTGCAGCTCCGTGGAACCATAAAAGACACACTCAGGGGGCAGACTCAGTGAGCACCAAAGCCCCATCGAAGCAAGTCTAGCCCCAGAGGGGTGTCTCCAGCACAGAAGTTATCCCACTGCAGACACAGCTGATTCTCACAGCCAATTGGCCTGGAGGTCAATTCCTCACAGTGATAACTACAACAATCAAGGCTTAACTACAGCAAGACTGTGCACAAAGCCCACAAGGGGGTGCACCAAGAGTGTCTACCTCAGGTAATTGGGACACTTAGCACAAAAAGGCACTCTATCGACACAGCGAAGCATAAAAAATGCCGAGACAAGGAAACAGGACACAAACGACAGAATTGGAGGAAAGCAAACTGTTGGATATAGAGTTCAAAACCACACTTTTAAGGTCTTTAAAGAACTGTTTAGAAGCCGCCGATAAATTGAATAAGGCCCTCGAAAAGACTGGTGAGACCGCCAATAAATGTAGTGAGATCCTCAAGAAATCTAATGAGACCCTCGATGTTGTGATAAAGGACCAACTAGAAATTAAGCATACACTGACTGAAATAAAGAATATTATACAGACTCCCAACAGCAGACCAGAGGGTCGCAAGGATCAAGTCAAAGATTGGAAATACGAAGAAGCAAAAGACACCCAACAAGAAAGCAAAATGAAAAAATAATCCGAAAATATGAAGATAGTGTAAGGAGCCTCTGGGACAGCTTCAAGCGGACCAACATCCGAATTATAGGGGTGCCAGAAGATGAGAGAGAGCAAGATATTGAAAACCTATTTGAAGAAATAATGACAGAAAACTTCCCCTACCTGGTGAAAGGAATAGACTTCCAAGTCCAGGAAGCACAGAGAACCCCAAACAAAAGGAATCCAAAGAGGACCACACCAAGACACATCATAATTAAAATGCCAAGAGCAAAAGACAAAGAGAGAATTCTAAAAGCAGCAAGAGAAAGAAAATCAGTTACCTACAAGGGAGTACCCATACGACTGTCAGCTGATTTCTCAACAGAAACTTTGCAGGCCAGAAGGGAATGGCAAGAAATATTCAAAGTGATGAATACCAAGAACCTACAACCAAGACTTCTTTATCCAGCAAAGCTATCATTCAGAAGTGAAGGCCAGATAAAGAGCTTCACAGATAAGAAAAAGCTAAAGGAGTTCATCACCACCAAACCAGTATTATATGAAATGCTGAAAGGTATCCTGTAAGAAGAGGAAGAAGAAGAAAAAGGTAAAGATACAAATTATGAACAACAAATACACATCTATCAACAAGTGAATCTAAAAATCAAGTGAATAAATAATCTGATGAACTGGTGATTGTAATAGAATCAGGGACATAGAAAGGGAATGGACTGACTATTCTTGGGGGAGGGGGGGAGGAAGGGGTGTGGGGGTGAGTGAAGAGAATAGACAACAATCGTGCACCTATGGATGAGGACAGTGGGTGGGGAGTGAGGGCAGAGGGTGGGGTTGGAACTGGGTGGAGGGGAGTTATGGTGGGAAAAAAGAGTAACTAATGTAATAATATGAACAATAAAGTTTTAATTTAAAAAAAAAGAAAAATAGGTATCCAATTGGGAATAAAGAAGTGAAATTTCCTTGGCCTGGTGGGGATTATAATTTTATCATGATGTTGGAGGGATCAACTGAAAAACAGTTCACAGGGACAGAGTCTTTGGGAAGCTAACAAGTCAAGAAATAAATATGCCCAAACGAAGAGCTTTCCTGTATGCACTTACTACCATTTAGAAAATCTACAGGAATCACACCGCTTACTCACAAATTACAATATTAGGTGTGCAATTCTCTAAGTGGGCTGTGCATTTACTCAATTTTACAAATAGGTAGCATGCTTCTAAGGTTCATGCATGAAGCTCATTTGCAAATGTGTCTTCTTATAAAAGAAGACTTTATATAAACAAGAAGTTATTATTCATAAAAATGTATGAATTTAATCTACTCCCATTGAAAAGAGGAACAGGATATTTATATTTCTATCTGGACTCCACAAAATGTAAGTTAAATTGTGAGCTTATAGAATGGAATAGGGCCTGAAGATTCTCTAAAAAGAGCCATAATAGACCCGTGTGCACAGAGACACTGAGCAGAGGGGAATGCACAGCATCTGGGCAGGAGGCCCCAGTTCCCCATGAGCCCTGCAGGGTCCCTCCTTGTTCTCAGGTGAGCACTGAGGGCCTGGAGGCCTCCAGGTGAGCACAGGGGGCTGTGCAGTGTGGTGCCCACAGGCAGGATGCTTCTCTATAGGGGAGTATTTCGGGGCTGGGGCTACAGGGACCCAGATTCTGAGATGAAGACGTCAGGAGGTGAGTGGTGGGGGGTCTGTGTTCTCTGCTCAGTCTAATCACATTCCTGCTCATTTCATTCACATCTCACTCGCCCTCCCTACCCTTCATCTCTGCTGAGGTTCAGAAATGGGGTTCAGGAGAGAGAGGGCCTGTCTCTACTCTTTCATGGGCTGGATTCTGCTCTGTGGAACCTCCTCCACCTCCTTGTTTTTTACTGTCACCCACACTCCTAGGGACAGGGCCCTGAGCTGACTGAGCACAGAAAGGACAGGGTCAGGCTCCTCACCTGAGACCAGCAGCTCCAGGGGGTCACTGGGATGTGACAGTAGGTAGGGGGAGGTGCTGTGTGAGGCATAGCACCTGTAGGTCCCCCGGTGGCCTGAGTTCACAGAATTGAGGGTGAAGTTGGCCTGAGAGGGTGCAGACGTGTCCTGCAGACTGAGGTGCTGGGGAGGGTCCAGTGACCCCTCCCTGTGCAGGTGGAAGGTATCCAACCAGATCTCAGACCCACACTGCAGGGTCACGGTCGCTCCCCAGGCCACTGAGGGTCCCGGCTGGGCTGAGAGGGAGGGTTTTCTGTACATTCCTGGGGAGAAGAAGGTTGTGATGTGTAGAGAGCCACCCCTCCCCTCACGCCCTTGACCCTGAGCTGAGGGACATTGTCCTTCTCCAGAGACACTGTCTGTGACCCCTCCCAGCTCCTCTCTGCCTTCTTGGTGAGGAAACTAGCCTTGTTGCTGGAGTCCTGTGGGATCCTCATATCCCAGGGCTCAGAGCCCCTCTCTTCATATAGAACGTAGGCACTAGCCTGCAGAGACCCCTGACACCAGCTGGTCAAAGGGCTCCCCTTGGTGATGATGGGTCCTGATTCCAGGAAAGAAATCAGACCTGAAAGACCTGGCACTCTAATGATGTCATGAATGAGCCAGTGATGCCATTTCATGAGCACCTACTGTGCGTGAGGCTCCTGCTGGGGTCTGTCACTCATCTCCTCTCACCTCATGCACCAGGGATGCTGAGCCCCACCACCCACTTCACTGAGCCTCAGAGAGGTTATCACGTGCCCCAGGTCACCCACCCTGGAACGGCAGGGCTGGGACTAGAACGCAGGACTGTGAGTTCCCAGTGTTGTCCTCACGCTGCCCCCCCCCCGCCCCCAGAGAGACACCAGCTTCGTGCTCTGGGCTCCTCCTCTGCAGGGGCCTGTCCACATCTCATCTGGAACTGAGGGTCCTTCCTCAGTACCTGCCCCCAGCACAGCAGGGAAAGGAGGGGAAGGGTGTGGCGTAAACTCTGAGTCTCTCCCGGGTCCATCTCCAACCTGCAGGACCTGAAGCCCCTCGGGAAGGCTGGGCTGGGCTGGGGCTCTGCCTTTCTGAGCTCTGTGAGGCCATAAGTCACCTAATCTCCCAACAGCCTGTGAGCAGGATGGGACCAGAGGTGAGCAGACAGGAACTGGACACTCAGAGGAGAGAAGGGACCTCCCAGCCCCACAGCAGGAGCAGCAGAGGCAGGAGCTGAACCAGGGCTGATCCACCCTGTTCCCTCCACTGAGCTGAGCCTGAGCTGAGGGATAGGACTGGGTACCAGGACCCTTGTCCTGCCTGTCCATCCCTGTACAGTGTCACCGTCACTGAGACAGAGGGGACAGGCCCCATAACATCACGTCCTGGGGGCTTCCCTGTGAGGCCCCTCTCCCAGGAGGTCAGGGCCAGAACTGACAGGAAATCTAAGCTCTGGACAAGGATTCTCTCCTTTTATAGTTGGAGACACTGAGGACCAGACAGGGGAAGGGCGTGTCCAAGTGAGAGACTTTAGAGGTTCCAGAGCGGTCTCATGACTCAGCCCTTGTTCCCTACAGGGAGGTACCCACCACCTCCCCACAGAGACTTGCAATTCCCCTCGGTGGGCCTGACTCCCTGGGTTGGGGGAGGGGAAGGAGGGACCATTGCTCAGAGCTTTCTGGGATCTAGATGAAAGGCGAAAGCAGGGTCTGCCTTCTCCCCACTTGAGCCTGACTCCACCTCCCCCAGCCTGAGCCCCAACAATTCCTTCAGCCATGACCTCCCCACTTGCCACCAGCCTCACTTCCCTCTCTAAGGCGTGACTCCATGTGAGGGGGGAGAAGTGAATCCAGGGAGACCCTGGAGGCCTGTGCTTCCCCTGAGATCTCTCCCTGACTCCCAGTCCCCCTGGGACACAAGCCTGTCCTTAGGTCTATGGGGGGTCAGTAGATCTTCTGAGAGACTCAGACATCCTGGGGTTGCCTGTCTCCATCTGAGCAAAGAGGACATATGTGTGCAGAGCTAGGGTCCCAGAGGGTGCTGGGAAGGAGAACAGGAGAGGTGGGAGGCCTGGGCTGACCCTAGAGTTCCCACCTCACTCGGACTTCTCCTGCATCTGCCTGGGGTCCCCACACTAAGACCCTCTCACTGTCCACCGGAGACACCTTCTGGCAACAGAAGAGAGAGAGGGGTGAACAGGGGTAAGGCTGTGTCTAAGGGACAAATACTTTCTAAGTGACCATCTCTACAGCCAGCTCACTCTCCTTTCAGCCCATGATTGTTCTGAGGACTGGACCCTGAGCTGACAAACAGAAAGACAGGGTGAGGGGGCCTCACCTGAGACCAGGAGCTCCAGGGCATCGCTGGGGTGTGACCACACCTGGGGGCTGTTCCTGTAATAGCCATAGCATCTGAACGTCCACCTGTGGCTGCGGGTCACAGGGCCCACAGGGAACAGGGCTTGGAACTGCCCACTGGGCTGTGGCTCTGAGTCCTGGGTCCAGGAGAGCCTGTGATCTCCTTCCTTAGTCAGAATGAATGTGTCAAATTCCTGCCTTGAGCCACACTGGAGGGTCACGCTCCCTCCTGAGGTCACGACAGGGCTGGGCAGGGCTGAGAGGCTGGGTTTGCTGTAGAATCCTAGGAGAGGAGGCAGCGTGTTAAATGGGCTCACACCTCCCTCACGTCTCCCAGGGCTGGGCTGTGAGAGGGAGACACCCTGAGAGCAGACCCCCTTCCTGAGGGCAGAGCCTGAGGCTGGGACCCCTGAGTGTCCTCTCACCTGTCACCACCAGCTCCAGGAAGTCACTGTGCCCTGACCAGCCAGTGGGGCTGAGGTAGTAACAGCGATATATCCCTGCATCACGCTCTGTCATGTGTGTGATGGAGAACTTGGCCTTGTCCCCAGGCTCCAGTGGCTTCTGTTCTTTCCATGGTGCTGGGCTTCCCTCTTTATAAATTAGATACTCCTTAGCCTTTCCTGTTCCTTGACAGCAGATGTTCATGGGGCTCCCCCTGGGGACCACAGGGCCTGGTTCAGCCCAGAGGGTGGGCTTGGGGAGGGTCTCTGGAAAGAATCAGAGGCTGGGTCATAGGACATTCCCACCCCTGGTCCCCAGGTCACAGTCCCAGATGTCCCCCATCTGTCAGACAGATCTGCGCCCCTTCCCCTAATGCCTGGGGGGTGGCCCATGTCCCCTGAGAACAGCAGGACCTGGGAACCTGGGGAGACTCACCTGCCTGCACTGGGGTCCTGAGGCCCACACTCAGCCCTGGAAGAGAGTCCCTGTGAGAGATTTGCCCTGAACCCTGAGAAGATCCCTCCTCCCCATGAGCCTCCTGTGTCCTGGCATCCTGAGGGACCTGGGGTCCCCTCCCCCTCCTCCCTTTTCACTGAGGCAGAGCAGGGCCTTGAGGGTGGGGCAAAGAGCATCTTCTCCCTGTGGCCTCAGCTGAGCAGAGGAAGGAGACCGTGGGCCCAGCAGGATGGACAGACAGACACACAGGTGGTGATCACTTGGATGCTGGCCCTGCCTGTCACGGGGTTGTCATGCCAGCAGCCTATGTCACCAGTGGTGTAATATGCTCACTGGTACAGTCCTGCGTGGGGCGAGTTCCAAGCTTCACTGAGGAAACCGGCCTTGTTGCTGGAGTCTCGTGGGATCCTCGTATCCAAGGGGTCAGAGCCCCTCTCTTTATACAGAACGTAGGCACTAGCCTGCAGAGACCCCTGACACCAGATGATCACGGGGCTCCCCTTGGTGACAATGGGCTCTGGGTCAGCCCAGATGGAGAGTTTGGGGACGACTCCAGGAAAGCAATCAGACCGGAAAGACCTGGCAGCCTGTCTCCCCCTCACAACATCATGAATGAGCCAGTGATGCCATTTCATGGGCATCTACTGTGTGTGAGGCAAGTGCTATGGTCTCACTCATCTCCTCTCACCTCACAGCAGTCATGCACCAGGGATGCTGACCCCACCACCCACTTCACTGAGGCTCAGAGAGATTAATCACCTGCCCCAGGTCACCCAGCCTGGACGGGGCAGGGCCGGGACTGGAACCCGGGACTGTGGGTTCCCTGTGCTGTCCTCACGCTGCCCCTCAGGGGGACACCAGCTTCCTGCTCTGGGCTACTCCTCTGCAGGCGCCTGTCCACATCTCCCCTGGAACTGAGGGTCCTTCCTCAGTACCTGCCCCCTGCATAGCGGGACAGGGAGGAGCAGGATGTTGTATGGACTGAGTCTCTCCCGGGTCCATCCTCACCCACAGGGCCCAAATGCCCCATGGGAAGGTGGATCTGGACTGGGGGCTCTGTCTTCCTGAGCTCTGTGAGGCCCTCTGTCACCTCATCTCCCAGCAGCCTGTGAGCAGGATGGGACCAGGGAGGAGCAGACAGGAACCGACACTCAGAGGAGAGAAGGGACCGCCCAGCCCCAGAGGAGGAGCAGCAGAGCCAGGAGCTGAACCAGGGCTGGTCCACCCTGTTCCCTCCTCTGATATGAGCCTGAGCTGAGGGGTAGGACTGGGTCCCCGGACCCTTGTCCTGCCCATCCCTCCCTGTACAGTGTCACCATCACTGAGACAGGGGGGACAGGCCCCATAACACGTCCTGGGGCTTCCCTGTGAGGCCCCCTCTCCCAGGAGGTCACGACCAGAACAGACAGGAAATCTAAGCTCTGGACAAGGATTCTCTCCTTTTCACTTAGAGACACTGAAGGCCAGACAGGGGAAGGGGTGCCCAAATCAGCAAATCCAGAGGGGCCTGAACCCCTTAATCCCCCATGGCTCAGCCCCTGTCCCTATGGAGGAACCCACCACCTCCCCCACAGACTCTCACCTACCCCTCTGTGGGCCCGACTTAGAGCCTCCTGGGGATGAGGATGCCAGGTGAGTGGTGGGGGCTGCCTTTTCCCACTAGAGCTCAGCTCCACCCTCCCAAGCCTACACCACCACATCTCCCTCTGCCATGACCACCCCACCCACCACCTGCCTCAGACCCTGGGACTCCCAGCCCCACTGGGATGCAAGCCCGTCCTTGAGGATCTGGGTCACTCAATCCCCTGACAGACTCAGGACTTGCTGGGTGGGCTGTGCTCCCTCTGAGCAGAGCTCCCCAGGACTCACCAGCTGTGGAGGTGGGCCCTGTGGGTGGGGGGCTGGGGCCTCCAGAGGGACCTGGAAATGAGGATAGAAAGGGGTGAGGCTGGGGCTCACTCTGGAGTCTCCAAATCACTCCGTCGCTCCACATCTGCTCTGTGACCCCAAAGACACTCCGCCGCCCACTTAACAACTTCCCAACCCAGTTCATGGGGAGGATTCAGCAAAAGTGAGAGCATCTCTGAGGGCAGATCTCTGCTGGGTGACCAACACTCAGACCCCTCGCTCTCATCCAACCTCAGATGTCTCCTGGGGGCGGGACCCTGAGCTGCCTGTGCTCAGAGAGGCTGGGATCAGGGGCCGCTCACCTGAGACCAGTAGATGCAGGGGGTCACTAGGGTCAGACCATTCCTGGGGATTCTTCTCAAAATTGCCATAGCATCTGAATGTCCACCTGTGGCTGGGGGTCATGGGGCCCACAGGGAACAGCGCCTGGGACCGCCCAGTGGGCAGTGGCTGTGAGTTCAAGGTCCAGGAGAGCCTGTGATCTCCTTCCTTAGTCAGAATGAACCTGTCAAATCCCTGCCCTGAGCCACACTGAAGGGTCACGTTCCCTCCTGAGGGCACGACAGGGCTGGGCAGGGCTGTGAGGCTGGGTTTGTTGTAGACTCTTAGGGGAGGAGGGAGCAGCATGCTAAATGGGCTCACACCTCCCTCATGTCCCCCAGGGCTGGGCTGTGAGAGGGAGACACCCTGAGAGCAGACCCCCTTCCTGAGGGCAGAGCCTGAGGCTGGGACCCCTGAGTGTCCTCTCACCTGTCACCACCAGCTCCAGGGGGTCACTGTGTCCTGACCTGCCAGTGGGGCTGAGGTAGTTACAGGTATATCTCTCTGCATAATTTCCTGTAATGAGGAACTTGGCCCTGTCTCTAGGCTCCAGGGACTTCTGTCTCTTCAAGTACTTGCCACCTGCATACAGCCGGTACTCCTGAGCCTTCAGGGTCCCCCGACACCAGATGGTCACAGGGCTCCCCCAGGGGATCACAGGGCCTGGCTCAGCCCAGATGGTGGGTTTGGGGAGGGTCCCTAAAAGGAAACCAGAGGCTGCTTTACAAAGACCTTCCTCCTCACCCCCCGCTCAGTCCAAGATCCTCTCATCCCAGCACCTCTGTGCTCCCTCCTGAGCCCCAGGAGTGAAGGAAGAGGAAGGACATGGAGCCTGGGGAGGACTCACCTGCCTGCACACGGGTCCTCTGGTCCAGACTCAGCCCTGGAAGAGAGTCCCTGTGAGACATTTGCACCCGGGTGTCTCAGCTGATTCCCTTCCCATCAGGGCCCCGTCCACTGGAGCTGCCTGAGCCTGGGGGAGTAGGATGGGCAGCCCCCCCTCCTACTCCCACTCCCTGTGACCACAACTGACCGAGGCAGAGAAGAGCAGAGAGGATGGACGTCATGGCGTCTGCTCTGAGGGCTCCTGTTCTGGAGATGGAGAAGGCCTGGACCTGAAGGACAGAGACGCACAGGATGTGGTGAGTCAGGAGCTGCTGCCACCTTCTGGGTTTACACAGCTGTGGATCCATAGCCAGGGGAGGGCCCCACCCTGGGCCTGGTTCTGCATCTCCCCAGGATGAGGCTCACAGGGAGTCCAGGCTTCAGAGGCTGGTCAGCAGTGTCTGAGGTCTCACCTGATCCTCAGGGTCTCATGTGTCGGCTGGTCTGACTCCTGCTCAGAGAGGGCGAGATGCAGGATCTGGTTCTGACTTGGCCCCTGGGAGTCTGTCTCTGAACAGCCCAATGGGACACCCAACCACGGCTCTTGAGGGAGCTCATTTATGAAAGAACTAGAGGCCCAGTGCGTGAAATACACTCATGGGGGGATGGGGGGGTTCCTTAGCCCAGCCTGCACCGTCTCCAATCTGGGACTTTTCTAGGCATGTCCGACTGCTGGTTTAGGCACTATCCCACCTAAACCGGCAGTCAGACATCCCTCTCACAATCCAGGACTGCTGACTCCTAACTGCACACCTGACTGCCTGCCTGATCACCCCTAACCACCTCTGCCTGCCAGCCTAATCACCCCTAACTGCCCTCCCCTGCTGGCCTGGTCGCCCCTAACTGCCTCTGCTTCAGCCCCTGCCAATATGGTTTTGTCTGGAGGGGCTTCCAGTCTAATTAGCATGTTACCCTTTTATCAGTATAGATCTTCTGAGCAGATTCCCAGTGGCCTCAGCATTTCCACGACTTTCCCTGATTCAAGGGTCCTGGTAGGTTCACATTCGTGCCAATGCTTCATGTTTCCTGCCTTTTTAATTTTCATTATTCAGTGTAGGTAGTGGTACCACCCTGTGGTTTGATGTACATTTATTTCTTCAATGATTTAAAAGGTCAGGACCTTTTTTAAAATAAATTTTTTCATCCTCACCCCAGGATATTTTTCTTCCATTGATTTGTAAAGAGAGTGAAACCAAGAGAGACAGAGAGGAAAGAGAGGGAAACATTGGTGTCGAAGAGACATCAATTGGTTGCATCGGACATGAGGGTTGAGGAGCAAATCTGCAACCATTTCCCCCTATATTTGTGTTCTTGTGTCCTCTTGAAGAAAAAATTCTCTCTCACAGGTTAATAAGACAATTTGGTAAAAAGAAATAGTAATTGATTGACTTTTCATGTTTTGGTCTGTCGCCCATCTGGCATTGCTTATTGCAAATGCTGTGAGGCAGGTAAGATGTTCACCGTGTCCTAGAGACTCACCCACTGGCCCAGCGCCATGGGATGGAAAGACCATGACCTCCCCACTGAACGGTCCAGGTGACTGCACACGAGGGGTCTGACCTGGAGTCTTCCTTCTTCTCCTTTGGATGAGGCGTCTCTTCTTTTCAATTGCTCAAACCTCCACTGTCTCCATCTGCATTGAATGGCTGGTTTCATTTCCTCCATATCTCAGTCGAGAAGAATTCTCACCATCTTTGTGGGGAAGGCATTGGTATTGCTAAGACATCAAGGGGAAGAGTAGCCTGCTCAAGTGTCCTTCAACCATTCAGGATGTGGTAGCGCCACTATTGATATTTAATGTGTGTCTGTGTGTGTTGCTGCCTTGGAACAGGACTCCCATGAATGTTGTTCTTGTCTGAGTCCTGATGAGTCTCCACAGTTTGAAAAAGAGTGACACCCGGCATCAGTGGTGCTCTGTAAGGGCAGAAATGACTCAGATGATTGGCCCCCAGGACATTGAGAGATCCCACTGCTCACAGAGACAAAAAGTCAGGTAGAACCTGTGTGAGACATAGGACCTGCGTCCCAGGGCCAAGAGGAGGCATTGAGCTTCCTGTGGAAGTAGATACATCTTGCACAGCCCCGAAGCTTCTCCCTCCCCCACCCCTGGGCTCACTGTCCTGAGGGCCCCTTGGTCTCCCCAGTCAACAAGGCAGGGAGGGAGGTCACCCCACAAGGCAGCTGTCATGTCCACCAATTTCCTGAGCTCTGAGCTCCACACCCTCACTCCCTTCTCCAGTTCACCCTCCACATCTGCCCTTGCAACTCCCTTTCAGAAGCTGTTTATGCGTAAAACCTTCCATGGCCCTCTCTGTCTTCAAGGTGAATCCACACTCTTCCTTCTGGACTCAAGGCTGATCATGATCATCCAGATGTGATCCTTCCCCCTCAGCTCTCATCTCTGCTTTCCTCAGACAGATGGTCACAGTGGCCCATGAACACACACATATCCACACATTCATACACACATGCACATTCATATACACACTCACACATTCGCTCACACACACACACAAGCGCACATAGTTTTTTATTTCATAGGTTTGATGTGTAATAGTTACATTATCATTTAATCTAAAACATTCGCTTCTGTTTTGATTCACACATTGATTATTGCAAAGTCTGTTGCTTTATTTCCAAAATGCAGGGAATACATTTTGGAAATAAATGTATGTTGTTTTAGTCCAGGAGGTTTGGAGAGGATGCATCTCTGTTTTGATGGGCTCACCGGGCCCGTGGGGGGGGGGGGGGGTTCATGGGATGAGTTTGGTTGAAGGAGGAGTTGGCCTCACTGGGACTGGAGAGTGTAGAGCAACCTGATCGTCAGCAGCATGGACTGCCGGGTGGAGATCCCTGGATGTGGCTGGAGACGGGGGGGACCTGTGGACAGGCTTTGTGCAGGGGATGGTCGGTGACAGGTATGTTTGGGACCATGAGAATGAAATACCTGAGCCGACAGTGAGGGTCTGGGGGAGGCCAGAAGGAGGCTGATGTGGTCACACCAATGAGCTGTCCTGGGTCTTCACCTGAGCTTGTCTGTGGGGAGAACTGGGTCACAGAAAGGAGAATCTGGAGCCAGAACAGTGGGATTGGTTCAGTGTGAGAGGAGGAGAGAGGGGAGAATGGAGGGGCCCTCCTCTCTCCACCTTGGCTGCCTGCAGGAGCCAATGGGGCTGTGCCAAGGTTGCTGACCCCAAGAGGAGCAGGAGGCCTGGGGGATGTTACAACACTGTCAACTCACCCACAGAGGCAACCAGCACCACCCTTGGGCCTGGGTGTGTGCTGCTGCTTCTCCCTATCACTTCCTCTCTCTGACTTTCTTGTCACTGTGAGCAGAGCTCCTGCTCTCTATCCCTCTCCATCTAACCTTCAGAGTCCTTTCTGCCTCCTCACCGACTCTTGTCTCCCAGACTGTACCTCTTTGTCTAATTCTGTTTATTCCATCTCTATGGTTTGGGTAGAAGAGCATGTTGGAGACAATTCCCAGGTTGTAATCTCAAGACCTGGGGACACATTTATTGAACTTCTATTTTGAGCCAGTCTCTTCTCCTCTCCTTCTTTGCTTGTTGGGCAACATTGTGAAACCCCACCTCTGAGTTTGTTATGAGGATCGGCAGTGTTGGAGACACGAAGAGCCTCAATCTGGTGTCATTTTCTTTCTTTTTTTTTATAAATATATACTAGAGGCCCGGTGCACAAAAATTTGTGCACTCGGGGGTCCCTCAGCCCAGCCTGTGCCCTCTCCCAGTCTGGGACCCCTCAGGGGATGTCCACCTGCTGGCTTAGGCCTGCTCCCCGGGGGATTGTGCCTAAGCTGGCAGTGATACATCCCTTGGGGGATGTCCACTTGCCAGCGGGCCGAAGCTGCAGTTGAACATCCACAGAGCTGCTGAGGAGGCAGGAGAGGCTCCCACCACCGCCAATGTGATGCCTTCAGCCTGAAGGGTCCCAGGTTCGATTCTCGTCAAGGGCATGTACTCTGGTTGCGTACACATCCCCAGTAGGGGGTGTGCAGGAGGCAGCTGATCAAAGTTTCCCTCTCATCGATGTTTCTAACTCTCTATCCCTCTCCCTTCCTCTCTGTAAAAAATCAATAAAATATATTTGGGAAAAAAAATTGCATGTGCATATTACCCTTTTATTATATAGGATAGAAGCCTGGTGCACGGGTGGGAGCCAGCTGGCTTGCCCTGAAGGGTGTCCCAGATCAGGGTGGGGAGGGGACCCCCAGCTCCCTACGATCGCCCACGCCGCCTATGCAGCCTCAGCCCGCAGCTGCAGCCTCCCCCAATCGTGGGCTCCGCCCCTGCCCAGGCCTAAGGCCTGTGGCCGAGGCGTTAGGCCCGGGCAGGGGACCCCCCAAACTGCAGCCGCCCCCCGATCGTGGACTCCGCCCCTGCCCGGGCCTTATGCCCCTGGCAGAGGCGTTGGGCCCAGGCAGCGGGGACCCCCAGCTGCAGCCACCCCCCCCCCCCCCCCCCCGATCGTGGACTCTGCCCCTGCCCCGGCCTAACGCCTCCTCTGGCCGAGGCGTTAGGCCCGGCAGGGGACCCTCGCTGCAGCCGCCCCCGATCGTGGGCTCCGCCCCTGCCTGGGCCTAACGCCTCTGGCTGAGGTGTTAGGCCCAGGCAGGGGACCCCCCAAGCTGCAGCCAGCCCCCTATAGTGGGCTCCGCCCCTGCCCGGACCTCGCGCCTCTGGCCCAGGCCTTAGGCCCAGGCAGGGGACCCCCCAAGCTGCAGCCACCCCCCCCCCCATCGTGAGCTCCGCCCTTCCCGGGCCTAACGCCTTTGGCTGAGGCGTTAGGCAAGGGCAGCAGGGAGCCCAAGCTGCAGCCGCCCCCCCTTTCGTGGGCTCCGCCCCTGCCCCGGCCTAACGCCTCCTCTGGCCGAGGCGTTAGGCCTGGGCAGGGGACCCTCGCTGCAGCCGCCCCCCGATCGTGGGCTCCGCCCCTTCCCGGGCCTAATGCCTTTGGCCAGGCGTTAGGCCCAGGCAGCGGGGACCCCCAGCTGCAGCCTCCCCAATCGTGGGCTCCGCCCCTGCCAGGCTGCAGCCGCCCTGATCGTGCTCTCCGCCCCTGCCCCGGCCTTTCGCCTCTGGCCGAGGCGTTAGGCCCGGGCAGCGGGGACCCCCAGCTGCAGCCGCCCCCCCCCACCCAGCTCAACCACTCCCTGATAGTGGGCTCCGGGCAGGGGACCGACAGCTGCAGCCACCCCAGGATCGCAGGCTCCGCCCCTGCCCAGCTCCCATCACTGGCTCCACCCCTACTTCCCACTATCACTGGCCAGTGCGGCAAAGGCCAGGATTCTCCGATCATGGCTGGGGGGCAGGGCAAAGGCGGCCCTGGGGGCTGCCTTTGCCCTGTCCCCCGGCTCTTAGCTCCCCCCTGGGTTTCGATCACTGTCAGTGCCAGGGGGCTTCTTCTGTGCTTTCCCTTTTGCCTTCCTGCATTGTGCCTACATATGCAAATTAACCGCCATCTTTGTTGACAGTTAACTGCCATCTTGGCTGGTGATTAATTTGCATATCTCGCTAATTAGCCAATGGGAAGGGTAGCAGTCGTACGCCAATTACCATTTTTCTCTTTTATTAGTGTAGATTATATTGATTTCAGAGAGGAAGGGAGAGGGAGAGATAGAAACATCAATGATGAGAGAGAATCATTGATCGGGTGCCTCCTGCAAGCCCCACTCTGGGGATGGAGCCCACATTCCAGGCATGTGCCCTGACCGGGAATCAAACCATGACCTTCTGGTTCATAGGTCGACTCTCAACCACTGAGCCATGTTGGCCGGAAATCTGGTGTCATTTTCTGACCTGATGAAGGCATGTGTATGAGAGACGTGTGGTGGGAAGGGCTATTTAGAAGCCGCAAGTGTGTCCCCCAAGCCTACAAGGTAAATCAGAAGCTGCAGTGCATCCTTGGTTGAATGGCAGATGAGCACAGACAAAAGGATGCAGGATGGTAGGTCTCAGCCGGGATCCTAGACGCAGCCCAAGTCAGGAGTGAAGGTGGAAATGTCATGAGTGGGTTTGTCCCTAAGCACTAAGGCACTTAGGGCACCTCTGACCTGATGTGAGTCTTGCTTCTCATCAAACTCCACGGACACAAGTGGTGCAACCTCTAAGCTATAAGGGAGCTACAGGGAACCATGCATGTGTCACTTGCATTTATTTTTATTGATGCAATATTCACATAACATACAATTGAGCCTTTTAAACTATGAAATTCACTAGAATGCAGTAAATAAACAATGTCTCAATGACAACGTCTATGTAGTTTCAAGAAGGTTTTATAAGCCACCCCACCACACACACATAAAAAACAACAACACCAAACAGTCCCTCTCCCATCTGCACTCCTGGTCCTCCCCTGACAACCCAAACTGACTTCTATGTCAATGGGTTTCCTTCTCCTGGACATTTCGCATAAATGAAATCACACAACACATGATTTTTTGTGCCCGGTTTCTGTCCCTGAGCTGCATTATTATGAGGTTTTCCCACTATGGACCAGGTACCCGTCCTTTGTTCTTTATGGTTTAAACTAATCCCAGGGTTGTGAAGATACCTCATTTTGTTGGGATGGATGTGACCCAGCGTGAAGGGGTGTATAGATGTGAATCCGAACCAGCCATGTGAGATGGACCCTCATGTCACAGGGTGAGAACAGAAGGGCAGTGGAGGAGAGTCAGCGAGGACAGGGAGGGAGGGAGAGCGCCCAGGTGGGTGGAGGAGGACATGGACCACGTTCTCCTGCACCCAGACCTCACCTACCATGTCTACTCCCCTGGACATTCTTAACAGACAGTTTCCCCAACTATGGTCCCGACTTTACTTCAGCACCTCCTGGGATCCTCAGATGGCCTCCAAGGTTCCCCCACTCTGAATGGTGCATTGTTCCCTCTGTGTTCACATGCTGGCTGCATCGAGAGCTCTTCTGGTGTCATTCTGAGGTTGTTTCGAGCCTCAAAGAGCAGCACCCCAAGAACCAGCAGGATCAAGCCAGCCACAACAATCCGGATAAGATTCTCCACTGTGTAGTCTTGGGGATGGAAAAATAAGAATTGTGGGTAAAGAGGTCTCAGAGGTCAGGGCAGACCCTCATCTCCAGGATTTTGATGTTCAACCTGGGCTCCCACCTCCCCTTGACATCAGTGTCCCTCTGATGTCTGAACTCAGCACCTGCTCTGACTCACCATGATAAGAGTTAGCTGTGCCCAAGAACTGAGGATGAGTAAGAAATGGTTTCAGTTCAGAAATAACAAGAGTTGGGGGTTCTGTGTTCACTCTGAGAATCAAGACCCCATGAGCTTATTCCCCTATAGCTGAGAGATTCCATGTGTTCCACAGCTGGGGACCCAGGTTCCGTGGAGGAGGGGTTGGTGTCAGAGCCTCCTGGATCTTAGGAGCATGAGTTAATAAAAGAATCAATAGATGAGCAACTTCAAGTGACCCATGAGAGGAGGAACCTGGGTGAAGTGGAGTGAAGGAGACCCAGCCCAGACTTTCGCCCTTTCATGCTCATCTATTGATTCTTTTATTAACTCATTTATTTTACAATAACAAATACCTACAGTGGTGGATATATTTTCCAGATGAAAAATATGGGTATGTGGATGCTGATCATGTGATCATTTTATTTCAAAAGACAACAAACTTCAAAACCAAGAATGTCCTCAGTTTTGGTTCAAATTTAAGTCACAGAGAAAATCCCCCTCATTTTAATATTTACTTAGCACCAAAAGTAGGAAATTATGTCAGTCTGCTACACCATCTATATATATAAAAGCCTAAGCAACTAACACAACCGAGTGACCAGAACAACTGGTCGACCAGTCGTTATGATGTGCACTGACCACCAGGGGGCTAATGCTCAACGCAGGAGCTGCCCCCTGGTGGTCTATGCGCTTCCACAGGGGGAGCGCTGCTCAGTCAGAAGCCGAGGTCAAGGCTGCTGATGGCAGCTGTGGTGTCTGGAGCCTCTCCGAATCTGTGGCAAGGCTATTGAGCAGCTGTGGCAGGTGCAGCAGCTAGGATGAACATGGTGTGGCACCCAACACACGCTCAGGCTCCTTCCTGGCCACTTGCCACTTGGAGCACTGCTATATCCCATGAGGGGTCCCAGGTTGTGAGAGGGCACAGGCCAGACTGAGGGATCTCCCTTCCACCTGCACCCCCTCTGTGCCCGAATCCATGAACAGGGCCTCTAGTCTATAATAATAAAATCATACTATGCTAATTAGACCTGAAAGCTGAACAACCTTTCAGACATCCTTCTAGAACAGTGGTTCTCAACCTTCTGGCCTTTTAAATACAGTTCCTCATGACCCCAACCATAAAATTAGATTCATTGCTACTTCATACTGTAATTTTGCTACTGTTATGAATTGTAATGTAAATATCTGATATGCAGGATGGTCTTAGATGACCCCTGTGAAAGGGTTGTTCAACCCCCAAAGGGGTCGTGACCCACTGGTTGAGAAATGCTGTTCTAGACAAAGCTGTGGCAGCAGGGCTGAGGCAGAGGCAGTTAGGGGCATCAGGCAGGCAGACAGAGTGGTTAGGGGCATCAGGCAGGCAGGCAGGCGAGCAGATAGGAGCCAGTTGTCCCTGATTGCGAGAGGGATATTGGTCCTAAACTGGCAGTTGGACATCCCCCGAGGGGTCCAGGATTGTGAGAGGGTGCAGGCCAGGCCGAAGGACCCCTCCCACCCCACCCCCCATGCACGAATTTCGTGCACCCGGCCTCTAGTTTTCATATAAAACCCAAGATATAAACAGAAATTATGGACCTCTCCTCATTACAGTTATCATGCTATAACTCTAAATCCCAGCACCCACAATTCAGAAATGCACATGGATGATCAGTGTTACTCAGTTGGGTTAATATTTAAATGGTTCCCACCGAGAAGGCTTTGTAATGTGTGTCATGTGATTATAAGTCAGAGAAAAGATAATAATGGGGGGATGTGTATGTGGCAGAAAAAGAAAGCATTCCTAGTGAACCCTAATGAAACAGAAGAACAGATTGGAACAAAGAGGCCAATAGTGCCTTTGCTATAAAATGTAGAATTCTTAATGGGTTTGCCTTGACATAACTTTCTGTGTGAATTAAGCTGATTTCCAGAGGGGAAACTCTGGAAAATTTTAATCTCTCATTTCATTGTTTTAGGTGTGGAGTAAGAAAAATAGGTATCCAGGAGAAACCAAGATGGCGGCATAGGTAAACACGGGAGTTTGCTGCCTCGAACAACCACTTCAAAAATACAACTAAAAGACGGAACGGACATCATCCAGAACCACAGGAAAGCTGGCTGAGTGGAAGTTCTACAACTAGGAGGAAAGAGAAAAAGCATACCGAGGCTCAGAGGAGGCTCAGTGCTGAAGTAAAATACTAAGGTTTGGAGTGCATGCGGAGCGGGCTGGAGGCTGAGGGTGCGGTTGTCGTTTTCAATTGGGAGGGAGTCTCAGGCTCTGAGCTCCAGTTCCAGGAGAGTCTCTAAGGACCCACACTCATACGGGAGAAGCGGGACTGTCTGGCATCGCTCAGAACCCTAGGGCAGCTTTCTCTCCGTGGGGCTTGCAGCGACTACTGGAACACTGAGAAGCAGAGCCTCTGAGGGCAAGACTGAGAGCAGCCATAATTGCTAACCCCGCCCTGTTGATCCCCTGGGACCAGCCCCGACCAAGCCCTGCAGGGAGGCTTTTGCTGGATAGCCTCAGGCAAAGGCTAGATTAGCACCTCCCTAGAGATCCAGGAGCCAGGAAGCCCAGAGGTCAGAGTGGGACCATCCAGCTTGCAGCTCCATGGAACCATAAAAGACACACTCAGGGGGCAGACTCAGTGAGCACCAAAGCCCCATCGAAGCAAGTCTAGCGCCAGAGGGGTGTCTCCAGCACAGAAGTTCTACCACCGCAGACACAGCTGATTCTCACAGCCAATTGGCCTGGAGGTCAATTCCTCACAGTGATAACTACAACAATCAAGGCTTAACCACAACAAGACTGTGCACAAAGTCTACAAGGGGGTGCAACAAGAGTGTCTACCTCAGGTAATTGGGACACTTAGCACAAAAAGGCACTCTATCGACACAGCGAAGCATAAAAAATGCCGAGACAAGGAAACAGGACACAAACGACAGAATTGGAGGAAAGCAAACTGTTGGATATAGAGTTCAAAACCACACTTTTAAGGTCTTTAAAGAACTGTTTAGAAGCCGCCGATAAATTGAATAAGGCCCTCGAAAAGACTGGTGAGACCGCCAATAAATGTAGTGAGATCCTCGAAAAGACTGGTAAGACCGCCGATAAATGTAGTGAGATCCTCGAAAAGACTGGTAAGACCGCCAATAAATGTAGTGAGATCCTCAAGAAATCTAATGAGACCCTCGATGTTGTGATAAAGGACCAACTAGAAATTAAGCATACACTGACTGAAATAAAGAATATTATACAGACTCCCAACAGCAGACCAGAGGGTCGCAAGGATCAAGTCAAAGATTGGAAATACGAAGAAGCAAAAGACACCCAACAAGAAAGCAAAGTGAAAAAATAATCCGAAAATATGAAGATAGTGTAAGGAGCCTCTGGGACAGCTTCAAGCGGACCAACATCCGAATTATAGGGGTGCCAGAAGATGAGAGAGAGCAAGATATTGAAAACCTATTTGAAGAAATAATGACAGAAAACTTCCCCTACCTGGTGAAAGGAATAGACTTCCAAGTCCAGGAAGCACAGAGAACCCCAAACAAAAGGAATCCAAAGAGGACCACACCAAGACACATCATAATTAAAATGCCAAGAGCAAAAGACAAAGAGAGAATTCTAAAAGCAGCAAGAGAAAGAAAATCAGTTACCTACAAGGGAGTACCCATACGACTGTCAGCTGATTTCTCAACAGAAACTTTGCAGGCCAGAAGGGAATGGCAAGAAATATTCAAAGTGATGAATACCAAGAACCTACAACCAAGACTTCTTTATCCAGCAAAGCTATCATTCAGAAGTGAAGGCCAGATAAAGAGCTTCACAGATAAGAAAAAGCTAAAGGAGTTCATCACCACCAAACCAGTATTATATGAAATGCTGAAAGGTATCCTGTTAGAAGAGGAAGAAGAAGAAAAAGGTAAAGATACAAATTATGAACAACAAATACACATCTATCAACAAGTGAATCTAAAAATCAAGTGAATAAATAATCTGATGAACTGGTGATTGTAATAGAATCAGGGACATAGAAAGGGAATGGACTGACTATTCTTGGGGGAGGGAGAAAGGGGTGTGGGGGTGAGTGAAGAGATTAGACAACAATCGTGCACCTATGGATGAGGACAGTGGGTGGGGAGTGAGGGCAGAGGGTGGGGTTGGAACTGGGTGGAGGGGAGTTATGGGGGGAAAAATAGTAACTAATGTAATAATCTGAACAATAAAGTTTTAATTTAAAAAAAAAGAAAAATAGGTATGCAATTGGGAATAAAGAAGTGAAATTTCCTTGGCCTGGTGAGGATTATAATTTTATCATGATGTTGGAGGGATCAACTGAAAAACAGTCCACAGGGACAGAGTCTTTGGGAAGCTAACAAGTCAAGAAATAAATATGCCCAAACAAAGAGCTTTCCTGTATGCACTTACTACCATTTAGAAAATCTACAGGAATCACACCGCTTACTCACAAATTACAATATTAGGTGTGCAATTCTCTAAGTGGGCTGTGCATTTACTCAATTTTACAAATAGGTAGCATGCTTCTAAGGTTCATGCATGAAGCTTATTTGCAAATTTGTCTTCTTATAAAAGAAGACTTTATATAAACAAGAAGTTATTATTCATAAAAATGTATGAGTTTAATCTACTCCCATTGAAAAGAGGAACAGGATATTTATATTTCTATCTCGACTCCACAAAATGTAAGTTAAATTGTTAGCTTATAGAATGGAATAGGGCCTGAAGATTCTCTAAAAAGAGCCATAATAGACCCGTGTGCACAGAGACACTGAGCAGAGGGGAATGCACAGCGTCTGGGCAGGAAGCCCCAGTTCCCCATGAGCCCTGCAGGGTCCCTCCTTGTTCTCAGGTGAGCACTGAGGGCCTGGAGGCCTCCAGGTGAGCACAGGGGGCCGTGCAGTGTGGTGCCCACAGGCAGGATGCTTCTCTATAGGGGAGTATTTCGGGGCTGGGGCTACAGGGACCCAGATTCTGAGACGAAGACGTCAGGAGGTGAGTGGTGGTGGGGGTCTGTGTTCTCTGCTCAGTCTAATCATATTCCTGTTCATTTCACTCACATCTCACTCGCCCTCCCTACCCTTCATCTCTGCTGAGGTTCAGAAATGGGGTTCAGGAGAGGGAGGTCCTGTCTGTCCCTACTCTCTCATGGGCTGGATTCTGCTCTGTGGAACCTCCTCCACCTCCTTGTTTTTTACTGTCACCCACACTCCTAGGGACAGGGCCCTGAGCTGACTGAGCACAGAAAGGACAGGGTCAGGCTCCTCACCTGAGACCAGCAGCTCCAGGGGGTCACTGGGATGTGACAGTAGGTAGGGGGAGGTGCTGTGTGAGGCATAGCACCTGTAGGTCCCCCGGTGGCCTGAGGTCACAGAATTGAGGGTGAAGTTGGCCTGAGAGGGTGCAGACGTGTCCTGCAGACTGAGGTGCTGGGGAGGGTCCAGTGACCCCTCCCTGTGCAGGTGGAAGGTGTCCAACCAGATCTCAGACCCACACTGCAGGGTCACGGTCGCTCCCCAGGCCACTGAGGGTCCTGGCTGGGCTGAGAGGGAGGGTTTCCTGTACATTCCTGGGGAGAAGAGGGTTGTGATGTGTAGAGAGCCACCCCTCCCCTCACGCCCTTGACCCTGAGCTGAGGGACATTGTCCTTCTCCAGAGACACTGTCTGTGACCCCTCCCAGCTCCTCTCTGGCCTCTTGGTGAGGAAACTAGCCTTGTTGCTGGAGTCCTGTGGGATCCTCATATCCCAGGGCTCAGAGCCCCTCTCTTCATATAGAATATAGGCACTAGCCTGCAGAGACTCCTGACACCAGCTGGTCAAAGGGCTCCCCTTGGTGATGATGGGTCCTGAGTCAGCCTAGATGGAGAGTTTGGGGATGATTCCAGGAAAGAAATCAGACCTGAAAGACCTGGCACTCTAATGATGTCATGAATGAGCCAGTGATGCCATTTCATGAGCACCTACTGTGTGTGAGGCTCCTGCTGGGGTCTGTCACTCATCTCCTCTCACCTCATGCACCAGGGATGCTGAGCCCCACCACCCACTTCACTGAGCCTCAGAGAGCTTATCACATGCCCCAGGTCACCCACCCTGGAACGGCAGGGCTGGGACTAGAACGCAGGACTGTGAGTTCCCAGTGTTGTCCTCACGCTGCCCTCCCCCCCCCCCCCCCCCCGCAGAGAGACACCAGCTTCGTGCTCTGGGCTCCTCCTCTGCAGGGGCCTGTCCACATCTCATCTGGAACTGAGGGACCTTCCTCAGTACCTGCCCCCAGCACAGCAGGGAAAGGAGGGGAAGGGTGTGGTGTAAACTCTGAGTCTCTCCCGGGTCCATCTCCAACCTGCAGGCCCTGAAGCCCCTCGGGAAGGCTGGGCTGGGCTGGGGCTCTGCCTTTCTGAGCTCTGTGAGGCCATAAGTCACCTCATCTCCCAACAGCCTGTGAGCAGGATGGGACCAGAGGTGAGCAGACAGGAACTGGACACTCAGAGGAGAGAAGGGACCTCCCAGCCCCACAGCAGGAGCAGCAGAGCCAGGAGCTGAACCAGGGCTGATCCACCCTGTTCCCTCCTCTGAGCTGAGCCTGAGCTGAGGGATAGGACTGGGTACCAGGACCCTTGTCCTGCCTGTCCCTCCCTGTACAGTGTCACCGTCACTGAGACAGAGGGGACAGGCCCCATAACATCACGTCCTTGGGGCTTCCCTGTGAGGCCCCTCTCCCAGGAGGTCAGGGCCAGAACTGACAGGAAATCTAAGCTCTGGACAAGGATTCTCTCCTTTTACAGTTGGAGACACTGAGGACCAGACAGGGGAAGGGCATGTCCAAGTGAGAGACTTCAGAGGTTCCAGAACTGTCTCATGACTCAGCCCTTGTTCCCTACACGGAGGCACCCACCACATCCCCACAGAGACTCGCAATTCCCCTCTGTGGGCCTGATTCCCTGGGTTGGGGGAGGGGAAGGAGGGACCATTGCTCAGAGCTTTCTGGGATCTAGATGAAAGGTGAGGGGCAGGGTCTGCCCTCTCCCCACTTGAGCCTGACTCCACCTCCCCCAGCCTGAGCCCCAACAATTCCTTCAGCCATGACCTCCCCACTTGCCACCAGCCTCACTTCCCTCTCTAAGGCCTGACTCCATGTGAGGGGGGAGAGGTGAATCCAGGGAGACCCTGGAGGCCTGTGCTTCCCCTGAGATCTCTCCCTGACTCCCAGTCCCCCTGGGACACAAGCCTGTCCTTAGGTCTATGGGGGGTCAGTAGATCTTCTGAGAGACTCAGACATCCTGGGGTGGTCTGTCTCCATCTGAGCAAAGAGGACATATGTGTGCAGAGCTGGGGTCCCAGAGGGTGCTGGGAAGGAGAATAGGAGAGGTGGGAAGCCTGGGCTGACCCTGGAGTTCCCACCTCACTCGGACTTCTGCATCTGCCTGGGGTCCCCACACTAAGACCCTCTCACTGTCCACCTGAGACACCTTCTGGCAACAGAAGAGAGAGAGGGGTGAACAGGGGTAAGGCTGTGCTAAGGGAAAAATACTTTCTAAGTGACCATCTCTACAGCCATCTCACTCCCCTTTCAGCCCATAATTGTGCTGAGGACTGGACCCTGAGCTGACAAGCAGAAAGACAGGGTGAGGGGGCCTCACCTGAGACCAGGAGCTCCAGGGCATCGCTGGGGTGTGAGCACACCTGGGGCCTGTTCCTGTAACAGCCATAGCATCTGAACGTCCACCTGTGGCTGGGGGTCACGGGGCCCACAGAGAACAGGGCCTGGGACTGCCCACTGGGCTGTGGCTGTGAGTCCTGGGTCCAGGAGAGCCTGTGATCTCCTTCCTTAGTCAGAAGGAACCTGTCAAATCCCTGCCCTGAGCCACACTGGAGGGTCACGTTCCCTCCTGAGGTCACGACAGGGCTGGGCAGGGCTGAGAGGCTGGGTTTGCTGTAGGATCCTAGGAGAAGAGGAGGCAGCGTGTTAAATGGGCTCACACCTCCCTCATGACCCCCAGGGCTGGGCTGTGAGAGGGAGACACCCTGAGAGCAGACCCCCTTCCTGAGGGCAGAGCCTGAGGCTGGGACCCCTGAGTGTCCTCTCACCTGTCACCACCAGCTCCAGGAAGTCACTGTGCCCTGACCAGCCAGTGGGGCTGAGATAGTAACAGTGATACATCCCTGCATCACGCTCTGTCATGCGTGTGATGGAGAACTTGGCCTTGTCCCCAGGCTCCAGTGGCTTCTGTTCTTTCCATGGTGCTGGGCTTCCCTCTTTACAAATTATGTACTCCTTAGCCTTTCGTGTTCCCTGACAGCAGATGGTCATGGGGCTCCCGCTTGGGATCACAGGGCCAGGCTCAGCCCAGAGAGTGGGTTTGGGGAGGGTCTCTGGAAAGAATCAGAGGCTGAGTCACAGGACATTCCCACCCCTGGTCCCCAGGTCTCAGTCCCAGATGTCCCCCATCTGTCAGACAGATCTGCACCCCTTCCCCTATTGCCTGGGGGGTGGCCCATGTCCCCAGGGAGGAGTGGGACCTGGGACACCTGGGGAGACTCAGCTTCCTGAACTGGGGTTCTGAGGCCCACACTCAGCCCTGGAAGAGAGTCCCTGTGAGAGATTTGCCCTGAACCCTGAGCAGATCCCTCCTCCCCATGAGCCTCCTGTGTCCTGGGGTCCTGACAGACCAGGGGCCCCCTCCCCCTCCTCCCTTCTCACTGAGGCAGAGCAGGGCCTTGAGGGTGGGGGTCATGGCGTCTTCTCCCTGTGGCCTCAGCTGAGCAGATGGAGGAGACTGTGTGGCCAGCAGGATGGACAAACAGACTCACAGGTGGTGGTCACTTGCGTGCTGGCCCTGCCTGTCACGGGGTTGTCACGCCAGCAGCCTATGTCACCAGTGGTGTAATATAAACACTAGTATAGTCCTATGTGGGGTGAGTTCCAAGCTTCAGTGAGGAAACAGGCCTTATCGTTGGAGTCCTGTGGGATCCTCATATCCAAGGGGTCAGAGCACCTCTGTCTATACAGAAGGTAGACATTAGTGTGCAGAGACCAGTGACACCAGATGGTGACAGGACTCCCCTTGGTGACGACGGTGTCTCAGTCAGCCCAGATGGAAGGTTTGGAGACAATTCCAGGAAAGGAATCAGACATGAAAGACCTGGCAGCCTGTCTCCCCCTCATAATGTCCTGAATGAGTCAGTGACGCCATTTTATGAACGCCTACTGTGTGCGAGACTCCTGCTGGGGTCTCACTCATCTCCTCTCACCTCACAGCAGTCATGCGCCAGGGATGCTGACCCCACCACCCACTTCACTGAGGCTCAGAGAGGTTATCACGTGCCCCAGGTCACCCAGCCTGGACAGGGCAGGGCTGGGACTGGAACCCAGGACTGTGGGTTCCCTGTGCTGTCCTCACGCTGCCCCCCAGGGGGACACCAGCTTCCTGCTCTGGGCTCCTCCTCTGCAGGCGCCTGTCTATGTCTCCACTGGAGCTGAGGGTCCTTCTTCATTTCCCGCCCCCAGCACAGCAGGGACAGGGAGGGCCAGTGTGGGCTGGACTCTGGGTCTCTCCCTCATCCATCCCCACGCACAGGGCCCTAAAACCCCCTTTGGAGGGTTGGGCTGGGCTGGGGGCTCTGCCTTCCTGAGCTCTGTGAGGCCCTTCTGTCACCTCATCTCCCAGCAGTCTGTGAGCAGGATGGGACCAGGGATTACCAGACAGGAACCCGATACAGAGGAGAGAAGAGACCGCCCAGCCCCACAGCAGGAGCAGCAGAGCCAGGAGCTGAGCCAGGGCTGATCCACCCTGTTCCCTCCTCTGAGCTGAGCCTGAGCTGAGGGGTAGGACTGGACGCCCAGACCTTGTCTGCCTGTCCCTCCCTGTACAGTGCCACCGTCACTGAGACAGAGGGGACAGGCCCCATAACATCATATCCTGGGGGGGTCCCTGTGAGGCCCCTTTCCCAAGAGGTCAGGGCCAGAACTGACAGGAAATCTAAGCTCTGGACAAGGATTCTCTCCTTTACACTTAGAGACACTGAAGGCCAGACAGGGGAAGGGGTGTCCAAGTCAACAAATCCAGAGGAGCCTGAACCCCTTAACCCCCCATGGTTCAGCCCCTGTCCCCATGGAGGAAGCCACCACCTCCCCCAAGGACTTTCACCTACCCCTCTGTGGACCTGACTTAGAGCCTCCTGGGGATGAGGATGACAGGTGAGTGGTGGGGACTGCCTTCTCCCCACTAGAGCTCAGCACCCTCTCCCTGGCCTATGCCCCCACATACACCTCTGCCATGATAACCCCACCCATCACCTGCCTCAGACCCTGGGACTCCCAGCCTCCCTGGGACACAAGCCCGTCCTTGAGGATCTGGGTCGCTCGATCCCCTGACAGACTCTCAGGACTTGCTGGGTGGGCTGTGCTCCCTCTGAGCAGAGCTCCCCAGGACTCACCAGCTGGGGAGGTGGGCCCTGTGGGTGGGGGGCTGGGGCCTTCAGAGGGTCCTGGAAATGAGGATAGAAAGGGGTGAGGCTGGGCTCACTCTGGAGTCTCCAAATCACTCTGTCGCTTTTCCTACATCTGCTCGGTGACCCCCGAAGACACTCCCCCGCCCACTTAACAACTTCCCAACCCAGTTCATGGGGAGGAGTCAGCAAAAGTAAAAGGGTCTCTGAGGTCAGATCTCTGCTGGGTGACCAACACTCAGACCCTCACTCTCATCCAACCTCAGATGTCTCCTGGGGGCGGGACCCTGAGCTGCCTGTGCTCAGAGAGGAGGAGATCAGGGGCCGCTCACCTGAGACCGTTAGATCCAGGGGGTCACTAGGGTCAGACCACTCCTGGGGATTCTCCTCAAAATATCCATAGCATCTGAATGTCCATCTGTGACTAGGGGTCACAGGGCCCACAGGGAACAGGGCCTGGGACCGCCCACTGGGCTGTCGCTGTGAGTCCAGAGTCCAGGAGAGCCTGTGATCTCCTTCCTTAGTCAGAAGGAACCTGTCAGATATATGCAAGAAAATGAAACTAGACCACCAACTTACACCATACACAAGAATAAACTCAAAATGGATAAAGAACTTAAATGTACGACAGGAAACCATAAAAATTCTAGAAGAATACAAAGGCAACAAAATCTCAGACTTATGCCAAAACAATTTCTTCACTGATACAGCTCCTAGGGCAGTTGAAACTAAAGAGAAACTGAACAAATGGGACTACATCAAAATAAAAAGCTTCTGCACAGCAAAAGAAACCATCAACAAAACAACAAGAAAACCCACCTCATGGGAAAACATATTTGCCAACGTCATATCTGATAAGGGCTTAATCTCCAAAATTTATAGGGAACTCATACAACTTAACAAAAAGAAGATAAACAATCCAATCAAAAAATGGGCAAAGGATCTAAATAGACACCTTTCAAAAGAGGACATTCAGAAAGCCAAGAGACATATGAAAACATGCTCAAAGTCACTAATCATCCGAGAGATGCAAATCAAAACAACAATGAGGTACCATCTCACACCTGTCAGAATGGCCATCATCAACAAATCAACAAACGACAAGTGCTGGAGAGGATGTGGAGAAAAAGGAACACTTGTGCACTGCTGGTGGGAATGCAGACTGGTGCAGCCACTATGGAAGGCAGTATGGAGGTTCCTCAAAAAATTGGAAATGGAACTCCCATTTGACCCTGTGATCCCACTACTAGGAATATATCCCAAGAAACCAGAAACACCAATCAGAAAGGATATATGCACCCCGATGTTCATAGCAGCACAATTCACCATAGCTAAGATCTGGAAACAGCCTAAGTGCCCATCAGTAGATGAGTGGATTAGAAAACTGTGGTACATCTACACGATGGAATACTATGCTGCTGTTAAAAAGAAGGAACTCCTACCATTTGCAACAGCATGGATGGAACTGGAGAGCATTATGCTAAGTGAAACAAGCCAGTCAATGAAGGAAAAATACCACATGATCTCACTCATTCATGGATAATTAAGACCATTACAAACTTTTGAACAATAATAAATACAGTGGCAGAGCTGCCTCAAACTGATTGTCGGACTGCAGTGGGAAGGCCAGGGAGGGTTGGGGGACAGGAGGGAGGGGAGTAAGAGATCAACCGAAGGACTTGTATGCACCCATATAACCATAACTAATGGACATAAGACACTGGGGGGTAAGGGAGGGCAGGGGCTTGTCAAGGGCGGGGGGGGAAAAAGGACACTTATGTAATACCCTTTGTAATACTTTAAGCGAAAAAAAAAAAAAAAAGAAGGAACCTGTCAAATTTATCAACTGAGTCACACTGAAGGGTCACATTCCCTCCTGAGGTCAGGACGGCGCTGGGCAGGGCTGAGAGGCTGGGTTTGCTGTAGGATCCTAGGAGAGGAGGAGGCAGCATGTTAGATGGGGCTCACACCTCCCTTATGTCCTCCAGGGCTGGGCTGTATGAGGGAGACACCCTGAGAGCAGACTCCCTTCCTGAGGGCAGAGCCTGAGGCTGGGACCTCTGCGTGTCCTCTCACCTGTCACCACCAGCTCCAAGGAGTCACTGTGTTCTGACCAGCCAGCGGGGCTGAGGTAGTTACAGGTATATCTCTCTGTATACTTTCCTGTAATGAAGAACTTGACCCTCTCTCCAGGCTCCAGGGACTTCTGTCTGTTCAAGTATCTGCCACCTGCATACAGTCGGTACTCCTGAGCCTTCAGTGTCCCCTGACACCAGATGGTCACAGAGGTCCCCGAGTTTATCACAGGATCTGGCTCAGCCCAGATGGTGGGTTTGGGGAGGGTCCCTAAAAGGAAACCAGAGGCTGCTTTACAAAGACCTTCCCCTGCTCTCATCCCCCAGCTCAGCCCAAGACCCTCTCATCCCAGGACCTCTGTGCTCCCTCCTGAGCCCTAGGGGTGAAGGAAGAGGAGGGACATGGAGCCTGGGCAGGACTCACCTGCCTGTACACGGGTCCTCTGGTCCAGACTCAGCCCTAGAAGAGAGTCCCTGTGAGAGATTTGCATCCGGGCGTCTCAGCTGATTCCCTTCCCATCAGGGTCCGGTCCACTGCAGCTGCCAGAGCCTGGGGGAGAAGGATGGGCAGCCCCCCCTCCTACTCCCACTCCCTCTGACCACAACTGACCGAGGCAGAGAAGAGCAGAGAGGATGGATGCCATGGCGTCTGCTCTGAGGGCTCCTGTTCTGGAGATGGAGAAGGCCTGGACCTGAAGGACAGAGACACACAGGATGTGGTGAGTCAGGAGCTGCTGCCGCCTTCTGGGTTTACACAGCTGTGGATCCATAGCCAGGGGAGGGCCCCACCCTGGGCCTGGTTCTGCATCTCCCCAGGATGAGGCTCACAGGGAGTCCAGGCTTCAGAGGCTGGTCAACAGTGTCTGAGGTCTCACCTGATCCTCAGGGTCTCATGTGTCGGCTGGTCTGACTCCTGCTCAGAGAGGGCGAGATGCAGGATCTGGTTCTGACTTGGCCCCTGGGAGTCTGTCTCTAAACAGCCCAATAGGACACCCAACCACGGCTCTTGGGGGAGCTCATTTATGAAAGAACTAGAGGCCCAGTGCGTGAAATACACTCATGGGGGGAGGAGGGGTCCCTTAGCCCGGCCTGCACCGTCTCCAATCTGGGACTTTTCCAGGCATGTCCGACTGCCAGTTTAGGCCCGATCCCACCTAAACAGTCAGTCAGACATCCCTCTCACAATCCAGGACTGCTGGCTCCTAACTGCACACCTGACTGCCTGCCTGATCACCCCTAACCACCTCTGCCTGCCAGCCTAATCACCCCTAACTGCCCTCCCCTGCTGGCCTTGTCGCCCCTAACCACCTCTGCTTCAACCCCTGCCAATATGGTTTTGTCTGGAGGGGCTTCCAGTCTAATTAGCATGTTACCCTTTTATCAGTATAGATCTTCTGAGCAGATTCCCGGTGGCCTCAGCATTTCCATGACTTTCCCTGATTCAAGGGTCCTGGTAGGTTCACATTCGTGCCAATGCTTCATGTTTCCTGCCTTTTTAATTTTCATTATTCAGTGTAGGTATTGGTACCACCCTGTGGTTTGATGTACATTTATTTCTTCAATGATTTAAAAGGTCAGCACCTTTTTTAAAATAAATTTTTTCCATCCTCACCCCAGGATATTTTTCTTCCATTGATTTGTAAAGAGAGTGAAACTGAGAGAGACAGAGAGGAAAGAGAGGGAAACATTGGTGTCCGAGAGACATCAATTGGTTGCATCGGACATGAGGGTTGAGGAGCAAATCTGCAACCATTTCCCCCTATATTTGTGTGCTTGTGTCCTCTTGAAGAAAAAATTCTCTCTCACAGGTTAATAAGACAATTTGGTAAAAAGAAATAGTAATTGATTGACTTTTCATGTTTTGGTCTGTCGCCCATCTGGCATTGCTTATTGCAAATGCTGTGAGGCAGGTAAGATGTTCACCGTGTCCTAGAGACTCACCCACTGGCCCAGCGCCATGGGATGGAAAGACCATGACCTCCCCACTGAACGGTCCAGGTGACTGCACACGAGGGGTCTGACCTGGAGTCTTCCTTCTTCTCCTTTGGATGAGGTGTCTCTTCTTTTCAATTTCTCAAACCTCCACTGTCTCCATCTGCATTGAATGGCTGGTTTCATTTCCTCCATATCTCAGTCGAGAAGAATTCTCACCATCTTTGTGGGGAAGGCATTGGTATTGCTAAGACATCAAGGGAAAGAGTAGCCTGCTCAAGTGTCCTTCAACCATTCAGGATGTGGTTGCACCACTATTGATATTTAATGTGTGTCTGTGTGTGTTGCTGCCTTGGAACAGGACTCCCATGAATGTTGTTCTTCTCTGAGTCCTGATGAGTCTCCACAGTTTGAAAAAGAGAGTGACACCCGGCATCAGTGGTGCTCTGTAAGGGCAGAAATGACTCAGATGATTGGCCCCCAGGACATTGAGAGATCCCACTGCTCACAGAGACAAAAAGTCAGGTAGAACCTGTGTGAGACATAGGACCTGCGTCCCAGGGCCAAGAGGAGGCATTGAGCTTCCTGTGGAAGTAGATACATCTTGCACAGCCCCGAAGCTTCTCCCTCCCCCACCCCTGGGCTCACTGTCCTGAGAGCCCCTTGGTCTCCCCAGTCAACAAGGCAGGGAGGGAGGTCACCCCACAAGGCAGCTGTCATGTCCACCAATTTCCTGAGCTCTGAGCTCCACACCCTCACTCCCTTCTCCAGTTCACCCTCCACATCTGCCCTTGCAACTCCCTTTCAGAAGCTGTTTATGCGTAAAACCTTCCATGGCCCTCTCTGTCTTCAAGGTGAATCCACACTCTTCCTTCTGGACTCAAGGCTGATCATGATCATCCAGATGTGATCCTTCCCCCTCAGCTCTCATCTCTGCTTTCCTCAGACAGATGGTCACAGTGGCCCATGAACACACACATATCCACACACTCATACACACATGCACATTCATATACACACTCACACATTCGCTCACACACACACACAAGCGCACATAGTTTTTTATTTCATAGGTTTGATGTGTAATAGTTACATTATCATTTAATCTAAAACATTCGCTTCTGTTTTGATTCACACATTGATTATTGCAAAGTCTGTTGCTTTATTTCCAAAATGCAGGGAATACATTTTGGAAATAAATGTATGTTGTTTTAGTCTAGGAGGTTTGGAGAGGATGCATCTCTGTTTTGATGGGCTCACCGGGCCCATGTGGGGCGGGGAGGTTCATGGGATGAGTTTGGTTGAAGGAGGAGTTGGCCTCACTGGGACTGGAGAGTGTAGAGCAACCTGATCGTCAGCAGCATGGACTGCCGGGTGGAGATCCCTGGATGTGGCTGGAGACAGGGGGGACCTGTGGACAGGCTTTGTGCAGGGGATGGTCGGTGACAGGTATGTTTGGGACCATGAGAATGAAATACCTGAGCCGACAGTGAGGGTCTGGGGGAGGCCAGAAGGAGGCTGATGTGGTCACACCAATGAGCTGTCCTGGGTCTTCACCTGAGCTTGTCTGTGGGGAGAACTGGGTCACAGAAAGGAGAATCTGGAGCCAGAACAGTGGGATTGGTTCAGTGTGAGAGGGGGAGAGAGGGGAGAATGGAGGGCTCCTCCTCTCTCCACCTTGGCTGCCTGCAGGAGCCAATGGGGCTGTGCCAAGGTTGCTGACCCCAAGAGAAGAAGGAGGCCTGGGGGATGTTACAACACTGTCAACTCACCCACAGAGGCAACCAGCACCACCCTTGGGCCTGGGTGTGTGCTGCTGCTTCTCCCTATCACTTCCTCTCTCTGACTTTCTTGTCACTGTGAGCAGAGCTCCTGCTCTCTATCCCTCTCCATCAAACCTTCAGAGTCCTTTCTGCCTCCTCACCGACTCTTGTCCCCCAGACTGTACCTCTTTGTCTAATTCTGTTTATTCCATCTCTATGGTTTGGGTAGAAGAGCGTGTTGGAGACAATTCCCAGGTTGTAATCTCAAGACCTGGGGACACATTTATTGAACTTCTATTTTGAGCCAGTCTCTTCTCCTCTCCTTCTTTGCTTGTTGGGCAACATTGTGAAACCCCACCTCTGAGTTTGTTAGGAGGATCGGCAGTGTTGGAGACACGAAGAGCCTCAATCTGGTGTCATTTTCTTTCTTTCTTTTTTTTGTAGATATATATTATATTGATTTCAGAGAGGAAGGGAGAGGGAGAGATAGAAACATCAATGATGAGAGAGAATCATTGATCGGCTGCCTCCTGCAAGCCCCACTCTGGGGATGGAGCCCACATTCCAGGCATGTGCCCTGACCGGGAATCAAACCATGACCTTCTGGTTCATAGGTCGACTCTCAACCACTGAGCCATGTTGGCCGGAAATCTGGTGTCATTTTCTGACCTGATGAAGGCATGTGTATGAGAGACGTGTGGTGGGAAGGGCTATTTAGAATCCACAAGTGTGTCCCCCAAGCCTACAAGGTAAATCAGAAGCTGCAGTGCATCCTTGGTTGAATGGCAGATGAGCACAGACAAAAGGATGCAGGATGGTGGGTCTCAGCCGGGATTCTAGCCTCAGCCCAAGTCAGGAGTGAAGGTGGAAATTTCATGAGTGGGTTTGTCCCTAAGCACTAAAGCACTTAGGGCACCTCTGACCTGGTGGGAGTCCTGGTTCCAATAAAGTTCCACAGACACAAGTGGGGCAACCTCCAAGGTATGAGGGAGCTGAAGGGAACCACGCGTGTTTCACTTGCATTTATTGTTTTTGATGCAACATTCAAATAACATACAATTAAGTCTTTTAAAATATAAAATTAACTAGAATGTAATAAATACACAATGTCTCAATGACAACATCTATCTAGTTTCAAGAAGTATTTATAGCCAACTCCCCCAAAAAACACCCAACAGTCCATCTCCCATCTGTCCTCCTGGTCAACCCCAGACAAACCAATCTGATTTCTGTTTCTATGGGTTTCCTTCTCCTGGACATTTCGCATAAATGCAATCACACTACCCCTGACCTTATGTGTCCACTTTCTGTCACTGAGCTGCATTATTTTGACGTTCGCCCACAATGTACCAGGTATCCGTCCTTTGTTCTTTATGGTTTAAAAAATCCCAAGGTTGTGAAGATACCTCATTTTGTTGGGATGGATGGGATGGATGTGGCCCTGGATGAAAGGGTGTATAGATGTGAATCCGAACCAGCCATGTGGGATGGACCCTCATGTCACAGGGTGAGAACAGAATGGCACTGGAGGAGAGTGAGCAAGGACAGGAGGCAGGGAGAGCACCCCAGGTGGATGGAGGGGGCGTCCTTTACAGGGACATGGCCTACGTTCTCCTGCACCTAAACCTCACCTACCATGTCTTCTCCCCTGGACTTTCTCAGCAGACAGTTTCTCCAATTATGGTCCATATTCTCTTTCAGCACCTCCTGGGTTCATCAGATGGGCTCCAAGGCTCCCCCACTCTGAACGGTGCATGTCCCCTCTGTGTTCACATCCCGGCTGCACCATGGGTCCTTCTGGTGTCGTTTCGAGCCTGAAATAGCAGCACCCCAAGGACCACGAGGATCAAGCCAGCCGTGCCCATCCGGATGAGATTCTCCACTGTGCAGTCTTCGGGGAGGGAAGTAGGAATTGTGGACAAAGTGTTCACAGACGTCAGAGCAGACCAGAGAAATCCCAGGACCCTGGCTGTCCACACAGGAAACCCACCTCTCCTTGACAGGATATGACCCTCTATCGTGCCCCCACCCAGCCCCATAAGTGAGAGCTTCTCCCACTCAGTGATTTTGGGTTTGACCTATTTTATGATGGGCCCATGGTGTCAGCTGCTCCTGAGAATTATGAAATGAGAGTGTGAGGACTTGGGGAGACACAAAACTTCCTTCAAGGTTCTGTGCTCTCAGAGGCCCCAATTTTCAGATCATAAGTTTTACACAGTCCCTTAATGAGCCCTTTCTCTACACTGCCAGGTTCCCTGGTCTCCTCATTGGATTATTATTAGCCTGCCTTGATCTCTGAATTTGGAACCTGCACGGAGTCTCTTTGCAGCAGAGTTTGGCTGCCCACCATAGCTCAGTATTAATAAGAAAAGTGGTTTCAATACAGAAATTAAGTTGTATTGTTCAGTGTTTTGTCTGAAATATAAAACCCCATCATATTATTTCTTTATGGCTAAGAGATCCCCCTTATTCAAAACCTGGGGAGCAGGATTCTGTGGATGAGCATTAGAGTTAGGGGGTCTGGAACCTATTGTTTGGTGGAGCCCCCAGGGTCTCATTACAGGGCCCTGAGCTGACTGAGCATCGAAAGGAGTGGGTCAAGCCCTAGCTGGTTTGGTTCAGTGGATGGAGCGTTGGCCTGCGAACTGAAAGGTCCCAGGTTTGATTCCTGTCAAGGGCACATGCCAGGGTTGTGGACTTGCAGAAGGCAACCGATCCATGATTCTCTCTCATCATGGATTTTTCTATCTCTCTCCTTCTTCCTTCCTTTCTGAAATCAATAAAAATATTTTTTTAAAAAAAGAAAAGAAAAGAAAGAAGTGGATCAAGAATCCCTCACCTGAGAACAGGAGCTCCAGGGGGCTCACTGGGGAGTGACAGCAGGAAGGGGGAGGTGCTGTGTGAGCTGTAGCACCTGTAAATCCCCTCATGGGCTAAGGTCACAGGACTCATGGAGAACTCCGCCTGGTACTAGTGAGCTCAAAACTTGGATCTAAAAGCAGGGGATTGGCTGCCCCATCATTGGACAGAAGGAAAGTGTCCCTCAATCTGTATGACTGACAGAAGGGCCACGTTCTCTCCTACGGTGCCTGGTTGCATTGACAAGGGGGGTCTGTCAGGCAGGTGTCCTAGAGAGAGGGAGGGAGAGTGAGGGCTGCCTGCCCACATTGTTCTAACCTGAGAGTCACCAGGCCTCTCTCTGAAGACCCTCCTCTCTGTCTGTCTCTGTTTTCCCTAAGTCTATCCCTCTTGCTCCCATTCCATGGCTCATGCTGTCTCCTTCCCTGGAGAGCCCACAACCCTTGTCCTGGCTATCACCACCTGCGAACCAACCCCAACCCAGCCTGTGCAGAGTCTGGGTGTCTTAATAAAGCCACTAGATCCTCAACAACTATACAAGTTATTGGTATCTTTGATCAGATGTCCAGGGGGGCACTGAGGGCTGACCACTTAAAGAGAGGTTATATACACTGTAGCATCTGTAACGGCCCCCATGGGAGCTGCTCACAGTGTCCAGGGGGAAGTGGGCCTGAGAGAGCCCAGCCTGGGGCTGCAGGACAACCCTCTAGGGGAGGTCCCGTCCCCCCTCCTTGGACAGAGTGAATCTGTCATAGCCGACATCAGAATGAAACTAGAGGGTCAGGCTTTGGCCAGAGGCCACAATGGGGCTCTGCTGGGTCAGGAGGGAGGGCTTCCCAGAGACATATGGGAAGACCAGATGTGAATTACAGGAGCTGCTCCTCCCATAAACTCCTTCTCCTGTCCTGGCCCATAGGTGTCACTGTGTCTCTCACAGTGTCTCTGATGAAGAAGCCCCGAATCTTGCCATACCCCACCTCTCACAGGGGGCTCCCTTCTCAGCAAAGATACCAATAACCTGTCTGGTCTCTCAAAACATGGATGTGGTAGGGATGGGAATTTCTCACCTGAGACCAGGAGCTCCAGGGACTCACTGGGGTGTGACCACACCTGGGGCACCTTCTTGTAACAGCCATAGCATCTGAACGTCCACCTCTGAATGGAGGTCAGGGGGCCCAGAGGAAACAGGGCCTGGAACTGCCCACTGGGGTGTGGCTGAGAGTCCAGGGACCAGGCAAGCCTGTGTTCTCCTTCCTTAGTCAGAATGAATCCATCAAATCCTTGGCCTGAACCACACTGGAGGGTCACATTCCCTCCTGAGGTCATAAAAGGGCTGGGTAGGGCTGAGAGGCTGGGTTTGCTGTAGGATCCTAGCAGGAGAGGAGGCAGTGTGTTAAATAGGCTCACTCCTCCCTCATGTCCCCCAGGGCTGGGCTGTGAGAGGGAGACACCCTGAGAGCAGACCCCCTTCCTGAGGGCAGAGCTTGAAGCTGGGACCACTGAGGGCCTCTCACCTGTCACCACCAGCTCCAGGAAGTCGCTGGGCTCTGACCAGCCTGTGGGGCTGTGATAGTAACAGTAATATATCCCTGCAAAGTCCTGGTTCATCTGGTTGATGGACAACTTGGCCCTGTTCATGGGCTCCCATCGGGTCTGCGTGTTCCAAAGCAAACGTTTTCTTTCCTTATACAGATAGAACTTTTTGGCATCCAGGGTCCCCTGACACACGAGGGTCACAGGGCTCCCATACGGGATCATAGAGGCTGGCTCAGCCCAGAGGATGGGTTTGGAGAGGGTCTCTGGAAGAAAACCAGAAGCTGCATTACAAAGACCTTCCCTCCCTCATCTCTCAGAACAGACCTAAATACTCTCGTTGTATCACCTCATCCCAGCACCTCTGTGCTCCCTCCTGAGCCCCAGGGAATGACATGAGAGGAGGGACATGGAGCTGGGGAGGACTCACCTGCCTGCACACCGGTCCCTTGGTCCAGACTCAGACCTGGAAGAGAGTTCCTGTCAGAGTTTTCCACCCAGACGTCTGAGCTAATTTTCTTCCAATCAGGGCCCTGTCCACTTGAGCTGCCTGAGCTTGAGGTTCCACAAGAACAAGGGGGAATTTCCTGCCCATCCCCTCCTGCTGCTGGACTCCACAAGTGACCGAGGCAGAGAAGAGCAGAGAAGATGGACGTCATGGCTCTGAGGGCTCCTGCTCTGCAGATGGAGGAGGCCTGGGCCGGAAGGACCGAGACACACAGGATGTGGTGAGTCAGGGGCTGCTGCTGCCCTTCTGGGTTTTCACAGCTGCAGACCCACAGCCAGGAGATGGCCCCGCCCTGGGCCTGGCTCTGCTTCTCCCCAGGATGAGAGCTCAGGGGGATCCAGGCTCTCAGGAGGCAGCTCAGCAGTATCTGAGTTCTCACCTGATCCTCAGAGTCTCATCTGTCTGCAGGTCTGACTGACCTGGAGTCTTCCTTCTGCTCCTTTGGATGAGGCATCTCCGCTTTTCAATTTCTCAAACCTCCACCATCTTCACCTGCATTGTATGGCTGGTTTTGTCTCCTCCATATTTCAGTAGAGAAGAGAATTAACTGATATAACACAACTCTTTGTGTGTGTGTGTGTGTGTGTGTGTGTGTGATGAATGTCATTTTTTTCTGAATCCTGAAGAGTCTCCACAGCTTGAAGAGCAGAGTGAAACCCGGCCTCAAAGGTGCTCAGAAGAGGCAGAAATGACTCAAATGATTGACCCCCAAGAAATGGAGAGATCCCGCTGCTCACAGGCAGAAAATCAGATGTAACCTGTGTGAGACATAGGACCTGTGTCCCAGGGCCAGGAGGAGTCACTGAGCTTCCCTGTGGGAGCAGATGCATCGGGCACAGCCCCCAGGCTCCTCCCTCCCCCACCCCTGGGCTCACTTTCCTGAGGGCCCCTTGGTGTCCCAAAGTCAACAAGGCAGGGAGGGAGGTCTCCTTCACACCCCGCAAGGCAGCCGTCATGTCCACCACCTTCCTGAGCTCTTAGCTCCCTTCTCCAGTTCACCCTCCACATAGGAATCTAACCTCATTTCAGAATCTGTCCATTTTCTGCTCAAAATCCTTCCATGATCCTCCCTGAATTGAGGGTAAATCCAGACTCTTCTTTCTGAACTGAAAGGTGTTTATGATCATCCCGATGAGACCCTCCAACCTCAGCTCTGACCTCTGTTTCCACCCAATCAGACAAGTACAATTACCCAATGAACACACACACACACACACAAGTCCATATAAGCCATTTATGGAACATTGCTTTACACACAATATTATAATTTAACTAGAGGCCCAGTGCATGAAATTTATGCACGGGAGGGGGAGGGAGTCCCTCAGCCCAGCCTGCACCCTCTTCAATCAGGGACCCCCTCAGGGGGATGTCCAACTGCTGGTTTAGGCAATCAGCCGGCAGTCAAACATCCCTCTCACAATCCAGGACCACTGGCTCCTAACTGCTCACCTGCCTGTCTGCTCTCCCCTGCCGACCTGGTCGCCCCTAACTGCTTTCCCTTGCTGGACTCTGCCTCAGCCCCCACCATGGTGGCTTTGTCCAGAAGGATGTCCGGAAGGATGTCTGGAAGATATCCAGTCTAATTAGCATATTACCCTTTTATTAGTATAGATAACTGTTGATATTTTATTTAGAAATATTGCACTTTTCTAGTTTATTTGTAATAAGTGGCACATAGGATTTTATAAGATGATCTGACTAAACAGTTTGCTTCTTACCAGTATATATTCCTTTTGTGTTAAAGATATCACACCATGCCCTTGTTTGGTGATCACCACACCCATGACCAGCCACCACCTCCCTCTCTCTTCCTCCCTTTCAGATAGTCTGTATGTCTCCAGGGGCTCTAAAATGTTCTTTCTTCTCTAAAATGAACACATTTCACTTACTCAAACAGCCGTTCCTTCAAACACAGCCTAGACATGGTCTAGTCCAATTCTCATACTTTATAAATTTCTCCTTTGTAAACAATGAATTACAACATTAGCCTTAGAATGCCCTAGTCTACTAATCAGAGTTCTCGAAATACAGAAAATGGGTCACCTGGATCAAGGATATATTTCTGTTCTTGGTACAAGTACTCGGCAGGTGGTAGGTGAGCAGTAAATACTTGTTTATGGATGAGTCAAAGGCAGAAAGAGAATTCCCTTTGGGGGCAAATGAGGACCCAGGTAGTGAGCTGCAGGTAGAGCCAGCCTGTTAAGGGTGGATTCAGGATGAGAACATGGGTCCTGTCCTCTCTGAGAAGGAGGTTAGACCAGGCAGAGGGCCCTGTGAGTCAGAAGAGACCCCAGATCTGGGCTGAGAGTCTCCAGACGCCTCATCATGGAAAAACTCTGACCCAGGCCTGGGGGGAGGGAAGGTGGTCTGCTTGCTGTGGGTTCACAGCTCTGAGGTCCCGGAAGGACAGCAGCAGATTTTGACCCACCACATCCTGTGCATCTCTGTCCTTCAGGCCCAGGCCTCCTCCTACTGCAGAGCAAAAGCCTCAGAGCAGACGCCATGATGTCCACCCTCTTTGCTGTAGTCTGCCTCGGTCAGTTGTGGACATGGGAAGGGGGAGTAAGAGGGGAAGATGCATTCTATTGTTCATGGGGAACCTCAGGCTCAGGCAGCTCGAGTGGACAGGGCCTGATGGGAAGGGAATCAGCTCAGACATCTGGGTGCAAACCTCTCACAGACACTCTCTTCCAGGGCTGAGTCTGGGCCAGATCATCCACGTGCAGGCAGGTGAGTCCTCCCCAGGCTTCATGTTCCACCTGTCACTTCACCCCTGGAGCTTAGGTGGGAGCACAGAGGTCCTGGATGAGCTGGGAGATGGGGATTTTGGAATGTCTGTGTAATGTACCCTCTGCTTTCCCTCCAGGGACCCTCTCCAAAGCCACCATGTGGGCTGAGCCAGGCCCTGTGATCCCTTATGGGAGCCCCGTGACCCTCTGGTGTCAGGGGACCCTGGAAGCCCAGGAGTTCTGTATGTATAGACAACAAAAACGTGTGCTTTGGAAAACACAGACTAAGTGGAATCCCAGAGACAAGGTCAAGCTCTCCATCACACACATGACAGAGCATGATGCAGGGAGATACTACTGTTACTATATCACATTCACAGGCTGGTCAGGGCACAGTGACTTCCTGGAGCTGGTGGTGACAGGTGAGAGCACACTCAGGGGTCCCAACCTCAGGCTCTGCCCTCAGGAGGGGGGTCTGCTCTCAGGGTGTCTCCCTCTCACAGCCTAGCCCTTGGTGGTGTGACAGAGGTATGAGCCCATCTAAGATGCTGCCTCCTCCTCTCCTAGGATCCTACAGCAAACCCAGCCTCTCAGCCCTGCCCAGCCCTGTCATGACCTCAGGAGGGAACGTGGCCCTCCAGTGTGGCTCAGGGCAGGGATTTGGCAGGTTCATTCTGACTAAGGAAGGAGATCACAGGCTCTCCTGGACCCTGGACTCACAGCGACAGTCCAGTGGGCAGTTCCAGGCTCTGTTCCATGTGGGCCCTGTGACCCGCAGCCACAGGTGGATGTTCAGATGCTATGGCTATTACAGGGACAGGCCCCATGTGTGGTCATATCCCAGTGACCTCCTGGAGCTCCTGGTCTCAGGTGAGTCCAATTATTGTCTCATCATGGATTGAGGCACCAAACACTTTATTGGCATCTTTGCTGTGAGGGGAGCCCTATGGAAAGGATGGGGTGAAGGAACACAGGGGTCCATGGATCAGAGACACAGAGAGAGACAGTGAGAACTGGGGGCCAGGACAGTAGAAGGGGTTTATGGGAGGAGTAACCCCTGTAATTCACGTTTGATCTCCCCAGGTGAGTCTGGGAAGCCCTTCCTCCTGAGCCAGCAGGGCCCCATTGTGGCCTCTGGACAGAGCCTGACCCTCCAGTGTCGCTCTGATGTTGGCTATGACAGATTCGCTCTGTCCAAGGAGGGGGGACGGGACCTCCCCCAGAGCCTTGTCCTGCAGCCCCAGGCTGGGCTCTCTCAGGCCCACTTCCCCCTGGGCACTGTGAGCAGCTCCCACGGGGGCCGGTACAGATGCTACAGTGGATACAACCTGTCCTCTGAGTGGTCGGCCCCCAGTGACCCCCTGAATATCTTCGTGGCAGGTGAGGAGCCGGTGGGTTCAGTCAGGGACCCTGACTCTGAACAGGCCCTGCTGGGGGTCTCAGGTGGTGAGGCCAGAATGAAAGTGCAGCCACCAGGGAGGGAGAAAGACAGACAGTGAGGAGAGGGGGAAACTCAGAGAAACAGAGACAAAAGAGAGGAGGGTCCTCAGGGAAAGGCCTGGTGACTCTCAGGTCCGAACAAGGTGGGCAGGCAGCCCTAATCCCTCCCTCTCTCTAGGACACCTTCCTGACAGACCATCTCTATCAGTGGTGATGCACATAGGCCTCAGGGTGGCATCTGAAGGAAAGGTGACCCTGCTGTGTCAGTCACAGAGCCCAAGGGACACTTTCCTTCTGTCCAAGGAGGGGGCAGCCGATCCCCGGCTTCGTCTGAGAGCAAAGCATCCAGCTCAGCAGTTCCAGGCAGAGTTCTCCATGAGCCCTGTGACCTCAGCCCACGGGGGCACCTACAGGTGCTACAGCTCACTCAGCACCTCCCCCTTCCTGCTGTCACTCCCCAGTGAGCCCCTGGTGCTCCTGGTCTCTGTTGAGGAGCCTCTGAGCCAGTCTGCTGAGCTGTCAGCTCAAGGTCCTGTTCCCAGAAGAATTATGGGCTAAAAGTGAGGGAGAGCCTCTAGAGATGGTCACCCAGAGGAGATCTGCCCCACAGACACCCTGCTACCTTTGTACGTCCCTGCCCTTTACCTGGGTCTAGAAGGTGCCAGGTGAGCAGCACTTCGGCCCTGACTGGGCCACAGCACAGACGTAGGAGAAAAGCCTGAGTTTGGGGGGTCCCAGAGTACAACCAGATCTTCCCCTCCTTCTGTCCTCATGTTGGACTCACTATGAACCCCGCCCGCCCCCCCACCCACAGGACCGCTGTCCACAACTCATGAGTTACTGTGGTTTTTTGCTCTGAGGGAGCTCAGAGGCCCAACTCTGAGTTCAGACCAGGCAGAGAGTCCCAGGAGTCAGAAGATACCTCAGATCTCAAGGACAAACAGGCTAAGTCCTAGGAGAGCTGGGACTCAGGGAGGGATTTCATGGAACCACCAGGGCCAGGAGCTCGAGGACTCCCTCCTTCCCAGCCATAGGGTCAGGCCTGCAGAGGGGTAAGTGAGGGCGAGGACAGGAGGGCTGGTCATGGCAGAGGGAGAGGTTGGGGCTCAGGCTGAGGAGGAGAAGCTGGGCTCAAGTGGGGGAAAGGCAGCACCAAACCCTCATACTACATTCTGATCCCCAGGAGGCTCTAAGGATCCTCCACTCCCCACCACAGCATTGGGCCAACAGACGGGTAAGTGAGGGTCTCTGTGGGGAGGTGGTGGTGTCTCCATGGGGAACAGGGGCTGAGTCATGTGGGGGTTCAGGCACCTGTGGAGGTGCTGACTTGGACCTCAGTGGCTCCAGGTGTAAAAGGAGAGAATCGTGGCTCAGAGCTTACATTTCCTTTCAGTTCTGGGTCTGCGCTCCTAAGAGAGGGGACCTCACAGTGAACCCCCAGGAAGTGGCATTATTGGGCCTGTACTCTCTGTAGCAGTGACAGTGTCACTATAATTATAATCAAAAGTCAGAGACACAAAGAGCCAGTTGAGGTGGAGGAACTAAAAGGTAGACCCAGCCCTTCACTCCTTCACGTTCCTGATCTCAAGACACAATGAAGCCCCAGATGTTCCTCTTTGCATCCTAGTTACATACAAGACAAGACACCAAAGGTGCACACCTCAAGGGGTTGAGATGGACATTATTAGTTTGGGGACTCCTTGGAGATCAGAGAAGAGATACCTTAAGCATTCCCACACCTCCTCACCCCACACTGTGTGTGTTTGGTTCTCAGGAGCAGCTGATCCCCTGGGACCATCGCAGAACAAGTCAGACTCCAAGGCAGGTGAGTGTGGGAAATTCTCAGTGATGGGGCTGAGTGCAGAGGGTCACATCCAGTCAATGGAAGTCAGATGACCTGGATACACACCTAGGGATGCTGGGCTGGTTTGATATTACCCTGATCTCTGTGACCTCTCTGTCCACAACCTCCAGCCTCAACCCCCCAAGACTACACAGTGGGGAATCTCATCCGGATGGGCGTGGCTGGCATGGTCCTGGTGGTCATTGGGGTGTTGCTGTATCAGGATTGGCACCGTCAGAGAAGACCCCACGGTGCAGCTGGGACGTAAACGCAAAAGACAACAAACCCACCATCCAGCGAGGCAGAACCTTGGAAATGGATCTGACGCTACCAAGAGGTTCTGGAGGATCACTGGGTCATAAGGCAGCTCCATTTTAATATTTTTGAGAAAAATCCATACTGATTTCCACAGTGGCTGCACCAGTCTGCATTCCCACCAGCAATGCACTAGGATTTCTTTTTCTCCACATCCTCACCAGCATTTGTTGTTCGTTGATGTGTTGATGGTAGCCATTCTGGCAGGTGTAAGGTTGTACCTCATTGTCATTTTAATTTGTATGTCTGATGATTTATGACATTTAGCATTTTTTCATGTACCTCTTGGCCATGTGTATGTCCTCTTTGGATAAGTGTCTACTCAGGCCCTCTGCTCCTGTTTTATTTGGATTATTTGTCTTCGTTTTGTTGAGTTATATAAGATCTTTATGTATTTTGGAAATTATCCCCTTATCAGACGTATCATTGGCAAACATCTTCTCCCATACAGTGGGATCCCTCTTCATTTTTGATGCTGGTTTCCTTTGCTGTGCAGAAGCCTCTTACTTTGATGTCATCCCATTTATTTATTTTGTCCTTTGTTTCTAGAAAGAAACCAGAAACACTCATCAGAAAGAATATATGCAATATGCACCCCTATGTTCATAGCAGCGTTATTTACAACTGCCCAAGAGCCCATCAGTAGATGAGTGGATAAAAAAGCTGTGGTACATTTACACGATAGAATGTTATACAACTGTAAAAATATAAATAAAGGAACTCTTAGCCTTTGAGACAACATGGAGATTCCTGGAGATTATTATGCTAAGTGAAATCAGCCAGCCAGAGAAAGGCAAATATCACATGTTGTCTCTTATATGTGGAATCTAATGAACAAAATAAATGACAAACAATATGGGTCCAGAGGCATGGATGCATGTAACAGACTGATAGATCTCAGAGGGAAGGGGGAAGAGGCAGTAAGAGATTAACCTAAGGACTTATATGCATATAGACACAGACAATAGGGTGGTGAAGGTATGGGTGGGCAAGGAAGCGGATGGAGGGGAGCAATGGGGAAGTGAACACAAGGGAACAATGCACGGTTCAGAGAGGGGGAGCCTTGGAGCCCATCTGATGATCCCAGGAGATGCTGGGGACCAGCAGTTGTGGAAACCATCTGCTGAGTGTGTCCCGGAGAGTAGATGTGGTTTGGGTGCAGGAAATGTCTGGGTGTGAGTTCCCAGTACAGGACTCTTCCCCGCATTGAAAATGTATTTTCTCTCACTATCTTGGTTGACTTTCTGTGACAAACCCCCTTCTTTTCCCACTCCTGTGACTTGGGGGTCCATCCACATGGCTGGTGTGGGTCCCCACATCTAGCACCTCATGCTCTCCCCCAGTGTTATGTAATAAAATATTCTTTATTTTATTTTATTGGGGTGACATTAGTCAACATGAACAAATAGGTTTCATGTGCGGATTACTAATTTACAAAATCTGTATATAGGCCCATGTGCCCACCACCCAAAGTCAAATCTTCTCCCGTCACCTCATATTAGGACCCCTTTGTTCCCTCACCCCCCCTCCCTCTGGCAACCACCGCCCTGCTGTTTGTGTACATAAGTTTCAGTTCTATATTCCATTCATGAGTTAAATCGTATAGTTCTTAGCTTTTTCTGTCTGACTTATTTCACTTCACATAACGTTCTCAAGGTCCATCCATGTTGTTGTAAATGACACTATTTAATCCTTTCTTAAGGCCATGTAGTACTCCATTGTGTGTATATACCACATCTTTATTCAGTCCTCTACCACAGGGCACTTGGGCTGTTTCCAAGTCCTGGCCACCGTGAATAAGGCTTCAGTGAACATAGGGGTGCATAGATCTTGCGTATAAATGATTTTGAGTTTTTCGGGCATATACCCAGGAGTGGGGTTATTGGGTCATATGGTAGCTCTATTTTTAATCTTTTGAGGGATCACCAGACTGCTTTCCATAGTGGTTGTACCAGTCTACATTCCCACCATCAGTGAATGAGGGTTCCCTTTTTTCCACAACCTCTCCAACACTTCTTGTTGCTTGTCTTGTTGATAATGGCTACTCTAACTGGTGTCAGGTAGTATCTCATTGTAGTTTCAATTTGCATTTCCCTGATTGCCAGTGAGGTGGAACATCTTTTCATATATCTATTGGCTATTTGTATGTCTTCTTGGGACAGGTGTTATTTTCAGGCCCTCTGCCTACTTTTTCATTGGATTATTTGTTTGTTTGGTGTTGAGTTTCATGAGCCCTTTATATGAATATTTTGGAAATTAAACCCTTGTCGGAGCTACTGTTTGCAAATATCTCCCATCTGGTTGGCTGCCTGTTTGTTTTGTTGTCCATTTCTTTTGCTGTGCAGAAGCTCTTCAATTTGATATAGTCCCATTCATTTCTTTTTCCTTTACCTCCCTTGCCTTTGGGGTCAAGTCCACAAAATATTCTCTACCACCCAGGCTCATAAGTTTGGTGCCTATATGTTTTTCTATGTGCCTTATAGTTTCGGGTCTTATGTTTAAGTTTTTGTTCCATTTTGAATTGATTTTTGTACATGGGGACAAACTGCAACTCCTCTGAGTTTGACATTTTTTAGATTCCACATGTAAGCGAGAACATATATTATTTGTCTCCCTCTGTCCAATTTATCTCACTTAACATAATGCCCTAAAGCTTCTTCCATATTGTCACAAATGTCAAGATATATCTGGTTTTTTTTCCTGGCCAGATAATTTTTCTATTCTGTATGTGCCCAAAAAATAATAAACACCAACATACAAAGCATTCTAAAAATGAATATTTTCAGAGCAACACAGCACCAGGCTGTCTCTTCAAACATTAATGAGTTGAATCCAAGTGGTGACATTTCTGGAGAAATGGCACAGTTGGTATCTGATGAAAACAGGAAAGGTGCGGGATCCAAAGTGGGTATGAGGCATCTTTTTAAATTTATCTTTTCTAGGTTTGTATCTAATTCTGCCCAATTATTAAGTTATTGGATCCAGGTAAAGTCCTGTGAACTGAAGAGATGAAGACTCAATAATGTTCATCTGATAATGTGATGATAAAAAATAAAAAACATCTTGCCCGGCCGGCATGACTCAGTGGTTGAGCATCGACTTAGGAACCAGGAGGTCATGGTTTGATTCCTGGTCAGGGCACATGCCTGAGTTGTGGCTTGATCTGAGTGGGGGGGCTGCAGGAGGCAACTGATCAGTGATTCTCTCTCATCATTGATGTTTCTACCTCTTTCTCTCTCTCTCTCTCTTCCTCTCTGACATCAATAAAAAACATTAAAAATAAAATAAAGAACATCTTATTATGTAAAAATATGCAGATGTATTATAGAATTGTACACTTGAAACTTATATAATTTATTAAACAATGTCACCCCAATATGTGTAAATTTTTTAAACAACAACAACAAAAAGGTATAAGAGAGTATGAGCTTTTATTTTTTTTAAAATATATTTTATTGATTTTTTACAGAGAGGAAGGGAGAGAGATAGAGAGTTAGAAACATCGATGAGAGAGAAACATCGACCAGCTGCCTCCTGCACATGTCCTACTGGGGATGTGCCCGCAACCCAGGTACATGCCCTTGACCGGAATCGAACCTGGGACCCTTGAGTCCGCAGGCCGATGCTCTATCCACTGAGCCAAACCGGTTTTGGCGAGTATGAGCTTTTAGATGTGTGGACCCAAACCAGTCATGTGGAATAAACACTCACATATTGGGGTAAGAAAAAAAAAAGGGGGCCATCAGAGAAATTAAATCTCGGTATAAAGAGAAAATAGCACTGTTTCTGGAGATGCAAGGATGGTTCAATATTCACAAATTAATAAATTAATAAACATAATACACCACATAAACAACATGAAGGATAAAAATCACATGATCATATCAATAGAATCAGAAAAAGCATTCAACAAAATCCAGCACCCACTGATGATAAAATTTAAAAAAAAAACTCTCAGCAAAGTGAGAATGGAGAATTACATGTACCTGGCCAATTTTCCCAACACCATTTATTAATGTTCAAGATATTAAAAATGGAACTTCCATTCAACCATTCCATTCTTTCACAAATCTGTTTTTAGACCTCACAAATCCCTTCCCTTACCCCCAGCTTGAACTAGACTCCTACCTCTCATTTTTCATCTCTACATGTGTTTGTGACTGACCATGGGTAGACGATGAGTATGTAACAAATCCATATAAGCTGTTTAGCTAACATTTAACACACAATATTAGAATTTAATTACTGTTGATATCTTATTTTTATTGACAAATATTGTACTTCTCTAGTTTATTGGTAATACGTGGCACATAGGATTTTATAAGACAATCTGATGAAACAGATTGCTTCTTATATATTCCCTTTCAGACCGTCTGTATGTGTCCAGGGGTCTCAAGAACGTTCTTTCCTCTCTAGAATGTTCTCACTCCACCTCTTAGGTCTCCACCTACTCACACAGCCGATCCTTCAAACACAGTCTAGACATGGTCCCCGGCTGTTATCATATTTTTTTAATTTTCTCCTTTGTAAACGATGAATTACAACATTAGCCTTAGAACACCCGAGCCTACTAATTAGAGTTCTCAAAATACAAGAAACGGATCTCCTGCATCACAGATGTATTTCTGGTACCTGGATAAATTCCTAGCAGGTGATTAGTAAATACTTGTTTATGGACCCATCAAGGACAGAAAGAGAATTCTTTTTGTGTGAGGCTGAGAAACAGGTAGTGAGATGCATATAGAGCCAGCCTGTTGAGGGTGGACTCAGGATGAGAACCTGGGTCCTGCCCTCTCTGAGCAGGAGCTCGGACCAGGCAGAGAGTCCTGGGAGTCATAAAAGACCCCTGATCTGGGCTGAGAGTCTACAATGGCCTATAGTCCTCCTGAGTTCTCATCATGGAAAAACCCACACCCAGGCCCAGGGTGGGGTGGTCTTCTTGCTGTGGGTTCACAGCTCTGAGAGCCCGGAAGGGTGGCAGCAACTCCTGACCCACCACATCCTGTGTGTCTCTGTCCTTCAGGCCCAGGCCTCCTCCATCTGCAGAGCAGGAGCCCTCAGAGCAGACACCATGATGTCCATCCTCTCTGTTCTTCTCTGTCTCGGTCAGTTGTGGACACGGGGAGGGGGAGGAGGAGGGGACAGGGTGGCTATAAACCTTGTTCATAGGGAACCTCAGGCTCAGGCAGCTCGAGTAGATGGGGCCATGAGAAGAGAGAATGAGCTACAACGCCCAGGTGCAAACCTCTCACAGACACCCTCTTCCAGGGCTGAGTCTGGACCAGAGAACCTGTGTGCAGGCAGGTGAGTCCTCCCTAGGCTCCAGGTCCCTCCTCTTACTTCACCCCTGGGGCTCAGGAGGGAGCACAGAGGTCCTGGGCTGAGCTGGGGGATGAGGGTGGGGAAGGGCTTTGTAATGCAGCTTCTGGTTTCCTTCCAGGGACCCTCCCCAAACCCACCCTCTTGGCTGAGCCAGGCCCTGTGATCCCTTATGGGAGCCCTGTGACCCTCTGGTGTGAGGGGACCCTGGAGGCCCGGATGTTTCATCTCTACAAGGAAGGAAAACAGATGGATTGGAACACACCAAGCCAATGGAAGCCCACGAACAAGGGCAAATTCTCCATCACACACATGGCAGAGCATGATGCAGGGAGATATCACTGTAACTACCTCAGCCCCACTGGCTGGACAGAGCACAGTGACCCCCTGGAGTTGGTGGTGACAGGTGAGAAGACACCCATGGGTCCCAGCCTCAGGCCCTGCCCTCAGGAAGGGGGTCTGCTCTCAGGGTGTCTCCCTCTCATAGTCCTGCCCTGGGGAATATGAGGTCCATTTAACATACAGTCTCTGTCTCTCCTAGGATACTACCAAGAACCCAGCCTCTCAGCCCTGCCCAGCCCTGTCGTGACCTCAGGGGGAAATGTGACCCTTGAGTGTAGCTCATGGCAGGGATTTCACAGGTTCATTCTGACTAAGGAAGGAGATCACGGGCTCTCCTGGATGCAGGACACACAGCCACAGCCCAGAGAAACATCACGGGCCAAGTTCTCTGTGGGCCCTGTGACCCCCAGCCACCGGTGGACATTCAGATGCTATGGCTGTTACAGAGAGAGCCTGCAGGTGTGGTCACCACCCAGTGATGCCCTGGAGCTCCTGGTCCCAGGTGAGTCCCGTTATTGTCTCACCCAAGGATTGAGGCAGCAATCACATTACTGGGATCCTTGCTCTGAGGGGAGCCCCATGGGAGAGGGTGGGGTGAGTGGAGCAAAGGGGCTCATGAGTCAGAAACATAGCAACAGTGAGACCTGGATGCCAGGATGGGAGAAGGAGGCTTATGGGAGGAGCAGCCCCTGTAACTCATGTCTGCTCTCCCCAGGTGAGTCTGGGAAGCCCTCCCTCCTGACCCAGCAGGGCCCCATCGTGGCCTCTGGACAGAGCCTGACCCTCCAGTGTAGCTCTGATGTTGGCTATGACAGATTCGCTCTGCACAAGATGGAGGGACGGGACCTCCTCCAGACTCTTGTACAGCAGCCCCAGGCTGGGCTCTCTCAAGCCAACTTCCTTCTGGACACTGAGAGCAGCTCCCACGGGGGCCGGTACAGATGCTATGGTAGATACAAACTCTCCTCCAAGTGGTCAGCCCCCAGTGACCCCCTGGACATCCTGGTGGCAGGTGAGGAGCCAGTGGGTTCAATCAGGGACCCAGACTGCACAGGCTCTACAGGGGTCCCAGGTGGTGAGGCTAGAATGAAGGTGCAGGGCCCCAGGGAGGGAGAGAAATAGAGTGAGGCAGGTTGGTGGAAGGGGAGAGGGGTAGACTCAGAGAAACAGAGACAGACAGAGAGGAGGGTCCTCAGAGAGAGGCCTGGTGTCTCTCAGGGCAGAACAAGGTGGGCAGGCAGCCCTCACCCTCCCTCCCTCTCTCTAGGACACCTGCCTGACAGGCCCTCCCTCTCGGTGCAGCCAGGCCCCAGGGTGGCCTCAGGAGACAATGTGACCCTGCTGTGTCAGTCACAGAGCCCGAGGGACACGTTCCTTCTGTCCAAAGAGGGGGCAGCTGTTGCCCCCCTGGGTCTGAGATCAAAGCACCGAGCTCAGCAGTTCCAGGCAGAGTTCCCCATGAGTCCTGTGACCTCAGCCCACGGGGGCACCTACAGGTGCTACAGCTCACACAGCACCTCCCCCTACCTGCTGTCACTCCCCAGTGACCACCTGGAGCTCCTGGTCTCAGGTGAGCGGCCCCTGACTCTGTGCTGAGCTGACACCTCGGGGCCCTGTCTCTGGAGATTCTGAGACAGTAAGAAGTGCGGGGGCCCAGGGGTTTGCCATTGACAGGATATTCTGAATCCCCTGCCACCAACCCTTCCTCCATGGACCCTGGGTCCTCAGTTGTCAACTTAGTGGGATCTCTCAGTTGTAGGTGCTTAGCCTTATCAGTTCTGTGTCTCCAACAAGACATGAAACACACAATTCCAAATTATTTCTGCATTGAGATCATTGTTCTCCATCATCCTCAACTTGAGAAGTATAGCTCTTATCGAAGTCACTCAGAACAAGTCCTGAACTCAGGGATCACAGGAGGCTGAGGTATCCAACGAAGAGCCCATGGAACCTGGCCTAGTAGAGACAGGCTCATGGAGGGACGGTGTAAAAGTCATCATCTGAGAAGTGGGGCATCTGAGAGCACTGGGCCCAGGAGGAAAACTCCTGTCTCCCCAGGCCCTCACTCACACCCTCATGTCATGATTCTCAGGAGCAGCTGACACCCTCAGCCTGTCACCAAATAGGTCAGACCTCAAGATGGGTGAGTGGGAGACATCCCAGTTATGGGGCTTGGGGTAGAGGGTCATGTCCTGTCAAAGGGAGGTGGGTGTCCTGGGTGGACATCCAGGGTTCCTGGGGTGACTTTGGTCCGCTCTGATCTCTGTGACCTCTTTGTTCACCTCCCACCCCCAAGACTACACCATGGGGAATTCCATCCGGATGGGCGTGGCCGGCTTGGTCCTGGTGGTGCTTGGGATGCTGCTATTTGAGGCTCAAAACAGCCTGAAAAGGACCCACAATGCAGCCAAGACGTGAACACAGAGGGAACAGTGCACTATTCAGAGAGGTGGGGGGCCTTGGAGCCCATCTCATGATCCCAGGAGGTGCTGAAGGAAAGTCGGGATCATAGTTGGAGAAACTGTCTTCTGAGAATGTCCAGGGGAATAAACTTGATTTGGGTGAAGGAAATATCTGTGTGTTCCCTGGACTCTTCCTCCATTTAATGTCTATTTTCTCTCCCTGTCTTGGTTGACTTTCTGTGACGACCCCCCTTCTTTTCTCAACCCTGTGACTTGAGGGTCCATCCCACATGGCTGGTGTGGGTCCCCACATCTAACACCTCATCCCCCCCCTCCACGTTCATGTAATAAAATATTCTTTATTTCTAATCACCACATTACCAGATGGGCATGATCGCCTCTTCATCTCTTCAGTTCACAGGGGTTAACCTTGGCTCCATAACTGAATAAATGGGCTAAGCCAGGTGCAAGCTGGGAATTAAAACTCCAGCATGATGCTCAAACCCTCTCTGGACCCACAGTCCCTCTCTTCATGAGACGCACCCGTATCATTTCCCCAGAGCTGTCCCCATGTGGCATCAGCACGTCGGTGTTTGTGGGGACGGTCTGGGGGAGTGCTGCCCCTGCAAGCACATGTGTAGAACGCTCTGACTGGTGGGAGATGCCCATTTCTGAATTGACATAAAATTAAATATTATTCAGCCACAAGAGAGAAGGAAATCCTGCCATTTGTAATGACCCTGAGGGACCTGGAGGGCATTATGCTACGTGAGATCAATCAGACAAACAAAGACAGATGCTGATTAATCTCACGTACGTGTGGGATCTGAAAAAGCCAAACTAGTAGAAACAGAGAGAACGATGGTTACCACAGGGAGCGTGGGGAAAGGAGAGATGTTGGTGAAAGAGTATCAACTTTCAGTGATAAGATGAACAATTTGGGGGGCTAATGTACAGTATGGTGATCACAGTGAACAATACTGTATCATATTACCCCAAAAGTAGCTAAGGGATTGTATCCTAAAGGCTCTCACCACTACCAAAAAAAAGGAGCAATTATGTGACTTTAATGGGATTGTTAGCTAAGGCTGACCTTGTGTCATATTGCAATATTTACATGTAGCACATCCACACGTTGTCACCTAACCCTTACACAATGTTATATGTCAATTACATCTCAGTAAAGTTGGGAAAAGTTACCCTTGGGCCTGATGTAAGAAAACCTTACCTAGAGAACAGGACAGGTAATGGAGACTGATAACAGCATGTGTTGGGAAGTTGCAAATCTATACACCTACTTATGTATCCCTTTGCATAATATTTGTGTGTCTATGTATCTGTGTTTCAGTCTATCTATCTATCTATCTATCTACCATCTATCTATCTCTATCTCCATCTGTCAATGAATCTCTCTCATCTCCAGACTCTAATAAAATTAATTTTTGTTGTCTTCAGCCACCTAATTAATTGTATTTTGTTGTGGCAAATGTACCAAACTAATTCACTGTGTCTCATTCTCTCTTCCTCTCTCTCTTCTCTCTGGTCTCTGATAGAAGAAACTGTGATTTGACTCATACACTGCTGGAACTGATCAGCAGCCCTCTCTTTCACAGAAACATGTATCAGAGTAATCCATGAACAACGAATGAATGGATTACTCTGATACATGTTTCTGTGAAAGAGAGGGCTAAGGGACTGCTTGGCTATAGCAACCAGGAAGCCCCATTCGCCTGACTCCATAGGCTTTTATTGTAATAACAGTTTGAACTAAAATAAGCTACTAGATACTATCAGAAGGGTGAGCATCCTTGAGAAAGCATATGCATCCTTTATGCAAGGACCTTTGGAAGTCTAAACATAAAGATTCCAGCAAAACACCCGGAGACTCAGACTTGTTTGGAAAAGTCAAGGCAGGGTCTGCTGCCTTCGGCAAGGTTCCCCTAGAGGCCTCCAGCCTATCAGAGAACCCTCCTTACAGACTTTAACCAAGTCCCGTGCTTCCCCACAATGCACACAAAAAATGATTTCCGTAAAACAACAAATACTTGATATTGTAGTTTTCCTTCTCTTCTAGAGATGCAGAATCCAACTGCCCACTCTGCTTTTTGTTGTCAGGAGAGTTATATGAGCAAATAGTAGAAGGCCTAATAGATATTCACTAAGAGGGAATTTCATATTTCAGCTGAAAATTGTTTCATATCCTTAACCATTTTATTCATTAGCTTAGCACCAGAATATTAAATAAATGGAATAATTGTTTTGACTTTCACATGACAGTGACCTACGTTAAAATCAATATGTGATTGTAGAGTTTAGGAAAACTACACAGGACAGTTCAGAGATGCAGCTCAAGTCAGACCCTCAGCACCTGCTATTTTGGGGGCGAGAAGAGCTGGTCCACTTCCTGTGTGACCGGCACGTTGTGCCCTGCACACACTGTGGTGTGGGGACCCTGCCCACCACATCCTGTGAACTGCCTCTTGAGCTTCACCTTAACAACTGAAAAATAAGTCATCAAAACCTCTGCTATAAAAACTTCCACAGGGAGTTCACCCCTTTTTCTGATGAATGAAGAGAGCAAACCTGATACCACAAAGTTGTCATCACAAAATCCATAGGTCAAGACAGCTCATCTTTTTCAAGAGGTCGAGCTGACACAGACCTGGCCCAGCCTTAACCAGGAATCTGGGTGTGTATCTAGGATGTTTATCTTAAGACCATGGACCACCACCATCTCCCCTAATTCTCTTCTATGCGTATGTTGATCCTGAGAGGTGCTGTGAATTCAGCACTGGGTCCTGGACAGCTCCAGCCCCATCCATAGGGCACCTAAATTTATGCTAAGTGAAATAAGCCAGTCAATAAAGGAAAAATACCACATGATCTCACTCATTCATGGATAATAGAGACCATTATAAACTTTTGAATAATAATAGGTACAGAGGCAGAGCTGCCTCAAACTGATTGTCAAACTGCAGCGGGAAGGCCAGGGAGGGTTGGGGGGCAGGAGGGAGGGGGGTAAGAGATCAACCGAAGAACTTGTATGCATGCATATAAGCATAACCAATGGACATAAGACACTGGGGGATAGGGGAGGCCAGGAGATTGTCAAGGGTGGGGGGAAAAAGGGACACATATGTAATACCCTTTGTAATACTTTAAGCAATAAAAAAAATAAAAAATAAAATAAAATAAAGTCTCTTCAATTTCATATAAAAGGGACAAGAACTACCCTATACTGATAAAAGAGAAATATGTAAATTGACCATTACTTCACAATGCCCACAACCAATCAGGAGTGCATATGCAAATTAACCCAACAAAGATGGGGGCAGCCCGGCCGCTCACGGCCTCCCTGCCATGCTCCACACCTGTCAACCGTCCTTGCAGCCTCCCTGTGGCCCAGCCCTCGACCTCAGAGGCAACCCTCTGGTGCCTGAGGTTGTAGCTTCCAGTGTCTGGTGTCTCCCTCTACCCCACCCTTGCCCCACTGCTCTGGTAAACAAAACCCTAGCATTGGAGCAGCCCCACAGATGCACGCAGGAGTTCACTCAATACACAGTTAGCTCTCCCTGGGAGCCACGAGCCAGCCAACGGGTGACGGTGGCAGCTGAGGCAGCGGCAGGCGGCTCAGCTTTGTTTTGAATAGATGAAAGAGGCCACCTACACAGTAACCCAAATTATCAGATTTCCCTCCTCCCTATCTCGCCAAATCAAGAGGGGAGTGGTGATGGGCATGGAAGGAGGGCTGGTGGGCAGGAGATGGAAGGCTGAAGAGAAAGAGGATGAGGAAGGGGGCCAATTGCATCCTACTTTCACAATGTGAAAGTGAAACACACTCAACCTCTCCAGCCCTCCCCGCCTGCCTCGCTCCCCCCACCTCTTCCCCTCCGTGCCTTCTCAGGAGCGCCAGCACTGCACAGAGGAACTCTCCAGAGAAGGACAGCATGGAGGAAGCAGCGACAGAACTGCACAGGCTGCCAGTGCGAGCCCACCACGTGCTGGCAGCCAGGGGAAGGAAGGCCTATTCTTGTACGAATCTTTGTGCATCACGCTTCTAGTGAGTATATGACTTACATATGTTTTATGTAGAATGTTTTCTAGGTCTTTATGTTTTAAAGGGTTTACCTTCACTACAAGTATATTTTAATCTTATGTAGATGTTTTTTCCTCTTGCTGTGTTTAGCATCAAGAATGTGTTCGCCCCTGGCCAGTTTTTCTCAGTGGTTAAAACATCAGATCACACTCGGAAGGGTCAAGGGTTCAAGTTCCAGTTAAAGGCATGTACCTGTGTTACAGGTGTGATCCCAGCCCCCATCCAGGCATGTGTGAGAGGCAATCAATTGATATGTCTCTCTCACACTCATGTTTTTCTCTCTCCCCCTCCCTTCCTCCTTTCCACTCTCTCTGAAAAAAAAGAATCAATAGAAAAAAATATCCTTGGGTAAGGATTAACCAAAAAAACAATAAAAAGCCCTAGTGCAGCGGTTCTCAACCTGTGGGCCGTGACCCCTTTGGCGGTCGAACAACCCTTTCACAGGGGTCGCCTAAGACCATCCAGTATATCAGATATTTAATTATGATTCATAACAGTAGCAACATGATAGTTATGAAGTAGCAACGAAAATAATTTTATGGTTGGGTCACAACATGAGGAACTGTATTTAAAGGGCCAGAAGGTTGAGAACCGCTGCCCTAGTGGATAGAGTGTCGGCCTGTGGACTGAAGGGTCCCAGGTTTGATTCTGGTCACGGGCAAATGCCCGGGTTGCAGGCTCGATCCCCAGTGTGGGGCATGTAGGAAGCAGTCTCTCTCATCATTGATGTTTCTATCTCTCTCTCTACCCCTCCCTTCCTCTCTGAAATCAATTTAAAAATATTTTTTAAAAATAATTGAAATAAATTAATAAAGGGTCAACACACAAAATTTGTTTTCAGCCACTCACCCACAGGCAGAGGGAGGGTGTGAAGACTGGACTCACCCATGGAGAGTCTGGGGTGTCCGGCTTTGGGGAGAGGTGTGGAGGCTCTGCCACCAGGACCCAGTGCTAGAGCATCCACAAGTACCACAGCCACCATTCTTCCTGGGAGGAGCAATTGATCCACTCCAAGCAGCATCAGCCTGAGGAAAAGTAACGACCTCCACTTTCCAGCATTTGCCCCACCCAGCACTTGAAGTCTTACTGAGGCAGGGCAGTGGCAGGGGTTGTCAGTGACTTGCTTTAGGATGGGGCCATTCCCCCCACACACACACTTTCCAGGGAGCTCGTGGGAGACCTGAGAGAAACACCAGCTTCTAGCTCCCACAGACCCAGCCTCTGGGCTTCCAAGGCTCCACCCACGTGACTACTAGGGGCTCTACCTGCTGAGTCAGGGAACCATCCAGGGCAGAGTCAGAGGTGGGGCTCAGGAGATAGGGACGCACACCCGCTCCCCTCTTCCCTGAAGTGCACAGGGCACCTCCCCTCATGGGAAAGGCAGTCACCCCAAGCTCCTGAGGCCACCAGAGGCTGTTTCAGAGACGAAGCCTTTTCAGTGCCTAAGCCTGGCAGCTGGCCAGCAGGTGGAGGAAAGCGGAGGCCGATCCCAGGGAGCCTGGGGACGTTGGCTGACCCACCTCTGGCCCCTGGGTTACAGATGAAAACGGGCCGTGGAGCTCAGCTTGGTTTCCCCTGCATGTAGACAAGCCCAGCAGAGGCAGCCGCATGCTGGGGGTCAGCTGTAGATTCAGGCAGGTTGCTGGGGTCAGGAGGCTGCAGACCACGTGGGCGGCTTCAGACATCATCAGAGCAGATCCAACAAGCTTCACCATTTTCTCCTTTTTTCCATTTCATTTCATTTTCTATTATTTGTTTTCTCTTCTCCTTTTTCTTTAAAACTTCATACTTCTCTGTTTCCTTTTCTAATTCTATTTCCTTTTTTCTCTCTCTTCTTACAATGTTTTCCTGGTTTTTTTTTCCTAATCTGTCTTTTTCCACAGGACTCGGCTGCACGTGGGAGGGGCCAACCTGCAGCAGGGGACCCAGGGACAGGTCAGCAACCTCCCTCAGGTTTCCCGGGCTCCGCCTCCACCTGCCTTCACCTGCCAGCCAGCTGTCCATCTTAATCACTCCAAAGTCTGTTTCTGAAAGGGCTTCCGGTGGAATTGGGAGTGTAGACCTCTGGGAATCCACTAAGGGGGAGGTGCCATTTAGATTTCAGGGGAAGTGGTGGGTGTGTTTCCTGTCCCAGAGCTACTCCTCTCAGAGTGTCCGGAATGTCTTCCTGCCCTCGGCTGGGTGGAGATCCACTTATGCAGCCCATTGGAAACCTGGAGTTTCTCTCAGCCTCTCAGCTCTCCCGTGAGGGCAGGGAGCACCAGTCAGGGTCCTGGGTGCTAAACACAGGCCCTCAGCCCCACCCCCAGGCCAGTGACTGACGCTTCCGGAGACTGTTCAAACCCGTTGGCTTGGCCTCTGTGGCTGTCTCCTCTGTAGATACAAGATGTAGGGTGTGGTAGGCAGGGTGCCTGGGGGTGGGGGCAGCTGTGTTACCATCGAGGGCTGGGTTTTTCCCTTTTCCTGAGCCATGGCATCTGGAATGGGCCTGAGCCTCTCTGGAAAATGGCTGTTTCATTGGTGGGGTGAAGGGGGAGCCAACTGCAGATCTCCCAGTCGCCTCTTTTCCCTGTCGCCCCCGCTCCCCAATGCTTCCTACCCCAGCCTCTCCTAGGGCACCTTCCCGCCACTGAAGCCTCGGGTGGGGAGCTGCAAATGAAAATTCTGTGCTCTGGTGTGTGTGGGGGGGGGTTGTTTGTTTGTTTTTTTAATAAAGAAAAATTTTTTTAAAAACCTGTGAATAAACACCAAGTATTATCAACAAATGAACTGGCTCAACAAACCAGCATATCCATACAATGGAATACTATTCAGCGATACAAATAAATGAACCGTTAGTACACACAGCAAAAAACAACAACCCTGCAGCATTATGTCTGACCTGGTTGGCCAGCAGCCCTGCCGGATGTTACACGGTCTCGGCTCTGGTGCTCTGGGCTGTGCAGCCCAGCCTGGGTTCCGGGCCTCAATCGTCTCAGTAAAATAAGCCACCCACAGCCAAGAGACCCCTCCTCACCCTCGGCCTGCCCACCCCCACCACCCACCCCCTGTGAGAGCTGGGGCAGCCCCTCTCATGGCCTTACCCTTCCTGCTGGTCTCTGGGTGTTTTCTGTCCTTCCTTGATATGTCTGTCTCCTCCTCAGCTGGACCTCAGTTGGTAACTGCGGGTGAATCTCCCCTCCCATAGGTCACAGGTTCCCCAATTCAGTCCTATGTCCAGTCTGGCCCCAGGAAGAGGTGCATAAAGATCTGCAAATTCATCCGCCATCTTCTCCAGCCAACAAGAAATAGATTTTTTTTTTAAGTAAAATAAAAGGTCTCCCTCTTGGCTTGGTCTCTCTCTCCCCTAGCACTTCCCTCCAGCGACTTCCTTGTTCTATTAATAGCACCCCCTTTCTCTTGTTCTGCTTCTTTCGAAATGTCTGAGTCACTTCTGCTTCCTCAGTGCCCCTTCTCCCTGGGCTGGACGCTCCTTCTCAAACTGAATTTTTTTCTGCAAACACAGGTGAGAGGCAATTCAGACTTTGAATGCAGTGAGAGCTGTGAGGTCTGCAGACTGTCCGCCCCCAGCAAGTATTTCCCCTCCTGGTGCTCTTTCCCTCCCTGTGTTGGCCTTGCTGTGGAGGAGCAGGGTCCCCCAGACACGCAGGGGTGCAGTTGGGCAGGTGTCACGGGACAAGGAGCTCACGTGCAGATAGGAGACCCCGCGGGGACCCTGGCGTCGGACCTCACAGGAAAGGGCTGACTGAAGGCACCCTCCACATGTCACTTCTCCTCCAAACACGTAGAAATGCTGGGCTACTGGTCCTCAGACACGGGGTCACAGTCCAAACAAACAAGAGAATCGACAGTGACAGGAACAGTGAGAGGAAAGCAGGGTAACTCACAGAAATAAGTGGAAGCGAGTGGGAGTGGCATGGGAGAGGGGTGAGGTTCCAGAGAAGGAACCACAGGGTCGGCTTCACCAGATCTGTGTGGAGACAGGGGAGCCGTTCCCGGGGTGTCACTGGGGTCCTGGTGTGAAGCCCCCACATTGCCACACCCCAAGTTGGGGATCATGTTGATGGTGACGACCTCTGGTTGGCATTCTCCTGGCCTGATGGAAAGTGTTCGGATGTGTTTCTTCTTATTCTTTCCCTAGGAAAAGTGTGAGTAATCTTGGGGAGGTGGGTGCCTGCATTTCGTAAGTTTTTGGAAGAAATCGCCAAGGAAGCTTCGTGCACAGGACTTTGGTTGTGGACAATTTTTGAGGGAGAGAGAGAGGGGGAGAGAGAAAGAGAGAAGAGGGAGAGAAGAAGAAGAAGAAGAAGAAGAAGAAGAAGAAGAAGAAGAAGAAGAAGAAGAAGAACAAGAACAAGAACAAGAAGACCAAGAAGAAGAAGAAGAAGAAGAACAAGAACAAGAACAAGAACAAGAAGAACAAGAAGAACAAGAAGAAGAAGAAGAACAAGAAGAACAAGAAGAAGAACAAGAAGAAGATCAGGGACAAGAAGAACAAGAACAAGAACAAGAAAAAAGAGAAACATCCATTGTTTGCCTTTTATACATGCCCCCACCTAGGATCAAACTGGCAACTTTTCGGTGCACAGGATTCGCTCAACCAACTGAGCCACTCCTGCAGGGCCTGGGACAATTTTGGACGACACAGTCATTGTATTTAATCCATATAGAGCAAGCATGTCAAACTCAAAGGCTAGCACAGGCCAAATAAACAAGGTTTAAGTTTATGTGGGTCGCAAAAAAAAAAAAGATAAAGGAGGCAGCTGATTGATGTTTCTCTCTCGTCGATGTTTCTAACTCTCTATCCCTCTCCCTTCCTCTCTGTAAAAAAATCAATAAAATATATATTTTTTTAAAAAAAATATGTTTGTTGTGGGCGGCCCACGGGCCACAAGTTTGACTTGCTTGGTGTAGACGGTGATAGAGATTTGTTTCTCATCTGTGACCATTTAGTAAATTTTGAGCCCAAAAGTGTCCATTTTAAATGCTGTGTGTAATACGTGGCCATCCAATTGTTCAGGATGCCCTGCTACTGTCTTTTTGAAGCCTGCACAATGGGTCATGCTGTCTGCCCTTCCATCGTTAGTATTAGACACGTGTGCATTCTCCCATGTTCTCTCGGGCATTCAGGCTGAGATTTATTCATGTGGTTCATGTTTTCAAAACTGAATAGGGGGGGCTGGATTTTCCTGGGTTTTTGTCTCAGCAGTCGCCCCTCCTCCTCCTGTCTTCATCGTGTTTCTCCTCACATCTTCATGTGTAAAACTTGCTCTTCTCTTACTAATGATTTTTAATTGAATATTTTTATTAAAGTACTAGAGGCTCAGTGCACGAAATTCATGCACGGGAGGGGGTGTCCCTCAGCCCAGCCTGCCCCCTCTCCAATCTGGGATCCCTCTCACAATCCAGGACGGCTGGCTCTTAACCGCTCGCCTGCCTGCCTGATTGCCCCTAACTGCTTCTGCCTGCCAGCCTGACAGCCCCTAACCACTCCCCTGTCAGCTTGATTGATGCCTAACTGCTCCCCTGCCAGCCCGATCACCCACAACTGCCCTCCCCTGCCGTGACTCGCCTCCTCCATACAAGGCAGCAGAGACGCCAGGATTGGCCACCTCCCTGCCACACAGAGCTGTGGGACCCCCAGGCCTCACCGGACGGAGCAACCACCCGGCCCACCTCTGCTGTGCACGCAGCCATCTTGTGACGGCCATCTTGTGACGACATGAGGGTGCGACGACCACCTAGGCTATTATTAGTATAGATTGTGGGTATACAATATCATATCAGTTTTATAAAGTTATCTCACATTATTGAGTATTTTCTCTTCCCCTTTCCACCCTTCCCTTCTCCCCTCCCCTCTGGCAACCATCAGTTTGTTCTTCATTTCTATGTGTCTGTTTTTATTCCCTTTGGTTTGCTGGTGTTAAAAATTCCAGTTATATAAATAAATAAATTCCAGGTTCAAGAGAAATCTTTTCCTGTCTGAATTATTTCACTCAGCACAATACGCTCCAAGTCCATCCCTATGGTCTCAATATCAGCATCTCATTCTTTTTTTCTTTCTTTCTTTTGGCTGATTTCTATTCCATTGTGCATGCATGCCACCTCTTTCTTACCCAGTCGTCTACAGCACTAAAGATTCATTGCAAACTTCGTTTCTAAATTCTTTAAGTGTATGTATTATTGTTGACAGTATGACAGATATCCCCTATCTGCCTTCCATGTTCCCACTCCACCCAGCCCTGCCCCAGGCCTTCAATTCTTGATATAATAGCTTAGGACATTGGTTTTTAACGGTTTTTTTTAATTTTCTAATGTATTCATTCATGGTTTTTAATTTCATTGTTTCATAGGCCTGATGTGTAGTATTTACATGATCATTTAATCTAAAACATGCACTTATGTTTTGGTTCACACATTGATTATTGAAAAGTTTGTTGCTTTATTTCCAGAATGTAGGCATATTAGTTATCTTTTTGTAATCTTTATTTTTATTGAATTCAGAGATGAAGGGAGAGGGAGAGAGAGATAGTAACACAAATGATGGGAGAGAATCATTGATCGGCTGCCTCCTGCAAACCCCCACTGGGGATTGAGCCCACAACCCAGGCATGTGCCCTTGACCAGAATCGAAGCTAGGACCCTTAAGTCCACAGGCCAATGCTCTATCCACTGAGCCAAACAGGCTAGGGCTTGGTTATCTTTGACTATAGAACCAGGAGACTCCCAGAGGGTCCCAGAAGCTGCCGGGGGTCCACATCTGGTCTCCAGGCTGGCTGGGCTCACTAGCTGAGTGTCCATGGGGGCAGCTTTTCTGCCTTCTGGGGTCCTTGCAGGCCCCCTCCCTGGAGTGTGGGGTCTGGGTCCTTCCTGGGCTAGTGGATGGCTAGAGCAGCGTACACACTGGGCTCTTCTGGGGGCTCCTCTGATGCAGAGGAAGGGGGTGCACTTGTCTCCCGGCTGAGGGCCAAGAGGTTCAGATGGGCGTAGGTCACATCCTGGGGGTCGTCAGGTGCAGCCTGGAGCAGGGGGAGAGAGAGGGATGACACTTGGTGGGGGTTTGAGAAGCCTCAGGGCCTGGGGAGGATGGGACCCACCTGTCTGTCCTCTTCTGTTTGTCTGCCCTTTGTGTCCAGCAATACCCCTGACAGGGAGGAAGGAGAGGTGGCCATTCGCTGCCTGGGTCTTGGTCTTGAGCGGTTCACCTGGGTGTACGTCACTCCCTGGGGGCCTTCACCCTGCCTGCTCTGCTGGAGACAGTGAGACACAACAATGTCTCCTTGATTCCACAGTAGAAATCCTCATGTCAATTGTCCTCATGTTGCCAGAGAGATAATTTACACTTTAAATAGATCAGGTCTCCGCCTGATGGAATCTGCAGGGCCGTTCCGAGCCTTGGGGCCTCTGGATGCTTCTATTGTTCTGACTCTTATCCTAACAGGCTCTCTCTTGCTCACTTGGCTCCAGCCTCATGGCCCATCCCCCTGAAGAAGTATGTCCTGCCTCAGGACCTTTGCACCCGCTCTTTCCCTGTCCCCCCACCATGCACTCTATCCCCTCCTCTTGCTTTATGTTCCTTCACAGCACTTTGCTCTCTGGGACACTGTCTGCTTGTTTGCACATTGTGTCCCTCACCCACAGGTGAGCTCGAGGGGTGTGGAGACAGTGTGGCTCAGGGCTGCACTGTGACCCCTAAATGGAGCCAGGAAACAGCCCTGTCACATCTGCTGGGTGAATGAATGAAGGGGATCGAGGGAACCTGGGGGTGAGTCACTCATTTCTGCCTCCTCCTGAGACCCGGGGCTGCACAAGGTCAGACAGAGGATGAGGGGCCGGCAAAGGGGCCACGTAGGAGGGGCCATGAGGTCACAAGGAAACCAGGAGGAGTGAGTGACAGCAGGAGGACCTGGGGGCCCAGAGGGGAGGTCAGTGTGGACGCTGCTGAGAAGCAGGTGAGGTGGGACAGGGAAGGGTCCATTGGATTAAACTGGGCAACAGAAGGTCCTTGGCCTGGACAGGAGCAGGGGTCTCACCCGAGGATCCAGCTCCACGCTCTCCCCAGGCTGCGGGTCTTTCATGGCAGCATCTGCTGGGGCAGAACAGGAGTGTGTCTCCTGGCAGGTCCCCAAGATCTCAAGGCTGCAGACCCCACCTGCTCCCAGATGGGCCACTAACCCAGGGTGAGGTGCAGAGCCAGGACACACCCTGTGCATCTCAGTCCTTCTCACCCGGACCCCCATCATCTCCTGAAATCCCTGTGCCCCCTCCCCCAGGACAGCTGTCTCTTCGTCTCACAGAGGGGCTCCTCCTGGGAATCAGCAGCTGGGCTGCAGCTGGGGGAGGAGAGAGGAGAGTTAGGGACTGGGGGGGGGGGCCATGGGCTGTAGGAATCTTAGGTCTTTGGGGCAGGAATTACATGATCTGCAGGCCTCTGTCCTTGGGCTCTGGGTCTGTGGTCCCTGCAGGAGGTTGGACATGAGCCGCTCTCTGGGTTGGTCAAGAGGGACAGTCTCAGCCCTGGGAGGTTAGGACCCCTCCCCCTGTGATTCCACAGGAAAGAAGGAACCTTAACACACACTTCTGTGCATATTTCATGAGACTGAAAATGATGAAAGATTACTCTACATTGTACATCGGTGCTGACATTGTTTTCTTTCAAGATTTTCTGATTTGAGAATCTGGAGAAATCCTTCTCTCAGCTGACTTTCTCCATCCATTTGGTTTCCTGTGGCAGGTGCTCTGAGCCCCTTTCTGTGACCCAGGTCACCCCGTTCCCTACTCACCTGACATCCTGCCTTTGCTCTGATGTCGGTGTCGAAGGAGGAGAAGGAGGAGGGAGAGCAGCAGAACCAGGGCCACTGAGACTCCAATCAGGACGTACAGGTACCGTTTGAGACCTTGGACACAAGTGACGTCATAAATGAGGCAATGATGCCTTTTAATGAGCACCTACTGTGTGTGAAGTACATGCAGGGGTCTGTCACTCATCTCCTCTTACCTCACAACAGTCATGCACCAGGGATGCTGACCCCACCACCCACTTCACTGAGGCTCAGAGAGGTCAATCACCTGCCCCAGGTCACCCAGCCTGGACGGGGCAGGGCTGGGACTGGAACCCAGGACTGTGGGTTCCCTGTGCTGCCCTCACGCTGCTCCCCATGGGGACACCGGCTTTGTGCTCTGGGCTCCTCCTCTGCAGGGGTCTGTTCATGTCTCATCTGGAACTGAGGGTCCTTCCTCTTCCCGCCCCCAGCACAGCAGGGACAGGAGTGGCAGGGTGAGGGGTGGACTCTGAGTCTCTCCTGGATCCATCTCCACCCACAGGGCCCTGACGCCCCATTGGGAAGGTCTGGCTGGGCTGGGGGCTCTGCCTTCCTGAGCTCTGGGAGGCCCTTCGGTCACCTCATCTCCCAGCAGCCTGTGAGCAGGATGGGACCAGGGATGAGCAGACAGGAACCTGACACTCAGAGGAGAGAAGGGACCACCTAGACCAGGGGTGGGCAAACTTTTTGACTCGAGGGCCACAATGAGTTCTTAAAATGGACCGGAGGGCCGGAACAAAAGCATGGATGGAGTGTTTGTGTGAACTAATATAAATTCAAAGTAAACATCATTACATAAAAGGGTACGGTCTTTTTTTTTTTTAGTTTTATTCATTTCAAACGGGCTGACCTAGACCCACAGCAGGAGCAGCAGAGCCAGGAGCTGAACCAGGGCTGATGCACCCTGTTCCCTCCTCTGAGCTGAGCCTGAGCTGAGGGGGAGGACTGGGTCCCCGGACTCTTGTCCTGCCTGTCCCTCACTGTACAGTGTCACCGTCACTGAGACAGAGGGGACAGGCCCCATAACATCACGTCCTGGGGGCTTCCCTGTGAGGCCCCTCTCCCAGGAGGTCAGGGCCAGAACCGACAGGAAATCTAAGCTCTGGACAAGGATTCTCTCCTTTTATACCTGGGGACACTGAGGCCCAGACAGGGGAAGGGGTGTCCAAGTCAGCAAATCCAGAGGGGCCTGAACCCCTTAACCCCCCATGGTTCAACCCCTGTTCCCATGGAGGAACCCACCACCTCCCCAGGACTCTCACCTACCCCTCTGGGGACCTGACTTAGAGCCTCCTGGGGATGAGGATGGCAGGTGAGTGGTAGGGGCTTCCTTCTCCCACTAGAGCTCAGCACCCCCTCCCCAGCCTGCGCCCCCACATCTCCCTCTGCTTTGACCACCCCACCCACCACCAGCCTCAATCCCTGGGAATCCCAGCTCCCCTGAGACACAAGCCCGTCCTTGAGGATCTGGGTCACTCGATCCCCTGACAGACTCTCTGGACTTGCGGGGGGTGGGGGGGGCTGTGCTCCCTCTGAGCAGAGCTCCCCAGGACTCACCAGCTGGGGAGGTGGGCCCTGTGGGTGGGGGGGGTGGGGACTTCAGAGGGTCCTGGAAATGAGGACAGAAAGGGGTGAGGCTGGGGCTCACTCTGGAGTCTCCAAATCACTCTGTCGCTTCTCCTACATCTGCTCGGTGACCCCCGAAGACACTCCCCCCGCCCACTTAACTACTTCCCAACCCAGTTCATGGGGAGGAGTCAGCAAAAGTGAGAGCGTCTCTGAGGGCAGATCTCTGCTGGGTGACCAACACTCAGACCCCTCACTCTCCTCCAACCTCAGATGTCTCCTGGGGGCGGGACCCTGAGCTGCCTGTGCTCAGAGAGGATGGGATCAAGGCCCGCTCACCTGAGACCGTTAGATCCAGGGGGTCACTAGGGTCAGACCACTCATGGGGTTGCTTGTCAAAATAGCCATAGCATCTGAATGTCCACCTGTGTCTGGGGGTCACAGGGCCCACAGGGAACAGGGCCTGGGACCGCCCACTGGGCTGTGGCTGTGAGTCCAGGGTCCAGGAGAGCCTGTGATCTCCTTCCTTAGTCAGAATGAACCTGTCAAATTTATCCACTGAGTCACACTGGAGGGTCACGTTCCCTCCTGAGGTCACCACAGGGCTGGGCAGGGCTGAGAGGCTGGGTTTGCTGTGGACTCCTAGGAGAAGAGGAGGCAGCGTGTTAAATGGGCTCACACCTCCCTCATGTCCCCCAGGGCTGGGCTGTGCGAGGGAGACACCCTGAGAGCAGACCCCCTTCCTGAGGGCAGAGGTTGAGGCTGGGACCCCTGAGTGTCCTCTCACCTATCACCACCAGCTCCAGGGGGTCACTGTGCCCTGACCAGCCAGTGGGGCTGAGGTAGTTACAGGTATAGTTCTCTGCATAGTTTCCTGTAATGAGGAACTTGGCCCTGTCTCCAGGCTCCAGCGATTTCTGTCTGTCCAAGTACCGAGGACTGCCATCTGCATACAGCCGGTACTCCTGAGCCTCCAGGATCCCCCGACACCAGATGGTCACAGGGCTCCCCCAGGAGATCATAGGGCCTGACTCAGCCCAGATGGTGGGTTTGGGGAGGGTCCCTAAAAGGAAATCAGAGGCTGCTTTACAAAGACCTTCCCCACCTCATCCCCAGCTCAGCCCAAGACCCTCTCATTCAAGCACCTCTGTGCTCCCTCCTGAGTCTCAGTGGCTGAAGTAGGAGATGGGACTTGGAGCCTGGGGAGGACTCACCTGCCTGCACATGGATCCTCTGGTCCAGACTCAGCCCTGGAAGAGAGTCCCTGTGAGAGATTTGCACCCGGACGTCTCAGCTGATTCCCTTCCCATCACGGTCCAGTCCAGTGTAGCTGCCTGAGCCTGAGGTTCCCCCTGAGCAACAGAGTGTGAGCCTCCCCCTCCCGCCTGCTCCCCGTCCCCATGTCCACAACTGACCGAGGCAGAGAAGAGCAGAGAGGATGGACGTCATGGCGTCTGCTCTGAGGGCTCCTGCTCTGAAGATGGAGGAGGCCTTGGGCCTGAAGAACAGAGACGCACAGGATGTGGCGAATCAGGAGCTGCTGCCGCCCTTCCGGGTTTTCACAGCTGCGGACCCACAGTCAGGGGACGGCCCCTTCTTTGGGCTGCCTCTGGGTTTTTTCCATGATGAGGGCCCAGGAGGACCCCTGTTTCCAGAGAAACAGCCCAGATCTGGAGCCTCTTCTGACTCCCAGGACTCTGCCGGATCTGAATTCCTACTCCGGGACCCAGGTCCTTGTCCTGACTCGATCCTCTGAATAGAAGTTACTGATTTCCTCCCACGCACAGAATTGACTTTTGGTCTTTGACTCGTCCATAAACCAATATTTATTGATCACCTACTATCTGCCGAGTATTTGTGCCTGACCAGAAATACATCTGTGATGGATCCAGGAGACCCATCACCTGTATTTTGAGAATTCTTCTTGGCAGAGTATGGGCATTCGAAGGCTAATATTGTGATGACTTTACATACAAAGGACAAAGGAGAGAAAACGTGGGAAGATCTGGGGGCCATGACTAGAACATGGTTAAGGGGATGGCTATTTGAAGAGATGGAGTCTGAAGAGGTGGGAATGAGAATATTCTTGACAGGATAGAACATTCTAGAGAACCCTAGAGACATAGAGAGTCTCTGAACAACAGTACGAGAGGGTGAGGTGGTGGCTGGTCATAGGCGTGCTCCACCCCCACCCCTCCCGCCCCATGCATGGATGTGGGATTCTGTCTATAAGGCAAAAGGAATGCATAGGAATGGGCTGTGATGGTCAGCCTGAGTTATGAAGATCGTATGGGCCATGTATTACAAACGAACCAGAGAAATGAAATGCATGTCAATAAAAGATAACATCAACTGTAACTGAACTCCAACCTTGTGTTTCCAGCCATGCTCCATGAATGTCTTACATGGATTTACCACACAATCCTTGCATAGCCCTGAGCAGTCACAACACATGCAGGGAAGAGAAATGAGAAGAAGGAACCTCAGTGTTGCTTCTAGTCCTGTGTTTTACACTATGGGCTTGGGAAGGAGCTTGCTAGTCCTATAGAACTCTAAGAAAGCAGATATGAAGGAGCACAAACATGTTCAATAGTAGATGGTGTGAGTGTGTATGTGTGTGCATCAGTGTGTGTGTGTGTGTGTGTGTGTGTGTGTCTGTGTGTGTTTTCTTGGGGTAACTACACCTGTCTGGTTGAAGGAAGCAGAAGTGAGAGCTGAGGTTGGAGCGTCCCATCTGGATGATCATGAACAGCCTTCTGTTCAAAATGAAGAGTTTGGATTTACCCTAAAGACAGTGAGGACCCTGGAAGAAATTTGAGCATGAAATGGACAGATACTAAAATGAGGTTAGATACTGGAGAAAGGAGTGAGGGTGTGGAGCTCAGAGCTCAGGAAGGTGGTGGACATCGTGGCTGCCTTGGGGGGTGTGAAGGTGACCTCCCTCCCTGCCTTGTTGTCTGGGGACACCAAGGGGACCTCAGGACAGTGAGACCAGAGCTGGGGGAGGGAGGAGCCTGGGGGTTGTGCAAGATGCATCTGCTCCCACAGGGCAGCTCAGCACCTCCTCCTGGACCTGGGACGCAGGTCCTATGTCTCACACAGGTTCCACCTGACTTTCTGTCTCTATGAGCAGCGGGATCTCTCTATCTCCTGGGGGTAAATCATTGAGTCATTTCTACCCCTTCAGAGCACCTTTGATGCCGGATGTCACTCTTCTCTTCAAACTGTAGAGAACTTTCAGGTTTCAGAAAAAAAATTGTCATTCATGAGAGTCCTGTTCCAAGACAGTAAGACACACTGAGAAACATACTTTAAATAACTACTGTGGCTCTACCACAGCCTGACTGGTTGGAGGATACTTGAGCAACCTGCTTCCTCTCTTGGTCTTACTTCCCTCATTTGTAGCCCTGTGATACCAACACCACTCCTACAAATGTGGTGAGAATTCACCCTACCTGAGATATGGGGTGATGGAAACCAGCCTTTCAGGTGTAGATGGAGATGGTGGCAGTTTGAGAAATTGAAAAGCAGAAGCACCTCGTCCAAAGGAGCAGAAGAAAGACTCCAGATCAGACCCCTCATGTGGAGTCACCTGAATCATGACAGACCTTTGCCGTGCAATGGGGCGGGAGGATTGGGGGGGAGTATGGTCTTTCCATCAGGTGGTGCTGGGCCAGTTGGTGAGTCTGTGGAACACGGTGAACTTTCATGCCTACTTCATGTCTAGACTGTCATATTTAGTTTTCTAAATTCTACAATCACATATTGATTTTTTAACATAATTTTCTATTTTATTTCTTTTATAACAAGCTCTTTTTTGTTTTGTTGAACATGTTCTTCATGCTCAACACACCAAGAGGATAAAATGTCTATATTAGATCGAAACATACTTGTAGTGAAGGTAAACCATTTTGAAATTTTAGACCTAGAAGAGACTCTACATAAGACATATGGAAGTCACATGCTCATATTTCTATGCCCCTTTTGTAAGAAATTGAAGGGACACTAGAAAGAGACATAGCTAGGCGCCCTACGGAAAGGGGGTGGAGCTGTCCACGACCCAGTTCTGAATTCACAACACCTCTCAGGATTAACATACAAAAAGGGCAGAATTAGGGGAGATGGTGATAGCCCACAGTCTTAAGATAAACCTCCTAGATACACAACCACATTCCTGGTCAAGGCTGGGCCAGGTCTGAGTCAGCACGACCTCTTGAAAGGAGGTGAGCTGTCCTGACCTATGGATTCTGTGATGACAACTTTGAATTTTCTTTGCAGTATCAAGTTAGTGCTGTTCATCCATCAGGAAAAGGCATGAACTCCCAGTGGAAGTTTTTGTTTTAATATATTTGTATTGATTTCAAAGAGGAAGGGAGAGGAAGAGAGAGAGAGAAACATCGATGTGAGAGAGACACATCGATTGGTAGCCTCCTGCACTGGCCCCAACCAGGGCCTGGGGCCAGGGCTGGGAGGAGCCTACAACCTAGGTACATGCCTTTGACTGGAATTAAACCCATGACTCTTCAGTCCACAGGCCGACACTCTATCCACTAAGCAAAACCGGCTAGGGCGGTACATCTTATCTTTTTTTTTTAATTCAAGAGTTTTTAGCTCTGGGGGAAGGGTTTGGGAGAACTACACAGAAAATCTTGAATATACGTGGGCCTTCTTATTTTGCCAGGCATTGTTTTAGGTATCTTCAATACTCACTCAATCATCATAAAAACCCAATGAGTATGTCATCTCTTTTTTTTTTAAGGCTGAGAAAATGGAGGCACAGAAATTTCAAGTCTTTTTTCCAGGGATACATCATTAAGATTCCGTGATTTTGCCCATTATTCCACAGCTAAGATTACATGAGCCTAGATTGCAACAGAATTAGCTGCCTCAAGAGTCCAAGTTCTTAAGCACTAGGTTATTCATCCTTTCTAGTTCTAGGAATATTCTATTTTTCAAACTGAGTATGGTATACACATGCATATTAGACTTACTGTTTACTAGAGGCCCGGTGCATAAGATTTGAGCACTGGGGTGGAGGGTCCCTCAGCCCAGCCTGCACCCTCTCACTCCTGCATTGAGCATCTGCCCCTGGTGGTCAGTGCACATCATAGCGACCAGCCATTCTGCCGTTCAGTCGATTTGCATATTAGCCTTTTATTATATAGGATACCTTTCATATACTGTATTACAGATGACATATATATGAAATATTTCACTTAAACATGTAAGTGCTTTTCCATCTTTATGCCCTCCTCCTCTGGGCTCCAGCTGGCTGTCCCGGGCCTTGGCATTGGGCAGGAACATAATGAGATGCATTGAGAAACAACAGTGGGGTAGTAGAGAGCCATTACCCAGAGGGCTGAGGAGAGAGAAGCTCTTCTCACTCCTGTCACATTTGGCTTTCATTTCCTCTCCTATAGTTCCCCAGACAGCACCTGATGAAAACAAGGAGAAGCCATTATTCAGAATCATGTTTAAGGGACATTGTTGAAACAACAGATCCCTGACACATCCTTAGAGTGACTCACCTCTGATTTTCTTTCTTTTTAAAAAAATTTTCTCTTAAATTTATTGGGGTGGCATTGGCTAATGAAATTATATTGGTTCTGCCCTTCCAGTGTAGCTCAGTGGTTGAGCATCAACCCACATACCAAGAGGTCACAGGCTTGATTCCTGGGGAAGAGCACATGCCAGGGTTGCCAGCTCAATCCCCTGTAGGGGTTCTGCAGGAGGCAGCCAATCAATGATTCTCTCTCATCATTGATGTTTCTATCTCTCTCTCCTACTTCTTTCCTCTCTGAAATCAATAAAAAAATATATATTTAAAATATGTATTTTTAAAAATAAAAATGAGCTCCCATTCCTGGGCTCTGGAGCTGAAATGATATGGAACATGACCAGTGACGGTCCATCCCCTTTGAATTGTGTCTAGGTACCGTGAGCCAAGACTACACAGTGCAGAACTTGATCCAATTGGGCGTGGCCGTGCTGGTGCTCCTGGCTCTCTTAGCCACACTGGCTGAAAACTGGCGCAGCCGAAGGTTTCACACGGAGGACGCTGGCAAGAGGTGCCTGAACCAAGCCCGAGTGAGCAGAAAAGCCAGGCAGGGTAGCCCTGCAGACGGAGCCCTGGCAGCCACCAGGAAGATGCCTGGGGCTGCAGGTGGATAACATCCGAGCTTGCAGAGTCCAGCAGAGCACACTGGAGGAAGGGACGCTGAGGAGCTCAGATCCACTTTCAAGCTAATCGAGTGGTGGTTTCTTGTATGAGTCTGAGGTGTTTGCACCCCCACCTTCCGGAACGTGGGTCAGAAAATTCTCACCTGTAGCCTCGGTGTAACTCATTTCCTATAATTAAAAAATAATAATAACGCAAAGCATTCTCAATTCTCCTGGCTGTCTCTTTTCACCCTTTCATTTGTATTTCTTGTATCTTTATTGTTGAGAGTAAGACAGATGTCCCCTCTATTTTCCCTGTTGCCCCCTCCACCTAGTTCCGGCCCCACCCTAAGCCTTCACCAGGCTGTTGTCCGTGTCCACGGGCAATGCCAATATGCATATAAGTTCTTTGGTTAATCTCTTCCCATCTCCCCCTTTCCTCTGAGATTCATCAGTCTGTTGCATGCTTTAATGCCCCTGGTTCGATTTTATTCATCAGTTTATTCTGTTCACTGGATTCCACCAAAAGTGAGATCATGTGGTATTTATCTTTCTCTGACTGGCTTATTTCCCTTAGCATAATGCTCTCCAGGTCCCTCCATGCTGTCTCAAAGGGTAACAGAGTTTTCTTTTTCACATTTGCATAGTATTCCATGGTGTACATGTACCACAGCTTTTCTATCCACTCATCTACTGATGGGCAGTTGGGCTGTTTCCACATCTTGGCTATTGTCAATAACGCTGCTATGAATATAGGATTGCATGTATTCTTTCTGATTTGGTGTTTTGGGATTCTTAGGCTATATTCCTAGAAATGGGTCAAATGGCAATTCTGTTTTTTAATTTTTTGAGGAAACTCCACACAGTTTTCCACAGTGGCCACACCAGTCTGCATTCCCACCAGCAGCGCACGAGGGTTCCTTTTTCTCCACATCCTTGCCCCGACCTGCAGGGCACGCTTCGTGGGTACACCGCACCAAATCCTGCAAAGGAATGAGAGGATAGGAGACGCGAAGAAATGGAGGCAAGACAAAGTTCTGATCAAGCCTCAGTTTTATTCTTTATAGCGAGTGGTATTTATACTGTTTCTAGAGGAGGGGGCGGGCAAAGGAAGTCGTTAAGGATGAAACAGGCTTTGGAATGTCGCAGCTTATCAGCGGAGATGTAGCTTGCTTTGTGCTTAGGGTGAGGGTATGTTATTTAACTCCAGGCTAAATCGCAAGGTTAACTTTTAACTCCAGGCCAAACCGGGAGTTGGCTTGGAGGAGCCAGAAACCTATTGTTGTAAGCTGGAGATGTATATGTGATTTATAATGGCTCCCAACAATCCTCACCAGCACTTGTTGTTTTTTGATTTATAACCATTCCGGCAGTTCACCCTTTCTTTATAGAAGATCAGTTGTAGTTTTGATCCCCCTATTCAGGACGTATGTGGAAGGCAACCAATCGATGTGTATCTCTCACATCAATGTCTCTCTCTCTCTCTCTCTCTCTCCCTCTCCCTTCCACTCTCTCTAAAACTCAATGGAAAAAAATATACTCAGGTAAAGATTAACAACAGCAACAAAAAAAACCCACAGCACATAACCAACTTTCTCACCGGCATGAACTGTGTTCTCGCTATCTACATGCGGCGGTCAACGTGGAAACTCTGATGCGTAGCCCTGGCTTCTCACCCACTACTTCCTGTGACCCACGAAGACTAAGGTCTCCAAACCATGCAAAACAGGAAGTTAGCTGGAAGCACTCAGCCTTACTCTTGGTGAGTCCTATATTGGAGACGCCACTATGGAAAGACAAGACGGGGCAATCCAACAGGCGACGCTTTACCCAGGGAGAACAGAGCTGGCGATTTTAGGTCAGAATCTGCCTACAAGTTCAATCAGGAGTGAACATATCTGTTTCACTTTTTTCCCCCTCAAGGCAGCCTTTGAGCAAGATGTTATCTACACGAGGGGCTGACACCTTCCTTCAACATGTTGTAAAAACATTGTGGTGGAGACTGTCTAGGCCGGTGGTCGGCAAACTCATTAGTCAACAGAGCCAAATATCAACAGGACAACGATTGAAATTTCTTTTGAGAGCCAAATTTTTTAAACTTAAACTATATAGGTGGGTACATTCTACTTTAAATTCACGTTTTTCGTCTTCTGTTTTTCTTTGCTTCTTCTTTGTAGCCATCTCAAACAGGGTACCTAAAAAAAAGTTTCATTTTATAATAATAAAGCCATCACAAAAGAATTACAATTCTTAAAGTGATGACAAAAATACCTGTAGGATTTGCAGCTGGTTGGAAAAATACAGGTAACTTTATGCTTCGAGTAGGTACTTTTGTCACCCGCGCGCGATTTGCGGACGCGACTAGCACTAACCACTGCACAATGAGACTGCTGACTGACTGGCTCACTCAACTTGTGCAAGAATCGCTCGCGCCTCCCTGGCGCTGCGTATCCCGCGTCCCACCTGCGCCCGACCGACCGACACCCCCCACTTCTTCTAATGCCACTTCTTCAAAATAGACTCGCCTAGGCCGAAAACCAACTTGTGCGCATGGGCCACGAAGTTTCAATCGCACTGTAAGTGTACCCGCACGTGGTATTTTGTGGAAGAGCCACACTCAAGGGGCCAAAGAGCCACATGTGGCTCGCAAGCCACGGTTTGCCGACCACTGGGTTAAAGCACTGACCTGACACACCAAGGTTGCTGGTTCTATCCTCGGTCAGGGAGCATACAAGATTCAACCAATGAATGCACAAATGAGTGGAACCGCAGATTGGTCTCTCTCTCTCCCTCTCTCTCTCTCTCTCTCTCTCAAAATCAACTTAAAAAATAATAGACCACTAAGTTATTAATTTTTGTGCTTCTGATATATGATATTTGCTGTATTCTTTGTACATTAGATAAAATAGCAGTGTAAAGATAAAAATTGGTTTTACTGAGCATTAATAGCTTAAATTTTAAAAAATAGTCAGCTAATCTACCAAAGTTCACTAAATATTCAGTCTTTTATCATATTTGTGCCATAAAACACTCCAAGAAAAAAATACCTCTTTTATATAATTTATCATTATAATCCAGATAATATGCATTTCTTATTATTGGAGAAAATATGAATTTAAATTTGCTCTGCACAGAAAGGTCAGTGCACTATTTTAAATTAAAATTTACCCAAAACATTGAAAAAAAATAATAACAATTCTAAGACTTTTGCTTGAACACCACCTTCTCTGGGCATAATGTCCACATTTCAAAACGTAGACGTTGACCCAGAAACCAGTTTCAGACAAGACAGACCACTGTCGGAGGATCTGGTGAGGCCTCAGGCTGTGATCGGACGTGGTGTGAGGACCATGTCCTCTCCTTACGCCGCCCGACCAGAGGTGAGGAAGAGCGGAGAGCCTTCTTGCAAACCAGTCCATTATGAGAGCTCCGTGTGGGCAGGCGCTGGGCCTCACTCACCACATCCTGTGCATCTGCCTGGCCTGCTGGGCTCTGCCTCCACCCAGCTGCTCCTCGCCCGCCCGCCTGGTAGACTCTGCTATGCCATCTACACTCCCTGCCCTGCTCTGCCTCGGTGAGTTCCTATGGGGACAGGGTGTGGGACCCAGGGTCCAGGTGGGGCACCCTGGCTCATTGTTCCTATCTTCCAGGACTGTATCTGAGCCTGAGGGTCGGTGCCCAGAATGGTGAGTCCTCCCTTCAAAACCTCAGCGTCACCCTTCCAGGCTCAGGCTGGGCATAGTGTCCGCCGTTCAAAGTGTAGAAGTTGGCCCAGAAATGGGTTTCAGGTGGGGCCGACCGCTGTCTCCACCTGAGAACAACGGGAGGGCTGGCCAGCGGCTGGGTAGGAATTGGGCTGGGGAGGGGCTGTCTCTGGATTCCCTCCAGCCTCTGATTCCCTTCCAGAGATCCTCTCAAAGCCCCTCATCTGGGCCGAACCCAGTTTCATGGTTCCAAACGGGGCGTCGGTGTCCGTCTGGTGCCAGGGAAGTCGCAGGGCCATTGAGTACCAGCTGCATTTTGAGGGACCCTCCTCTGCCTTGGAGAGACTGAACACCCCTGGGCTGACGAACAAAGTCAAGTTCCCCATCCAGCCCATGACCTCCTCCACTGCTGGGCAGTACACGTGCTTCTACCGAACTGGAGAGCTCTGGTCAGAGCCTAGTGACCCTCTGGACCTGGTGATAACAGGTAAGTGTCCCCTTCTCTAGCTGGAGAGTGTCCTCCTCGGCCTGAATCCTGGGGAGTGTCGTCGTTTATTAATCTCTCTCTCTCTCTCTTTTTTTAAATATTTTTATTTATTTCAGAGAGGAAGGGAGAGGGAGAGAGAGATAGAAACATCAACAATGAGAGAGAATCATTGATCGGCTGTTCTTGCACTTCTACTGGGGAATCTAGCCCGAACCGGGCATCAAACTGTGACCTCCTGGTCCACAGATCGACACTCAACCACTGAGCCTCCCCAGCCGGGCTATTCATCTCTTTTAGCCTCTTTCCAACTTCACTCAGATACTATTCGCCCTGGGGGTGGGCGTTTGATCACTTCCTACATGGGTTATTTGAGAGTTATCGCTACGTCCTAGGATCAGATTTGTCTTAGTTCAAATTCTTCAGGTAAGAGATGCTGAGATGGATGTTTGTGTGCAAGGAAGGATGATTGGAGGAGGGGTGGGGAGGAGTGTCCTCAAAAAACAGCCCCTGTGATGGATGAGAGACACAGGATGAGCAGATGAGGTGAGACTGGGATACTTTCTCTGAACCCGGCCAGGCACTCTAGCCCTGTGAGGGGCCTTCAGACTGGTCTCAAATGATGCTAGAGGCCCCCACTCCCTGCCCCAGCATCATCCAGTAATTGGATGAGAACAGAACCCCTCCCAGAGAGGTTCCACCAGGTGCCCTTGATCTTACGGCACTTGGACTGTCGCCCAAGACAGACCTGGAGTGAGAGTCAGGATGCGTAAGTCAATTCGGTAGCTCATGAGGAGGAAATGGCGGCCTGACAAAGTAGGACAGCATAAACGCAATAGGGAGGGAGGGAGGAAGGAAGGGTAATCTTGGGGTCCCTTTGGCTGAGGAGTGTTCTCAAGCGTAGGCCAATGTGGACTTGCCTGGAGTACTCATTGAACACAGACGGCTTCAGTACAGCCATGTTCATGGAAGCACTGTCCACAGTTGCCAAAAGGTAGAAACAACCTAAGTGCCAATCGACAAATGAAGGGGTAAACAGAATGTTGTTTGGCTCAGTGGATAGAGCATCGGCCTGTAAACTGAAGGGTCCCTGGTTCGATTCCAGTCAAGGGCACATGCCCAGGTTGCACTTCCCCAGAAGGAGAAGTGCAAGAGACAGCTGGTCAATGATTCTCTCTCATCATTGATGTTTCTGCCTCCCTCTCCATCTCACTTCCTCTCTGAAATCAATAAAAATATATATATTTTTAAAAAATATGTGGCCCATTTGCAACAGCATGGATGGAACTGGAGAGCATTATGCTAAGTGAAATAAGCCAGTCAGAGAAAGACAAATACCACATGATCTCACTCATTTATGGAATATAATGAACAACATAAACTGATGAACAAAAACAGATCCAGAGACAGAGAAGCAGCGATCAGATTGTCAAACCTCAGAGGGAAGGTAGGGGAGGGTGAGGGTAAGAGGGAGAGATCAACCAAAGGACTTGTATGCATGCACATAAGCCCAACCAATGAACACAGACACCAGGGGGATGAAAGCATGAGTGGGGGCTGGGGTTGGGGGTTAATGGGGGGGATGAGGACACATATGTAATACCTTAATCAATAAAGAATGTGGCCCATTCACACAAGGACATGTTGTCCAGACTTACGAAGGAAGGACGTTCTGGCACGTGGTACGACAGGGTGAACCCCATGTGAAGTAAGTCCATCACAAATGGACAAATACTGCCTGACTCCACTTATCTGAGGTCCCTGGAATAGTCACATTCATGGAGATAGGAAGGAGAATAGAGGTGGGGGAGGGTGTGTCAGGGCCTAAGGGGAGGGGAAAGAGGAAGTTGTTGGTTACGGGGCCAGAGTTTCAGTTTTGCAAGATGAAAAGAGTCCTGTGGATAGAAGGAGGTGATGGTGGCATGGCAACATGAATGTGTTTATTGCCACCTAACTGTGCACTTCGAAGTGATCAGGCCAGGGTGGCTCAGATGGCTGGAGCATCTTCCCATACACCAGATAGGTTGTGAGTTTGATTCCTGGTCAAGGCATGCACAGTAGGCAGCCTATCTCTCTCTCTCTCTCTCTCTCTCTCTCTCTCTCTCTCTCTCTCTCTTTCTCTTCCTCTCTAAAGTAAATGAACATATCCTCAGGTGAGGATTATTTTAAAAGTGGTTAAGATGGCCCTAGCGGGTTTGGCTCAGTGGATAGAGTGTCAGTCTGCGGACCAAAGGGTCCCAGGTTCAATTCCGGTCAAGGGCACGTACCTCAGTTGCAGGTTCCTTCCCAGCTGGGGCCCTGGTCAGAGCACGTGCAGGAGGCAACCAATGGATGTGTTTCTCTCACATGGATATCTCTCTCTGTCTTTCCCTCTCTCTTCCACTCTCCCTAAAAATCAATGGAAAAATATCCATTGACTGGGTGAGGATTATTAAAAAAATAATAATAATAATATTTTAAAAAGTAAAGACAAGGGAAGGGAAGGGGTGGGAGGTCTAGGAGGCAGGATAAAGACGCCCGTTACCTTCCAACCCCTTTCTCCCACAGGAATGTATGACAGGCCCACCCTCTCCGTTCATCCTGGGCCCGAGGTGCTCCCAGGAGAGAACGTGACCTTCTTTTGCCACCTAGAGACGGCAACCACCACGTTCTTTCTGCGCAAGGAGGGGCCGGCCAGCCGCCCGTGGCGCAGAGTCAGCAACAGTCCGGCAGCGTTCTCCATGGGCCCTGTGACCCCAGCCCACAGGGGGACGTACAGGTGTTTTGGTTCCTATAGCGAGCACATGTGGTCTTTCCCCAGTGAGCCTGTGACGCTCCTGGTCACAGGTGAGGATGCCCCCGGTGTTTCCCCAGGGCCTCTCTGGAACCCCCAGGGACCCCCATGCAATGAGGACCAGTTGGGATGATGTAGAGAGAGAGCTTTGTACCTCCCAGTGATGCCCCACCCACATCCATTTCCTTGAGGCCCGGTTGACTGTTCGTGAGGAAGAATATCAGATGACTAGGCGGAAAGATCAGAGGGAACCCCAAACCCTCACTTTTTCTTTTTTCTTGTCTCCATTGTCAGGAGATGCCGGGGTCACTGACCTGGCATCCACGGGACAGCTCTCTTCCCCGGGTGAGTAACAGGTGCTTCTAAACGTGGGGAGGGACGCAGAGCCTCCCAGCGTCATCACCTACTGCTCCGTCGGTCAACCACACAGATGCCCTTGCTCCCATACGCTAGATTCCAGCAGGAGGGCACAGACAATGAGTCAGTCACAGCACATCCGTCAATCAGACAGCTCGTGCGCAGGGAACAGTGGGTGGGAGGAGACAAAGCAGAACTTTGCCATTAAGGTGATGGATGGGGAAGGCAGGTCGAAATAACATGCAGAGTTGTCTCAGCTGGCTTCACAGGAAGGAGGCCTCTGAGCAAAAGCTGAGGCTGTCTGGAGAAAGATGGTTCCAGGAAATGGCCAGTTTTGCTCAGTGATTAGAGTGTAGGCCTTCAGACTGAAGGGTCAGGGGTTCAACTCCCGGTCAAGGGCATGGACCTCGGTTGCAGGCTAGATCCCCAGCCCCAGTTGGGGTGTGTGCAGGAGGCAACCAATCCATGTGTCTCTCTCACATTGATGTCTCTCTTCTCTCTCTCTCTCTCTCTCTCTCTCTCTCTCTCTCTCTTTCTCTCTCTTCCTCGCCGCCCCCCCCCCCCTTTCCCCATTCTCTAAAAATCAATGGAAAGAATATCCTTGGGTGAGGATTAACAAACAAAAATTTTAAAAACAATTTTTTAAGGAGGCCAGGGGGACTGGAAATCATGTCCAATAGAGATGGGGTGGGGCTGGGGCAGTTCATGTAGGATCTTGAGAAAGTGGCAAGCCTGACCTTTCCTGTGTGTGAGGAAGAAGAGATGATATTGGTTGACTCACTAGGGAAACTGAGGCTCAGCGAGAAGACAGGCCTGGCATGAAGACACTCGCTTCCTAGCCCTAGAGCTGAATTCTTCCTCCTGTTCTTCTGCCTTTTGACTCTTCCATTCCACCTGCCATATGAAGCCGCTGGGGGCTGGAGGGTGGGGCGGGGACCCTGAAAAGCACTGGGATGCCATGGGGTTGTCCAAGGGGAGGAGGGAGGCTGGGGTGGAAGAGGCCCACACCATCTCCTTTCCTCCCTTATCCACATTCCTTATCTCCTGCAGACTCTTGGGAACCCCACTGGTCAACCACAAAGAAGGGACTCCGGAAAGGTAAGCAAGCAGCTGGGGATGCAGGCTCTGGAGCAAGCATGTCAAACTCAAAGGCTAACAAGGTATAAGTGGGTGTGGGCCACAAAAAAAACAAAAGCTTCCATTTTCATAGAAATGTAGGCTTATTTCGATAGAGACGTGCTGAATACAAAGGGCTGAAATAAATGAGTCATCGTTAACACAAAATAATAGAACATTTTAATAAAAAATAATATTTTTTTCTTGAACATGAACTTACCAGACACTGAATAGCTGCACAAATTCATAAGCGTCACGCAAATAAACCTATTTTTTTTTTGTTCTCCAAAAGCGAAATGTTTCCTGTTGCACACACCAAACAAGTCAGTCCAAGACTAATGATGGGCCATCAGCTGCTAAAATATTTGCTGCTGGTATTAGTGGAGAGAAATGGTGCGCCTGTGCATAAGACGCATAAGGGAAATGAATGCAACTCGATTATAGTAATCAGTCATTAGCCAACATTGTAGTTTGTTATCAGTAATTATGTATAACAGAATATTGTAAAAATTAAGTTATGAAATTTTTATTAAAACGTTTCTTACATACCATTATATTGGCCGGGCCACAAGAATATTCGTGTGGGCCGCATGCAGTCCACGGGCCATGAGTTAGGGCCTGGGAAAGAGACAGGATGAGATGCTATTGATCTGTTCCTGCCTGTGATCACCATTCTTCTGACCCCAGATCTGATCCCCTGGGATTACACGGCGGAGAACCTCTTTCGGGTCGGCCTGGGCCTCCTGGTCCTGGTGGCCCTTATGTGCCTCCTGGCCCACACCTGGCTTTTGAGGAAGAAGAAGAAAAGAGCCTCGAGTCAGGAACGCAGGAGAAGGTTCAGATGGCAAGGAGCCCTGGACGAATGACCGAGAGATGCAGCGGCCATAGGTGAAGCTGAATGCTGACCTTGACCTTGAGCTGGGTGACCCCTATGTTGGAAGGAAACCAGGGGACAACTGCATGGAGTTTGATGAACCAAGGCAGGAGGAGGGATGAAGAGGCTAAATGTTTCCTACAGGCAGATCCCACTGTCTCTACTAGGTTCTCAGCATTTTGTTGTTGTTGTTGAATGTATTGGGGTGACATTGATTAATAAAATTACATGGGTTTCAGGGGTACAATTCAATAGTACATTGCATTGTGTGTTCACCACCCTAAGTCAAGTCTCCTTCATCACCATTTGTTCCTCCTTTACCCTTGCCTACCTTCCCCACCCCACCCCCACCCCCTTTCGGTCTGGTAATCACCATACTGTTGTCGGTGTCTGTAAGGTTTTTGTTGTTGTTCTTGTTATTATTATTGTTTTGCTTGATCCCTTCACCTTTTTCACCCAGCCCCATAACCATCCTCCCCTCTGACAGCAGTCAGCTTGTCCTCTATCAATGAGTCTGTGGAATATTACTTGGCTGTTAAAAAAAAATAGAACATCTGCTATGGCCAGAGGGCTCAGTTGGTTGGAGTGTCCTCCCATACACTAGAAGGTTGCAGGTTCGGCCCTTGCTGGTTTTGCTCTGTGGATAGAGCATCAGCCTTTGGACTGAAAAGTTCCAGGTTCAATTCTGGTCAAGGGCGCATGCCTGGGTTGCGGGCTTGATCCCCAATCAAGGCCGTGCAGGAGGCAGCCAATCAATGATTCTCTCTCATCATTGATGTTTCTCTCTCTCTCTCTCCCTCTCCCTTCCTCTCTGAGATCAATAAAAACATATTTTATATATGGATGAAAATAAGGAACATTGGCAAGTGTTTTATGTCAATCATTTTCCATTTTCTGTAACTGCTTTAAGGACTTGATGTTCCAATAAAGTATTTTTATATAAGAAAAAGTAGGCAAGGTATTTTTACAGGAAATGCAAGGGGGGACTTGCAGAACTCTTCATTTAAATAATAATAGTCATAATTCTTATTTTCAATAAAAAGAAGCAAAAGTTAAAGCTTCAGACATGGAGTCAATTTTGCAGGAGAACGTCCGTCTCCCTGGGGTTACGGGTCCCTGGGTATGGAGCCCGACTCCCCTGAGAAAGGACCCACACCCCCGGTTGGCTGTGCCCCTTCATGTCACTCCCCAACCACTGGAAAGTGGTTTCTCACCCCCACTTCCTCCGGCGCTGTTTTCATGACAAACGCTAATGGGTTTCCTGGAACTTGCCGTGGACACGTTGCCACGTGGTCATGTCTGAGGCTTTTATCTCTGTTCGCCGGCCGGCTGTCTACGACCACTTCCTCCTCGGCTCTCGCTGCCTTTCTCTGCTCATTGCTCATTTTCTGACGGCTCCTGCACCATCCATTCCAGCTTCCCCAACGCTGGATCTTTGGGGTTCACTGGCAGGCCCCCCTCTTTCTCCGGACACATGTCTGGGTTGATCTCATTGAAGCCCATGGTTTCACTTTCCCCAAGATGAGTGCCCCGATCTGTTTCTCTGAACCCTGATTTTTTTTGTGTGGTTTTTGTTTTTTGTTTTTTCACCAGACCTTCAGGTTATTTTTATCAGCTTTTTTTCCCCCCAAATTAATCTGAATGCGTCATCTTTCCACCTACAAAGGTGTCCCTCCCACTTGTAGAAATTCCCACCCTGTTTTCGGTCACTTTGCTCTGTTCTCTGTACCTACGCTTGTGCTTCTGGTCACTGTTAGAAAAATGTGCCACATGAATCATCAAGGAATAATACAGGTTACCACTGATGGGTATATATATATGTATAAGTCCAAGACCAAGTTGCTGACTCATTGGGTTTCTGGTAAGAAAGGTCTTCCTGGTTTCATTGGTGCCCAAGTCAATAAATTCACTTTTGTACCTTGACTTTTGCATTTTTTAGTTTTGGGGTGAAGTATTTGCCATAGATAGTTCCACATATCAAAGCAATCAACACAGCCTGGCCAGTGTCACTCAGTGGTTGAGCATCAACCTACGAAACCAGGAGGTCACGGTTCCATTCCCCGTCGGGTCACATGTCTGGGTTTCGGGCTCGATCCCCTGTGTGAGGAGTGCAGGAGGCAGCCGATCAATGATTCTCTCTCATCATTGATGTTTTTCTCTTCTTCTCTGAAATCAATAAAAACATACGTATTTTAAAAGCAATAAACCTAAAACAAGAGCTCTCCCTGATTTAGTTACAGATGGACTTTCTTTCGTACACGCACCTGGAGGCAGATACCACTGGCTTCCTCTTTTTATTTTTTTACATTGTTTTTCTTTATTGATTAAGGTATTACATACATGTTCTTATCCCCTCATTGCTCCCCCACTCCACCCCCCACCCTGCTCATGCCCTCACCCCACTGGTGTCTGTGTCCATTGGTTATGCTTATATGCACCTTGAACATGCCCAATCTCATCTGGCTTCCTCTTTTCATAAGCCCACCCACCCTATTGAATTAGCACCTCATTTTTATGACCGCCTTTAACCTTCATAGCTCCTAAACGGACCTTATCTCAACACACAGTCACACTGGGGGGCTAGGGCTTCAACATGTGCATTTGGGGTTGGGGGGAGAGACACACAGTTCATTCCACAGGAGTGACCTTCCAGGGCACTGTGTGATGTCAAGATGCATCCCTGCCCTCCAGCCAACAGATACCAGGAGCACACATACACCCCCACCAACTGTCACAGCCAAAAATATCTCTGGATAATTCCAAGTGTCTCCTTGGGGACAAAAATCATGTCCCAGATAACTACTGGCTTAGACAGATGTAGACAGGATGATGGGAGAAGGCACACCTAGTGGGGAGGAGCCTGCATGGGATCTGGTCAGAGCACAGGAAGGTGAGGAGGCGGTGCCTGTGTGAGAAGGGGTGGTGTGAGACACAGCAGCGACACCCAGAACACCCACCACCGGGCAGAGAGCAGCAAGGGCAGAGCCTGCGGTCGGTGCACCCTCAGGGAAAGAGCAGGCTGGCCCAGCCCGGCTGGAGCAGAGGGAGCTGGGAGAACCCTTGTGAGAGGTGAGTGGAAAGGTCAGCAGAGCCGGGTAGAGAACTTTTTTATAGTCTGTTTATCTCTTCCAGCTTTGCTTTATCTCTTTTCACTGGCACGGACCCTGAGGCAGAGTTCTCTGAAAGCAGGAGTGTCTCGCTCTAAGCGGAATTTGGAGAATCCCCCTGGACTTGCAAGTCTGCTTTTGCCCACAATGAGTGGCTCCAGGTGGTTCTTAGCTTCTGGCAAAGAGTCTGCTAAGCCAGGGTTTCTGAGCCTCAGCACTGCTGAAATGTGGGACCAGATAATTCTTTGCTGTCCGGCTGAGGGGGTTGTACTGTGCATTGTGGGGTGTCTAGCAGCATCTCTGGACTCTACCCAGCAGGTGCCAGGACCTTCTCCTCCCCCAGTTGTGACAACCAAAAGTGTCTCCAGGCATTGAGCTGGGCGTGGGGGAGACCGGTATCACCTCCACTGAGAAACACTGGGCCAGAGAGAGGTCCTGACGGTGAGCTCTAGCCAGACACTAAGGCAGTGGTTCTCAACCTTCTGGCCCTTTAAATACAGTTCCTCATGTTGTGACCCAACCATAAAATTATTTTCGTGGCTACTTAACTGTAATGTTGCTACTGTTATGAATCATCATGTAAATATCTGATATGCAGGATGGTCTTAGGCGACCCCTGTGAAAGAGTCGTTCGACCAGCAAAGGGGTCGCGACCCACAGGTTGAGAAACGCTGCTCTAGCCAGACCCTTCCCCCTCTATGATGGAATGTCCCACCTCTGCCTCTCCTCCCCTACCACCACCCCACCCTGTGGTCAGCATTGTGAATACACCAAATGCTGTATAGTACATTTTAAAATGATTAAAACAGTAAACTTGATGTTCTGTGTATTTTACCACACACACACACACACAGTCTCTCAACATTGCCAAGTATCCCTTCTGGGGCAAAATTGTCCTCACTTGAGAACCACAAGTGGCTAAATTAAGCCCGCCTGCTTCCGTACTTGAGTTAAGAAATGGTTCTGTGTCAATTTGGGGCCTTTATCTTCCACTTGGGTCATTATTTCTCAGCTCACGAATGTGATATTTAACCCACAACATGTAGCACAGAAGGAAAAATGTGAAAGGTTAAGAGATGTGGAAGAGAAATGAGGAGGCAGCTGGTCAAAGAAAGACAACCACCATATACTTTCACTTACCTGCGGAATCTAAGGAACAAACTAAACCAACCAACAAAGAAGAGACAGACTCATAGACACAGAGAACAGACTGCCAGCGGCCTGATGGGATGGGGCCTTTGGGGGCTGGGTGGGAAAGGTGAAGGGATTAAGGAGTGTAAATTAGCAGTTACAGCACAGTCATGGGGGTGTCAAATACAGCAGAGGGAACATCCTATATAATAAAACCCTAGCATGCAAATCAACCAAACAGCAGAACGACCGGTCGCTATGATGCACACTGACCACCAGGGGCAGATCTCAACGCAGGAGCTGCCCACAGGCCCCAGGCCAGCCAAGGTGGGTACCAGCAGGGGCTCCCCTGATCATCCCACTGGTCACCCCTCAGAGGGAGGCAACCAGCGGCTGTGGGGGAGGGCAGGGCTAGTGAGAGGGTGGCGCCAAGCCAGCCAACGTGGGTGCCAGCGGGGGCCCTCTGATTGCCCCACCACTTGCCCTACAGATCAGCCCTGATCACCGGCCAGGCCTAGGGACCCTGCCTGTGCACAAATTTCGTGCACTGGGCCTCTAGTAGTCAATAATATTGTCATAAAAATATGTATAGTGCCAGGTGGATACTTGAAGTATTGAAAGGGGATCACTTCAGAAGTTATATAAATGTCTAATTACTATGTTGTATACCTGTAACTAATATAAAATACTGAATATCGCCTGTAATTGAAAAATACAATAATTGTCCGGCCTGCATGGCCCAGTGGATGAGTGTCGACCTATGCACCAGGAGGTCACAGTTCAATTCCAGGTCAAGGACACATACCTGGGTTTCCGGCTCGATCCCCAGTGTAGGGCATGCAGGAGACAGTCGATCAATGATTCTCTCTCATCATTGATGTTTCTCTTTCTCCCTCTCCCTTCCTCTCTAAAATCAATAAAAATGTATAATTTTTAGAACTTTGGTGAAGCCCTAGTGGGTTTGCTTAGTTTATAGAGCATCAGCCTGCAGACCAAAGGGTCTCGGGTTTGATCCCGGTCAAGGGCACATACCTCAGTTGCAGGCTCCCTCCTGGCCTGGGCCCTGGTTGGGGCTCCTGCAAGAGGCAACCAATCGATGTGTTTCTCTCACATTGATATTTCTGTCTTTCCCTCTCTCTTCGACTCTCCTTAAAAAAATAAATGGAAATAGCGAAGATCTGAAAACAGCCTAAGTGCCCATCAGCAGATAAATGGATTAGAAAACTGTGGTACATCTACACAATGGAATACTATGCTGCTGTAAAAAAGAAGGAATTCTTACCATTTGCAACAGCATGGATGGAACTGGAGAGCATTATGCTAAGTGAAATAGGCCAGTCAATGAAAGAAAAATACCACATGATCTCACCCATTTATGGATAATAAAGACCATTATAAACTGATGAACAAAAATAGGTACAGAGGCAGAGCAGGATCAAACAGACTGTCAAACCACAGTGGGAAGACTGGGGAGGGTTGGGGCGCAGAAGAGGGGGTGGGTAAGAGATCAACCAAAGGACTTGTATGCATGCATATAAGCATAACCAATGGACATAAGACACTGGGGGGTAGGGGAGGCCAGGGGAATGTCAAGGGGGGGAGACATATGTAATATTCTTTGTAATACTTTAAGCAATAAAACAATTTTTAAAAAGTCAATGGAAATATATCCTCAGGTAAGGATTAACAAAAAAATTTTGAGGGAAAATAGAGATGACTCACTTTTGTCAGTGTCTAGGAATTAGTGCTCAAAGAATTTAGTTTTTTTAATTTACTTTTTAAAGGATGTTCTGAAGTGGCTTTGCTGCTTTTCTATGACTTACCAGCAATAAGTTGTGGATCACAGAGGCTGTGTTCTCCTGGGGAATGGGTTGCACACAGGGAATTATTGAAAGTTTAAAGCCAACTGTGATGTGATCAGATCTGTGCTTCATCAATAACAGAATTGATTAGCTCTGGCCAGGTGGCTCAGTTGGAGCATCATGCCATGCTCCAAAAGGTTTCAGGTTCTATTCCCAGTTAAGGTGAGTATGGTAGGCAACCGATCCATGTTTCTCTGCCTCCCTTCTTCTCTAAAAATCAGTGAAATATCAAGTGAGGATTGAAAAATAACAGGATAGATTAGAGCAGGGCTGGGCAAATTAGGACCCATGAGCCAAATCTGACCCCTTGCCTGTTTTTGTAAATAAAGTTTTATTGGAACACAGCCACGCCCCCTCATTATCACATTGTCTATTGCTGCTTTGCACTGTAACAGCAAAGTTGAGTCGTTGTCACAGTGACCATGTAGTCTGCAAAACCTAAATATTGGCTATCTGGCCCTTTATAGACAAAAAAAAAACCTTACCAACTCCTGCATTAGAATATCATAAACTACACCAATCATGTCGACCTATGGGGCTACTATTAAGTTATTAGGCCAAGAAATAGCTGAGGTGTCTCAGAAAAACAGGGGGAGAAAAATCAATCATCAACGTCATAATATTTTTTCCTAGACTAAATATGCCAAGCGTCAAGTTTATGCTAAGTTAGCTTTGGGGCATATTGCAGGTTCACCCCGAACCATGTGGCTCCATTGGTTGGAAATTCGTCCTGTGCACTGAAAGGTTGTGGATTTGATTCTGGTCAGGGCACATACCCGGGTTTCCTGTTAGATCCCCAGTCAGCAAGGTTGTGGAAGGCAACAGATTGATGTTTCTCACTCATTGGTTTCTCTCTCTCTCTCTCATCTATCTTCCTTCCCCTTCTCTTAAAAAAAATATAAGCATGTCCTCAGGTGAAGATTTAAAAAAATTAAAAATTGCCCTCACCCTGACCGGTTTGGCTCAGTGGATAGAGCGTCGGCCTGCGGACTGAAGGGTCCCAGGTTTGATACCAGTCAAGGGCATGTACCTTGGTTGCAGGCACATCCCCAGTAGGGGGTGTGCAGGAGGCAGCTGATGGATGTTTCTCTCTCATCGATGTTTCTAACTCTCTATCCCTCCCTTCCTCTCTGTAAAAAAAAAAAAATCAATAAAATATTTTTAAAAAAATAAAATAAATTGCCCTCACTGGTGTGGCTCAGTTGGTTGGGCATCATCCTGTGCACCAAAAGGTTGCCGGTTCCATTCCCCATCAGAGCACATGCCCAGGTTGTGGGCTCCACCTCCATTAGGGGGCGTGCAAGAGGCAGCTGATCTATATTTTGCTCTCCCATGGATGTTTCTCTCTCTCCTCTCCCTTCCTCTTTCTACAAAGCCTTAAAAGATCAAATAGAAGAAAGGCAACTCCAAACATAGTGCTTTGCCTTTATTATCCCGAATCCTTGTGAAAAAAACAACACAGACATTTGACATAAAGTGGGCAGGTGACTCGTGCAGAGCTATACACCGGAGAGCGGAGCGCGGTAGCTCCCTTCAAAACGTTGACCCAGTAATTACCATTCAGCCGTCAGGTCTCCGCCAGAGAGACTAGTAAATAACGGGAAAGTTATCTCGGGCCGCAAAGAAAGGGAATTCGCAGTAGGAGGAGCTGGCCGCTCTGGCAGCCTTGCAGTCGATGCTCAGCTTGGGGTTGCTGTCCCTCACTTCCTTCAGCAGCTTCTGGGTCTGGGCGCTGGACTCGTCCGTCCTCAGCCGGAGCCTCTTCAAAGGGCTGGATCTCTGCTTCAGGGCCTCGAAGAGCACGGTGATCCCGCTCTGCCCCAAGGAGTTCTGGCCCAGGTCCAGGACCTCCAGCCTCTGGTTGCTGGCCAGGGCAGAGGCCAGGTCCTGCCAGCAGAAAGATGGGAGGGAGCAGCCACAGAGCCTGTTGAGGAAGGAAAATGGGGGCCGATCAATCTCAGAACAAGTCCTCATTGGGACCCTACCGGGAGCCAGCCACATTCCTTTGGAAGAAATTGGGGGCATTGTTTTCTTCATGGAGCTTGTTTTAGGGACATCGGCCATCAGGACATGCTGGTTTTTATCTTTATTGTTGAGAGTATTACAGAGGTCGCCTTCCCCGCCCCACCCCCTTACTCCTCTCCACCCGGTTCCTGCCTTGAAGACCATATGAACAAGTTGTTGGGATAAGTCAGCCAGAGAGAAGGATTAGGTGGGTTGATGGTGGTCAGTGAATTTTGTTGTTAATACTCCCCCGGGGGATATTTTTTCCGTTTATTTTTAGAGAGTGGAAGGAAGGAAGGGGAAGAGAGAGAGAGGTATATGAGAGTGACAGTGTGTGAGAGTGACGTTGGTCGATTACCTCCCACACACACCTGACCGTGGCCAGGATTGAACCTGCAGCCCAAGTACATGGCCTTGACCAGGAATCGAACCCACAACCCTTTAGTCCATAGGCCAACGTCCTAACCACTGAGCAACACCAACCAGGGCAGTCAGTGAGTTCTTCCTTGGGAAGATACAAGAAAAAAAACTAAAGGACAATGTAGCTGAGATACTAAGCTGCCCCGCATAACTAACAAGAAGCGGTATAGGTATCCTTGAAACCCATCTGCACCTACATCCACTCCTCTGGCCTCCTGAGTGCCTTTGTAACCACCCACTGACCTGCATTCACTTTCTGTCGGCATTTGCGCCCAACACTGGGCCAGGAGTGCTTCTATCACAGTCTCTCTCTCTCCCCCCCAAACCATCTCCGAGGGGTTAACTGGTTCCAAAACACCTCGAACAGGCACAGAAGGACCTACCCCAGGCATCTGAGGTTGCAACTCGGCTTCTTCAACGCCTCGCAGAGAAACCACAACCCAGTCGCTATGGGGTTGAGACTCAGGTCCAAGAGGGTCAGGCAGGAATCTCCTTGGAGAAAGTCAGAGATGTGCTTGCAGCCGCGTCTTGTTATGCTGCACTGGCACAACCTACAGAAAAGACAGTCAGAAGAGGGGTCTTCTGCCTGGAGCCATATACTTCCGGTTAGGTTTGTGCATAACAGACAAATGGAGTGATGGTTACGTTATTTCTACCTGCCTGTGGGGTAGAGGGTGAAACTGACCTTTGCCTGTTTCCTTTTATTTATTTTTTGAATACATTTTTATTGACTTCAGGGAGGACAGGAGAGGGAGAGAGAGAACCATCAATGATGAGAGAGAATCATTGATCAGCTGCCTCCTGCATGCCTCAGACTGGGGATGGAGCCTGCAACCCAAGCATGTGCCTTGACCACAAGTTGAACCAGGACCTCCTGGTTCATAGGTCCATGCTTAACCACTGAACCACACCAGCCAGACTGCCTCCTTTTATTATAGATTAGAGGCCCAGTGTACAAATTTGTGCATGGGTGGGATTCCTTGGCTTGGCTGGCAAACAGGGCCAATCGGGGCCGATGGGGGCGGGGGGGAAGAGGGACAGCGGGAGGTTGATCAGCCACAGGAGGTTGGCTGTGGGAACACACCGACCACCACGGGGCAGCTCCTGCATTGAGCATCTGCCCCCTGGTGGTCATTGTGCATTATAACAACCAGTCATCTGGTTATCTGGTCGACCAGTTGTAATGGTTGCTTAGGCTTTATATATAGAGATAAACACACGCATACCTCCTAAGACATGGGTGTTTCTAGAATAGCAGCATATTATAGGTCAAGAGCTTGGGCTCTGGGTACAGACAAACCTGAGACTGAATCCGAGTTCTAGTTCATTTTCTTTTTCTTAATGTTTCTATTACAGTTCACATTCAATCATTCATATGTGGAATCTAATGAACAAAATGAACTAACAAGCCCTAGCCAGTTTGGCTCAATGAATAGAGCATTGGCCTGCGGACCGAAGGGTCCCAGGTTTGATTCCAGTCAAGGGCACATACCCAGGTTGCAGGCTCCTCCCCGTCCAGGCCCTGGTCGGGGTTCATGCAGGAGGCAACCATCGATGTGTTTCTCTCACATCGATGTTTCTCTCTGTCTTTCCTTCTCTCTTCTACTCTAATAATCAATGGGAAAATATCTTCAGTGAGGATTCCAAAACATGAACTAACAAACAAAAGAGACAGAATCATAGACAGAGGGTAGGCTGGCAGCCGTTGGGGACAGGAGCGCTGGGTAGAGTGGGTGGAGGGATTGAGGAAAAAAGAGAAAAACTCATGGACATGGACAACAGTGTGGCGATTGCTGGTGGAAGAGGGTCTAGGTGGGATAAATGGTGATGGATGGAGACTTGACTTGGGGTGGTGAACACACAATACAGTGTACCGATGATGAGTTGTAGAACTGTGCACCTGAAACCTGTGTGATTTTGTTAACCAGTGTCACCCCAATAAATTCAATAAAAAGGAAAAATTTTAAATTAAAACATAAAAATAGGGCTGTCTATTAACAGTATATACAATTTTTGTCCTTCTAACGAATACTATTTGGGAGAGATATGATTTTTCTTTCATTTTCTCTGTCTGCTACTATAAGCTGAGCACTTGGGTTTTTTCCATTTTAGACTTAAATGACTCGGGCACGTCTGGATTAAGGTCTGTTGTTTTCTGTCTTTTTACCTTTTAAATGTTATTTTTCCACTACAGTTGACATACAACATCATGTTGGTTTCAGGTGTGCAGCATAGTGGTTAAGGTATTTATATACCTTACGAAGTGACCTTCCTGGGAAGTCTAGTACCCACCTGGCACCATCCATAGTTATTGCAATATTATTGGCCGTATTCCCTATGCTGAACTTTCATCCCTGTGATATACCCTAGACTGAGACATCAGGTGTTTCCAGGGCCACACTAGAAGCCATTGAGATGACTGGCAGCCAGTTTAGGAGAGCAACAGCCCCAGAGAAATCAAAACCAGATAGAACTTCTGAGCAGAAATAGGGCTCCAACTCGACACAGTCTCTGGAATGTTGCCCTCCCTGTGATGAAAACGGGCACAGGTGGTTCCTGTTGGGCTTGTTCCCAGGTAACAAGGTCAGCGAACCACAGCCCATGGGCCAATCCAGCCCACCACCTGTTGTTTTTTTGTTTGTTTTTCCACTTAGGATGATGTTGGTTCTCAATACCATACAGATTTCAAGTGTACAACTCAACAAAACCTCCTCTGCACACTGCATCATACAACCATCACCCAAAGCAAAGTCTCTCTCCGTCCCCATTCCCTTTGCCCACCTCCACCTACCCACCTGGCTTGTCAATAACGTTTTATTGGAACATGGCCACACTCATTCCTGCACGTGGTTACGCGACAGTGGCAGAGTTGACTAACTGGAATGGAGACCCTATGGCCCACAACGCCTCACATGTTTACAATATGGCTCTTTGCAGAAAAATAAAATTCCAACCCATACCCTGTAACTCAATCCATTCCCAATTGCAGGAAGAAGTAAGTCATACGAACTCGAAGAACACACAAAAGGGTCAGAGCTGAGAACCTAGCTCCTATCCCAAATTCTCAGCATGGGGAGAAGCCAAAAGATCCACTCAGCCCTGAAAGGCAGGCAAATATTAACATCTGTTTCTACCGAAGCTTTCCTTAATTTGCAGCAGGGTCTTGCCCGTTGCTTCAAATAGAGTTATTAAGTGGTGTTATGTGTGTCCTACATGTCCTACACACACACACACACACACACACACACACACACACACAGGGAGCCAGTGGGGACTTACACCAGGGTCTGTAGCTGACATTCTGGGTAACTCAAACCCTCGCTCAACAGTCTCACCCCACCGTCTCCAAGGTTGTTCTTGGCCAAGCACAGGTGTGTCAGCCTCTGGTTGACAATCAAAGTGGAGGCGAGCTCCTTGCAACAGACTTCCGTCAGGTGACAGTTTTCCAACCTGCAAAAGCAACCACACCCATGGTCAGGCGGTGAGAACATTGCCAAAGTGCAACCTTCTCCAGGGAGAGCTCTTCTGGTTCACTCCCCCCACCCTCTGTCTCTCTCTTGAGCCATGACGGACCAGAAAGGAGAGAAAGGGCAAGCAAAAATGTAGGATTCATCCGCCTGGGACCAGAAACGGAAACGAAGTATCACCTCACACCTGCCAGAATGGCAACCATCAATAAACCAGGTGTTGCCTACATCAGTAGGTTGTCCAGGAAATAGGGGTGTTCCCGTCGCTCTCCTCTCTGTGGTCCCAGATCCAAACACAAAGGTGCCCCGTGGGAGAAGAGGAGACACTTACGACAACCACTGTAGGAAGCAATTTGGGTGCCTCAGACTCCCACACAGCAACTTGACCCCCTCATCCCCGAGCTCACTGGCTGTGAGGTCCAGAGATTGCAGGGACTGGTTGACTTTGAGGGCCAAGGAGAAGTCGTTCAAATGTTGAGTGAAATCAGAACAAGACCCCAACCTGTGGGATACATGGGGGAAAGTCATTCTCCTGGGAGGACAGAGACCCTACAGGCTTATGCTGCCCCCAAAGACTGTATCCTGAATGTTCATCTCATTCTACTTCAATATGTAGCCAACCCTGGCCTGAAGGATTGGAGAGAGTTGATCTCGTTGGCTTTTCTTCAAATATCCCCATGACCATTCAATCAATGTCCAGTCTCATCTCCAACCTGTAATACAATTCTGTGTGAAGTTTCACCAACATGACCTTTTATTTTTTCGCATCTCATTTTTTTTTAATATGATCATCACATTCTCTGCCCGAGTCTGTCCTATTCTCACTTGGTTCTAGATAGATGATTCTATATATTGCTCAGTTGGTGGGAGCTTCATCCTGTACACCAGAAAGGTTATGGGTTCAATTCCCAGTCAGGGTACATACCTAGGTTTCAGGTTTGATTCCCTGGCCAGAGGCATATGGGAGGCAACTGATTGATGTCATGTGAGAGAAACATCTTTCTCCCCCTTCCTCTCTCTCTTAGATCAATAAAAACATATCCTCATGTGAGGATTTTTTAAAAAATAAAATTTTTAAAAAGGATTCTATAGGAGGGAAAAGAAGTTGATGCCTGATACTCAAAAAAGTTCACAAGTTCTTAGGGAATATGCAAATTAAAACAAGGAGTTACAATTTGACCTTAGGCAGCCAGGTCCAAAACTCTGTCCAGGTGTTGAGTTTAGGAGTTGCAAGGATGAGAATTGGGAATTCCCCTCTGTGCATTGGGAGGACATTGAGGGAATCCATGAATCCGTTCTACTGGGCTCTGAAACCCGGCTACTCCTACAGACACAGATCAGAGAATGGAACTCCAGGACAATCGTATGGTCCGATTGACTATGTGCAAAATCTTTGCAAGTTAATAATGAGATATCACCTCGCACCTGTCAGAATGGCTGCCATCAATAAATCCACAAACCACAAACCTGTCAGAATGGCTGCCATCAATAAATCCACAAACCACAAACGCTGTAGTGGAGAAAAGGACACCCTAGTGCACTGTGGGTAGGAATAAGGACTGGTGCCGCCATTAGGGAAAACAGTATGGAGTTTCCTCAAAACATTAAAAATGGAACTTCCGCCCTGACCAGTGTGGTCTGCAGACTGAAAGGTCCCAGGTTTGATTCCAGTCAAGGGCATGTACCTTGGTTTTGGGCACATCTCCAGTAGGAGGTGTGTAGGAGGCAGCTGATCAATGTTTCTAACTCTCTATCCCTCTCCCTTCCTCTCTGTAAAAACAAAAACCAATACAATATTTTTTTTTTTTTAAAAATGGAACCGCCGAAACCGGTTTGGCTCAGTGGATAGAGCATCGGCCTGCGGACTGAAGGGTCCTGGGTTCGATTCCGGTCAAGGGCATGTACCTGGGTTGCAAGCACATCCCCAGTGGGAGATGTGCAGGAAGCAGCTGATCGACGTTTCTCTCTCATCGATGTTTCTAACTCTCTATCTCTCCCCCTTCCTCTCTGTAAAAAAATCAATAAAATTTATTTTTTTAAAAAAAACGGAACTGCCGAGTGACCCGAGAATCCCACTTCTGGGAATGTATCCTAAGAATCCCAAAACACCAACTCGAAAGAATGTATGCACCCCTATGTTCATAGCAGAATCATTTACAATAGCTAAGGTCTGGAAACAGCCCCAGTGCCCATCAATAGAGGAGTGGGTAAAAAAGTTGTGGGACATTTATGCAATGGGATATTTTGCAGCCGTAAATAAAGGAAGAAACTCTTACCTTTTGCGACAGCATGGATGGACCTGGAGAGCATTATGCTAAGTGAAATGAGCCAGTGAGAGAAAGACAAATATCATATGATCTCTTATATGTGGAATATGATGAACAAAATAAACTAATGAACAAGATAGAACCAGAGGCGCGGATGCATGGAATAGACGGACAGATCACCAGAGGGGACCGAATGAGAGAAGCTGAAGAGATTAAGACAAAAAACATATGCATAACCCATAGATACAGACCACAGTGTGGTCATGGCCAGAGAGAAAGGGGGCCGGGCCTGGGTGGATATGGGCAAAGGGGGAAAAAGAATAGGGGACACCTGTAATAGTGTCAACAATATAAATAAGAAAAAAACGGTGCCCTAAAGCTGGGTGACGACAATCAGAACAATGTTATGGGTCTTCACTGACAAAGGGGGACTCTCTGGAAAGAGTGAGCCACCAGGAACCAGGAGCCTGGATGCTTCTCTAGGGTGTTACAAAGTGGGCAGGGCAGGGGCTGCTCTGGGTCACGGCAGAAAGGCAGCAAGCCGCCTGGAGTACCACGTCCCTACGCTAGAGGAAGCCACAAAAGTCTGCGTGTTTCCTTTGCTTTGCAGGCTCATTATTCGATGCACTATACAGGCTGGAGAGAGTGCAGAGGCTGAAACCCCACCCCCGTGTGGTGTGGTAACCAATCAGAGTGGTGCTCTGTTCCTGTTGCTCACCCAGCTCACAGCACAGCGCACAGCACACAGCCAGCCAGCGCACAGCACAGCGCACAGCAGTGAGAGTGACATGAGAAAGATCTGAGATACCTCAGGCCGCACCATGCGCAACAGGCCGCGCTATGCACCTGGGATACTGCAGGCCATGCCATGTACCTGAGATACTGCAGGTTGCACCTCCGGTGCTTTAGGGCCTCGCACAGCAGCAGCAGCAGCATGTTGTCACAGTGGATGCTGCCTTCCAGGATCAGGTGCGTCAGGGTCTTCTTACCAACCAAAGCCAGACAGAAGTCCCGATAGGCATGGACCGGGGAGACGTTTTTAATCCTGGGAAACAGAAGGGAGGGGGTCCCAGGTTCGATTGCGGTCAAGGGCACGTACCTTGGTTGCAGGCTCCTACCCAGCCCAGGCCCTGGTTGGGGTGCATGCAGGAGGCAACCCATCAATGTGTTTCTCTCACATCGATGTTTCTTTCTGTCTTTCCCTCTCTCTTCCACTCTCCCTAAAAATCAATGGGAGTCCTGACCGGCTTGGTTCAGTGGCTAGAGCATCGGCCAGCGGACTCAAAGGTCCCAGGTTCGATTCCGGTCAAGGGCATGTACCTTGGTTGCGGGCACATCCCCAGTAGGGGGTGTGCAGGAGGCAGCTGATCGATGTTTCTCTCTCATCAATGTTTCTAACTCTCTATCCCTCTCCCTTCGTCTCTGTAAAAAAAAAAAAAAAAATCAATGGGAAAATATCCTCAGGTGAGGATTAAACAAACATTCTCACACACTCTCACACCAGGATGGCCATTGCAAGGTGAGCTTGGCTTCTACTTACACCACCTTCTGGAGGTTACAGGTGACGCGGGTTATCTGCTCACACAGAATCCTCACCGAGGAGTGACTCAGGAAGCTCTGACTCACTTCCAGAAACGTCAGGTTCTCGTTGGAGCTCAGCACAGAGCAGAGCTCCGTCCAGCGACAAAGAGCATGATGGTCTTGCTGGGACCTAGCAGAACGTGATGGAGAACAGCACCTATTAACAGCACATCCCTGGCCGGGTAGCTCAGTTGGTTAGAGCATCGTCCGAATACACCAAGGTTGCAGGCTCCATCCCCTTTCAGGCAAGAGGGTGGAGGAAGGATGTGAGGGAGAAATAGGGGGCATCTGTAATTACATCAACCAATAAAAATTTAACTTTAGCCCTGGCCGGTTTGGCTTAGTGGATGGAGCGTCGGCCTTCGGACTGAAGGGTCCCAGGTTCAATTCCAGTCAAGGGCACATGTCTGGGTTGGAGGCTCGGTCCTCAGTGGGGGGCGAGCAGGGGACAGCCAGTGGATGGTTCTCTCTCTCTCTCTCTCTCTCTCTCTCTCTCTCTCTCTTTCCTTCTCTCTGAAATCAATAAAATATACATATTTAAAAATATTAAACTTTAAAGAAAGAAACAAATCCAGCCAGCGTGGCTCAGTGGTTGAGCATCAATACATTAACCAAGAGGTCCTGGTCAAGGGCACATACCCGGATTGTGGGCTCAATCCCTAGGGTGGGGGATGCAGGAGGCAGCCGATCAGTGATTCTCTATCATAGATGTTTCTATCTCTCTCTCCCTCTCCCTTCCTCTCTGAAATCAATAAAAATATTTTTAAAAAAAACAAAACATGAGTGGAATAGGAAAGGCGAGTCCTTACCGCTCCGCCCACGTGCCTGGCTCTGAGGCCCCGTCATTCTCCAGGAAGATCCCCTTCTCCACCTGCAGCCAGAGCCTGCGCAGGGCCTGGCCGTGCCTGAGGCAGAAGGACGCGTGCACGAGGTCCCTCTCACTCTGCAGGTGCAGGGCCAGCTCCGTGATGGGCGCCAGGGCCTCCCTCACCAGCGCCTCCTCCTGAGACTCATAGAGGCAGCACATCAGCTCCCGGGTGTCCGCTCTGGAGGGGAAGGACCAGTCCCTGCTGCGCGTCACTCTCAGCAGCTCCTGCCTGACGTCCAGGGACACGCGGCAGCCGAAGGTGGCCTCCAGCTCCCGGGCCCTCTCCTGGTTGGCGAGGCCGAACAGGAAGTAGCCCACGCGGGTCAGGCTGGGGTTGCGCAGCCGCTCCTCCTTGGACAGCAGCGCGCGCACGTTCCCGATGTCCGGCGCCCAGCCGCCCGCGTCCCCCGGCTCCGTGCCGTCCAGCAGGTAGAACAGGGCGGCCAGGAACTGCTGGACGCTGAGGTGCAGGAAGGCGTAGCAGCCCTCGCAGTCCGCGTCCGCCTGCAGGACCTTGCCGTCCAGGAAAGGGCGCAGGTAGGACTCGCTGAGCCCCAGCTGCCCGAGGTCTTCGCCATCGAACAGGGACGTCTGAGCCCAGATGCCCCGGGCGGCCAGGAGGCTCAGAGCCTGGAGCGCAGTGGGGAGGTGCGGGGCGGGGCCGCTGCCAGTGGCCGCTGGGGAGCACTGGTTGCACAGGAAGCGCAGGAACAGCAAAGTGGGGGTCCGGCAGGTGGGGGCCGGGTCCTCCCCCTTCTCCAGCTGCCCCTTCAGACACGTGCACACGACCCAGCACACGGCGGGCGCCGCGCCCATGTGGAACAGCGCCGGGCTGCCCTTCATGCCCTCGAAGGCGCGCAGGGCCTGGTCCTGCTGCTCAAAGTGCTTCAGGAAGTAGCCCCTGCGGTTCGCCTCCAGGAAGCCCTCCACCTCGATGAACAGCGGCTGGTCCACCAGGAGCCGCAGCTCCACCAGGGCCTCTGGGCGCGTGGTGACCAGCAGCGTAGCCTTGGGCAGCAGCTTTCTCTTCAGCAAACTGCCCAGCAGGACGGGCACGGGCTTCGGCTTCTCCCAGTCGCCACAGATGTCATGGATGAGGGACCCCGAGGGCACTCTGAGCTCGTCGAAGCCGTCGATGACCACCAGGATCTTCTGCCCCTGGGCCAGGACCTGGGGGCCGGCCTCCTGCGCGTCTGGACACTTCTTAGCCAGGAGCTCCGCGAAAGTGCAGGGGCCCTGGCGGCCCAGCTCCTTGCAGCTGAGGTAGAAGGCGGAGTGGAATGTCCCCGGGAGGTGGTCCTGTGCCCAGTCCAGCATCCACTTCTTGGCCAGCGTGGTTTTCCCCACGCCCGCCGCGCCCTGCAGCACCACCGTCAGCAGCCTGCGCTGGGAGGAGGTTTTGGAACTGGAGAGCCATGTGAACTTCTGGCTGCCCCCGATGATTTTGTAGTGCAAGTCATCACCGACCGCATCCCAACATGTGTGCTTCCAGATAGAGCAGAATTTCTCCATCGTATGGCTCGGGCTCTCTCCTTTTCACCTGGAATGAGGGGCAATGGGGGAAAGTTGGCACGCCAGTCACTCTACTTAACCAGAACATACACTTTGTAAAGGACCAGAAATGAGGAATACCAGGAAGGAATAAAGTGTCTCGTACTGTACCAAACATTGAACGTATAAGACAGTCTCTTAAGACAGTATTTACCTACCTGGCTTCAGATAGATAGATGATAGATAGATAGATAGATAGATGATTTCAGAGAGGAAGGGAGAGAGAGAGAGAAACATAAATGATGAGAGAGAATCATGGATCAACTCCCTCCTGCACGCCCCACACTGGGGATTGAGCCCGCAACCAGGGCATGTGTCCTGACCGGGAATTGAACCTGCAACCTTTCGGTGTCCAGGATGATGTTCAACCAACTGAGCCACTCAGCCAGCGCCATCATCCTCTGTCTCTTTTTAAACTATCATTGGTATACACTCTCACATCGGTTCTGTTTCAAGGAGCAACATATCCATTCCACATTTATATACCTTCACTGGGATTCCCCCAGGTGAAGGGATTGAGAAGTATAGATTGGGAGTTACAGAATAGTCACGGGGAAAAAATAAAATAAAATAATATTGAATGTAAAAAAAAAGAATAGTCATGGGGATGTAAAGTACAGCACAGGGAATATAGTCAATAATATTGTAATAACCATGGATGGGGCCAGGTGGGGACTGGAAATATCAGGGGGAAGGAACACTGTAAAGCACATGATTGCCAGTGGTTCTCAACCTTCCTAATGCCGCGACCCTTTAATACAGTTCCTCATGTTGTGGTGACCCCAACTGTAAAATTATTTTCGTTGCTACTTCATAACTGTAATTTTGCTACTGTTATGAATCGTAATGTAAATATCTGATATGCTATGTGTTTTCCAATGGCCGTGACCCACAGGTTGAGAACCGCTGGAGCCACTGTCCTGTACACATGAAACTAATACATCATGTTGGGTGCAAACTTTCATTTAAAAAGAGCAACAAAAACGAAACTGAATAACACACTATGCCACATACACACAGGAAGCCACCGCTTGCCAATACTATCATGAGAGTGCACCAAGGAACACGGAAGGCTGATGGACCTTGAGCATTAGCAGGGCTGACGCTGAGCGCCGATTGTTCGTGCTGAGATAGTGGTGGCTCGAAGCAGTTTCCTGACCTGATAGCCTCCAAGTAAATGTTTACTGAGCCTTACTGATCTTTACTGACCTTAGAGATGGTCTGTCTGCTACCTGTTTGCCGTGCTTTACTGAGGGCAAGATGTGTATCTAAAACTGAACAAAAAGCAGATAAGCCCAGGTCTCAGTCTGCCTCTTCAAGAAAGAGGCTCCACCTGGCCCCCACCCCTTAATTCATATTTGTGTCTAGTATTTTCATTTGTGCGTCGGCCCCTCCTTCAGATCCTGATCCCAGCCGTGCAGGTCATGGCACATACAGATGCTGCATCATGGGATTGTACATTTGTAACCAATGTGATTTTATTAACTGATGTCACCCCAATAGATTTAATATTTTAAAAATCAAAGAAATTTAATTTAAAAAGAACAAATTTGCCCAGCCAGTATGGCTCATGGTTGAGAATTGACCCATCTACCAAGAGGATGCCAAGTCAGGGCACATGCCTGAGTTGTGGGCTTCATCGCCTAGTGGGGGCACCATGCTGGAGGCAGCCAATCGATGTTGGTATTTTTCTCTCATCAATGCTTCTCTCTCTCTCTAAAATCTAAAATCTTTAAAAAAGAACATATTTGCCAAGGATACATCTGATAAGGGGTTAATTTCCAACACACAACTCCTACAACTCAACAAAAGGAAGACACACAATCCAATTTAAACATGGGCAAAGGACCTAAATAGACACTTCTCCAAAGAGTACATACTAGTATAAATGGCCAAAAGTCATGAAAAAAATGCTCAATGTCACTAATCATCAGAGAGATGCAAATTAAAACTACAGTGAGGTATCACCTCACACCTGTCAGGATGGCTACCATCAATAAATCAAAAAACAGCAAGTGCTGGTGAGGATGTGGAGAAAAGGGAACCCTAGTTCACTGCTGGTGGGAATGCAAACTAGTGCATCCACTGCAGAAAACAATATGGAGTTTCCTCAAAAAATTAAAAATGGAACTGCCATTTGACCCAGTGATCCCACTTCTAGGAATATACCCTAAGAATCCCAAAACACCAACTAAAGAGAATAAATGCATCCCTATGTTCATAGCAGCCTTATTTATAATCGCTAAGATCTGGAAACAGCCCAAGCACCCATCAGTAGATGAGTGGATTAAAAAGCTGTGGTACATTTACACAATGAAATACTATGCAGCTGTAAAGAAGGATCTATTACCCTTTGAGACAACATGGAGGGACCTGAGGATTAATATGCTAAGCAAAATAAGCCAATCAGAGAAAGACAAATATCACATGCTCTCACTTATAGGTGGAATCTAATGAACAAAATAGAACCAGAGGCATGGAAACATGGAAAAGACTGATGAATCTCAGAGGGAAGAGGGAGTGGATGGACAGGAAGAGATTAACCAAAGAATTTATATGCATATATGCATAACCCATAGACACAGACAATAGTGTCATGAAGGATGGGGTGGGGAGGGAGCTTAATGGGGGGGAGCAGTAGAAGGAAAAAGGAGACATCTGTAATACTCTCAACAATTTTTTTTAAAAAGAACCTCTGCTCTCCATCACTGATACACAGCCCCAACCAATTAAATAAAAACAAATTAAAATCTTTATATCCTCAGGCATTAAACGGGCAATAGTAGGGATGTGCCACAAGATGAAATGCAACTGTTTAGCAAAAACAGAGGGAAAATTACATCCAATCAGAAGATGTGGGGGGCGGGAGGGAAAGAAGATAGATCATGCAAAATGTTTCAAAACACAATAGATAGAAAGAACTCTTGATTGGTCTCTCTCTCTCTCTCTTTCTCTCTCCCCTCCCTCTTCCTTCCTCTCTCTCTAAAAATCAAAAAAATTGTATTTAATATATTTATATTAAATATATTTAATATAAAAATGCTCATGCTAAAATATAAAGTCAAAACAGAACAAAAACCATCAAGTCACACACTCAGCAAGACCTCCATCTCCTCAGATGGAAAAGTCATGGAAACAGGGGCAACCCCGGAATCCAGAGACCATGCTTGAGTGTCCACATCATGGATGAGTTTGTCTTGACAGTGTCCTTTTTCAATGCTGTCTTGGACCAGCATGCATTTGGTTTTGTGAGGAAGAAACTTAAAAGGGAGCCTGGGAGAGCGTTATGCTGAGTGAAATAAGCCAGGCAGAGAAAGACAAATGTCACATGATCTCACTTATAGTTGGAGTCTAATGAACAAAATAGAACCAGAGGCATGGATGCATGGAACAGACTGACAGATCTCAGAGGAGGAGGATGGGGGTGGCAAGAGATTAAACTAAGAATTTATATACACATATGCATAACCCAGGGACACAGAAAATAGGGTGGGGAAGGCCTGGGGTGTGGCAATGGGGGGAATGGGGAACATCTGCATTCGTGTCAACAATTAAAAATGTTAAATAAGCCCTGACCGGTTTGGCTCAATGGATAGAGTGTCGGCCTGCAGACTCAAGGGTCCCAGGTTCGATTCTGGTCAAGGGCATGTACCTTGGTTGCGGGCACATACCCAGTAGGGAGTGTGCAGGAGGCAGCTGATCGATGTTTCTATGTTTCTAACTCTCTATCCCCCTCCTTTCCTCTCTGTAAAAAAAAATCAATAATATATACATATATATATATATATATATATATATATATATATATTTAAAAGGTTAAATAAAATAAAAAAACACTAAGCAACCAACAGGAGTAAATTACTTTTTAGCAAACTCCACATTTTTTTCAGGTTTCACTGGTTTTTCCAGTAAAGCCCTTTTCCGTTCCAGGAGCCAATCCACGTTGCATTTAGTCAAATTGGTATTTCCACCAGCCTCCATGTCCTCCTGTAACAACTTATCTGTTATAACTGTAAACCTATAGTTCTGCACTAATAAAATATGTATTTTTACGTAATGAAAAAAGTGGGGGGAACACAGCACGTCTGCCACATTTTTCCGGTTCCGACTAAAGGAAGTGATTTCGGGAAGGTGGTGGGTTAGGTTAGACGCCAGAGTGAGTGGGCCGGGACACACGGGTGCAGCGAGGACTTGGAGGCGAGAACAGCTGCTCATAGAAACCCCATTGTGGGAGTGAGAAACCAGGTCTGGCTGTGAGAGCCCACGGTGGGAGGGAAAGGGTGGGGTTCCTTGACAAGCAGACCAACCTGAGGGGAGAATGAGGTCTGGTGGAATTTATTTAGTTAATCCTCACCTGAGAATATTTTTTCCATTGATTTCTAGACAGTGGAAGGGAAAGGGAGGGGGGAGAGAAAGAGAAAGAGAGAGAGAGAGAGAGAGAGAGAGAGAGATCTATTAGTTGCCTCCCACCCATATGTGCCCTGACTGGGGTTGGGATGGAACCTTCAACCAAGGTATGTGCCCTTGACCAGAATCGAACCCTTGTATGAGCCAGCTGGCGCTCTAACCACTTAGAAACACCACCCAGGGCTGGTCTGATGGAATTTTTTATGATACAATGAGGAGGGGAAAGGCTTGCACCTACAGAACGCACACACAGAAAAGCAGTATGAAGCAGGCGGGAAGGTAATCAGAAAGTCACCCTCTGGGTCTATGGAGATCTCTGCTAACTGACTCATAACTTGGTCCTACATGACTCAAAGGAAACCGGCCAGGATGGAAATTAACACCAACTGCCTGGCCAGCATGGCTTAGCTGTTGTGTGTGGACCTATGAACCAGGAGGTCATGGTTCCATTCCTGGGTTGCGGGCTAGATCCCCAGTGTGGGGCATGCAGGAGGCAGCCAATTGATGATTCTCATCATGCATGTTTCTCTCTCTCTCCTTCTCCGTTCCTCTCTGAAATCAGTAAAAAATATATTTTTAAAAAACAAAACATCAACTGAGATCTGCTCACCTTCTAGGAAGGGAGCCCAGGGCAGCAAAACCACACTAGCTATCAGAGCCACGTGGTGCAAGGAGGTGTGAGCCCTGGGGACTCACAGGGGGTGGGGCTTAGCTCTGTGAGGGAGAAATGGAGGCGGAGGAGGAAGCAAGAAAGGTTTCCTACAAACAGGTAGGGAGTGTGCACGTTTTGGAAGCCCCGTTGACCCTGCTCCCTATGGGTTATAAGTCACTGAAGTCCAGTTTCCACCCACATGCTCTGGGGGTCGGGGGAGGGGCGGTTCATCCAACTGCCCCACGTGGGCAGATAAGACTTGAGAGGGAGCCTAAGAAAACGAGCAACAAGCAGGGAGTGGGTGGTGGAGCCAGGTGACTAGCGTTTCCCTGGGGAAAGGTGTGAGTGAGGAAGGATAAAGGCTGGAGCTGATAACCAGGCAGGAGCTGAGCAGAATGAGCCTGCGAGGCCCTATCCTCCTGAGGAAATAAAAATTAAGGCACCTGGGCCCTGGCCCCATAGCTCAGCTGCTTAGAGAATCTTCCCCATAGGCCAAAGCCCGGGCAGGGCACATACAAGAAGCAGCCAACGGTCCAGCCGGCGCGGCTCAGTGGTTGAGCGTCGACCTATGCACCAGGAGGTCACCGTTGGATTCCCAGTCAGGGCACAGGCCCGGTTGCAGGCTCGATCCCCAGTATGGGACGTGCAGGAGGCAGCCGCTCAATGATTCTCTCTCATCATTGATGTTTGTGTCTCTCCCTTTCCCTTTCTCTCTGAAATCAATAAAAAAAAAAATTTTTTTTAAACAGCAATGAACAAATGTGTAAATAAGTGGAACAAACCAATCTTTCTCTCTCTTCCTCTCTAAAATCAATCTAAAATTTTTTAAATTTAAGATAAAGCCCCACTAAACTGTGCACCTGAAACGAATATAAAATAATATTGAGTATCAACTGTAATAGAAAAATAAGTGAATAAAAGTTGGTCATGCTACACCAAAAATAAAAATAAAAATTTAAATAAAGGCACGAAGGCACCTGCTGGGAAGAAGTGCTGTCCTACAGCCTAGAAGGACAGAATTGTTACAGACGACTTGCGTCATTAGCAACAGTGCCTGAATACTGTCACCATAGGTATTGGGGGAGGAGAGGAGGGAAGGGGAGGGGAGGGGACCATGAATTCCATGACATCACTGTCCCGAAGCCTGCATTTCTGGGATGCTTGTATCCGTCTTTTGGGACCCAGCTCTGATACCTCCCAATCTACAGATGAAAGACTGAAAGCAGCCCCAGTGCCCATCAGTAGGCGAGTAGATGAAAAAGCTGTGGTACATTTACACCGTGGAATGCTATGCAGCTGTGAGAAAGAGAGGATCTCTTACCCTTTGCGGCAGCATGGAGGGACCTGGAGAGTATTATGCTAAGCGAAATAAGCCAGTCAGAGAAAGACAAGCATCACATGATCTCACTTATATAGGGAATCTAATGAACAAAATTAACTGACGGACAAAATAGAACCAGAGGCATGGATACATGGAAAAAGACTAATAGAGAATGGAGATAATCAGGTGTGGAGGGGTAGACTGGATAAAAGAAGGTGACGAGATTAGCTAAAGAACATAGGAGCATAACCCAGAGACACAGAGGACAGTGTGGTGCTGGCCAGAGGAAAAGGGGTGGGGGCTCCATGGAAGTGGGCAATAAGGGTGGGGGGGACATAAGGACATCTGTAATAGAATCAACAATAAAAATAAATACAGACTGAAGCTCAGAGCCATGCCCCACTCGAAGTGACGGGGGATGGGGGGGCAGGACGCCACAAATGGGCAGGAGAGATCTCTTCAGGGCCTCGGAAATATTCTGAAATCAGATTGTGGCAGGGGTTGCCCGACTCCGTACGTCTACTAAAGGTCACGGCCCCCTTAAAACGTTTGGATTTTGCCCTAACCGGTTTGGTTCAGTGGATAGAGCAATCAGCCTGCGGACTGAAAGGTCCCAGGTTCGATTCCGGCCAAGGGCATGTACCTTGGTTGCGGGCACATCCCCAGTAGGAGGTGTGCAAGAGGCAGCTGATCGATGTTTCTCTCCCATCGATGTTTCTAACTCTCTATCCCCTCTCCCTTCCTCTCTGTAAAAAATCAATAAAAATAAAATAAGAATCTAAAACGGGTGGATTTTAGGAGATGAAATTATACCTCAACAGAACACTTAGAAATGACCTTAGAAGGGGGGTGGGAATTGCATATGGAAGCACCTGGAGCTGCCCCCCTCTCAACCCGTTTTCTCATCCTTGTGAAAGAGAGCTCGGCCTGAGGACCTCAAGACATTCCTCTAAAAGTCTCACAGCGACCCTTTAAAGCAAGCAACAAAATAGAACCAGAGGGACTAAACCAGTAACTGCTATTGACTTAAAAGACAGACAGAGAAAGAGGTCAAGCGCTGGTACTCACCTCCTGAGGCGAAGGCTTAGGTCTGGCCTGAGAGTGTCCCACGCAAAGAAACTCCCCAATAAGAGCAGCTCTTCTGCCCGCCCGCACTCCGTGATTGGCCGGGGAGCAGATCTTCCCGCCCACGGTATTGAAATAGCCCCACTGTGGCCGTCAATGAGTGCTTCTCCACCTTGAAAACGAGACTCACATTGAAATGACCTGGGCCCTATTTGGGGTGATCCTAATTGAACTGGTCAGAAGCTCCCCGGGTGATTCCAATGCTCAATCTCACTCCTAGACCATCTAGGGCGGGGTTTTCAACCTCTCCAGGTGGACGATTCTTCGAGGTGGGGGTGAGGGGGGTTGACCTGTCTATGGTAGGGTGTTTATCAGCATCCTGGCCCCCACCCAGGAGGTTTCAATAGCATCTCCAGGTGTGACCAACAAAAAGGTCTCCAAACATTGTCACATGTCGCCAGGAGTTGAGAACCACTGACAGGGTTGCAATGCTGGGTGCTTCCTAGCATTATACCAAGTAGATTGAAATGCATGCACATTCTATGTTCAATAAAATGCATATATTAGGCCCTGGCCAGGTAGCTCAGTTGGGTAGAGTGTCTTCCCAACCAATACACCAAGGTTTTGGGCTCAAACCCCAGTCAGGGCACATATGAGAATCAACGTTTCTCTCTCTCTCTCTCTCTCTCTCTCTCTCTCTCTCTCTCTGTCAAATTAATGAGAATATCCTCAGGTGAGGATTAAAAAGAAAAAGGATGGCATGAGAGTCAGTGCCTCGAGCTGTTGAGGGTCACCTAAGACCATCCTGCATATCAGATATTTACATTATGATTCATAACAGTAGCAACATTACAGTTATGAAGTAGCAACGAAAATAATTTTATGGTTGAGTCACAACATGAGGAACTGTATTTAAAGGGCCAGAAGGTTGAGAACCACTGTGTTAGCTAAGCACAATAACTAGCCAGCTAGCTAAATTAGTAAATCAGCACATACATAAATTAAAGCGTACAATTGTTTCATGACCTACATAGTTTAGGGTTCAGAAAGGCAAAATAATTACATATATATGTATGGGCTCATATGTACCATAAGCCAGTTATTACATTATTTCTTTTAATCATCCTATGATGTCTGTATACTCTTTTTTTTTTTAAGTGGTTGCAGGGCCGAGGGTCTATCCTGCAACCAAAGTATGTGCCCTTGACCGGAATCAAACCCAGGACTCCTCAGTACACAAGGCTGATGCTCTATCCACTGAGCCAAACCAGTCAGGGATATGTATACTCTTTTAAAAATATATATTTTTTATTGATTTCAGTGAGGGAGGGAGAGGGAGAGAAGATAGAAACATCAATGATGAGAATCATTGATCAGCTGCCTCCTGCATGCCCCCTACTGAGGAATGAGCCCACAACCGGGGCATGTGCCCTTGACCGGGAATCGAACCGTGACCTCCTACAACAGCCGCCATAGGTATACTCTGAACACCGCCCCACACATTGACAAGTGAAGAAATTGAGACTGAAATATTGAGTGGCATCCCCCTCAAGTTCACAGAATTCATGGGTGGCAAGGAAAGGAATGGACTTCAACAGACTTCTGTTGCAGTGAGTTTGGGCGTGACAGACAGATCCTGAAATGGTGACTAAATATGAAAAAGAGGAACTACATGGCCAGAACAGAGCACGGGGTGAACTGATAAGAAGCCACAATCAAAAATACTTTAACAGAACGTCCAGTGTCGTTAAAACAGAGCCCAGCCAGGCCGCGGTCTCTGCAAGGGGGCAGGTGAATGAGGTGAAGAGAACAGGACCATCACCTGGAAAGGGAGAAATTCAACCCACCTCAACCTCAAAACCACCTGCTTCAAAATAATCTCCCAGAATTCTGCCATCTGTGACAACGTGGATGAACCTGGAGGACATTATGCTAAGTGAAATAAGAGAAAGACGAATACTGCATGATCTCACCTATAGGTGGAATCTAAAAAACCTGAACTCATAGAGACAAAGAGTAGAATGCTAATTACCAGGGGTTGGGGGAAATGGGAAGATGTAAGTCAAATGATACAAACTTCCCCTTCTAAGATGATGAAGTCCTGAGGATTTAGTAAACAGCATAGTAATTTTATCATTTTAAAAATTTTTATTAAATCTTTTTTAACATATTTTTTATTTCAGAGAGAAAGGGAGAGGGAGGAAGAGATAGATACATCAATAATGGAAAGAGCGGCATTGATTGGCTGCCTCCTACACACCCCCTACTGGGGATGAAGCTCGCAACCCAGGCATGTGCCCTTGACTGCAATCCAACCCAGACCCTTCAGTCCATAGGCCAACGCTCTATCCACTGAGCCAGACCAGCTAGGGTGGCAGCATAGTCATTTTAGTTAACAGCATGATATTATGGATTTGAAAGTTGCTAAGAGATATGAAATGTTCCTACCAACAAAACAAAACAAAAATGGTAATTATGTGAGGTGATGGCAGTGTCAACTAGCATTGTAGTGGCAATCAATCATATCGCAATGTATAAATGTGTCAGATCAACGCATTGTGCACCTTAAACTTACACAATGCAATATGTCAATTATATCCCAATCAATAAAAGTAAAAAGGAATGAGGTGCTGCCCTGACAGGTGTGCTCCATGGTTAGAGCATCGGCCCCAACACTGGGCTTGATTCTCAGGTTTGATTCCTGGTCAAGGGCACGTACCTGGGCTGCAGGTTGGATCCCCACCAAGACCAGTGGGTGTGTCTCTCACATTGGCCTCTCTTTTCTCTCTCTCTCTCTCCCCCCCCCCCCTTCCACTCTCTCTAAAAATCAATGGTAAAAAATATTCTCAAGTGAGGATTAACAAAACAAAAAAAAAGGAATGAGGTGCTAATCCATGCTGCAACACAGATGGAAACATTATGCCAAGATGCAAGAGACCACCTGTTAAGTGGTTCCATTTCTATGAAATTTCCGAGAAAGTCAACCCTGTAGAGACACAGAGCAGATTGCCTGGGGCTGGTGGTAGAAATGGGGTAAACTGTAAAGGGGAATTTGAAATCTTAGTGGAGCTGTGGAAGGTTCTAAAACTGGATTGTGGCAATGATTGCATAAATTGGGAAACAGTACAAGTCATTGAATTATGCACGCACAAAACTCTTTCCAGGAAGTTTTTTCTGAGTGCCTCCTCAGACTCTACTGCTGGTGTGACTGTCATTCTATGTCAGGAATCAGCAGGCTTTCTCTAAAGGCCAAATGCTAAATGGCTGGAACTGGAGAGCATTATGCTAAGTGAAATAAGCCAGTCAGATCGCACTCATTTGTGGAAGATAGAGAACAACATAGACTGATGAACAGGGTCAGATCCAGAGACGGAAAAACAGTGATCAGACTGTCAATCCCAGAGGGAAAGTAGGGGAGGGTGAGGGAAAGGGGAAGAGATCAACCAAAGGACTTGTATGCATGCATATAAGCCAAACCAATGGACACAGACAACAGGGGGATGAGAGCATGAGGGGGGGGGGAGGTTGGGGGTTAATGGGGGGGATGAGGACACATTTGTAATACCTTAACCAATAAAGAAATTAAAGATTAAAAAATACTAAATGATAAGACACTGGGTCTCCATTGCAACTATGCAATTTTGCTATAGTTTCAGAAAGTCCCGACTCCTGGGGGATATCATCGGGTGAGAATTAAAAACTCAATAATCCAACCTTGTGGTCTGTGCTCCTAAAAGCTGAAGCCAAAACAGCTTGAGAGCAAAGAAATGTTAAGGAGTGTGCCTGGAAATGGTTCTTTAACAAAAACAGTCATTGTTGTGTTTAAGGTCTCCATCTGTGGCTCTGGCAGATGGAGATAGATTAGATATAGATTAGATAGATGGGTGGATGGGTGGATGGTTGATGAAGGAATAAAGGATCATGGATAGATGGTGGATAATAAATGGACGGATGGAAGGAAGAATAGACGGATGATGGATGGATGGATGGATGGATGGATGGATGGATGGACAATAGATGAATGAATAGATGGATGGTGGATGGATAGATAGACAGGTGGATGATGGATAGATGCATAGACAGACAGACGGGTAGATAGATAGTAATTAGATGAGCAGATGGATAGATGGACAGATGATGGAAGGAAGGAAGAAAGGAAAGAAGGAAAATAGATGGATGGTTGGATAGATAATAGATGGATGATAAATGAGTGGATGGAAGGATGATAGACATATGGATGATGAATAGATGGATAGACAGATGGGTAGATAGATAGTAGATAGATGGATGGATGGATGGATGGATGGATGGATGGATGGATGGATTGGTTGGTATGGATATTTTTCCCTGGTGTCAGAGACAGGAAACCCTATCTAACTACTTTTGACCTGTCTGCCTCTGAGTAGAGCATTCAATTATCTTCTAAGTTCTGGGAAAAAACCCTTCTTTTCAGCCACAGACAGCTCCAATTACAACCTCTACACCATGTTACCCTATGTTGATGATGGACACACACACACACACACACACACACACACACACACACACATACACAGGCTTTTTCTTTCCTTGCTTATGGTACCAGACTTCAGTAAGTAACTCAAATAAACATGTGGGGGAATCCATCCTTACTTCCCTTTCCTATAAGCCCCAGAATCAACCACTCATTACATCTCTGTTATTTTTTTTTTTTTTATGTTTTGAAGCTTTATTTGCTATTTTTTCTTTTTTTTCTTTTTTTTTTTTTATTTTTCGCTAAAAGTATTACAAAGTGTATTACATAAGTGTCCTTTTTTCCCCCCCGCCCTTGACAGACCCCTGCCCTCCCTTACCCCCCAGTGTCTTATGTCCATTAGTTATGGTTATATGGATGCATACCAGTCCTTCGGTTGATCTCTTAATCCCCTCCCTCCTCCCCCCCAACCCTCCCTGGCCTTCCCACTGCAGTTTGACAATCAGTTTGAGGCAGCTCTGCCTCTGTATCTATTATTGTTCAAAAGTTTGTAATGGTCTTTATTATCCATGAATGAGTGAGATCATGTGGTATTTTTCCTTCATTGACTGGCTTATTTCACTTAGCATAATGCTCTCCAGTTCCATCCACGCTGTTGCAAATGGTAAGAATTCCTTCTTTTTTACAGCAGCATAGTATTCCATCGTGTAGATGTACCACAGCTTTCTAATCCATTCATCTACTGATGGGCACTTAGGCTGTTTCCAGATCTTAGCTATGGTGAATTGTGCTGCTATGAACATCGGGGTGCATATATCCTTTCTCATTGGTGTTTCTGGTTTCTTGGGATATATTCCTAGAAGTGGGATCACAGGGTCAAATGGGAGTTCCATTTCCAATTTTTTGAGGAACCTCCATACTGCCTTCCATAGTGGCTGCACCAGTCTGCATTCCCACCAGCAGTGCACAAGTGTTCCTTTTTCTCCACATCCTCTCCAGCACTTGTCGTTTGTTGATTTGTTGATGATGGCCATTCTGACAGGTGTGAGATGGTACCTCATTGTTGTTTTGATTTGCATCTCTCGGATGATTAGTGACTTTGAGCATGTTTTCATATGTCTCTTGGCTTTCTGAATGTCCTCTTTTGAAAGGTGTCTATTTAGATCCTTGGCCCATTTTTTGATTGGATTGTTTATCTTCTTTTTGTTAAGTTGTATGAGTTCCCTATAAATTTTGGAGATTAAGCCCTTATCAGATATGACGTTGGCAAATATGTTTTCCCACGAGGTGGGTTTTCTTGTTGTTTTGTTGATGGTTTCTTTTGCTGTGCAGAAGCTTTTTATTTTGATGTAGTCCCATTTGTTCAGTTTCTCTTTAGTTTCAACTGCCCTAGGAGCTGTATCAGTGAAGAAATTGTTTTGGCATATGTCTGAGATTTTGCTGCCTTTGTATTCTTCTAGAATTTTTATGGTTTCCTGTCGTACATTTAAGTCCTTTATCCATTTTGAGTTTATTCTTGTGTATGGTGTAAGTTGGTGGTCTAGTTTCATTTTCTTGCATATATCTGTCCAATTTTCCAAACACCATTTATTGAAGAGACTATCTTGGCTCCATTGTATGTTCATGCCTCCTTTGTCAAAAATTAATTGAGCATATTGGTTCGGGCTAATTTCTGGACTCTCTATTCTATTCCACTGATCTATATGTCTGTTCTTGTGCCAGTACCAGGCAGTTTTGAGAACAGTGGCTTTGTAATACAGCTTGATATCTGGCATTGAGATCCCACCTACTTTGTTTTTTCTCAGGATCGCTGCAGCTATTCGGGGTCTTTTTTTATTCCAGATGAATTTTTGGAGAGTTCGTTCTAGATCCTTGAAGAAGGCCATTGGTATTTTAATGGGAAGTGCGTTGAATGTATAGATTGCTTTGGGTAATATGGACATTTTAATGATGTTGATTCTACCAATCCAAGAACATGGTATGTTCTTCCATCTGTTTATGTCTTCCTCTATCTCTTTTTTCAACGTCCTATAGTTTTCTGAGTAGAGGTCTTTTACCTCTTTAGTTAAGTTTATTCCTAGGTATCTTAATTTTTGGGGTGCGATGGTAAATGGGATTGTTTTTATAATCTCTCTTTCTGAAAGTTCACTATTGGTATATAGAAATGCCTCGGATTTCTTGGGGTTAATTTTGTATCCTGCTACATTGCCAAATTCATGTATTAAGTCTAGTAGTTTTTTGATGGAGTCTCTAGGGTTCTGTATGTATAATATCATGTCATCTGCAAATAAGGACAGTTTTACTTCCTCTTTTCCAATTTGGATGCCTTTTATTTCTTCTTCTTGTCTAATTGCAATGGCTAATACTTCCAGGACTATGTTGAACAGGAGTGGAGAGAGTGGACATCCCTGTCTTGTTCCTGTTCTTAGGGGAAATGGTGTTAGTTTTTGTCCATTGAGTATGATGTTGGCTGTGGGCCTGTCATATATGGCTTTTATTATGTTGAGGTATGATCCTTCTATTCCCACCTTGCTGAGAGTTTTTATCAAAAATGGGTGTTGGATTTTGTCAAATGCTTTTTCTGCATCAATTGATATGACCATGTGGTTTTTTTCTTTCAATTTGTTTATGTGATGTATCACGTTTATTGATTTACGGATGTTGTACCATCCTTGCATCCCTGGGATAAATCCTACTTGGTCATGGTGTATGATCCTTCTGATGTACTGCTGGATCCGATTTGCTAAGATTTTGTTGAGGATTTTGGCGTCTATGTTCATGAGGGATATTGGCCTGTAATTCTCTTTCATTGTGTTGTCTTTACCTGGTTTTGGTATTAGGGTGATGCTAGCTTCATAAAATGTGTTTGGAAGTGTTCCATCCTCTTGGACTTTTTGTAGTAATCTGAGGAGGATAGGTTTCAGTTCTTCCTTAAAAGTTTGGTAAAACTCCCCTGAGAAGCCGTCTGGTCCTGGGCTTTTGTTTGCTGGAAGCTTTTTTTTTTTTTTTTTTCTTTTTTTTTTTTTTTTTTTCTTTTTTTTTTTTTTTTCCTCTTAAAGTATTACAAAGGGTATTACATAAGTATCCTTTTTCCCCCCCCCCGCCCTTGACAAACCACTACCCTCCCTTACCCCCCAGTGTCTTATGTCCATTAGTTATGCTTATATGCATGCATACAAGTCCTTCGGTTGATCTCTTACTCCCCTCCCTCCTGCCCCCCAACTCTCTCTGGCCTTCCCACTGCAGTTTGACAATCAGTTTGAGGCAGCTCTGCCTCTGTATCTATTATTGTTCAAAAGTTTGTAATGGTCTTTATTATCCATGAATGAGTGAGATCATGTGGTATTTTTCCTTCATTGACTGGCTTGTTTCACTTAGCATAATGCTCTCCAGTTCCATCCATGATGTTGCAAATGGTAGGAGTTCCTTCTTTTTAACAGCAGCATAGTATTCCATCGTGTAGATGTACCACAGTTTTCTAATCCATTCATCTACTGATGGGCACTTAGGCTGTTTCCAGATCTTAGCTATGGTGAATTGTGCTGCTATGAACATCTGGGTGCATATATCCTTTCTGATAGGTGTTTCTGGTTTCTTGGGATATATTCCTAGTAGTGGGATCACAGGGTCAAATGGGAGTTCCATTTCCAATTTTTTGAGGAACCTCCATACTGCCTTCCATAGTGGCTGCACCAGTCTGCATTCCCACCAGTTTGCTGGAAGCTTTTTGATGACTGCTTCAATTTCTTCCATCGTTATTGGCCTATTGAGATTTTTAGATTCTTCCTGATTGAGTTTTGGAATGTTGTATTTTTCTAGGAATTTGTCCATTTCCTCCAGGTTGTCTAGTTTGTTGGAGTAGAGTTGTCCATAGTATTGTTTAACAATCATTTGTATTTCTTTGGGGTCTGTTGTTATTTCGCCTCTATCATTTCTGATTTGGTTTATTTGGGACCTCTCTCTTTGCTTCTTGGTGAGCCTGGCTAGGGGTTTGTCAATCTTGTTTATCCTTTCAAAGAACCAGCTCTTGGTTTCATTGATTTTCTGTATTGTTTTTTTGGTCTCTATTTCATTGATTTCTGCTCTAATCTTTATTATCTCCTTCCTTCTGCTCACTCTGGGCTTTTCTTGTTGCTCTCTTTCTAATTCTTTGAGTTGTAGAGTTAGATGATTAACTACCATTTTTTCTTGTTTTTTGAGGTAGGCCTGTAGAGCTATAAACTTCCCTCTCAGGACTGCTTTCATTGTGTCCCAGAGGTTTTGGATTGTTGTGTTTTCATTGTCATTAGTGTCCAGGATGTTTTTAATTTCTTCTTTGATGTCATCGGTAACCCAATCAATATTTAATAACATGCTATTCAGCTTCCAAGTGTTTGAGTATTTTGGGTTGTTTTTATTGTGGTTTATTTCTAACATTATGCCATCGTGGTCTGAGAAGATGCTTTTTATGATTTCAATCTTCTTGAATTTGTGGAGACTTTGCTTGTGACCCAATATGTGGTCTATTTTTGAATATGTCCCATGAGCACCTGAGAGGAATGTATATTCCGCAGCTGTGGGGTGAAGTGTTCTGAAGATGTCAATTAAGTCCATCTGATCTAGTGAGTCATTTAGGATTGCTGTTTCTTTGCTGAGTTTTTGTCTAGCGGATTTATCCAGTGATGTTAGTGGTGTATTAAAGTCCCCTACTATGATTGTATTGTTGTCGATCTCTCCCCTGATACCTTCCAGGAGTTTTCTTATGTATGTGGGTGCTCCTGCATTGGGTGCATATATGTTTATCAGGGTTATATCCTCTTGTTGTATTGATCCCTTTAGTATTATGAAGTGGCCTTCCTTATCTCTGGTTATGGCCTTCACTTTGAGGTCTATTTTGTCGGATATAAGTATTGCTACCCCAGCTTTTTTTTCATTTCCATTTGCCTGAAAGATATTTTTCCATCCCTTCACTTTCAGTCTGTGTGAGTCCCTTCTAATGAGGTGGGTCTCTTGTAGACAGCAAATGTATGGGTCATGTTTTTTTATCCATTCAGCCACTCGATATCTTTTGATTGGACCATTTAGTCCATTTACATTTAAAGTTATTATTGAAAGGTACTTGTTTGTAGCCATTTCTATTTTTTTGTGGCTGCTTTCTTTCTGGGCTTTTTATTTCTTCTTTTTACACCAGTCCCTTTAGCATTTCTTGCATTGCTGGCTTGGTGGTGATGAACTCCCTTAGCCTTTTTTTGTCTGTGAAGCTTCTTATTTCCCCTTCAATTTTGAATGATAGCCTTGCTGGATAGAGTATTCTTGGATTCAGTCCTTTGCTTTGCATCACTTTGTAGATTTCCGTCCATTCTTTTCTGGCCTGATGTGTTTCTGTTGAGAAATCGTTTGATAATCTGATGGGGGACCCTTTGTAGGTAACTCTCTGTTTCTCTCTTGCAGCCTTTAAGATTCTCTCTTTGTCTTGTACATTTGCCATCGTTATTATGACGTGTCTTGGTGTCGGTCTTTTGGGGTTCATCTTGCCTGGGACTCTCTGTATTTGTGTAACTTTTTTCTTCCCCATATCTGGGAAGTTTTCTGTCATTATTTCTTCAAATAGATTTTCTAATCCTTGCTGCTCTTCTTGTCCTTCTTGCAGCCCTATTATGCGTATGTTACTTCGTTTCATGTTGTCCTGAAGCTCCCTTAGGCTCTCCTCCTGTTTTTTAATTCTTTTCTCCAGTTGCTGTTCAGATTGAGCTTGTTTCTCTGCCTTATCTTCTAACTCACTAATTCGGTCTTCTGCTTCTTCTAGTCTGCTGTTGAAACTTTCCATGGTGTTTTTGATTGTAGCTATATCACTTTTCATTTCTTCCTGATTCTTGCATAGGTTGTTGATTTTCTCATCCATCCGGTGAATGAATTGTACAACCATCATTCTGAATTCTTTTTCTGTCATGTTGCACGCTTCAGCTTCATTAATTTCCTTTCTTGGTGATTCTTCATTGTCTTTCCTCTGGGTATTGTGTCGTCTCTTCATTCTGATTATCTCCTGATGGTTCAAAGGTTGAGTTGCGTGGGCCTGGGCCGTGCGCAGTGGGAGGCTCCCACCACCCTAGTGTCACTGAAGAGCTCTGACACTAAGATGTGTGGTTGTTGTTGGTTGGTGGGAACCAGGCTCGCTCTGTGTCAGTGTTGCCAACACTCAATGTGGCCTCGCGCGTGCCCTTAGAATTAGGGACCCTGCCTGCACTGTGCTGAAATAGAGGCCCCCCTGACGCGTGTTTAGCACCAGAGCAGAGCCCCCTAGCTTGCGCCAGGAGTCAGAGTTCCCCAAGAGTTCAGTATCAGAGTCTCTGTTGCTTCGCGCAACCTCACCTTGAGAATCAGGGTCCCTGTGTGCCCTTGCACCAGGAATTGGATTCACTGGCTCTTAGTATGAATGCACAGGAAATCAGGATCTCAGGCGCAGGTGATAAGAAACACAGTCAAGTCACTGGTGCTTGGTGCTGCCTCCTGCCCTGAGAAACGGGGTTTCTGGGCCTGTGCTAGGCGGACAAACTCCCGTTCGCGCGATTGCTCCCAGCCCAGGGCTCTGATGCCAGCAGTGCGCGCAGGATTAGTTCCTGGTGCTGTGCGCGTTTTTGCTCCCAGCCCAGGGCTCTGATGCCAGCAGTGCGCGCAGGATTAGTTCCTGGTGCTGTGCGCGTTTTTGCTCCCAGCCCAGGGCTCTGATGCCAGCAGTGCGCACAGGATTAGTTCCTGGTGCTGTGCGTGTTTTTGCTCCCAGCCCAGGGCTCTGATGCCAGCAGTGCGCACAGGATTAGTTCCTGGTGCTGTGCGCGTTTTTGCTCCCAGCCCAGGGCTCTGATGCCAGCAGTGCGCACAGGATTAGTTCCTGGTGCTGTGCGCGTTTTTGCTCCCAGCCCAGGGCTCTGATGCCAGCAGTGCGCACAGGATTAGTTCCTGGTGCTGTGCGTGTTTTTGCTCCCAGCCCAGGGCTCTGAAGCCCGAAGTGCACATAGGATCAGTTCTAAGGTGCTCTCGCACTTTCAGGCCAAAGTTTCTGCAGCGCTGAGGCCCCGGCAAGGGGTAGGTCTATCAGTTAGTTACTCTGGCACTGCCCGCGATCCTGGGGGAAGGGGGGATGGGCTCTGCTACTCACGGATCTGCAGCAGGGATCTCCGAACTTTCCGTGTCTGCAGGTCTGTAGCTGTGGTCACAGGTCTCTGTCCCCAGTGGCTGCAGGGTCCTGGTATGCGTCTGAGATCAGACTGGGTGGTGCTGAGGCCAGGATCCTAGTCTCAAGCAGCTCTGTTTCCCAAGATGGCGTGGTCGCTGTGCCTCTGCTGGCCGCCCAGGAGTGTCCGCCCCTCCGTGGAGGGGCGCAGGCCTCCTCTGGGCTCCCGCAGTCGCGCCGCCCGCAAGACGCCGCCTCCGGGTTAGTAGCCGCTGGGTTAGTAGCCGATCTCTGGATGCCGGTAGGTAACCGCTTCCCAAGATGGCGTGGTCTCGCCGCTGCGCTGGCGCCCAGGGGGAAGTTTCAGCCTCAATCTCTAACCATCCGCATTTTTCAGGAGTTCTCTGTCTTTCCTGGCTGCAGACTGTCTCTCAGCTGAACCTCCCCAGCTTGATCGGGCTGGTTGTTACCCGTTTCAGCTGCTCGCCCCTATCTGCTCCGGGACGAAGGACCAACACGTCCGTCTAAGCCTCCGCCATTTTTTTCTCCCCATCTCTGTTATTTCTAGCCCTGGCTCTATAGCTCAGTTGGTTAGAGTGTTGGTCCTGATATGTCAAGGTTGTAGGTTCAATTTCCAGTCAGGGCACACACGAGAATCAACCAATGAATGCATAAATAAGTGGAACAACAAATCAATGTTTCTCTCTCTCAAAATAAAATTGATGAATAAAAAATTTTCTAAAGAATTCAGTTTCATCTCAATCATAAATTTCTGTTGTCGGATTATACCAATGGAAGCTATTTATGTTGATTTGTTTTAAATTTTACTATTTTTATTGATTTTAAAAAGAGAGGAAGAGAGAGATAGCAACATCGATGAAACTTGCATACCTCCAACTGCATTGAGCCCACAACCCAGGCATGTGCCCTAACTGGGAATCAAAACTCAACCTCCTGGTTCATGGGTCGAAGCTCAACCACCGAGCCACGCTGGTTGGGCTTGATTTTTTTTTTAAATGAGAGTCAGGTTAGAATGTGAGCTTCAGGATGATTTTGAGGGCTGGTGAACAAGCCTGGAGACTCCTAGTCAGGGATGCCCTGATACTCCCACAGGCCAGGTCTGATGTGGGCACTGCCGATCCTACCACAGACCCCACATGCCTCAGCCTCATTGCTGCTCCGTCATCAGCAGGATCTTTGCACCCTCACAATTAGTCACCAGCAGCTCTAGCCCAGCATCCCACCTGCAACCAAGAGGGGCAATGGAAACTCCACCTCAATGCCCCTATACTTCCTTGAGCCATGGATCTCATGGAACAGAGGCTGGGGAGAGAATGGCCTAGCATTTACTGCTCCCCTGGGGGGGAAATGTCATTCTTACACTCCAGTAAGAATTATTTTATTAATCCTCACTGGAGGATATTTTTCCATTGATTTTTAGACAAAGTGGAAGGAAGGGAGGAGGGGGGAGGGAGAGAGAGAGACATAGAGGGAGAGAGACAGCGCCCTAGCCAGTTTGGCTCAGTAGATAGTACATCAGCATGCAAACCGAAGGATCTGGGTTTGATTCTGGTCTAGGGCAAGTACCTCGGTTGCAGGCTCCCAGCCTGGTCGGCGGCATGAGGGAGGCAACCAATCCATGTGTCTCTCTCACATCAGTGTTTCTCTCCCTTCCAATCTCTCTAAAAATCAATGGGGGAAAACATGTCCTTGGGTGAGGATTTTAAAAAAGAAATTATTTCTTTCCTGTTCATTATCCTGTGATCATCTTATCCCATCCACTACTTAAAAAGATTAAAGTAGGGCCCAGAACATACAAATCAGATTAGACTGACAGCAGGGCTTCTTGGGTTTTTTTTTTTTTATTTTGGTTTGTTTTCGTGTTTTTTGGGGTGTTTTTGAGCTATAGTGGCAACATTTATTAGCGAGCCCTTGACAAGGCAGCCATAGTGGTCGACGCACTACCGGGGCGGGTCCAGCAGTAGGAGCCGGTGTGGACCTTGGGGATCTGCCCCCCAGAAACACGACACCTACATCTCCTTCTGCTCTGACAGCAATTTGAGGTTTAGATGGTTAACGACTTCGTGCTGTCAGCTGTGGCTGCAGGCCTCCCAGAGGAACTGGGAAAAGGGATGTGGACCCGCCTTTGCTTTCCCTTTGGGGGCGGGGCCACGCCCACACTCCCTGGAGGGCGGGGTCACTTTCACACAAGTCTGCCAAGCATTCCTGAGGCCAGCGGGCCAGCCAGGACCCAGGATCATGTCCCTGGTTCTTCTCACCCTGCTCTACCTCGGTGAGTCTGGACAGAAGGGCGGGCAGGAGGGTGGTTCTGTAAGGCTGGGCTGTGCTCACCTGTGTTTCCTTTCAGGGTTTTATCTAACCCAGAGCAGTTGGGTTCAGGAAGGTGAGTATTCCCGTTAATATTCCCAAGGACTAGGTAGGGTTTGGCCAGATTTCAGCTCTTGGGGGGCTGGGATGTGGGGTCCTGGCCTTTAAATTCGTGGCTGTAAGAGAGAGGATGTGGAGGGTGGCATGAGAAGCAGACACAACTGTAAATATATTACCGCTTCTTCTAGGAAATCTCCCCCCACCTGTTATCACAGCTCTGCCTGGATCCATGGTCCCATTTAATACACCAGTGACCATCCTGTGCCAAGGGCCTCCAGTCGCTGAAGCCTACGAGATACATACAGTGAGAGAACCTTCAACTAAAGACACAAGTAAATCACTGATGGCTGGGAACACTTTAAATATCACAGAGATGGAACCAGGCCAGACAGGACTGTACCGCTGTTCCTATAGAATTGCAGGACAACAGTCCCAGCTCAGTACCATCCTCTGTCTGGTGATGACGGGTGAGTGGGACCCAGGCAGCAGGGCCAGGCGGGACCTCTTTGCACAGGGGAGAACCAGGCTCTGAGATACGGAGCAGGAAGCAGCAAAGTCTCTACCTCTGGGAAGGAATCAGAGATGATGCAGAGACACATTCCCTCAGGGTAGGATATGGAGGGGATAGAAGCCAGAGCCACATCTGCTCCTGGGGGACAGGAAGGGACGTGGCCTCCCCGTTATCAACAACTTCCTTCTTTCTCAGGAACTTATGACAAACCCTCACTCTCCAGCATGAGTGGCACGGTGGTGGCTCCAGGAGACAATGTGACGTTACAGTGTTTCTCCAGAATCAGATTTCATGCATTTATTCTCACCAAAGAAGACGCACCTCAGTTCACCCAGAGACAAAGCTCCACAACCCAAGACAATGGACAACAGACCACCTTCCACATGGACCATGTCATGTCCACACAGGCAGGGACCTACAGATGCTACGGTGCCTTCAGCAAAGACCCCTATGTGTGGTCTCACCCCAGTGACCCATTGCAGCTTGTGGTCAGAGGTGAGAAAGGCCCTCCATTCCCACGTCCTCTTCTGGAGATGACACTGTCCACTTAGGGAGTGATGGAAGAAAGAGAAGAGTCTGGTGGGTAACCCTTGGCTATAACCATCTGCTTCCACAAAAGCCACACGCACCCCACCTGCACACACCATGCAGGCCTCCTAGAAATAGCCAGGGGAAATACTCTTTGAAGCATATGATTATGTAACCACTAGGTTGTACACCCTAAAATAATACCAAGTGATAGTGAATGTAAACTGTAATTGGAAATTTAAAAAGTTTTTAAAAGCCTGAGCTGTTCTCACCCAATGTTTCCTTCCAAGGTTGTATCCAGCCCAGAGCACTTAGGCTCAGAATGCTGAGTATCCTTTTAATGTTCAAGGACTCAGTAGGGTTTGACCAGGCATCAGCTCCCTTGGCGGCTGGGAAGAGGATCTTGGCATTTAAACTCATGGCTATAAAAGGGGAGGAGGTGGATGGTGGCATGAGAAGTAGATACACCTGTAAATTTATTCCTTTATTCTAGGAAGTCTCTCCCCACCTGTTATCACAGCTCAGCCTGGATCCATGGTTTTATATAATGAACCAGTGACCATCCTGTGCCAAGGGCCTCCAGACGCTGAAGCGTACAAGATATATAAAGTGGAAGAACCTGAGCCTACGGATGGAAAGAAATTACTGGTGACTGGGAAGACCAGCACTTTATATATCCAAGAGATGAAACCATACTGGACAGGACTGTACCGCTGTTCCTATAAGAGTGGAGGACACTGGTCCCCACTCAGTAACATCCTGCATCTGGTGATGACGGGTGAGTGGGCCCCAGGCAGCAGGGAGGGACCTCTTTGCAGCAGGAAAAGCAGGAAAACCAGGCTCTGAGATACGGAGCAGGAAGCAGCAAAGCCTCTGCCTCTAGGGAGGAATCAGGGATGATGCAGACACGTTCCCTCAGGGCAGAACATGGAGGGGATAGAAGCCAGAGCCACATCTGCTCCCAGGAATCAAGAAGGGAGAGCGCATGGATATGGCCTCCCATTTATCAGCAAACTTCCTTCTTTCCCAGGAACTTATGACAAACCCTCACTCTCAAGCATGAGTGGCACGGTGGTGGCTTCAGGAGACAATGTGACGTTACAGTGTTTCTCCAGTTTCAAGTTTGATGCATTTATTCTCATCAAAGATGATACACCTCAGTTCACCCAGAGACAAAGCTCCACAACCCAGGACAATGGACAGCAGACCACCTTTCACATGGACAATGTCACCTCCCCACAGGCAGGGACCTACAGATGCTATGGTGCCTTCAGCAAAGACCCATATGTGTGGTCTCACCCCAGCGACCCATTGCAGCTTGTGGTCAGAGGTAAGGAAGCTGGTCCGTCCCCACGTCCCATTTAGGAGATGGCACTGTCCACTTAGAGCAGTGACTGGTGGGAAGCCATGTCCACACCATCAGCTGCCACAAAAGCTATGAGGTCCTCGCCACGCGCCCACCATGCAGGCCTCTGACACATGCCCAGGGGCTGGGAGAGCATGTAGGTCGTTGTGACTCTGGGGAGACAGAGCCTGAGCACAGATAAAGAAACCACTCCCATTTCATCCCGATTTTCAGAAGCTGATGACAATCCTGATCCCACAGAACCCCGCCGTCCTCATGGTGAGTAACTGGTAATCTTTTTTTTTTTTACTGTAAGGAGACCATTTATTGGGTAAATTACAGAGGTAGAAGAAGTAGGTCCTAGAAGAAAGGGCTTAGGAATCAAATTATGGAGGTAAAGCAAGGGCCCATGGAGCTTGGCAGTGAGGAAGCTAATGGTAAGGTGCCTGGTGGGGGAAGTGGGAAAGAGAAAAGGGAAATGGAGAAGCAAGACAATGACACAGGCATGGTATCTGGATGGAGAGTGCCAACTGGTAGCCTTTGCAGAAAAAGCAGGAAAGATGAAGGAAGATTAGGTGCAAAGAGAAATAGGGAGAAAGAAGCTTCGACTAAAGATACAAGGAATATCAGGGAGGCCATTCCCTATCAGCTGAGTCAATGGTTTGCAGAGGGGCATCCCAAAGGACCAGGCAAGGCTCGCATGGAGAAGACTTAAAGCTCCCCACCCAGTCCCCACCCCTGCCTTTCATGACCCCAGAATTCCTTAATGCAATCACCACAGGGCTCATAATGACAACAGGAAAGAAGGCAGATATTGCCTTTGCAGAAGGTGGCTGGGCAGCAACCTCCCAGATCCAGGAGACTGGAGACATGAGCTCAGGTGGAGGGCACTTACCTGAGAGGGGTTTGGGCTCCTCCTCTGGGACCTCTGTCCTTTCTCTCTCAGGACCTGCTGGTTGGAGTGTGTCCCGTGAGAACCAAGTCCGGCTGAGCCTGGCTGGCCTGGTTCTCTTGGTCCTGGTGGTCCTGGTGGCGGAGGCCTGCTACAGCCACAAGAGGTCCTTCTATAGACTCAGATCAGATCCATACCTGAGCATCATGACAAACACCGAGGATACTTATGGCATCTAAGGACAGTGTTGACCTGAGGGCGGGTGACCGGAGGAAACCAGGTGCTGGCTGTGTTGTCTACCAGATGATGGGGTGTGTCCGTCCCTGCAGAATCTGTCACAATGTCCCAACATCACAGTGAATTAATGCAGTACTAATGGGTTCTCTTTGAGGTCTGAAGAGCAAATGCCTAAAATGTGTCCACTGGCCAGCATGGCTTTTTTTGTAACTGATCTTTTATTGTTGGAAATATTACAGATGTTCCTTTCATTTCCCCATGGACCCCATCCAACCTGCACCCATGCCCCCACCCAGGCCTTCACTGCATAATAATCTGTGTCTATGGTTTTTGCATATGTGCATGTAAGTTCTTTAGTTCATCTCTTCCCGACCCCCTTTGTCTGAGACTCATGCTTCTATGTCTCTGGATCTATTTTGGTCATCATTTTCTTTTGTTCATTAGATTCCACATAAGAGTGAGATCATGTGGTACTTATCTTTCTCTGACTGGCTTAGTTCACTCACCATGAAAAATTAAAAAGGGAACTTCCATTTGACCCAGTGATCCCACTCCTAGGAATATATCCTAAGAAGCCTAAAATACCAACCAGACAAAATATATGCACCCTATGTTCATAACAGTGTTATTTACAATAGCTAATATCTGGAAACAGCCCAAGTGCCCATCAGCAGATGCGTCAATACAAAAGCTGTGGTACATTTACACTATGGAATACTACGCAGCTGTACAAAACAAGGATCTACGCTATTTTCATGAAATTTATTGGGGTGACATCCTATATAATAAAAGCATAATATGCTAAGTGTCCGACTGATTGGTCAACTGTTCAGTCAACCACTCAACCAATCGCTATGATGCACACTGACCAACAGAGGGGCAGACGCTGTGACAAGAAGTTAGCTTGCTGCTGGGGCCCAGCCAATCAGGACTGGGAGAGACAGGCTGAAAATGCCCTGGAGCCAACCTCACATGGTCCTTCCCCGGCCGGCCAGCCCCCATCAGCCCTGATCCAGGACTGGGCAAGATCACCCCAATGGGCCCTGATTGCCGGCCAGGCCAAGGATCCCACCGGTGCACAAATTCCTGCACTGGGCCTCTAATTAGTTAATAAAATTATATAGGTTTCAAATGAACAATTTTATGATACATGATCTACATATTGCATTGTATTGTATACTTCTCAACCATGAGAACAGATTAAATACTGCCATTTGTAACAACATGATTGGACCTTGAGAATGTTATGCTAAGCAAAATGAGTCAGTCAGGAAAAGCTAAGAACTGTATCATTTCACTCACAGGTGGGATATAAAACTGAAACTCACAGATGCAGACAAGAGTGTGGTGGTCATCAGAGGGAAGGAGTGGAGGGGTAGTAAAGAGTAAAGGGGACTACCCAGTTGGCAGGGCTCAGTGGTTGAGCATTGACCAATGAACCAGGAGGTCATGGTTCAATTCCCAGTCAGGCTCCATCCCCAGTGTGGGTGTGCAGGAGGCAGCCAATCAATGATTCTCTATCACCATTGGTGTTTCTCTCTCTCAAAAATCAATTAAAAATATATTTCTTAATAAAGTGGTAAAGGGGACAAAGTAGATGGTGACCTAAGATGATTTGACTTTGGGTGGGTATGGAGGCTCCTCAAAAAATGAAGAATACAGTTATCGCCTGGCTGCTGTGGCTCAGTTGGTTGAGCATCATCCCCGGCACCAAGAGGTCACTGGTTCAATTCCAGAACAGGGCACATGCCTGGGTTGCAGGCTCCATCCTCAGTAGGGGGCATGCAGGAAGTAGTTGCTTGATGTTTCTCTCTCACTCCCTTCCTTTCTCTCTCAAATCAATAAAACACAGATGAGAGAGAAAGGTGGTATAAATGACTCAAAGGTAGTTGGATGATAGAGAAATATAATAAATTATATACATACATGGATAGTTACAATAGATATATACATGCTAGAACGGTAGGTAGATGAGAGAAAGAAAGCTGGTATGGAAGATAGATGATAGATAGATAGATAGATAGATAGATAGATAGATAGATAGATAGATAATAGATAGATAGATAGATAGATAGATAGATGATAGATAGATAGATAGGTAGATAGATGATAGATAGAACAGAAAATAGATGATAGATAAAAATAATAGATTTTAGACAGATACATATTAGTAACAGATGGAAATATACATGATAGTAAGTTAGGTAGACAAAAAATAAAGAAAAAGACACAGAAATACAAATGCATATTTTGTCCCAATGTCAAAGAAAAGAAAGTCTTATCTAACCATTTTGACCTGTCTGCTTCTTCCTCTCGGTTGGAATCTTCCATTCTCTTCTTAAACCTGAGAAAAATCCAATTTCTCATCTGTGATTATCTCGTCTTACACCCTCTGCTCTATGCCCAGGCCATACACCAATGGCACAAACACAGGGTCTCACTTCCTCAGCTAATTGAATGGGTTGTGGTGATGCTGGGGTTAAGCTTAGGTGGATGTTGACTGAAACACCACAACAACAGGGAAACCCTAGAAGCAGTAGGAAATATTTCTGAACGTCAAGAACCAGGTAGGATTTATCATTGTTTACAGTGTCCTCAGGGTGTGATGAACGAAGACATGACCAAATAACTTGAAACATTAACCCAATCAACACAGTTCTTGTGAAGATTACATGCAACTTTCTCCACAGAATCTTGATAAAATGAAAACCCAGTAAAGGTCAGCTGTTACATTACTTCAGATTTGTGGAGAAGAATGACTCATGTCGGTGCAGAGAGGGGAAGATTTTAAATCTAAGATATATGTTTATTTAGAAAAGTGAATGGCATAGCTACTCAGTAAGGTTCAGCCAGTGAGATGGTTGAAAAAGAAAGACGCATTGCCCAGCTGATGGGGCTTAGTAGTTGAGCACTGACCTATGAATCAGGAGGTCACAGTTCAAATCCCAGTCAGTGCACATGCCTGGGTTGTGTGCTCAATCCCCTGTGAGGGCATGTAGGAGGCAGCCAGACAATGATTCTCTTTCATCATTGATGTTTCTACCTCTCTCTCCCTCCCCTTACCCCTCTCTGAAATGAATAAAAACATATTTTTATTAAAAAAAAAAACATAACCAAAAAAGGGTGAAGAGAAGCCGGCACTGAAATAAACCTCTTTCCTTTTACCAGCAAAAATAAAAGAACCAAGGGGTGGCAAAACCCAGTGAAATTACCTAGCTTAGGTTCATCACTTTCATCCATGGACAGAGTCAGTGCTAACAATGCAGTGGGAACATGCCCAGTCAGCAAAGAACTCATAATGATGTCATTGCCTCCCTAGGAGGGCCTGCTCTGGACCACATGCACACACTGTGAGTATAGCTCTGCAGAAAGACAGAATTATTGACTCATTTTGTACATGAACAGGAGAAAGCTCTGCATTTAGTAGCAGGAGCCATGAGCTCACAGTGTATTTCAGAGTCGATCTCAGACTGGGAACTACTTCTGTCCTCTTCTTCATCTGTGATCCCACTTACTGCTCACTTCATACAGAAAGATTAAATGCCCATGAAGAATTAGGGACAGAAAATAGGGACCAGACTGGGCTGATAGAGGTTTGAAGTTCACATGACTAACATCATGATCAGCTGCCTCTGCAAGGCTTTAGCAGAAGACATTGTGAAATACCTTCACTCTGGGAGTGAGAATCAAGGCCCTCCCACCACTTCCTGTTGCTTGGTGTGACTTTCAGAGAAGTCTGTTCAGCATAAAGGCAGTATCACTGAGGCCAACGGGCCAGAGAGGACCCAGAATCATGTCGGTGGTTCTTCCCACTCTGCTCTATCTCGGTGAGTCAGAACAGAGGGGTCGGGGTGCAAATACATGGATACGAGGGCAGGTCAGAGGTTATATAAGGCCGGGCTGTTCTCCAATATGAATGAACAAACAAAACATAAACAGACTCACAGACACAGAGAATAGACTGATAGTTGCCAGAGGAGAGTGTATGGGGACTGGGTGTAAAGGTGAAAGGATTGAGAAGTATAGATTGTGAGTTACAGAGTACTCATGGAGGTGTAGAGTACAGCATAGAAAATATAGCCAATACTATTGTAACCAGTATGTATGGTGCCAGGAGGGTACTGGACATAGCAAGGGGAATCACTTCATAATGTATATGATTGTCTAACCACTAGGCAGTACACCTGAAACTAAAATAAAATAATATTGAATGTAAACTGTAATTGAAAATATTAAAAATTTTTAAGACAGAGTTGTTCTCACCCAATGTTTCCCTCCAGGATTGTATCTCACCCAGAGCACTCAGGCTGCGATCGGTGAGTATCCTTTTAATGTTTAAGGATTGAATAGAGTTTGGCCAGATATCAGCTCTCTTGGGGGCTGAGAATTGGGGTCTTGGCATTTAAACTCGTGGCTATAAAGATGAGGACGTGGAGGATGGCATGAGAAACAGATACAGCTGTAAATTTATTACCTGTTTTTCTAGCACAGCATCCCAAACCTGTTATCACAGCTCAGCCTGGATCCACGGTTCGATATAATCAACCAGTGACCATCCGATGCCAAGGGCCTCCATATGCTGAAGCCTACAAGATATGTAAAAAGATAGAACCTCAGCCTAGGAATGGAAGTGAATTCCTGGTGGCTGGTAGGACCAACACTTTATATATCCAAAGGATGAAACGAGACAATATAGGACTGTACCGCTGTTCCTATATGGGAGCCGGATTCTGGTCCCCCCTCAGCGACCCCCTGGAACTGGCCATGATAATGGGTGAGTGAGACCCAGGCACCAGGGCCAGGAGAGACCTCTTTGCAGAGGGAGAACCAGGCTCTGAGATACGGAGCAGGAAGCCTGCCTCTAGGAAGGCATCAGGGATGATGCAGAGACACATTCCCTCAGGGCAGGACACAGAGGGGATAGAAGCCAGAGGCAGATCTGCTGCTGGGGACAGGAAGGGACGTGGCCTCCCCTTTATCAGCTAACGTCCTTCTTTATCTGGATCTTATGACAAACCCTCACTCTCCAGCATGAGTGGCAGGGTGGTGACTTCAGGAGACAATGTGAAGTTACAGTGTTTCTCCAACACCACGTTTCATATATTTATTCTCAACAAAGAAGATGCACTTCTCACCAATCAGACACAAAGCTCACAGTCCAGGACAATGGACAACAGACCACCTTCCACATGGACCATGTCATGTCCACACAGGCAGGGACCTACAGATGCTACGGTGCCTTCAGCAAAGACCCCAATGTGTGGTCTCACCCCAGTGACCCACTGCAACTGGTGGTCAGAGGTTAGGAAGGCCCCCCCATCCCCACGTCCCCTTCTGGAGATGACGCTGTCCACTTAGGGAGAGACTGGAAGAAAGAGAAGAGTCTGGTGGGAAGCCCTTGGCAACACCGTCTGCTTCCACAAAAGCCACAAGCACCCCACCCCCACACACCACCCAGACCTCCTAGATATAGCCAGGGAAAACACTTTTTGAAGCATATGATTATTTAACCACTAGGCTGTACACCTGAAAATGATGCAAAGTGATAGTGAATATAAACTGTAATTGAAACTTTAAATATTTTTAAAAGCCTGGACCATTCTCTCCAAATGTTTCCTTCCAGGCTTGTATCCAGCCCAGAGCACTCAGGCTCAGAATGCTGAGTATCCTCATAATGTTCATGGATGGGGTAGGGTTTGGCCAGATATCAGCTCTCTTGGGGGCCGGGAAGAGGGGTTTTGGCATTTAGAATTGTGGCTAAGAGAAGAGGAAGTGGAGGGTGGCATGAGAAACAATTACACCTGTAAATTTATTACCTCTTTTTCTAGTTGGTCTCTACGCACCTCTTATCAAAGCTCTGCCTGGACCCATGGCTTTATATAATGAACCAGTGACCATCCTGTGCCAAGCGCCTCCGGACGCTGACGCCTACAAGATATATAAAGTGGAAGAACTTGAGCCGAGGGAAGAAAGCAAATTGCTGGTGGCTGGGAAAACTAACACTTTTTCTATCCAAGAGATGAAAGCAAACTGGACAGGACTGTACCACTGTTCCTACGAGAGTGGAGGACACTGGTCCTCGCCCAGTGGCAACCTGGATCTAATGATGACGGGTGAGTGGGACCCAGGCAGCAAAGCCGGGAGGGACCTCTTTGCAGAGGGAGAACCAGGCTCTGAGATACGGAGCAGGAAGCAGCAAAGCCTCTACCTCTAGGAAGGCATCTGGGATGATGCAGAGACACATTCCCTCAGGGAGGGACATGGAGGGGATAGAAGTCAGAGCCACATCTGCTCCCAGAGAACAGGAAGGGACGTGGCCTCCCCTTTACCAGCAAACTTCCTTCTTTCTCAGGAACTTATGACAAACCCTCACTCTCGAGCATGAGTGGCACGGTGGTGGCTCCAGGAGACAATGTGACGTTGCAGTGTTTCTCCAGAATCAAGTTTGATGCATTTCTTCTCACCAAAGATGGTGCACCTCAGTTCACCCACAGACAAAGCTACACGGCCCAGGACAATGGAATTCTGATCACCTTCCACATGGACAGTGTCACCTCCAATCAGGCAGGGACCTACAGATGCTACGGTGGCTTCAACAAAAACTCCTCTATGTGGTCTCACCCCAGCGACCCATTGCAGCTTATGGTCAGAGGTGAGGAAGCTGGTCCATCCTCACATCCCCTTCTGAAGATGACTCTGTCCACTTAGAGCAATGACTGATGGGAAGCCATGTCCACCCCATCAGCTTCCACAAAAGCTATGAGGTCCTCACCCCTAATCAGACCAGGCAGAAATTTGAGCACAGATAAAACATAACATCCCCATTTCATCCCCATTTGCAGAAGCTGCTGACAATTCAGATCCCACAGAACCCAGCCGTTCTCATGGTGAGTAACTGGTAGTCTTTTTTTTTTTTAGTGTAAGAGACCGTTAATTGGGTAAATTCCAGAGGTAGAAGTAAGTCCTGTAAAAAAGGGCTTAGGAATTAAGTCATGGAGGTAAAGCAAGGGCCCATGGAGCTTGGCAGTGAGGAAGCTAATAGTAAGGTACCTGGTGGGGAAGTGGGAAAGAGAAAAGGGAAATGGAGAAGGAAGACAATGGCACAGGCATGGTATCTGGATGGAGAGCTCAAACTGGTAGCCTTTGCAGAAGGAGCAGGAAGGGTGAAGGAAGATTAGGTGCAAAGAGATATAGGGAGAAAGAAGATTCGACTAAAGACACAAGGAATATCAGGGAGGCCATTCCTCATCAGGTGAATCAATAGTTTACAGAGGGGCGTCCCAAAGGACCAGGCAGGGCTCCCATGGAGAAGACTGAAAGCTCCCCACCCAGTCCCCACCCCTGCCTTTCATGACCCCAGAATTCCTTAAGGCTATCACCACAGGGCTCATAATGACAACAGGAAAGAAGGCAGATATGCCTTTGCAGAAGGTGGCTGGGCAGCAACCTCCCAGATCCAGGAGACTGGAGACATGAGCTCAGGTGGAGGGCACTTACCTGAGAGGGGCTTGGGCTCCTCCTCTGGGACCTCTGTTCTTTGTCTCTCAGGACCTGCTGGTTGGAGTGTGTCCCGTGAGAACCAAGTCCGGCTGAGCCTGGCTGGCCTGGTTCTCTTGGGCCTGGTGGTCCTGGTGGCGGAGGCCTGCTACAGCCACAAGAGGTCCTTCTATGGACTCAGATCAGATCCTTATCTGAGCGTCATGACAAACACTGAGGATACTCGTGGCTTCTAAGGACAGTGTTGACCTGTGGGGCAGGTGACCAGAAGAAACCAGGTGCTGTCTGTGCTGTCTTGAATAGATAAAGTGATGTGGTGTGTCCATCTCCTACAGAATCGGTCACAATGTCCCAACATCGCAGTGAATTAATGCAGTACTGATGGGTGTCTTGGAGGTCAGAAGAGCAAATGCCTAAAATGTGCCCACTGGCCAGCATGGCTTTTGTTATAACTTATCTTTTATTGTTGGAAATATTACAGATGTTCCTATCTTTTCCCCATGGACCCCCTCCAACCTGCACCCATGCCCCCACCCAGGACATCACTGCATAATAACCTGTGTCTATGGTTTTTGCATATGTGCATGTAAGTTCTTTGGTTCATCTCTTCCTGACCTGCTTTGTCTGAGAATCATGCTTCTGTGTCTCTGGATCTATTTTATTCATTAGTTTATTTTGTTCATTAGATTCTACATATGAGTGCGATCAGTGGTAATTGTCTTTCTCTGACTGGCTTAGTTCACTCACCAAGAAAAATTAAAAATGGGACTTCCATTTGACCCAGTGATCCCACTCCTAGGAATATATCCTAGGAAGCCCTAAATACCAATCAGAGAGAATATATGCACCCTATGTTCATGGCAGTGTTATTTACAATAGCTAATATCTGGAAATAGCCCAAGTGCCCATCAGTAGATGTGTAGGTACAGAAGCTGTGGTACATTTACACAATGGAATACTATGCAGCTGTACAAAACAAGGATCTATGCTATTTTTCATGAAATTTATTGGGGTGACATCCTATATAATAAAAGCCTAATATGCTAAGTGTCTGACCTATTGGTCAACTGTTCGGTCGACCACTCAACTAATCACTATGATGCACACTGACAACCAGCGGGGTAGACGCTGTGACCAATAGATTAGCTTGCTGCTGGGGTCCAGCCAATCAGGACTGGGCGAGACAGGCTGAACATGCCCTGGAGCCAACCTCCCACGGTCCCTCCCTGGCTGGCCAGCCCCCATCAGCCCTGATCCAGGACTGAGCAAGATCACCCCAATGGGCTTTGATCGCCTGCCAAGCCAAGGGATCCCACCAGTACACAAATTTCTGCACTGGGCCTCTAGTTAGTTAATAAAATTATATAGGTTTCAAATGAACAATTTTATGATACATGATCTACATATTGCATTGTATTGTATACTTCTCAACCATGAGAACAGATTAAATACTGCCATTTGTAACAACATGATTGGACCTTGAGAATATTATGCTAAGCAAAATGAGTCAGTCAGGAAAAGCTAAGAACTCTATCACTTCACTCACAGGTGGGATATAAAACTGAAACTCACAGATGCAGACAAGAGTGTGGTGGTCATCAGAGGGAAGGAGTGGAGGGGTAGTAAAGAATAAAGGGGACCACCCAGCTGGCATGGCTCAGTGGTTGAACATTGACCTATGAACCAGGAGGTAGGTCATGGTTCAATTTCCAGTCAGGCTCCATCCCCAGTGTGGGGCGTGCAGAAGGCAGCCAATCAATGATTCTCTATCACCATTGGTGTTTCTCTCTCTCTAAAATCAATAAAAATATTTTTTAATGAAGTAGTAAAGGAGACAAAATAGATAGTGACCTAAGATGATTTGACTTTGGGTGGGTATGGAGGCTCCTCAAAAAATGAAGAATAGAGTTATTACCTGGCTGCTGTGGCTCAGTTGGTTGAGTGTCATCCCAGGCACCAAGAGGTCACTGGTTCAATTCCAGATTAGGGCATATGCCTAGGTTGCAGGCTCGATCCTCAAAGGAGTCATGCAGGGAGTAGCTGCTTAATGTTTCTCTCTCTCTTCCTTCCTTTCTCTCTAAAATCAATAAAACACAGATGAGAAAGAAAGGTGGTAAAATGACTCATAGATAGGTAGTTGGATGATAGATAAATATAATAAATTATACAGATACATGGAGAGTTACAGATATATATATACATGACAGAAAAGTAGGTAGATGAGAGAGAGAAAGCTGGTATGGATGATAGATAGATGATAGATAGATAGATAGATAGATAGATAATTGATAGCTGATAGAAATGATTAATAGATGGATGGATAGATAGATAGATAGATAGATAGATAGAGATTGATAGATAGATATAACAGAAAATAGATGACAGATAAAAATAATCTATTATAGATATGTATGTATTAGTAAGAGATGGAAATATACATAATAGGAAGGTAGGTAGACAAAAGATAAAGAAAGACACACAGAAATACCAGGCATATTTTGTCCCAGTGTCAAAGACAATCAAGTTTTATCTAACCATTTGACCTGTCTTCTTCTTCCTCTCAGTTGGAATCTTCCATTATCTTCTTAATCCTGAGAAAACTCCAATTTCTCATCTGTGATTAAATCACCTTACACCCTCTGCTCTATGCCCAGGCCATGCACCAATGGCACAAACACAGGTCTCACTTCCTCAGCTAATTGAACGAGTTGTGGTGATGCTGGGGTTAAGCTTAGGTGGATGTTGACTAAAACACCACAACCACAGGGAAACCATAGAAGCAGCAGGAGATATTTCTGAACCTAAAGAACCTGGTAAGATTTATCATTGTCTACAATGTCCTCAGGGTCTGATGAATGAAGATATGACCAAATAACTTGAAACATTAACCCAATCCACCATAGCTCTTATGAAAATTATGTGCGACTTTCCCCCACAGGATTGTGATAAAATGAAAGCGCGGTAAAGGTCAGCTGTTATATTACTTCAGATTTGTGTGGAAGAGTGACTCATATCGGTGCAGAGAGGGGAGATTTTAAATCTAAATTATGTGTTTATTGAGAAAAGTTGGATGGCATAGCTACTCAGTAAGGTTCAGCCAGTGAGATGGTTTAAAAACAAAGAGGCATTGCCCAGCTCATGGGGCTAAGTAGTTGAGCACTGACCTATGAACCAGTATGTCATGGTTCAATTCCCTGTCAGGGCACATGCCTGGGTGGTGGGCTCGATCCCCTGTGTGGGGCATACAGTAGGCAGCCAGACAATAATTCTCTCTCATCATTGATGTTTCTACCTCTCTCGCCCTCTCCCTTCCCCTTTCTGAAATCAATAAAAACATATTTTTTAAAAAAACAACAATAACAACAAAAGGGTGAAGAGAAGCCAGCACTCGAATAAACCTCTTTTCTTTCACCAGCAAAAATAAAGGAACAGCCCTGACCGGTTTGGCTCAGCGGAGAGAGCATCAGCCTGCAGACTGAAGGGTCCCGGGTTCGATCCCAGTCAAGGGCATGTACCTTGGTTGCGGGCACATCCCCAGTAGGGAGTGTGCAGGAGGCAGCTGATCGATGTTTCTCTCTCATCGATGCTTCTAACTCTCTATCCTTTCCCTTCCTCTCTGTAAAAAATTCAATAAAATCTATTTTTTAAAAAAATAAATAAATAAAGGAACAGAGGGGTGACAAAACCCAGTGCAATTACCTTGCTTAGGTTCATCACTTTCATCCATGGACAGAGTCAGTGCTAGCAGCATGGTGGGAACATGCACAGCAAACAAAGAACTACTGATTATGTCGTTGCCTCCCTAGGAGGGCCTGCTCTGGACCACATGCACACACTGTCAGTATAGCTTTGCAGAAAGACAGAATTATTGACTCATTTTTTACATGAATAGAAGGAAACTCTGCATTTAGCAGCAGGAGCCACGAGCTCACTGACTATTTCACAGCCGATCTCAGACTGGGAACTACTTCTCTCCTGTTTGTCACCTGTGATCCCTCTTACTGCTCACTTTATAAAGATTAAATGCCCATGAGGAATTGGGGACAGAAATTAGGGACCAAGCTGGGCTGATGGAGGTTTGAAGTTCAGATGACTAACATCATGATCAGCTGCCTCCCCAAGGCTTTAACAGGAGACGTTGTGAAATGCCTTCACTCTGGGGTTGAGAACCAAGGCCCTCCCACCACTTCCTGTTGCTTGGTGTGACTTTCAGAGAAGTCTGTTCCGCTTAAAGGCAGCATTGCTGAGGCCAACGGGCCAGAGAGGACCCAGAATCATGTCGGTGGTTCTTCCCACTCTGCTCTATCTTGGTGAGTCTGGACAGAACGATCGGGGTACAAGCACAGTGTTACTGGGGCAGGTTGGCGGTTCTATAAGGCTGGGCTGTTCTCCAATATGAATGAGCAAACAAAACAGAAACAGACTCACAGACATGGAGAACAGACTGACGGTTGCCAGAGGAGAGTGTATGGGGACTGGGTGTAAAGGTGAAGGGATGCAAAGTATAGATTGGGAGTTACAGAATACTCATGGGGGTATAGAGTACAGCATAGAAAATATAGCCAACCGTGTTGTAACAAGTATGTATGGTGCCAGGAGGGTACTGGACATAGCAAGGGGAAGCACTTTATAACGTATATGATTTATTTAACCACTAGCTGTACTAATGGTTAAACTGATACAAAATAATATTGAATGTAAACTGTAATGGAAAATTTAAAAACTTTTAAAGCCTGAGCTGTTCTCACCCAATGTTTCCTTCCAGGGTTGTATCTCGCCCAGAGCACTCAGGCTCCTAATGGTGAGTATCCTTTTAATGTTCAAGGGCTGAGTTGGGTTTGACCAGATATCAGCTCTCTTGGGGGCTGGGAAGAGGGGTCTTGGCAATTAGACTCGTGGCTGTAAAAGGGGAAGAAGTGTACGGTGGCATGAGAAACAGATACACCTGTAAACTTCTTACCTGTTCTTCTAGACTATCTCCTCCCACCTGTTATCACAGCTCAGCCTGGACCCATGGTTCTATATAATGAACCAGTGACCATCCTGTGCCAAGAGCCTTCACATGCTGAAGCCTACGAGATATATAAAGTGGAAGAACCTGAGCTTAGGGCTGGAAGGAAATTACCGCTGGCTTGGAAGACAAACACTTTATATATCCAAGAGATGAAACCAGACAAGACAGGACTGTACCGCTGTTCCTATCAGAGTGGAGGACACTGGTCTCCGGTCAGTGACATCCTGCGTGTGGTGATGACGGGTGAGTGGGACCCAGGCAGCAGGGCCAGGAGGGACCTCTTTGCAGAGGGAGAGCCAGGCTCTAAGATACAGAGCAGGAAGCAGCGAAGCCTCTACCTCTAGGAAGGCATCAGGGATGATGCAGAGACACTTTCCCTCAGGGCGGGACACGGAGGGGATAGAAGCCAGAGCCACATCTGCTCCTTCGAACAGGAAGGAACATGCCCCCCCTTTATCAGAAAACTTCCTTCTTTCTCAGGATCTTATGACAAACCCTCACTCTCCAGCATAAGTGGCACGGTGGTGGCTTCAGGAAAAATTGTGACGTTACAGTGTTTCTCCAGTTTCAAGTTCGATGCATTTATTCTCACCAAAGAAGATGCATCTCAGTTCACCCAGAGACAAAGCTCCACAGCCCAGGACAATGGACAGCAGGCCACCTTCCACATGGACCATGTCATGTCCACACAGGCAGGGACCTACAGATGCTACGGTGCCTTCAGCAAAGACCCCTACGTGTGGTCTCACCCCAGCGACCCACTGCAGCTTGTGGTCAGAGGTGAGGAAGGCCCTCCATCCCCATGTCCCCTTCTGGAGATGACACTGTCCACTTAGGGAGAGACTGGAAGAAAGAAGAGTGTGGTGGGAAGCCCTTGGCAACACCATCTGCTTCCACAAAAGCCATGAGCACCCACCCGCACACACCACCCAGGCCTCCTAGATATAGCCAGGGGAAACTCTCTTTGAAGCATGTGATTATCTAACCACTGGGCTGTACACCTGAAAATAATACCAAGTGATAGTCAATGTAAACTGTAATTGAAAATTTTTTTTCAGATAATTATAATTTCTTTTTTTTATTTTTTTATTTTTTTATTGCTTAAAGTATTACAAAGGGTATTACATATGTGTCTTTTTTTTTCTTTTTTTTTTAGCCATTCTCACCCAATGTTTTCTTCCAGGGTTGCATCCAGCCCAGAGCACTCAGGCTCAGAATGCTGAGTATCCTCATAATGTTCATGGATGGAGTAGGGTTTGGCCAGATATCAGCTCTCTTGGGGGCTGGGAAGAGGGGTCTTGGCATTTGAACACCTGGCTGTAAAAGGGGAGGAAGTGGAGGGTGGCATGAAAAGTAGATACACCTGTAAATTTATTACCTGTTCTTCTAGGAAGTCTCCCCCAACCTGTTATCACAGCTCAGCCTGGATCCATGGTTCTAAATAATGAACCAGTGACCATCCTGTGCCAAGGGCCTCCACAGGCTGAAGCCTATGAGATATATAAAGTGGAAGAACCTGAGCCTAGGGACAGAAGGAGATTACTGGTGGCTGGGATGACCAGCACTTTATCTATCCAAGAGATAAAACGAGACCAAAGCAGGACTGTACCCCTGTTCCTATAAGAGTGGAGAACACTGGTCCCTGCTCAGTGACATCCTGTGTGTGGTGGTGATGGGTGAGTGGGACGCAGGCAGCAGGGCCAGGAGGGACCTCTTTGCAGAGAGAGAACGAGGCTCTGAGATATGGAGCAGGAAGCAGTAAAGCCTCTGTCTCTAAAGGAATTCTGAAGGAATCAGGGATGATGCAGAGACACATTCTCTCAGGGCGGGACTCGGAGAGGATAGAAGCCAAAGCCACGTTTGCTCCCTGGTAATAGGAAGGCACAGCACTGGACATGGCTTTCCCTTTATCAGCAAACTTCCTTCTTTCTCAGGAACTTATGACAAACCCTCACTCTCCAGCATGAGTGGCACGGTGGTGGCTCCAGGAGACAATGTGACGTTACAGTGTTTCTCCAGAATCAACTTTGATTCATTCATTCTCACCAAAGATGATGCACCTCAGTTCACCCAGAGACAAAGCTCCACAGCCCAGGACAATGGACAGCAGGCCACCTTCCACATGGACCGTGTCACCTCCACAGAAGCAGGGACCTACAGATGCTACGGTGCCTTCAGCAAAGACCCCTATGTGTGGTCTCACCCCAGCGACCCATTGCAGCTTGTGGACAGAGGTGAGGAAGTGATCCATCCATAAGTTCCCTCCTGAAGTTGATGATGTCCAGTTAGAGCAAAGACTGGGTAAAGGAGGAGAGTAGCCTGGGGATTGTTGTCAGCAGCCTCTTCTTAGACACGAAGCTGTGAGGTCAACCTCACCCCTTGCCCACCATGCAGCCTTCTTATCACACGTTCAGGGCCAGGGAGGGCATGTAGGCCATTGTGAGTCTCAGGACGAGCCTGAGAAGAATTAAAGTAACCACCCCCATTTCATCTTCATTTACAGAAGCTCCTTTCGACCCCACACCCATGGAGCCCAAACATCCACAAGGTGAGTCACTGGGTTGTGTGAAGAACGGAAAGTACATGGAGTAGAAATCTCATTTACCAGGGACAGAGTCAGGTGTGTGTTTTTTTCCTTAATTAACCCTCACTGAGGATGCTTTTTCCGTTGACTTTTAGGGAGAGTAGAAGAGAGGGAAGGAGAGAGAGAGAGATTGATATGAGAGACACATGGATTGGTTGCCTCTCGCATATGCCCAACCAGGGCCAGGATGGAACCTGCAATCCAGGTACATACCCTTGACCGGAAATCAAACCCAGGACCCTTGCGATGTGCAGGCTCACACTCCAACCGTGTAGTAACACTGGCTAGGGCCAGAGTCAACTTTTTAAGACCTCTGATGGCTGGAGGAGGCAGGGAGCATACAGATGAAGGAGGTCGGGCTGTTTTCCATTGGGAGAGCAGAAGGCTAGATGGTCTGTGGGGGGGGGGGGGGCGCGGAATAACATCTGTAGATTCCACAGCTACCTTTCATCATTGATCCATATGCCAGTATTTCTGAAAGCATCTAGGATTCCTAGCCCTCATCACGGAGCTCTACTCCCAGAGGGCAGATGGATACTCATCATGCCACCCCCAAATAAGTGAGATAATCAGATAACCTTTTCTCTGGAGGCTTCATCCCTGCCCTCACCGAGGACACTAAACTTGTGAGAGCTATTTCTACAATTAATTCAGGGTGTCCCGCTGCTACTCTTTTCCCTCCTCTGAGTCGCATTTTCTCCACATATAAGGAAACGAAGTCTGTAAAGGATTAAGAAGGACTGTTGAGAGGCATGGATACATGGAACAGACCGACAGCTGTTAGAGAGGAAGGGCGTTGGGGGGCTGGATGGAAGAAGGTGAAGGGATTAAATAAAACACACACAGGCACACACACACACGCGCACACACACGCACACACACACACATAAATATATAACACAGACAACAGTGTGGTGATGTTTTATTGAGTTGTACACTTGAAACGTGTGTGGTTTTGCAAACCAGTGTCACCCCGCCCCCCAATAAATTCAATTAAATAAATAAGGGGGATGGAGAAAGGCCCTAACTGGTGGAAGGTCATCCCTCACTTGGTTGGAGGGTCATCCCATGCACCAAAGGTAGTGGGTTCGATTCTGTCAGGGCACATACTTGTGGGAGGCAATTGATCCATGTTTTTCTTTCACATCAAGGTCTCTCTCTCTCTCTCTCTCTCTCTCTCTCTCTCTTCCATAAAAAAAATTTACAAAAACAACTGTAGAGCCAAGACCTTCTGTGGTTGAAGCCACCATCAGTGTTTCCCTACATGTTGAGTAGAATTTAGTATAAACGAGCCTGCAGGCCCATGATGGTCTCTATCAGTGCCTATGACATGCGTGTATTGAGGCACCATTCACAGAGAGACAGATAAGTGCATTTTCAAAGGTGGCGTGGGGCAAGGTCAGGAGTTGTGTCTTGGACTTGTTGCTTCTGAGATGGCCAGGCAACACCTTACACGCATTCAAGAGTTGGCTTTATATGTCTTGAGTTAGAGGGATGGAGAACTGTAGATACAGATGTGGGACTATTGAGCATAAAGGTTGCAACTAATGTAGGAAAGATATTCAGGTATTGCAGTAGAATGAGAAGGAAATCCTAAGGGGAAACATAAGCATGCAAGATGCAAGCTAAAAAAAAAATCTATTGGGTTAAAAAAAAACAAAAACCATTGCTTATTTCACTTAGCATAATAATCTCCAGGTTCATCCATGAGCAACTCACTTCTTTTTTTTTTTTTGTGCCCTTGACCAGAATCGAACCTGGGACCCTTCAATCCGCAGGCCGACACTCTATCCACTGAGCCAAACCAGTCTGGACGATGAGCAGCTCACTTCTTAATTCTTGAAGTGAACTCTCTCATTTGTTTTGCTACCTTTACAATCTTTTTTAAGTTTTTATTAAATTTATTGGAGTGACATTGGTTAATAACATGAGTTTCAAATGTGCAATTCCATAGCACATCATCTGTGTGCCCACCACCCAGATTCAAGCCTCCTTCCATCACCTTGTATTTGACCCCTCTTGCCCCTCTTCTACCTCCCCCCACTACCCTGCCCCTCTAGTAACTAAACTTCTGTTGACTGTGTCTATGATTTTTTTGTTTGTATTGTTTGTTTGTTGGCTGATTTCAGTTTTATATCCCACATATGAATGCAATCATATGGTTCTCAACTTTTTTTGATTGACTTATCTTGTTTAGCATGACATTCACACTCTTGGTTTATCTTGGTTGGCTCATGGGAGCTGGGGGCGTTATATATAGTTTTTTTATTTCAGAGAGGAATGGGGAGAGAGATAGAAATATCAATGATGAGAGAGAATCATAGATTGGCTGCCTCCTGCACACACCCCCTGGGGATTGAGCCCGCAACCCGGGCATATACCCTAACCGGGAATGGAACCATAACCACCTGGTTCATAACTCAATGCTCAACCACTGTGTCATGCCAGCCAGGCTGGATCTATTTTTTTAATATATGTTTATTGATTTCAAAGAGGGAGAGAGAGATAGACACATCAATGATGAGAGGGAATCATTGATTGACTGCCTCCTGCATGCCTCCTACTGGGGATCATGCCCAAAACCTGGGCATGTGCCCTTGACTGGAATCAAACCTGGGACCCTTCAGTCTGCAGGCCGACGCTCTATCCACTGAGCCAAACCAGCCAGGGCAGGGTGGACTATTTTTTTTTTTGCTAAAAGTATTACAAAGGGTATTACATAAGTGTCCTTTTTTCCCCCCCACCCTTGACAAACCCCTGCCCTCCCTTACCCCCCAGTGTCTTATGTCCATTAGTTATGCTTATATGGATGCATACAAGTCCTTCGGTTGATCTCTTACTCCCCTCCCTCCTGTCCCCCAACCCTCCCTGGCCTTCCCACTGCAGTTTGACAAATCAGTTTGAGGCAGCTCTGCCTCTGTAACTATTATTGTTCAAAAGTTTGTAATGGTCTTTATTATCCATGAATGAGTGAGATCATGTGGTATTTTTCCTTCGTTGACTGGCTTATTTCACTTAGCATAATGCTCTCCAGCTCCATCCATGCTGTTGCAAATGGTAAGAGTTCCTTCTTTTTCACAGCAGCATAGTATTCCATCGTGTAGATGTACCACAGTTTCCTAATCCATTCATCGACTGATGGGCACTTAGGCTGTTTCCAGATCTTAGCTATGGTGAATTGTGCTGCTATGAACATAGGGGTGCATATATCCTTTCTGATTGGTGTTTCTGGTTTCTTGGGATATATTTCTAGAAGTGGGATCACAGGGTCAAATGGGAGTTCCATTTCCAATTTTTTTAGGAAATTCCATACTGTCTTCCATAGTGGCTGCACCAGTCTGCATTCCCACCAGCAGTGCATGAGTGTTCCTTTTTCTCCACATCCTCTCAGGCTGGACTATTTTTAAGTGGCTCTGTTTATATTATGGTTCACAGGAGTTGACCATTCGGGACTGTGCTGGGGTATGGGGGAGCACCCGGCCCCAGTGCCCTCTGAGAAGATACTTTAGGGAGGGCAGCTGCTCCGACACTGTCTCCTTCTTTGCAGCCACAGACCACAACCAGACCCAGAACCACCATGGTATTCTGATCGGCTTCCCAGTGGCCATCGTCCTCCTGCTCCTCCTCTTCCTCCTCCTTTTCTTCATCCTCCGCCACCGCCATCGCAAAGCCAAAAACAGTACGTCCTTCAGAGAGGGAGGGAAGCCTGATCAGAGACCCCTGTGGTACAAATCCTACAGGGAAAGGGGGGAGGCATCTTCTGGGAGCAGGAAAGGGGGTGAGGGAGCCAGAGGCATGGAGGTGGGGGTGGTTTGCTGGCTCAAGCTGCGATGGTGATAACTCTCTTTTTACTTATTGATTTTGAGAGAGAGATTGATTTGTTGTTCCACTTTGTTGTTGTTGTTATTAATCCTCATCTGAGGGTATTTTTTCCATTGATTTTTTTTAGAGAAAGTGGGAGGGAGAAGAGACAGAGAGAAAAAGAAAAATCTATGTGAGAGAGACACATCGATTGGTTGCCTCCCCAACATGGCCCCGCCTGGGAATCGAGCCTGCAACCGAGGTACGTGCCCTTGACCAGAATTGAACCTGCAGTTGAACCATGGACCAATGCTCTAACCACTGAGAAAAACGGGCTATGGCTGTTCCACTCATTTATGCATTCATTGGTTGCTTCTTGTGTGTGCCCTGACTGGGGATCGAACCGTGACCTCTTGGTTTATGGGTCGAGGCTCAACCCCCAAGCCGCACCAGCGGGGCTAAAAAAAAAAACAAACATATCCTCGCCCAGCTGGGGTGGCTCAGTGGTTGAGTGTTGACCTATGAACCAGGAGGTCACCATTAAATTCCCGGTCAGGGCACATGCCCAAGTTGCAGGCTCAATCCCCAGTGTGGGGAGTACAGGAGGCAGCCAATTGATGATTCTCTCTCCTCTCTCTCCCATTACCTCTGTAATCAATAGAAATATATTTAAAAAAAAAAAACATATCCTCAGCTGAGGATAAAAAAAGTTTTTAAATAAAATATGCAGCCCTAACATCGTCCTCTTCCCTCCAGATGCCACCGAGACAAAGAGACAGCCACAGGCAGCGGAACCCATGAACGGACCGGTAAGCATTTCCTCCTCTACTGTGCCCCCCAACAATTCCTTTGGTCCCCAACATCACACCATCATATCAAAGTCTCCCTTCCTCCCTCAGGCCTCTGAAGCTAGAGACCCACAGGATGTCACCTATTTCCAAGTGGCCTTCAATGCCCCCACCCACGGGACAGCTTCAGCCCCCTCCTTGCTGCCCAAGCCGGCCCAGGCCAGCGAGTATGCCACACTCGTCCTGAGATGAGCCGTGCTCTGGACAGTAGGACTCAGAGCTACCAGTTGCAAGGTCCCTCCTCTGGCGTCGTTGCTTCTAAATCTGAGGCTGTCAGGTGGGCTGAGGGAACCCACCCACATTACCCAGAAAGAAGGCCCCGGCGCCCCCTGAATCTGGAGATTATCACCCAGTCCGTTCCAGAATCTCCACCATAATTGCCCATCAATTCCTGGGACCCTCCTGGGTTATTGGGACGATGGCAGAGTAATGTTTGTATGTTCTCATTGATTAAACAAATATACTTAAATCATCCTTGGTGCCAGCTTTTCTATTACAGTCTAGATGCACAGAAAAGATCCCAAAACCATTTCTCTTGTCAAAAATGTGTGGTCTAGTCCTGGCCGGGAGGCTCAGTGGGTTGGAGTGTACACCAAAAGGTTGTAGGTTCGATTCCCCATTCAGGGCACATACCTAGGTTGTGGGGTCAATCCCCAGTCAGGGTGAGTACAGGAGACAACAGATCAATATTTCTCTCCCACATCAATATTTTTCTCTCTCTTTCTCCCGCTCCTTTTCTCTCTCTCTAAAATTAAATATATATATATTCAAAAATAAGTATTGAAGTATTGAGAGAGAGAGAGAGAGAGAGAGAGAGAGAGAGAGAGAGCAATTTGTTGTTCCACTTATTTAGACACTTATTGGTTAACTAGAGGCCTGGTGCATGAAATTCATACACGGGGGCGGGGCGGTCTATCAGCCCAACCTGCACCTTCTCCAATCTGGGACATCCCTCTCACAATCCAAGACCACTAGCTCCTAACTGTTCACCTGTCTGCCTGCCTGATCACCCCTAACCATTCTGCCTGCCTGCCTGATGCCCCTAACTGCTCCCCTGCCTGCCTGGTCACTCCTAACCACTCTCCCCTGACAGCCTGATTGCCCCTAACTGCTCTCCCCTGCCAGCCTGATCACCCCTAACCGTCTCTGCCTCAGCCGCACCACCGTGGCTTTGTCCAGAAGGACATCTGGAAGACATCGGGTCTATCAGGTCTAATTAGCATATTATCCTTTTATTAGTATAGATTCTTGTATGTGCCCTGTCAGGGATGGAACCCACAACCTTGGTGTATCAGGATGATGCTCTAACCAACTGAGCTCCCCAGCCAGGGCCATAATTAAAGTTTTGTTGGAACATGACCACTCATGTTTACTTACATATTATATATGATGGCAGAGTTTAAATGTTGTAAAAGCAGGGAGCTGGAGGAGGATGTTAAAGATTGGGCCTATGGCCGAAACCGGTTTGGCTCAGTGGATAGAGCATCAGCCTGCGGACTGAAAGGTCCCAGGTTCGATTCCGGTCAAGGGCATGTACCTGGGTTGCAGGCACAATCCCCAGTAGGAGATGTGCAGGAGGCCGCTGATTGATGTTTCTCTCTCATCAATGTTTCTAACTCTCTATCTCTCTCCCTTCCTCTCTGCAAAAAATCAATAAAATATATTTAAAAAAAAAGATTGGTCCTATGACTTCTTCACACAGCTGAGGACATCAGTCAGGAAACAGTATAATTTATAAAATCCTTAGTTCTAATACAGACAGTCAAGAGACAACAGCTTGCCCTAGCCAGTTTGACTTCATGAATAAAGCATCAGCCTGCGGACCAAAGGGTCCCAGGTTCGATTCCAGTCAAGGGCACATGCCCAGGTTGCAGGCTCGATCCCCAATGTGGGGCGTGCAGGGGGCAGCCGATCAATGATTCTCTCTCATCATGGATGTTTCTCTCTCTTTATTCCTCTCCCTTCCTCTTTGAAATCAACAAGAAACATATTTTTAATTAATTAAGGACAACCACCCTGAAGAACCAACGGAAGACTAGCTGAGGCGGAGTCTTAGAGCCAAGGATTTACAGAAGGGGCCACAGAGAGACAGGTAGGAAGGTCAGACATGCGAAAAGGTCCGGGCCCTGCTCCAAAAAAATTTAAGAATTAAAAAAAAAATGAAATGAGGGAAAAAGAAAAGGGGGAGGGGCTAGAATGAAGGCAGAGTGTTGAATGGAGCAGTGATGCATCCAAATGGTGTCTGAGACAGATCTCCCTGGAGGCCACAGTGGAGACAGGACTGAAAGGGACCTGAGGGGAGGGGAGACCATTTGCAGGCTAGTGGAAGAAGCCATATCAGAGAAGGTCAGGTCTGAGCTCAAGTGAGGCCGTGGGCGTGGAAGGAAAGAGCAGATTTTAGAGCTACCCAGAAGCTGCAGCAGCTGACCCGCTCTGTGGTTGAGTCAGAGGAAGAAGTTGTGGCTCTCCCTTCTGGGAACACGCCCCTGCCTCTCCCTTCCCCTCTTCTTCCTCCTTCGCAAGCTCCTTTACCCTTCTCGCTCCTAAGCCCCCAGGGCCCCTTCTTCTGCCTCTATCACGTGTTTCCTGAGCCCATTTCTTCTCCCACTCACTTCTTCTATCTCTGTGACTTTCAAAACTACATTTGTGAGGTTTTTTTTAAAAGTAAGAAGTTGGCAGTTGCGCAGAATTTCTGGAGAGCAAACATGTGTCCAAATATAAGATGTCAATCACATTCAAATTAACAAACCCATTTGGGGAACTTGACCTCAAAGGATAGTTACACAATGTGGACTATTCAGAAAGTCCAAGTTCAGTATTCTTTACTTTCTTTTCTTTTTTTAGTTTGGTATTCTTTAAATAGCCACAGAAAAACACACATGCACACACAAATATTCACACACACACAAAATTATATATATATATATATATATATATATATATATATATATATATATGCCCTGGCTGGTGTGTTCAGTGGTTAGAGTGTCAGCCCATGCACCAAAGGATCATGGGTTCCATTCCCAGTCAAGGGCAGGTACCTGGGTTACAGGTTTGATCCCAGCCTCAGTCAGGATCAGAGCAGGAGGCAACTGATCCAGGTGTCTCTCTCACATCAATCTTTCTCTTTCTCTCTCTCTCCCTCCATCCCTTTCACTCTCTCTAAAAATCAATGGAAAAATATCCTCAGATGAGGATTAACAAAAGAAAGAGAGAGAGAGAGCGAGAGAAAGAGAGAGAGAGGAAGAAAGGAAGGAAGGAAGGAAGGAAGGAAGGAAGGAAGGAAGGAAGGAAGGAAGGAAGGGAAACTTTGAACACTGGACATGCCATCTCAATTTCCCTTGTAAAACATGCTATGGTAAGGAATATTTTTACTCTCAAGAGCAAATATTCTCACCTATGAGCCACGCAATGATTTCTTTTAACAGAGAAGTGTTTTCCCAGACTCCCAGTGTGGACCTATGTTGCTCTCCAGTCCTTGAGTATAAGGTGGTCGACCAGATGACCCTCATATATCCATTACATAGATGACATGCTGTATTCTAACCGGCGTGAAGTGTCTCAGAAGTTGAAGATGCCTGAGTTTCTGAAACACTGCTCTGAAAATGGAGCTGTTGACTATTTCATTTCAAATTTGGCTTTTAGACCTGGAGAGTATTGTGCTAAATGAAATAAGCCAGTCAGAGGAAGACGAATGCTATACAATCCCATTGATATGTGGAATCTAATGAACAAAATAAACAAACAACATAGAAATAGATTCATAGATACAGAGAACAGACTGGCAGCTGTCAGAGGGGAGGGGTTTTGGGGAGCTGGGTGAAAAAGGTGAAGAGGTTGCCCAGCCGGTGTGGCTCAGCGGCTGAGTGTCGACCTAGGAACCAGGAGATCACGGTTTGATTCCCTGTCAGGGCACTTGCCCAGGTTGCAGGCTCGATCCCCAGTGTGGGGCGTACAGGAGGCAGCTGATCAATGATTCTTTCTCATCATTGATGTTTCTATCTATCTATCTCTCTCTCCCTTTCCCTTTCTCTCTCTGAAATCAATAAAAAATTTATATTTTTAAAAAAGGATGAAAAGGTTCAGCATTACCTATTGGTAGTTGCAGAATAACCAGAGATTTGGATTGCCGTATGGGGAATATAGCCAATAATGTTGAGATAACTGGGTATGGGGCCAGGTGGGTGCTTGGGGAAGCGAGGGGCCACTCTGTAGGGTGCATGGTTTTCTGGCCACTTTGCTGTGCATCTGACATGGGTGCAGAATGGTGTTGAATATAAACTGTGGTTGAAAAATAAAATTTTAGAAATTCAGTCTTTGTTCTCCTTATTCTGCTGAGAATACCCCAGTCATCCCAGTGGCCACTCCCCTGTTACCACTGAATTAAGATAAATAAATTTACCTCCTTTCCTTTCCTTTGGCTTGCCTGCTTGCTTCCCCCCACTCCCCCGCCCAATAGGACATTTGCCAGTATCTCATCTGAGGCACGTGGGAAATGTTTAAACAGAATATATTTGTAATAGTTCCTTCCTTCCACACACTGTTTAAATCCATTACAAGTAGTGACTCATTTAAAATATCCTTATCCTATGAGGCAGACACTGTTGTTGCCCCCATCTACCTATGAGGAAGTTAAGGCACAGGGGTTAAGAAACTTGACCAAGTTTGCACAGCCTAGAAAGGTTTGGAGGGATGGATGTCCCTCTCTGAATACCATCACCTGAAAGACAGCTATTGGTGGGTTGATTATCAAGTCAGAGGGCCCATGGGTGTCTCCCTCTTACTGAGGGATTCTTGAGAGATAGAGATAGATAGATGATAGATAGATAGATAGATAGATAGATAGATAGATAGATAGATAATAGACAGATAGATAATAGATAGATAGGTAGATATATACGGAGGGTGGGAGGTAGGTAGATAGATAGATATAGAATCTCATAGAAATAACCTCATGCCAGGAAACCAACCCTTTGGGTCCCTTGACCCTCCCCATTTTTTTGTTTGTTTGTGTTTTGTTTTTTTGTTAATCCTCACCCAAGGATATTTTTCCATTGATATTTAGAGAGAGTGGAAGGGAGGGGGAAAGACAGAGAGAGAGAGAGAGACATCAATTGATTGCCTTCTGCACATGTTCCACCAGGGCCAGGGATTGAGCCTGCAACTGAAGTGCATGCCCTTGACCAGAATCAAACCTGGGATCCTGTAGTCCAAGGGCCGATGTTCTATCCACTGAGCCAAACCAGCTAGAGCAACTCTCCTCGTTTTAAAGCCAGGATCACTCTCCTGTCCCTGGCTCTAGACCAGCGGTTCTCAACCTGTGGGTCATGACCCCTTTGGTGGTCGAACGACCCTTTCACAGGGGTCGCCTAAGACCATCCTTCATATCAGATATTTACATTACGATTCATAACAGTAGCAACATTACAGTTATGAAGTAGCAACGAAAATAATGTTATGGTTGGGTCACAACATGAGGAACTGTGTTTAAAGGGCCAGAAGGTTGAGAACCACTGCTTTAGACCCAACCCATATGATGGCCATTAGCCACACATGGCTATTGAATACCAGAAATGTGACTTATCTAAACCGATATGTGCCAGTGTGAAATACAGGCCAGATCTTGAATATAAAATAAAAGTGCTTTCAAAAATTAAAAATATATATTGGCCCTGGACAGGTAGCTCAGTTGGTTAAAGCATTCTCCCCACACACCAAGGTTGTGGGTTCAATCCGAGGTCAGGGCACATACAAGAATCAACAAATGAATAATGCAGCATAAGTGGGACAACAAATCCATCTCTCTCTCTCTCTCTCTCTCTCTCTCTCTCTCTCTCTCTCTCATCAATTTTTTAAAATATCTGTACGATGGCAGGAAGCAGCTAATCACAGCTGAAGGTTCCAAGCCCTGATTCTCAAGGTTGGCCCCAATTGCAATCACCTGGGACACTTTAAAAGCACCCCTACAGGGGCGGCCAGGGGATTGTCAAGGGCGAGGGGGGGCGGGGAAAGGGAGACATATGTAATACTCTTTGTAATACTTTAAGCAATAAAACAATTTAAAAAAAGAACCCCTACATCTGGGCAGCCCTCACTGACCTAGACGTCAGACTCTCTGGGCCTTGGTACTTTGAAACGATGCTCGAGGCAGGTGAGTTTAACACGCAGCCAAGGGTGAGAACACCGGGAACGGATGCTCAAATTAGAGAAAGGGTCTCCACCTATCAGTAATCACGCTGGAGGCGGGAAGTTCTCGGCAGCGGGCCAATCCCAGAGCTTGGGTGGAAAGACACACTTCTTATAGGTGGGTTTCCAAGCCTCAGCCGTCGTGGCCGTGGCCGGAGAATGGGTCCGGGTGTTGGTGAGGTGAGTAATACCCTGGCTTCTTTACTCCATGTCTCTCTGTCCTCATTCAGCTGTTAAGTCTACAATAAATATGCCTCCTCTCTTTTTTTTTTTTTTTTTGAATGTTTGCATGTTAAACCTTTGAAGTTTCAAGTCAGATTCCCCTCTGACCATGACGCCTATAGCTTTGAATAGTTTTTTCCCTCTTGCTGAAGCTCAGTTTCCTAAGATCACTGGGTGTAGATGTAAGTCGGATTAACTTTGGCCAAATGAGAACAACATGAAATAACCTGTTTTGTGTAAAACGCGTGCTACTTGCAACGAACGTTTTTAAGGGTAAAAGACACACCCTGTGGTCAACGGGCTAATGTGAGGCCATATGAAGCCAGATCCAAGCTCCCATTTTCCCTAAAGCCGAATCGAATCTCTAATTTCACTCTCTTAGCCAAGTTTCTAGAAATAGAGGTATAACTTTGGTTCATAGGCTGATGCTCAACCACTGAGGCATGCCAGCTGGGCACATACAGATATTTTTAAAAATTGATCTGAGAGGCTGGAAGAGGGAGAGAGAGAGAGAGAGAGAGAGAGAGAAAGAGAGAGAGAGAAATTTGTTCTTCCATTTATTTTATGCCCATGCCTCCACGTCAAGACACCTCATGCATGTTTCTGCCCTTCACAGTCTAGCTTCTTGCCCTACCGTTCCCCTGAAATTGCTCTTCTTAAGATCTCGTCTGACAAACACAAAGATTAGTTGGGGTCCTTCTCTGACGGGTCTCCATAAGGCAGCTGAATCATTGTTCCAGGAGATATGTCCTCGTACAAATAAAACGCAGGCTAGTTAAAGACCGGAAGGTCAAGACCAGTCCTAAGAATCTGCCGTTAACGTTTCTTTTGTTGGTTAACATTTTTTAAATTACACTGATATTCGCTATTTTATCTTCGCTTCAGGTGTAGAGTGCAGTAGGTAGACATTTATATAACTTATGAGGTGATTTCCCCCGACAAGTCTAGTACCCATTTGGCCCCAAACATAGCCGTTACAATATTGTTGACTCTATTCCTTATGTTGTGATTTGCATCCCTGTGACGATTTTGTAACTACCAACTTGTACTTGTTCATCCCTTCCCCCTTGTCACCCAGCCCCCCCCCCCAACTCTCCTCCCCTCTGGCAACCCTTATGCAGTCTGTTCCCTGTGTCTATGAGTCTCTTCCTGTTTTGTTTCTTCATTTACAGCGTGGCCTTGACTTACGAGTGTCCCAACTAACAAGTTCTTTGAGATACCAGCTGTCTCTCAGCCGATTTTTTGCATTGAGTTGATAGAGTAATTTGAGTTAACGAGCTCCTTAACGAGCTCGGTCTCCGAACGAATTAAACTCCTAAGTCAAGGCCCCACTGTATTTTGCTCTTTTGATTCCACACGTAAGGGTCCCACGGTTACATCTCAATGTAAATACAACCATTGAACACTTGGGTGTAGATACACTACTTTGGTGTAAGATGTGTTTCGTTGCTGTGATTTTGGATCCCATTGCAGGCATAACTTTCCTCTTCCCACTGGAGTCACTCCATGAGTGTTGCCCAACCATCCACAGCCTCAAAGGCCCACCAGGTTCTGACCCATTTCACTTCATCTGCCTGCCTCTCAGCTTCACGGAAGACTTTATTCTGGGTTTAACCAGTTGATTCTTCTCTTCTGAAATGTCCTTATTTTTGCACCTGATGCCTGGGTGAGGGTTGGGGTGGGGGAGGTGTCTATGGGAGTCGATTAGCAGAGGAATTGACATCACAGCATCTGAAAGAAGGTTGCCCTGATTCAAATGTTGGCTTCCACACTTCACAGCTGGCTGAGAACAGATCATGGCTCATCTCTCTAAATCAGGGGTCCTCAAACTGTTTAAACAGGGGGCCAGTTCACTGGCCCTCAGACCGTTGGAGGGCCGGACTATAGTTTTAAAAAAAAAACTATGAACAAATTCCTATGCACACTGCACATACCTTATTTTGAAGTAAAAAAACAAAACAGGAACAAATACAATATTTGTATTTGCATGTGGCCCGCGGGCCGTAGTTTGAGGACCCCTGCAAATCTCCTTTCCCTGTGTTTTAAAAGGATCGCCCTTACAAATGACCTTATTCAAGTCTTTCAACAAGGGCTAAATTATATGCTTAACATCTGATTCGCATATAAATAGCATTAGGAATGGGGTAGTTGCCATGGTCTTTTTTGTTGTTGTTGTTGACACTATTAAGGCCCCCCATTTTCCCATCCTTTGCCCACCTCCATCCAGCCTGCCTCCTCTGGCCACAACCACCCTTGTCTGTGTCTATGGGTTATGCATATATGTCCTTTGGGTCATCCCTTCACCTTCTTTTATCCAGTCCCTCACATTCCCCTTCCCTCCTACAGCTGTCTGTCCCATGTACCCATGCCTCTGCTTCTGTTTTGTTCATCAGTTTATTTTGTTCATTAGACTCCACGTGTAAGTGAGATCATATGGTATTTGTCTAATCTCCAGGTCCATCCATGCTGTTGCAAAAGGTGAGATTTCCTTCTCTTTTTTTAAATATATTTTTGTTGATTTCAGAGAGGAAGGGAGAGGGAGAGAGAGATGGAAACATCAATGATGAGAGAGAATCATTGATTGGCTGCCTCCTGCACACCCCACACTGGGGAATGAGCCCGAAACCTGGGCACGTGACCTGACCGGGAATCGAACCGTGACCTCCTGGTTCATAGGTCGACGCTCAACCACTGAGCCACACTGGCCGGGCAAGATTTCCTTCTTTACAGCCACATAGTATTCCATTGTGTAAATGTACCGCCCCCTTTTTTTTTACTTTTTTTTTATTTATTTACTTTTAGCTTATTGTTGACAGTATTACAGATGTCCCCCATTTTCCCCTCCTTTGCCTCTCTCCACCCAGCCCTCACCCCACCCCAGGCCTTCCTCACACTATTGTTGTGTCCATGGGCTATGCCTATATGCATATGTGTTCTTTGGTTAGCCCTGCTCGTCCCCTCCATCCTCCTCCCCTCTGAGGTCTGTCCGTCTGTTCCACGTATCCATGTCTCTAGACCTATTTTGTTCGTCAGTTTATTTTGTCATTAGATTCCACATATCAGTGAGATCATGGCGATAGTTGTCTTTCTCTGACTGGCTTATGTCACTTAGCATACTACTCTCCAGGTCCCTCCAGGCTGTCGCCAAAGGTAAGAGTTCCTTCCTTCTCGTGGCTGCGTAGTATTCCATTGTCAAAAGCTCAGCTCTCCCACGTAGGACAAGATGGATTTCAACCTGAGGCCTCTCCTGGAACAGCTGGAGCTGGAGGAGCTGAGCCAGTTTAAGTCTCTGCTGAGGACCCTTCCCCCACAAGATGAGTTACAGCACGTGTCCCAGACGGAGGTGGACGAGGCCAACGGGCAGCAGCTGGCGGAGATTCTCACCACCCGCTGCCCCGTCTTTTGGGTGGAGATGGTGACCATCCAGGTCTTTGACAAGATGAACCGAACGGATCTGTCCAAGAGAGCCAAGGATGAGCTCAGAGGTGAGCCGACGGGAGGCCACCCTGTGTTCTGGGGGGAGGGGGAGCGGGAATGGGAGTGTCCAGAGTTTGAGAAACAGAGATAACAGTGAGCCTCGGAGGGGCTACCTGGGATCAACACAAAGTGTCATTCTTACATCCTCACCATTTCTTACATCCTCGCTATTTCTTATATCCTTGCCATTTCTTATATCCTCACTATTTCTACTCTTTCTGGGTCCTATATACCTACCCTGGGCTCCTCACCATACATCCCTTCTCCTGTTCTAAACTGTTTCTGAAATGTATTCATGATTTTCTTCCTTCCTTCCTTCCTTCCTTCCTTTGTTTTTATTTATTTATTACTTATTTTTATTTGAATTTATTGGGGGTGACATTGGTTCGCAAAACCATACAGGTTTCAACGGCACAGCTCAACAAAACACCATCTGCACACTGCATCGTGGTGCCCATTTCCCCAAGCAAAGTCACTTTCCATCCCCCTTCCCTGCCCTCTGCCCACCTCCTCCTCCACCCCCGCACTCTTCCACCCCCCTCCCCTCTGGCCATCACCGCATTGTTGTCTGTGCCCATGGGTTATGCATATATGTTCTTTGGCTGATCCCTTCACCTTTCTTCATCCAGTCCCTCAACCCTCCTCCCCTCTGACAGCTGTCGGTCTGTTCCATGCATCCATGCTTCAGTGTCTATTTTGTTCATCAGTTTCTTTTGTTCATGGATCTCCACATGTAAGTGAGATCATATGGTATTTGTCTTTCTCTGACGGACCCGTTTCACTTAGCATAATGCTCTCCAGGTCCACCCATGCTGTCAAATAAGATAAAGAGTTCCTTCTTTTTTACAGCTGTATAGTATTCCATTGTGTAGATGTACCACAGCTTTTTTATCCACTCACTGGGGCTGTTTCCAGATCTGGGCTGTTGTAAATTGTGCTGCTATGAACATAGGGCTGCATATATTCTTTCAAATTAGTGTCTCAAGTTTCTTAGGATATATTTTCAGAAGTGGGATCACTGGGTCAGATGGCAGTTCCATTTTTAACTTTTTGAGGAAACTCCATGCTGTTCTCCACAGTGGCCGCACCCGTCTGCCTTCCCACCAGCAGTGCACCAGGGTTCCCTTTTCTCCACATCCTCGCCAGCACTTGTCGTTTGTTGGTTTATGGTCGCCATTCTGGCAGGTACAAGGTGATACCTCCTTGTGGTTTGAGTTTGCATCTCTCCCCTGTCCTCCACAATATTAAATCACTGCGTAAAATCTGTTTTGTTTTCAATTCCTACTTGTAATGTTTCTTTCCCACATAGTTGTGTCTATAAACATACTTACACACATTCCTATACTGAAACCCCTACTGTCCTTTAGGTCAGCAGCATTGGGGGCTGGGTGACTCTCTTGGGGGAAGGAAAGGAACATTCTGTGCACTGTAGGATAATTAGCAACATCCCTGGTACCTGGGTGCTAGCATCCCAACACCTCTAACCCTTACATGCTTGCAGCACACTGCCTCCCCCCCGATCCCCCGCCCCCCACTGGTGACAACCAATGATGTCTACACATATGGCCAAATGTTCCCTCTACGGGGAAAATGGCCCTGAGTGGAGAGCCATGTTTTATGTCACGGGGTTCCCCACTCTCACTGTTCTCAGCAATCTCCTGGGGAGCTTGAAATATACTGACATCTGAAACCTATCGCTGGAGACACCCATTTAACTCATTGATCTAGGGCTCCCCCTAGGCATGTAATTCCTTTTTTTATTATTATTACAATTTGACATTCACTATTATTTTGTATTAGTTTCAGGTGGATGGTGAGTGGTTAGACATTTGTATACTTTACCAAATGATTCCTTCAATAACTATTGTCCCCATCTGACACCATACATAGTTATTACAATACTGGCTTGTCTGAGGGGGAGTTATTTATCTTTATTGTTGAAAGTATTACAGATGTCCCCCTTCTTCCCCCATGGACTCCCTCTACCCCACTCCCACCTCCTCCCCAGGCCTGCACAGCGATACTGTCTGTATCCATGGATGATGCATAGGTGTATGTAAGTTCTTTGGCTAATCTCTCCTGCCCCCCTCCCAATACTATTGACTATATTCCCTATGCTGTACGTTACATCCTGTGACTATTCTGTGACTTCAATTTGCACTTTTTAAAATATATTTTTATTGATTTTAGAGAGGAAGGGAGAGGGGGAGAGAGAGAGAGAGAAAGAGAAAGAGAGAGAGAGAAACATCAATGATAAGAGAGAATCAGTAATCAGCTGCCCCTTGCATGCCACCCACTGGAGACCGAGCCCACAACCCAGGCATGTACCCTGCTTCTGACCTGGAACGCTCAACCACTGAGCCACATGGGCTGGGCCCAATTTGTACTTGTTAAGATCCCTTCCCCTTTTTCACTCAGCAGCCCAAGCCCTTCCCATCTGACAACCACCAGTCTGTTCTCTGAGTCTGTTTCTCTTTGGTTTGTTTGTTTGTTTTGTTCTTTAGATCCACAGATGCATGAGATCCTGCGGTACTTGTCTTTCTCTGCCTGGCTCACTTCACTGAGCATCATACCCTCTAGGTCCAGCCATAGGCATGGGATTCTTCAAGGTTTCCTAGGTGATGCCTGTGTACATCCCAAGTTTTATAATTCCTACTTAGAGGGCTCTGCTACCTGATACAGTAGCTACCTCTATGACTTTTTTTTCTTTTTAAAAAATGTCTGACCAGGCCGGTGTGGCTCAGTGGTTGAGCACTGATCTATGAACCAGAAGGTCACGGTTCAATTCCCGGTCAGGGTACATGCCCAAGTTGCGGGCTCCATCCCCAGTAGAGGGTGTGCCGGAGGCAGCTGATCCATGATCCTCTCTCATCGTTGATGTTTCTATCTCTCTCTCTCCCTCTCCCTGCCTCTCTGAAATCGATAAAAATATATATATATTTAAAATTTTTCTGGTTTTATTCCAGCTGGGGCTTCATTTTTAGCTTAGTGTCCCCTGTCTTTATACATATACATATACATATACATATACATATACATATACATATACATATACATACAATATACATATACATATTCAGAGAGTAGAGGAGAGGGAGAAAGATAGAAACATCCATGATGAGAGAGAATCATGGATCAGCTGCCTCCTGCACACCCCACACTGGGGATCAAGCCTGCAACCCAGGCATGTGCCCCGACTGGGAATCAAACCGTGACCTCCAGGTTCATAGGTTGTCGCTCAACCACTGAGCATGACAGCCAGGTTGTTCCCCGCCTTCAACAGACGGGTGAGGGATTAGCCCTCGCCAGCCTCTGGAGCAATTACAAGTTTGAAAGCAGCATGAGGAACATCAGCGTTGTACTCAGTTCAGGGTCTGGCTCTGAAAACTGCACATGTCTCTCCCTTCCTGCTTTTTCAGAAGCGGCTTTGAAGTCTCTTCAGAAAAACAAGGTTCCATTGTCAGGTACGTTACCTCCTTGACAGTCTTTTTTTTTTTTTTAATGTGAGATTTGGGGATTTAGGGACAAGATATTATGCCAAGCGCTAAGATGTCAAAGAAATACAAGACTTCCTCTCTTCTGCAGTCAGGCAGGTGGCAGTGGTAAGAGGTGTAAGACGTGGAAAGGTAACATGAGGCCGTATTTATACTAGAAATCAGAGTGAACTTTCTCTTGGAATCTAGATAAGCTGGGTGTTAGACTGACCTGCGGAAGAGGTGGCCAAGCTATGACTCACACAGCAAGTCCCACCCACCTACAAGCTAAGAATAACTTTCACTTTTTTTTGTTTTTTGTTTTTTGTTTTGTTTTGTTTTTGGTTTTTTGTTTGGGTTTTTTGTTTTGTTTTGTTTAGTTTTTTGGTTAATCTTACCCCAGGACATTTTTCCCATTGATTTTTTGAAATATATTTTATTGATTTTTTTACAGAGAGGAAGGGAGAGGGATAGAGAGCCAGAAACATCGATGAGAGAGAAACATCGATCAGCTGCCTCCTGCACACCCCCTACTGGGGATGCGCTCACAACCAAGGTACATGCCCTTGACCGGAATCGAACTTGGGACCCTTGAGTCCGCAGGCCGACGCTCTATCCACTGAGCCAAACCAGTCAGGGCCCCATTGATTTTTAGAGTGGAAAAGAGGGAGAGGGAGGGAAAAGGAGAGAGAAAGAGAGAGAAGCATCCATGTGTGAGAGATACACATGGATTGGTTGCCTCACACATGTGCCCGACCTGGGCTGGGAATCAAACCTGCAATCCAAGTACATGCCCTTGACTGGGAATCAAACTCGCAACCCTTCAATGCTTGGGCCGACACTCTAACCACTAAACCACAACAGCCAGGGCTTGAACCATGTATTCTTTTTTTTTTTTTTTTGAGGGGGGTGTGGAGGACATCGACTTGTTCCACTTATTGATGCTTTCATTGGCTGATTCTTGTATGTGCCCTGACCAGGGATTGAACTCACAACCTTGGCATGTTGACATGACACACTAACCACTGAGGTCTCTGGCCAGGACCATGTATTCTTAACTCCATCGGCAGCCCCTTGCCAAAAAAGGCATGTAAGCCTGATGTCATGGCCTGGCACGCGTCATCTCCCATACTTCCTTAGCATCCTTTCTATGTGACCTGGGCTTAAACATGGAGGCCCAACTGTTGACCTCGAACCACCTTGAAGTCCCACTTCTGTGAAACAGAAGGCTCCATACTGGTACAGGGACAAGCCCATGATGTCCCCTCTTTTCTTCAGGGATAGCACGTATTCGGGAACCCAAATGTGCAAAAGAGGAAGAAATACAACAGCATTTAGAAGAAGGAGGAGAAGGAGGAGGAGGAGAAGGAGAAGAGCCAGGTTGGTCTTGGAACGTCCAGTGTTAGAGGAAGCTAAAGGAAGCCACCCCTTTTCCACCCCTTTGTGTGTGTGTTTTGGGGGATGGGTTAAGAGAGGGAGAGGGAGAGAGAGAGAGAAGACATTGATATGAGTGAGAAGCATTGATTGATTGCCTCCTTCACATGCCCAGATCGGGGACCAAACCCGAAACCTAGGTATGTGCGCTGACCGGACTCAAACCCGTGACCTTTGGTTGCACGGGAGGATGCTCCAACCAGCTGAGTCACACTTGCCAGCACAAATTTTTTGTAGACAAAGAATTTAAACTCTCTACTCCTTGGAGCCTATTTTATCATCACACTTCTGATGAAGTAACTACACCTATTTTTTAAGTATTCTTTCTATCTTTTTATTTTTTAATTACAGTTGACATACAATATAGGTTCAGGTATACATCATAGTGATTAGACATTTATATAACTTAAAACATGTTCCCCCTGATCAGTCTAGTACCCACCTGGCACCATACAAAGTTATTGCGATGATATTCTTTTCCTTTTTTATTGAATCTATTGGGGTGATATGAATTAATAAAATACACGTTTCAGGGGTACAATTCTATAACACAACATCTGTAGATTGTCTTGTGTGTTCACCACCCCAAGTCAAGTCTCCTTCCATCTCCATTTAGTTCCCTTTTACCTTCTATTGTCCCCCGACACTGTTTCCCCCTAGGAATCACCAAACTGTAATCACCAAGCTGTTGTCTGTGTCTACGAGGTTGTGTTATTATTGTTGTTACTGGGTTTTGTTTGGTTTAATCCTTTCACCTTTTTCAGGCAGACCCACACACCCATTCCCCTCTGGCAGCTGTCAATCTGTTCTCTGTATCTGTGAGTCTGTTGTTGTTGTTTTTTTAATATTTTTTTGTTGTTGTGGGTCTAGAATTTAGCTCATGTGCACGTGGATATTTATTTATTTATTTATTTTTAAATTAAATCTTTATTGTTCAGATTATTACAGTTGTTCCTCTTTTATTTCCCCCATAGCTCTCCTCCACCCAGTTCCCACCCCACCCTCTGCCCTTACCTCCCCACCCCCCACCGTCCTCATCCATAGGTGCATGATTTTTGTCCAGTCTCTTCCCGCACCCCCCACATCCCTTTCCCCGCCCCGAGAATAATCAGTCCACTCCCTTTCTATGCCCCTGATTCTATTATATTCACCAGTTTATTCTGTTCATCAGATTATTTATTCACTTTAAATATATTTTTATTGATTTCAGAGAGGAAGGGGGAGAGAAAGAGAGAAACATCAATGATGAGAGAAAATCATTGATTGGCTGCCTCCTGCACACCCCCTACTGGGAATTGAGCCCACAACCCGGAAACGTGCCCTTGACCAGAATCCAACTTGGGACCCTTCAGTCCACAGGTCGACGCTCTATCCACTGAGCCACACCAGCCAGGGCGAGTCTGTTTTATTGTTTTGTTAGTTTATTTTGTTCATTAGATTCCACATATAAGTGACATCATACGGTATTTGTCTTTCCCCGTCTGACTTATTTCACTGAGCATAGCACCCTCTAGGCCCATCCATGCTGTCGCAAGTGGCAAGATCTCATTCGTTATCCTGGCCCTGTCATATTCTATTGCCTATAAAGTACACCTGTTCTGTGTCAAGCTCACCCTAATTGCTATTTTACAGAGCTCGCTCAAGAACAGGGCGGAAGTGTCACCAACCCAGAAGAAGTAACGGAAGGTTTGGAAGAAGAAACACCAGGTGTGTCTCAGATCTCCCCGGAGGGAGCTTGGCATCCGGTGGCTCTTGAGCAACCTCATTTCTCCGTGTGTGTGTGTGTGTGTGTGTGTACACGTGTGCGCGCGTTTCTTTCCTACTTGACACAAAGCACTTTGTTCCCAATGATTAACCAGCTAGACCCCGTCTCTCTCCCGTCTGCTATCCCTGAAGGTACACAGGACACCTACAGCAGTATATGGGAGACATCCGAGCCCATCTGGAAGCAAAACCTTTGGCCCGAAGCCAGTGAAAAACTCCATAGATTCACGCAGAGATACGAGAGGCTAGTCCCCTTCTGTAACCCCAACATGCTGGATGGGCCCTTCCCGCACACGGTGGTGCTGCAGGGCGCGGCGGGCGTGGGGAAAACCACGCTGGCCAAGAAGTGGATGCTGGACTGGGCACAGGACCACCTCCCGGGGACATTCCACTCCGCCTTCTACCTCAGCTGCAAGGGGCTGGGCCGCCAGGGCCCCTGCACTTTCACGGAGCTCCTGGCTAAGAAGTGTCCAGACCCGCAGGAGGCCGGCCCCCAGGTCCTGGCCCAGGGGCAGAAGATCCTGGTGGTCATCGACGGCTTCGACGAGCTCAGAGTGCCCTCGGGGTCCCTCATCCATGACATCTGTGGCGACTGGGAGAAGCCGAAGCCCGTGCCCGTCCTGCTGGGCAGTTTGCTGATGAGAAAGCTGCTGCCCAAGGCCACGCTGCTGGTCACCACGCGCCCGGAGGCCCTGGGGGAGCTGCGGCTCCTGGTGGACCAGCCGCTGTTCATCGAGGTGGAGGGCTTCCTGGAGGCGGACCGCAGGGACTACTTCCTGAAGCACTTTGAGCAGCAGGACCAGGCCGTGCGCGCCTTTGAGGGCATGAAGGGCAGCCCGACGCTGTTCCACATGGGCGCGGCGCCCGCCGTGTGCTGGGTGGTGTGCACGTGTCTGAAGGGGCAGCTGGAGAAGGGGGAGGACCCGGCCCCCACCTGCCGGACCCCCACCTCGCTGTTTCTGCGCTTCCTGTGCAACCAGTGCCCCCCAGCGGCCCCCGGCAGCGGCCCCGCCCCGCACCTCCCCACTGCGCTCCAGGCTCTGAGCCTCCTGGCCGCCCGGGGCATCTGGGCGCAGACGTCCCTGTTCGATGGCGAAGACCTCGGGCAGCTGGGGCTCAGCGAGTCCGACCTGCGCCCTTTCCTGGACGGCAAGGTCCTGCAGGCGGACACGGACTGCGAGGGCTGCTATGCCTTCCTGCACCTCAGCGTCCAGCAGTTCCTGGCCGCCCTGTTCTACCTGCTGGACGGCGCGGAGCCGGGGGACGCGGGCGGCTGGGCGGCGGACATCGGGAACATGCGCGCGCTGCTGTCCAAGGAGGAGCGGCTGCGCAACCCCAGCCTGACCCGCGTGGGCTACTTCCTGTTCGGCCTCGCCAACCAGGAGAGGGCCCGGGAGCTGGAGGCCACCTTCGGCTGCCGCGTGTCCCTGGACGTCAGGCAGGAGCTGCTGAGAGTGACGCGCAGCAGGGACTGGTCCTTCCCCTCCAGGGCGGACACCCGGGAGCTGATGTGCTGCCTCTATGAGTCTCAGGAGGAGGCGCTGGTGAGGGAGGCCCTGGCGCCCATCACGGAGCTGGCCCTGCACCTGCAGAGTGAGAGGGACCTCGTGCACGCGTCCTTCTGCCTCAGGCATGGCCAGGCCCTGCGCAGGCTCTGGCTGCAGGTGGAGAAGGGGATCTTCCTGGAGAATGACGGGGCCTCAGAGCCAGGCACGTGGGCGGAGCGGTAAGGACTCGCCTTTCCTATTCCACTCGTGTTTTTACCTTTAGCCTCATCCCAGGCTCCACTGTGGAGGACAGCCTTCTGCTTAATGTGGCTTAATGTCAGTATTTCCTTTTTTTTTTTTTTTAATCCTCACCTGAGGATATTTTTCCGTTGACTTTTAGAGAGAGGGAGACAGAGAGAGAAACATCGATGGGAGAGAAACACATGGATTGGTTGCCTTCTGTTCGGTCTACAGGCCGACACTCTATCCACTGAGCCAAACCGGCTAGAGCAGATTGTGACTTATTCTAATGCTCTGTCATATTGCAGTGCCATAACTTTATTGAGTTATTTTTCCAGTGATAGGTCTTAGGTGATGACTTGTAATCATTTAGCATTACTGTCAGACATCACCGAACTTATAATAGAGAAAGACAGGGACAGGAAGAGAGAGAGAGAGAGAGAGAGAGAGAGAGAGAGAGAAATATCAACTTGTTCCACTTATTGAACATTCACTGGTTGCTTTTTTAAGATTTTATTCTAGTTTTGTGTGTGTTTATTGATTTCAGAGAGGAAGGGAGAGAGAGAGAGAGAGAGAGACAGAGAGAGAGAGAGAGGGATTGAAACATCAATGATGAGAGAGAATCATTGATCGGTTGCCTCTCACACGCCCCCTACTGGGGATCGAGCCTGCAACCCGGGCATGTGCCCCTGACCGGAATCGAACCTGAGACCCTCAGGTCCGCTGGTCGACACTCTATCCATTGAGCCAAACCGGTTTGGGCCATTCGTTGATTCTTTTTTTTTTAATCTGAACAATAAAGATTTAATAAAAAAAGGAAAAAAAACTACAATGAAATATCTCAAAAAAACAAAAGAAAAGAAGACAGACCCAAGACCGCATCCTGGGCGGGTTGCGAGGCACCACTAGACTTGTTTCCCTTTGCAAGAACTTTGTGTCTTTTCTACATCCTCTCCGTGAGCTGCAGGTGTTGCCATGCCCTGACAATGTGGTCAGAGGGGTCAAAGTTCAATTCCCATGTGTGCCGAAACCTCCTTAAACAAACTGCTCTGGACAGTCCCGAGGGGACAGAGCTGGTTGACTCGTCCCCGGCGCAGCAGACGCCTCAGAGCAGATCGGCAACGGTCATGGGCATCTCGTCGACCTGCATGGAGTAGTACTGCTCAGTGTCTTGCAGGATGTGGATGTCGTCGTTCTTCACGAAGTTGATGGCCACGCCCTTCCGGCCATACCGCCCTGACCGCCCAGTTCTGTGGATGTAGAGCTCCTGGTTGCTGGGCAGGTCGTAGTTGATGATCAAGGACACCTGAAGGACGTCCAGGCCCCGGGCCCAGACGTCAGTGGAGATGAGCACCCAGCTGGCACCAGAGCAGAACTCCTTCATGATGGACTCCCGCTCCTTCTGCGGCATGTCCCCGTGCGCCGACGACACCGTGAAGTTGGCTTCTCTCATTTTCTCCGTCAGCCAGTCAACCTTCCTCTTGGTGTTGCAGAAGATGACGGCTTGCGTGATGGTCAGCGTGTCGTAGAGGTCACACAGCGTGTCAGATTTCCACTCCTCTCTTTCCACTGCCACGAAAAAGTGCTTGATGCCTTCCAGCGTCCACTCATCACGCTTCACCAGGATGCGGATGGGGTCCACCATGAACTTGTTTGTCATCTCCAGGATCTCGTGGGGCAGCGTGGCGCTGATGAGAACCACCTGCGTGGCCGGGGGCAGGTACCTGTAGACGTTGAAACCTTGATTCAGCATCTCATCAGCCTCACCCAAAACCAGCATCTTGATAGAATGTGTTTCAGACTCCTGTGCCAAATCATATCAAAGACACGCCCCGGCGAGCCGGCCACGACGTGCTGCCCGTGGTCCAGCGTCCGGATGTCCTCCCCCACGTGGGTGCCCCCGATGCAGGCGTGACACTGCGCGTTCACGTAATGGCCCAGCGCGAGCAAGGCCCTTCTGGATCTGCACAGCCAGCCCTCTCGTGGGGGCCATGATCAAAGCCTGGGGCTCACGGACCTGGTGAAGTAACTAGATGTCCAGACACTAGAGGACAGAAATACTGAAGGTGGCGGTCTTGCCCGTGCCAGACTGAGACTATGCAATGACGTTTCTCCCTTGAATTATGAGCTTGATGGCGCGCTGCTGGATGGCGAATGGCTCTTCAAACCCATAGGCATAGATGCTGCACAGCAGGTCCTCCCACAGGCCCAGGTCCTCTTGGAGCAGCCGCTTCTGTGCCGACCCCAAGTTCGCCATCGTGGAGGTGGTCTGCAGGGGCAGAAAGCGAAAACACGACCCCACACAGCCTCTGCTGCCAGGAACTCCATTCGTTGATTTTTATTTCTTTTATATGGAACGCTTCACGAATTTGCGTGTCATCCTTGTGCAGGGGCCATGCTAATCTTCACTGTATCGTTCCAGTTTTTTAGTATATGTGCTGCCGAAGCGAGCACCGTTGATTCTTTAGGTGCCCCGACCAGGGATCCTACCTGCAACGTTGGTGGATCTGGATAACATTCTAACCAACAGAGCTACCAGGCCAGGCCATCCTCCAGCTTTTAGAGTTTACTTATGTATGAAGGGTGGTTGCCCAGGGCAACCCCAAGGACCTCCAGGGTGGCGTACGAATGTGGGTTCTCGCTCCAGCCGTGTTTGGTAAATTCCCTCCTTTGTTGCTTCGCTGAAGGTCCCAGAGTGATCAGCACCTGCTTCCCTTCTGGGTGGACCTTTGCTCCGTGTTCGGCGCCAACAAGAACCTGGTATTCCTGGACATCAGTCGGAGCTTCCTCAGCACCTCGTCGGTCCGGCTTCTTTGTGAAAAAATATCCTCTGTGCCCTGTAGCCTCCAGAAAGTGGTGTAAGTAGAAGCGAACCCCAGGGCATGACGGAGCTTGGTGGAGCAGTCTTTGAGTTCTTGTAACCCCGCTTCCAACCACATACTCGGGACACAGGAAACGGAGGCAGTCCGGTCCTTAAATTTGTCTCCTGAATCATATAAAGTGATTTTTTACAGTTTTTTATTGTGGCGAAATGTGCATAGCATAAAAATAGCCATCTTAACCATGGGTAATAGTACAGTTGGGTGGAATTAATTACATTCATGTTGGGCAACCATTGCCACCTTTTATCTCCAAAACTCTTTATCTTGCAAAACTCAAACTTTGTACTTATCGTTATGATTGATTGACTGATTGATTTGAGAGAGAGGGAGGAGGAGAATCATTAATCTGTTGTTTCACATATTGATGCATTCATCGGTAGGTTCTTGTATTTGCCCAGGCCAGGGATCAAACTCGCCACTTTTTGGTGTATGGAACAACACTCCAACTACCTGAGCCACCCAGCCGGGGCAATAAATTTAATAAAAAGAAAGAAAGCTATAGAACAGCTTTTGTCTGGAGCAACTCACGTCCCTTTGGCAAAAGCGTGAGATAACTAAAATTGGCCCTAGCCAGGGTGGCTCTGTTGATTAGAGCATCATCTCGTGACTGAAGGGTAATGGGTTTGATCCTCGTTCAGGGAGTATATGGGAGGCAGCCTATTGATGTTTCTCTCTCTGTTTCTCTCTGTTTCTCTCTCTCTCTCTCTCTCTCTCTCTCTCTCTCTCTCTCTCTCTCTCTCTCCTTCCCTTCCACTCTCCCTAGAATCAATGAAAAATACATATTCTCAAGTGTGAATTTTTTTAAAAAAGAGCCCTGGCTGATTTTGCTCAGTAATTAGAGCATCAACCCCTGGACCACAGGGTCACAGGTTCAATTTCTGGTCAAGGGCATGGACCTCAATTACAGGTTCCATCCCCAGCCCTAGTCAGTGTGCATGTGAGAGGCAACCAGTCTCTCTCTCTCTCTCTCTCTCTCCCTCCCTCTCTCCCCCTCCTCCCTCCCTTCCACTCTCTCTAAAGATCAAAGGGGGGGAAATATCCTCAGGTGAGGATTTAAAAAATAAATAAATTGAAGTTTCTAATAGTTTCTAAAATGTGATGTTAGTGAGGGATACAGAGTTTCAGACATGCGAGATGAAGAAGCTCTAGAAGACTAAAGAGATTTGATCTTCAGTGGTCTCACCACAAAATAAAAAAAGGAAGTGGTGACTGTGAGAGGTGATGAATATGAAAATTAGCTTGATGGTGGTGACGATCTCACCAGGTACGAATATATCAAAGCATTAAGTCCATGTCCTGGCTGGTTTGGCTCAGTGGATAGAGCATCGGCTTGCAGATTGAAAGGTCCCAGGTTCGATTCCAGTCAAGGGCACATGTCTGGATTGTGGGCTCGATCCCCAGTAGGGGGCTTGCAGGAGGCAGCCAATCAATGATTCTCTCTCATCATTGATGTTTCTATCTCTCTCTCCCTCTCCCTTCCTCTCTGAAATCAATAAAAATATATTTTTTTAAAAAGCATTAAGTCCAACACATTACACCGTAGGCCTTAAATATGTACAATTTTTTATTTGTTGGTAATACCTCAATAAAGGTGGAAATATGAGAAGAAATTCGTTTCTAATGTGTAAACCTATGGCAGCCCTTTGTGTCCATGTATGTGCAGTAGAGGTACAAGCGCTCACCTTTGTTTTCTCTGCCCTAGCCTCCGAAATGTGTCCCCAGCTGATGCTTACCAGAACTTCTGCGTCATTCTGGGTGGTTACGAGACTCTCACGCACCTGACCCTTGAAGGAAATGATCAGAATAACATGCTGCCCATACTGTGTGGGGTCTTGCTTCACCCAAAGTGTCATCTGCAATATCTCAGGTACATCTCGCCACCACAGAGAACCCGCCACCTAGGAAGACAGCTGCCACACGCCTACACAGCAATTCTGCATGAATTGCAGGGCGGGGAGGGCGAGGAAATCTCTTCTTCTGATTAGAAACGGTATTGTTACCGGTAGAGGTGGGGTTCTTGGAGTACCACTGGAATAAGAATTTCTAGAAGCCCCCATCAGAGGACGAGATAGTGTAGAAAGCTTTATTATTAGTGCCCTAGCCCAGTGGTTCTCAACCTTCTGGCCCTTTAAGTACAGTTCCTCATGTTGTGACCCCAACCATAACATTATTTTCGTTGCTACTTCATAACTGTCATGTTGCTACTGTTATGGATCGTCAGGTAAATATCTGATATGCAGGATGGTCTTAGGCGACCCCTGTGAAAGGGTCGTTCGACCGCCAAAGGGGTCGCGACCCACAGGTTGAGAACCGCTGCCCTAGCCAGTCTGGCTAGGTGGACAGTGTCAGCCTGCGTACTGAAGGGTCCCAGGTTCGATTCCGATCAAGGACACAGAATCATGCTCCTCCCCAGTCCAGGCCCAGTTGATGTGTTTCTCTCACATCAGTGTTTCTCTCTGTATTTCCCTCTCTCTTCCACGTTCCCTAAAAAGTCAATGGAAAAATTTCTCTGGTGAGAATTGACAAAAAAGAAAAAAAGAAAGCTTTATTATTATTATTTTTAATCCTCACCCAAGGATATTTTTCCCTTTGATTTTTAGAGAGAATGAAAGGGAGGGAAAGAGATGGGGAGAAAGAGAGAGAAACATCGATGAGAGAGGGACACATTGATTGGTTGCCTCCCACACATGCGCCAACAGGATTGGGGATTGAACTTGCAAACCGGATACATGCCCTTGACCAGAAATTGAACCCTCAACTCTCTGGTGCACAGGCCAATGCTCTAACTACTGAGCCATGCTGGCCAGAGCATAGAAAGCTTTATTTCCATGGAATCACAAGTGTCTCTGTGACTTCAGTGGGGCTAGAATCAGAGTCAGTGACCAGAGCTTCCAATTCCATGTTGGAGCAGTGTCAGTCCAGCATCAGGCTGGATTAGCTTGTGTTCCCAACTGCAGTCTCTAGGTGCGTTGCATGTGGTGTCCTCAGGGCCACAGGGATACGGAGGAAACACAGGCAAATGCAAGGAAGCCAGAGCAAAAAAAGCCCCACAAGCCAAGAGTCGAGAGCAGCATGAGAGAGAATTCTGTTGTTTGGGAGATTATGTGTCCCTCAGTGTTTATGGGTTTGTAGTGGCCACGCCTGTTCTGGCCAACCATCTCTGTCCCCAGGTTTGGCTGACAGGCAAGTACCTTCTTATGTCATCCCCAACTTCACTGGGCTTGTGTCTTCGCCCCCCTTTTTGGACCCCTTCCCCCAGTGTTCTGGAGGGAATGGACAGGTGGCTCCCTGAGGAGTGTGAAATTGCAGCTCCCTGGTGAAGCTGCCCAAATGGCCATGCTTATAATGTCTGGCTTCCCCCTTTGCTCCTTTCCTATTATTAACTAGATGCCCGGCGCATGGTCCCTAGTTATTTTTTTATATACTTTATTGATTTTTTACAGAGAGGAAGGGAGAGGGATAGAGAGTCAGACACATTGATGAGAGAGAAACAACGATCAGCTGCCTCCTGCACACCCACTACTGGGGATGTGCCCACAACCCAGGTACATGCCCTTGACCGGAATCGAACCCGGGACCCTTGAGTCCGCAGGCCGAGGCTCTATCCACTGAGGCAAACCGGTCAGGGCCCTAGTTATTAATAATAGGAAAGGAGCAAAGGGGGAAGCCAAACATTAGGGCCATCTTCCCCAGCTGCCCACAGCCAGCCCCACCTCCCACCCGCCACCACCCACCCCCCGGTTCCCCAGTGGCCGTCAGGGAAAGGGACCAAGAGGTGATCAGTGCACCTCATAGTGACTGGTGCAGCAGTCATTCTGGTCATTCTGCCATTAGGATCAATTTGCATCTTACCCTTTTATTATATAGGACTAGCTAATTACAACAGTATCAGTACCACTCAGGGCACACGTCTCAGAATAGAAAGCGAGCTGAAGTTGAGTTTCCACTTGTGTTGATCACTGAACAACTCGGACAACTGTACACAATAACTCTGAGTCCAAACAAACTCCCAGGTACCTTAGGGTTATCCTCAGTCAGGCATCATTTGTTTGTGGCTCATGTCTCTTACGTCATGATTCAGAATACCAGCTACTAGCCTTTTTTCTTTTTCTTTTTTTAAATCCTCACCCAAGGATATTTTTTCATTGATTTTTAGAGAGAGTGGAAGAGAGAGGGAAAGACAGAGAGAAACATCGATGTGAGAGAAACACATCAATTGGTTGTCTCCTGCATGAGCCCTGACAAGGGCCCAGGCCAGGGAGGACCCTTGACTGGAATTGAACCTGGGACCCTTCGGTCCGCAGGCCGATGCTCTATCCACAGAGCCAAACCAGCTCGGGCTACTGGCCTTATTTTTGCATGAAAGGACCCTTCAGGAACACCGGGTGTTCCCTTTCCTGGTACCCCTCTGGTTTGAGAGACCTTCCCTTGAGAAGTTCTCCGTGTTTCTTATCACTCATCATCGGGTTCCATTGGCCTTCACATGACCACGTTTAAGTAGTAACAGAAATACAATTTAATGTAACCTCTTGGTCTCAAATTATGGCTCTTCCTTTACTGATAGAATCTTGGGCTATTGAACTAGGCCTTCTCCCCATCAGTAGAATTGAATAATGCCCATCTCACAAGGACTTGAGGATTGAATGAAACCACGTCCAAGCACATACACATTCAATAGCAGGTACTGTCATTATCAATCATTACAAGTGACCTTCCTTTCTCTTTCCCATGGGATTCACCGGGAAAATTACATAGTGTCGCTGCAAGATTTGGGTCACTAATTTGTTTCTCGGTGGGTAAACAGGTACCCAAAATGGAAGGAGAAGACTCCATATATGTTTGGCTTATTTTATCAGAAGCAGTTAATGTTCCAGTTTGTGTTCCAAGTCCCTAGTTAACTTTGGTTCCTCTATTACAGCTGAGACTCTTAAGAGAGAAACATGTCTTTTCACTGAATTGTCATGAATGTAAGTTATGTGACATCCATTCTGCTTGGCATTTCATGCAAATTATCACATGCAGGTATGGCTTATTTCCAACTTAAAGATGGGAATGAGGTTTCATAAATTTAAGTAACTTGACCACATTTTCATGCATAGTAAATGGAAAAACCAGGATTTTTTTTAATCCTCACACCCGGATATGTTTTTGTTGATTTTTGAGAGAAAGAGAGAGGTGAGAGAGAAACATTGATCAGTTGCCTCCTGTATACACCCTGACCGGGGACAAACCCACAACATTTTTGGTGTATGGGATGACGTTTCAACCAACTGAGGCACCTGGCCAGGGCAAGAACCAAATGTTTTTAGAAACCTGTCCCCAAAGGCCGTGAGATACACATCCAGTGAAATTCCATTGCACCATAATAAGAATATTCATTTCCAGAAGTTGAATGTGGGTGCCATTTTTTTATTTCTTGATTTTTTTTAGAGAGAGAAAGGAAGGGGGGAGAAAGAGAGAGAAACATAGATTCGTCGTTCCACTTACTTATGCACTCATTTGTTAATTCCCTGACCAGGGAATCAAACACTCAACCTTAGCATATGGGGACAATACTCTAACAGACTGAGCCACCCAGCCAGGGCTCCCTGGGAACTTCTCAAAATCCAAATTCTTGGTTCTCCCAAAGATCTTCTCAATCGGGTTCTGGGTATATGACTCAAGAATTTGCTTTAACTCATCTTCCAGGTGCTCATTGCAGGACACCTGAAAACACAGATCACTGGACCCTACACCCAGTGTTTCTGGAGATTTCCACTTCCGGCTGGTTGCCCAATGGTGGTGATGCAGGTGGTCCTGGGACCACGCTGTGACAACCACTACTCCAGACCACATAGTCTAGGGTGTCACATAACGGAGTGGAGTGAGGAATGAAACTGGGGGCCACAGTCCAGGATTTGGTTCTCAAGGATGACGTCCTCCCATGTCTCCTGCAGGTTGGTGTCTTGTTCTGCCACCGCCCAGCAATGGGCTGATCTCGCCTCCTCCCTCGAGACGAACCATTCCCTCACCTGCTTGAACCTCACGGCCAATGAGTTCCAGGACGAGGGCGCCAGGCTGCTGTACATGACTCTGAGACACCCCAAGTGCATCCTACAGCGGTTGTCGTGAGTGACCCCTCTTCTCCCACGGGGCATCTTCGTCTTTGTTTTTAGATCTGGGACCACATCGAGAAGAGCGACGGTAACACCCATATTTGCTGGGCAGCCTACTGAGGTAGACACTCGGTTCCCATTTTGGGTCCCATGCAGCTCACTCTTCTCACTCCCGTCTCTTCGTGACTGCGATAACGTACACGATCATTGAGAGAGGGTGGGCGGGGGGGTGAACAGGGAGAGCTCTCAGGAACTGGGCTTCCGGAACGTTCTCACCATCTGACCGTGGGTGTGTGTGGCGCTTCCCCCTCCCACAGGTTGGAAAACTGTCACCTGACAGCCGCCTATTGCAAGGAGCTCGCCTCCACTTTGATGGTTAACCAGAGGCTGACACACCTGTGCTTGGCCAAGAACGACCTTGGGGACCACGGGGTGAGACTGCTGTGCGAGGGTTTGAGCTACCCCGAATGTCGGCTACAGACCCTGGTGTAAGTCCCTGCTGGCCGTGCGTGTGTGTGTCTGTGTGTGTGTCTGTGTGTGCATCTGTGTGTCTGTGCGTCTGTGTGTCTGTGTGTGTTATGTGCCTGTGTGTGTTCTGTGTGTGTATTGTGTTATGTGTGTGTGTCTGTGTGTGTGTGCTGAATTCCAGCTGGACTTAATCATTTCTCTGACTACCCTAAGTGTGATGTTGATGGTTACATCTGGTGAGACCTAGGGAAAGGGTGCTAGGGAAAAAGTACAAATGGTATTAATATTCTACAGGAATTTGGGGGATGTAGCTGACTTCTAGGTTTGATTTTTTATAATGTTTTTATTTTAGAGAGAAAAAGAAAGTGTTCCTCTTATTTATGCATTCATTGGTTGATTCTTATATGTGCCCTGACCAGGGATCGAGCCCGCAACATTGGTGTATTGAGATGATGCTCTAACTAATTGAGCTACCCAGCCAGGGCCTAGGTTTGATCTTCTTATGCATGTTCTTAGAACTATATCACAGAAACTGTACCTGCAGTTGAGGACAGATGGTGTTAACTTACCAACTAACTCATTATATTCCTCCTGTAAATACCAAAATCATGGGACAAATTTTCAGGCAGAAATGGGGCTGCACTGTTTCTGTTCTGAGATTCTATACGGTTTCAACATCCCTGTTGTACTTGTTATCTACGAAACCACTTCCCGTAGTTAGGAACTGTCAACTTTTCCTAGGTTTAATCTCCGCTATGCCTTAAGGCACCCAGTCTGAGAACTCCTCACTCAAAATTCCATGTAGTATTTAGCTTATGGTTGGAGAGAGAGAGATTTTTTTCCTACTCTCTGAACCCCAAAACACTATAGTAGTATGAAGTTCTATAGGGAATAAGGTGCTACCCACCCACTAGCGCTACCTTCGAATCAAAGTAGAATTTGCCGCTACCCAAGGCATCTAAACAGAAAAACAAAGTAGTGACAGTCAACACTTACTAAGCACACCTACTATGTGCCAGGCGCTATGCTAAAGGCTTACCAGAGATGGTCTCATTCAGTGCTCCCAGCCTCATTTCTCCCACTGGGCAGACCAGAAAACTGAGACTTAAACCTTATCAACTTTAGATTTTAAACCTCATCAACTTCAGCCCTCGCCAGTTAACTCACTTGATTAGAGCATCGGCCCAATACACCAAGGTTGTGATTCAATCCCAGGTCAGGGTACATTCAAGAATCAACCAATGAAAAAAAGGATCAACCAGTAAATCCATAAATAAGTGGGACAACAAATCTCTCTCTCTCTTTTTCTCTTTCTCTCTTTCACCAATAAATTTAAATTTTTTTTAAAAAGTTAAGGTAAGCTCTCTGGCTGGTTTCCCAGTGGTTAGAGCATCAGCCCATGCACTGAGCGGTGTCATGTTCGATTCCCAGTCAAGAGCACATACCTGGATTGCTTCAATTCCCTGGTCCCAGTCAGGGCGCATGCAGAAGGCAATAGATGTGTCTTTTTCACATCAATGTTTGTCTCTCTATCTCTTTCCCTCCCTCTCCCTCCCTCCCTTCCACGCTCTCTAAAAATCGATGGGAAAAAAATATCCTTAGGTGAAGATTAAAAAAAAAAAACAGTTAAGGCAAAATACCACTGATATTCTGTGCAGTTGGGTAACTGATACATAGTGGGTGGCCTCCATGCCTAAGATACTACTTTCCTAGTAACTGGATTTAGGAAATACAATTGGCCACTTCCCCTGGTAGAAGGTGGCAGACCAAGGTAGGGTTGAAATTCTCTGCCCCATGGTGAGAGTAGAAATCATACAGACCAGCTGTCCTGATTTCCCAGGGCTTCTGTAACAGATTACCCCAAACTAAGTAGCTTAAAACAACATGAATCGAATGAACAAAATAAACTCACCCAGTGGAGACGGACCCGTGGATACAGAGAACAGATGGACAGCTGTCAGAGGGGAGGGGTTTGGGGGCTGGGTGAGAAGGGTGAAGGGATTAAGCAAAGAAGAAAAGAAAAAAAGACTCATGGACACAGACAACAGTATGGTGATTGCCAGAGGGGAGGCGGGAGAAGGTAGGAGAGTTTGGTAAAGGGGGGATAAATAGTGATAGAAGGAAACTTGACTTGGGGTGGTGAACACATAATACAATATACAGACGATGTGTTGTAGAATTGTATGTCCGAAACCTGCATAATTTTATTAACCACTATTGCCCCCAATAAATTCAATTTTTAAAAATCAATCAATAAATAATAATAACTAAAATAAGCCACCCTAGCAGGTTTGGTTCAGTGGATAGAGCGTTGGCCTGCGGACTAAAGGGTCCTAGATTCAATTCTGGTCAAGGGCACATGCCCAGGTTGTGGGCTCGATCCCCAGTAGGGGGTGTGCAGCAGGCAGCTGATCCATGATTCTCTCTCATCATTGATGTGTGTGTGTCTCTCCCTCTCCCTTCCTCTCTGAAATCAATAAAAATATTTTATAAATAAATAACCCCATGACTTGATCTTGCCAATCATGGTTTGGTTACATCACACCAGTGAGCACTAACAGTTTGTTGTTTTTTCCTTCCTGTGACCGATCTCCAGGCTGTTCCACTGCAACATAACCAGCGACGGCTGCATCATCCTCGCCACGCTCCTCCAAGAAAGCTCTAGTCTCACGCACTTGGACCTGGGGCTGAACCACATCGGAACCACTGGGGTGCAGTTTCTGTGTGAGGCTCTGAAGAAACCACTGTGTCACCTAAGATGTCTATGGTCAGTTCATGGTTTTTGTACTTTAATCTGCACCTGGAATGAAATATCAGTGTAGCAATCTCCCTCCCTGCCCCCCAGCTCTATTGATGACAATATTGAGATGTGTAGGCATGTAATTGTGCCATGTGCTCGTAATAAAAAGGATTGGAGGGCGGTAAAGGCTGGGGTGGGGCAGGGGGCTAGAAGAGGTCAATGGGGGAAATGGGGGGCATATGTAATACTTTTTTTTAATAAGACTTGTACCTTTTTTATAATATATTTTATTGATTTTTTACAGAGAGGAAGGGAGAGGGATAGAGAGTTAGAAACATCGATGAGAGAGAAACATCGATCAGCTGCCTCCTGCACACCCTCTACTGGGGATGTGCCTGCAACCCAGGTACATGCCTTTGACCGGAATCAAACTTGGGACCCTTCAGTGCGCAGGCTGACGCTCTATCCACTGAGCCAAAACGGTTAGGGTGCATATGTAATACTTTCAACAATAAGGATTTTTTTTAATCAATTAAGTATTTCAAAAGGCCTCTAGGACAGCCCTGGCTGGGTAGCTCAGTTGGTTAGAGCATCGTCTTCCATATGCCAATGTTGCAGGTTCAATCCTCAGCACATACAAGAATCAACGAATGAATGCATGAATAAGTAGAACAATAAATCTCTGTCTCTCATATTCTCTCTCTCTCTCTCTCTCTCTCTCTCTCTCCTTTCCTTTCTCTCTCTGGAATCAATAAGTTCAAGTATCAAATCCTTGTTGAAATCATGCTACCCCCCTTCCAGATATCTAGATCTGTTCTCTACCCCCACACACATACTGGTTACATGTGGGTTGTAGCTGAGTTTTCAAATCAGTGTGAATCCCGCCTTCTTCGTGCCCTACAGTTTTTCAACCACCCATAAGACTGCCTTCTAAGATAAATACCACATGATCTCACTCATTTGTGGATTATAGAGAACAACATAGACCAGGGGTGGGCAAACTTTTTGACTCGAGGGCCACAATGGGTTCTTAAACTGGACCGGAGGGCAGGAACAAAAGCATGGATGGAGTGTTTGTGTGAACTAATATAAATTCAAAGTAAACATCATTACATAAAAGGGTACGGTCTTTTTTTTTTTTTTTTTTTTGTTTAGTTTTATTCATTTCAAACGGGCTGGATCCAGCCCGCGGGCCATAGTTTGCCCACGGCTGGGATAGACTGATGAGAAGGGACAGATCCAAAGACTGAGAAACAGCGATCAGGCTATCAATCCCCAGAAGGGAAGTAGGGGAGGGCGGGGGTAAGGGGAAGAGATCAACCGAAGGACTTGTATACATGTATATAAGCCAAACCAATGGACATGGACAACAGGGGGATGGGAGCATGAGTGTGGGGGGGGGCCGTTGGGGGTTAGTGGGGGGATGAAGACACATTTGTAATACCTTAACTAATAAAAAAAATATATAAAATAAAAATATATATAAAAAATTTTTAAAAAGACTGCCTTCTAAGGTGTAACTTTGATCAACACCCTCTGTGCTTCCCCATCTCCTTCCAAGTAAAATCCTAAGTTTACCAAGACCTAAGGGCCTTCTTTGAGCCGGCCCCCTCTTGTCTGTGACCCCACCTCCGGTCCTCCCTGGCTTATCTGTGACGTCACCTACAGCCCTTCCTGGCTCGCTCACCGTGACTGCCTTGATGTTGCTTTACCTGCTCTGTTCCCTATCGCCAAACTCAGAGGGAAGAGACTCACTCGTGTGGTTCACTGCTGGATCCCCAACACCCAACAGTGTGCCTGGCATATAGAACACTATCAACATAGGACGGTGTCAATAAGCACTGGATGAATGAATGAATGAATGAATGATGGATTTTTGTGCTTCACCTACAGGTTATGGGGGTGTGCGATCACCCCTTTTAGTTGTGCAGACCTCTCGTCAGCCCTTAGCAGCAACCAGCACCTCGTCACTCTGGACCTGGGCCAGAATTCCCTGGAGTACAGCGGGATAAAGATGCTGGGAGATGCCCTGAAACTTCAGAGTTGCCCTCTGCAGAAACTCAGGTATGACCCTCCTATGCCCCAGTGTTTGCGCCATGATTGTAGATTTGGGGGCGGGGCACCAAAGACAGGATTCCTTGTAGGCACGTCTATCGCTAACATTCAGTTTTAATCCATTGATGTTCGGTCACCACATAATTTGTCTGTCGATTCTTCCTCTTGTTGCTTTGACCCATAAACCAGGAGGTCACGGTTCGATTCCCAGTCAGGGGACATGCCCGGGGTTTCGGGCTCGATAGTTACCATAGTTACCAAGGGGTGAATCTTAGAAACGGGGCCACTATCTATCATCAGAGGTTAAATAAAGCATGGTGAGCCCTGGATGGTGTTGCTCAACGGTTATAGCATCACTTAAGGGTCTCAGGTTTGATTCCCAGTTAAAGGCATGTGCCTGGCTTTCAAATTCGATCCCTGGCCCAGGTCCGAGCATGTGCAGGAGACAACCAATCAATGTGTCTCTCTCACATTGATGTTTCTCTTTCCCTCTCTCTCTCTGTTTTTCTCTCTCTCCCCCTCCCTCCCTTCCTCTCTTGCTAAAAAAATCAATGGAAAAAAATACCCTCAGGTAAGGATTAATTTTTTAAAAAAGCGTGGTCAGGAGATAGCATCATGTAGCCAGAGAGGGATAAAAAACTGGCCTAGCTGACTTGGCTTGTGTTTGTCTGGCTCATCCTGGGTCCACCTACGTAGCAGAAGTTGACAGAGTGAGAGATGGAGCCGGTAGCTATTAGAGCCATGTCACAGGTACATTCATCAGTTCCATCTCTCACACCAAGGAGGACGTGAAAATCACCCAAGAACCTCCGAGCATCCCAAGCTCTCCAGTGGCTTGATGCCATCAGGAGGGTAGCCTAATATCATATTTCTTCCCTATCAAGTCGATATGGAACTCTACCTGGCAGCACAGACGAATACATAAAGTGGTCCCTTTGCTGGAAATCCCTAATGCATGCGGGTGCTTGGGGGAGGTCTGGATGAGTCTCCTGGAAGCAACAAGAAACCTTGATTCCGCACCCCCTCACTCCCCATTGTACCATCAGGTTGAAGATCGATCATTCTGACGCCCAAATCCAGAAGCTGCTGGAAGAAATCAAAGAGTGCAACCCAAAACTGACTATTGAGAGGGACAACGAAGAGCCCAGAAATAACAGGCCTTCTTCTGCAGACTTTATTTTCTGAATCCCTGCCCCCCCCCCAAGTCATTCGTTGTCCCTCCAATCAAGGCACCATGGCTCTTCGAAGTGAGGGTGAGCCTGTGAGCCCACTCAGTGTCAGGAGTTTCTGGACCCAATGGGATCTGAGCCATGGTTGCACCCTCCCCCTTACACAAAACACGCACGTGTCACTTAATCCTGTTACAGCTGCCCCAATCACGAGTTTATCAAGAGAAATAAAGGTGCACGCACTTGTGGAGGAGGTTGTATTTATTAACAGAGTCAGACCAGATGCAGAGGTCCATCAGGAGCCATCTGAGAGAAGGCTGAAGAAAGAGGGAAGCCCGGCCAGTGGCTCAGTGGATTGAGCATCCTCCCGTGCACCAGAGGTCACTGGTTTGAATCCCAGTCAGGGTGCATGCCCGGGTGGTTGGCTCCATCCCCAGTAGAGGGGTGTACAGGGGGCAGCCAATCGATGTTTCTCTCTAAGCAATGTTTCTATCCTCCTCTCCATTTCTCTATCTAAAAATCGATGAAAACATTTTTTTTAAAAAAAAAAAGAGGGAAGTATGATGTTGCGGTGAGGAAGTTGTAAGAGCCACAATGTGCAAGACATGAGTGACTAGCCCTAGCCCGTTTGGCTCAGTGGATAGAGCATTGGCCAGTGGACTGAGGGGTTACTGGTTTGATTCTTTCCACCCCAAACAGAGGGAGTTCTCTTTTTTTTTAATCTTCGTTGTTGAGTCTTACAGATGTCCTCCATTCCCCCCGCCCCATTGCTCCTCTTCACCCAGTTCCCGCCCAGCCCCGCCCCAGGCTTTTACCACCCTATTGTCTGTGTCCATGAGCAATGAATATATGCATATAAGTTCTTTGGTTAATCAGCAGAAAGCCAAGTGCACTTGGCCTTAAAGGCTGAGAAGCAATCGGAAAGCCAACTAGACACTGACTCAACGGCTCCTTGATGGAGCCCCAAGAAGACACACACACACACACACACACACACACACGCACACACACGCAAACACACATGCCAAGTCCCCTCCCTGCTTTCATGACCTCTTGGATACAACCACGTCTTGAAGTTCTGATGGTGGCAAACCCTAGGGATGGCCAACTGGTCGACCCCCGTCCTGACCACTCTGTGACTTCTGAGCCCCTGGGAGGGGTGGGAGTGGCCTGTGGACAGCCGGGACCCAGTGCAGCCGGAATTTCTTCCGGCTGTGCCAATCTTCTACCAGGATGCCCGCCAGGAGTAAGAGAATCACAGCCCCGAGGCATATCCGGACCAGGTTCCCCTTAGTGTAGTCCTGATGGGCAAGACCTGGGGAATGAAGAGAATCAGGAGTCCCATTGTGGGCTTCTCATAGCTGTATTCCCTCACCTGAGGTCCTGTTACTCTCTGCTGGCTGGGATGCCAACCTCCTTCCTGGAGGGCCCCTCCCCTCTCCCCCAGGGTCAGATAAGCCCAGTTCCCTGAGTAGAACCTCTTCCATCATCAGGCCTCGGATGCAACCCGCCCCTACACAGACACTCCCTGGCTATTTGGCAGATTGTGGAAGAAAAGGCTACTATAAGGGGGGTGGAGGTGGAATGGATCTTACTCTGATCTTCCAGAAGACCTCAACCTTCCCAAGTCTGAGCTCCATCTACTGTTATTTCCCCTCCCCTTCACACTGGGTGTATCAGGGCCCAAGATCCCAGAGCTATGGCTTCTGTATTGGGAAAGCAGTGAGCTTTAAAGACACAGGGGTGGGGATAAGGAAGGTCCAGAGAGGAGAACCACTTACCAGTTGTAGAGCCTGGCCTCTTGGAAAAGATGGTGGTATCCCTAGAAGGCTCTGGGATAATAAAAAAAAATAAAAAACAGTCAAATATCAGAGGGAAGGTGGGGGTGGGTGGGTGGATAGGAAGAGATTAGCCAAAGAACTTGTGTGCATAACCCATGGACACAGACAGTGGGTGGTGAGAACCTGGGGTGGAATCAGGTGGGCTGGAGGGGATAGATGGGGGAGGGGAGGGGAAGAGGACATATGTAATACTTTCAACAAAAAAGACTTAAAAATCAGGGGGAAAAAAGACACAGGTGAGGAGAAGGAAGATCCAGAGAGAACCACTTACTCACCAGTTGTAGAGCCTGGCCCCCCTGAAAAGATGGTGGTATCCCTAGAAGGCCCTGGGATAAAAATAATATTTTAAAAAGGAAGAACAGAGAAGCATGAAACAGACTGTCGAATCTCAGAGGGAAGGTGGGAAGAAGTTAACCAAAGACCTTGTATGCATATATGCACCACCCATGGACATAGTAGACAGTAGTGTGGTGAAGGCCTGGGGCAGGGGCAGGTGTGGGCTAGAAGGGGTCAATGGGAGTAGGGGGACATCTGTAATACTTTCAACAATAAAGTTTTGGGGTTTTTTAAGGGGAGAGTAAAGGGATGGGGCTATCTCCTCTACTCTGTCAATGTGAAAATTAAACTAGTAATGGCCCTGGCCAGGTAGCTCAATTGGTTAGAGCATCGTCCTGATACTCCAAGATTGTAGGTTTGGTCCCCAGTGGGGGCACATACAAGAATTGACCAATGGCCCTGGCTGGTGTGGCTCAGTTGGTTGGAGCGTCATCCCATGCACCAAAAAGTAGGTTTGATTCCCAGTCAGGGCACCTGCCTAAGTTATGGGTTGGATCCCTGGTCAGGGCATATATAGGAGAGCAACCAATCAATGTTTCTCCCTCCCTCCCTCCCTCCCTGTAAAAATCAAACATATCCTCAGGTGAGGATGAAAAAGAAGGGGTCCACGTGCCTTGGACCCCAGACACCAGGGTGAACCCCTCAGGACTTACGTGTTGTAGAGGAAGGTGCTTCTGTGGGTGACTGGCTGGGTGTCCCAGAGGCCCCTGAGAAATCAGAAAAAGAGGGAATTCTGTGGCCTGTTAGCTGTGTTTTCTGAGCAAAAACACTTCTGCCACCCAGATTCCTCGCCTGGAAACTGAACACAAATCTTACACCGCTGGGTGTTAAGTAGCATTTCCAAGGCCCCCCTAACCTGGAGAGCGTTGTGCCCAGTGAAATAAGCCTGTCAGAGAAAGGCAAGTGCCATATGATCTCACTCATGTGTAGAATCTAATGAACAAAACAAACAGATGAACAAAATGGGTCCAGAGGTGTGGGTGCATGGAGCAGACTGACAGATCTGGGAGAGAGGAGGCGGAGCTTGGAAGAGATTAACATAACTTATATGCATATGTATATATACATAGCCCAGGGATGTAGATAATAGTGTGGGGAAGACCTAGGGGAAAATCCGGGGCTGGGAGGAAGGAAGCAAGGGGGGGACACCTCTAATACGGTCAACAATCTATATATATATAAAAGCCTGAATGACCGAACGACCGGTTGACCGGTCACTATGACACGCACTGACCACCAGGGGACAGACACTCGATGCAGGAGCTGCCCCTTGGTGGTCAGTGCACTCCCACAGCGGAAGCGCCGCTCAGCTGACCTTTAGGCGCCAGACACTGGGTTCATGGCTGGCGCGTACAGCTGTGAGCAGTAGCAGCAGGCGCAGCGGGGCCAGGATGAGCTGGAGCTATGGACACCTGGCCAGGGCTTGGACTCCTCCCTGGCCGTCGGCTGCTTTACACACTACTACATCCGTCGGGGGATGTCGGACTGCCACAGGCCAGGGGATCGGGCCGAAACCGGCAGTCCGACATCCCCTGAGGGGTCCCGATTGCAAGAGGGTGCAAGCCAGGCTGAGGGACCCCCACTGATGCATGAATCCATGCACCGGGCCTCTGGTAAAATAATAAAGAGCCCGGCCGGTGTGGCTCAGTGTTGAGCATCGACCTATGAACCTGGAGGTCACGGTTCCATTCCCCGTCAAGAGCACATGCCCGGGTTCCCAGCTCGAGCCTCGGTATGGGGCCTGCAGGAGGCAGCCAATCCATGATTCTCTCTCATCATTGATGTTTCTCTCTCTCTCTCTCTCTCTCTCTCTCTCCCTCTCCCTCTCCCTTCCTCTCTGAAATCAATAAAAATATATTTTAGCCGAAACCGGTTTGGCTCAGTGGATAGAGCGTCGGCTTGCGGACTGAAGGGTCCCAGGTTCGATTCCGGTCAAGGGCATGTACCTGGGTTGCGGACACATCGCCAGTAGGAGATGTGCAGGAGGCAGCTGATCGATGTTTCTCTCTCATCGATGTTTCTAACTCTCTATCTCTCTCCCTTCCTCTCTGTAAAAAATCAATAAAATATATTTTTAAAACATATATATATATATATATTTTAAACATTAAAGACTCCTAGGAGAGAAGAAGCTCTGATGTTGGCATAAAGTCCACCCTTTGCACCTCTGGGTCCCTCCCCTGGGAGCTTGCATCAGGGCCTGCGAAGGCAGAGGAAGGAAGGTCTGGCCTGCACCCCCCTTACCCGTGACCACGAGCTCCAGGGGGTCACTGGGGGCGGACCACAGGTACGGGTTGCTGCTGGAGAAGCCGTAGCACTGGTAGGTCCCGCTGTGGGCGGCCATGACCGTGGTGATGGGGAAGTTGGCCCGGTCCCACCGCTCAGGGCCCTTGTAGGGCCCCATGTCCCCCTTCTTGTACAGAGCGTATTGGTCAAAACCGTATCTGCTCCGGCACTGGAGCGTCACGTCCGCTCCGAGGGGCACCGACGGGCCAGGCTGGGCGGAGAGCGTGGGCTTGTCGTAAATTCCTGTGAACAAAAGAACTCTGGGATCAAAGACAGCAGCCGCTGCCCGGCTGGCCGAGGTGTGGCTCAGTTGGCTGAACATTGTCCCTCCGTCCGGTGCAGAGAGGTCGCCGGTTTGATTCCCAGTCAGGGCACACACCCGCATTGTCAGCTTGATCGCCAGTAGCGGGTGAGCAGGAGGCAGCCCATCCGTGTTTCTATCTCTCTCTTCCTTTCCCCTCCTCTCTGTAAAATTAAAAAATGTGCAAAGTTGCCCTGACCGGTTTGGCTCAGTAGATAGAGCGTCGGCCTGCGGACTGAAGGGTCCCAGGTTCGATTCCGGTCAAGGGCATGTACCGTGGTTGCGGGCACATCCCCAGTAGGAGGTTTGCAGGAGGCAGCTGATTGATGTTTCTAACTCTCTATCCCTCTCCCTTCCTCTCTGTAAAAAATCAATAAAGTATTTTTTTAAATGTGCAACGTTAAACATCATAGCCCTGGCCAGTTTGACTCGGGGGATAGAGTCAGCCCTCAGACTGAAGGGTCCCGGGTTTGAGTCCGGTCAAGGGCACATGCCTCAGTTGTAGGCTGGATCCCCCGGCCCTGGTCCGGGCGCGTGAGAGAGGCAACCAATCAATGTGTCTCTCTCATCTCTCTCTCTCTCTCTCTCTCTCTCTCTCTCTCTCTCTTCTTTCCCTCCCTCCCTTCTACTCTCCCTAAAAATCAGTGGGGAAAAGAACCTTGGGTAAGGATTAACAAAAAGCAAAAACAAAAGAAACGTCACTGTAGCTACACCTTTGCCCAACGGGCAACTGTTTCTTCTGTGCTTGTTCCTTCTTATTGAATGCATTGGGGTGACACTGGTTATTGGGGTGACACTGGTTATTGGGGTGACACTGGTTATGGGGGTGACACTGGTTAACAAAATTATACAGGTACAACTCATCACCTGCACGCTGCGTGGTGTGTCCACCACCCCAAGTCACGTCTCCTTCCATCACCATTATCCCCCTGTGCCCGCCTCCACCTCACCTTCCCTCCCGTCCCCGCCTCCCCTCCCCCTGGCAGTCACCACACTGTGGTCCGTGTCCATGCATTTTTCTCTTTCTTTTTCTTTTTTGCTCATTCCCTTCACACACGCGCACACGCACACATACACACACCAGCTGCTCTCTCTCTAGGAATCTGTCTCTATTTTGCTTGTTAGTTCATTTTGTTCATTAGATTCCACGTGTGAGTGAAATCATCTGGTACTTGTCTTTCTCCGACTGGCTTAGGTCACTGGTTGTTTTTTTTAATCTTCACTGGAGGGAGGGAGAGATAGATAGAAATGGAGATGGAGATGGAGATGGAGATGCAGATGGAGATGGAGATGGAGATAGAGATAGGTTGAGAGAGAGAGAGAGAGAGAGAGAGAGAGAAACATCAATCAGTTGCCTTCCGCACCTGCCGTAAGTGGGGATTGAACCTGAAACCTAGGTATGTGCATCAGACAACGCTCAACCAACTGAGCCACACTGGTTGAGCTTCACTGATTTTCCTATTATTATTATTTCAGAGAGGAAGGGAGAGGGAGAGAGAGAGAAACATCAATGATGAGAGAGAATCATGGATGGGCTGCCTCCTGCACGCCCCACACTGGGGATGGAGCCTGCAACCTGGGCATGTGCCCTTGACCGGGAATCGAACCGTGACCTCCTGGTTCATAAGTCGATGCTCAACCACTGAGCCACACCGGCCGAGCTTCGCACTGGTCCTTGTAAGCAGCTACTGCACTAACATATTTACCTTGAGAGTTGAATTGGGGGGCACCTCCCCAAAATTTAGCACATAAGCCCAGTGCCTCACTGCCCCACCCTAGTCCCAGCCCCTGGAGACACTGAATTTACCATAATCATCTTCCCCCATTCACCCCCTTCGAGCCCCAAGAACCGAGCACCGTCGGCCCTTCCGCCCCGTCCACCCCGTCCTGTCCGTCCGTCCGCCCAGTTACCGGTGGCCACCAGCTCCAGCTGCTCGCTGGCCGGGGACCAGCGACTGCCGTTCTGGTAGGAGCAGCGGTACAGCCCGGCAGAGGTGTGCTCCATGGCCGGGATGGTGAGGGAGGCAACGTTCATATACTTCCCGGACCTCAGCTTCTCCAGGCGGTACAAGTCCACGCCGGGGGGGCCCTGGCAGCGGACGGTCACCGGCTTGTCCAGGGGCACCAGGGGGCTGGGCAGGGCCCGGAGGGTGGGCTTGGGCAGTGGTTCTAAAAGGGAAGCAAGCGGAGGGCCGTAGGGGTCAGCCGGGCCCCGGGCCCCCCCACCCTGCCCGCTCGCCTCACCGGCTAGGCCCAGAGGAGGGGTCCCCACTCACCGTCCTGAGCCGGTATCACCTGCTGCAGACACAGCCCTGGGGACAGAAGGAAAGGACCCAGGGCTAGGGCGTCCGAGGACCCCCACTTCCTGGGGGCTGGACGCCAGGATGAGGCGTCGGCGTGCTTTCTAGGCCTCTCGTCGGCGTTGTTTTGGGAGATACACAGGCCCCTAACTGAAGCGAAAGGAGCTAACGTGACAGGCCTCTACGTTCCATGTATAGGAAGCGGCCATCTGTCCAGTGACAGGAAGTAGATTATGGTTGGCAGTGGCCGGGGGAGGGGAGGGGAGGGGAGTGTTATGGACAGGATTCCTTTATTGTTGCTATTGTTGTTAATCCTCACCCGATGATATTTTTTTCCATTGCTTTTTTAAAAAATATATTATTGTTTTATTTCAGAGAGGAAGGGAGAGGGAGAGAGAGAGAGAAACATCAATGATGAGAGAGAATCGTCCATCTGCTGCCTCCTGCACACTCCCCACTGGGGATCAAGCCCACAACCCAGGTATGTGCCCTGACCGGGAATTGAACCGGGACCTCCTGGTTCATGGGTTGATGCTCAACCACTGAGCAACACCGTCAGGCTCCATTGCTTTTTAGAGAGAGAGGAAGGAAGGGAGGAAAAGAGGGAGAGAGAGAGAGAGAGAGAGAGAGACATCCATGTGAGAAAGACACATCGATTGGTTGCCTCCCATACACGTCCAGACCGGGGTAGGGGATCGAACCTGCAACCCAGGTATGTGAGGATTTTTTTATATATAGATATATTTTTATTGATTTCAGAGAGGAAGGGAGAGGGAGAGAGAGATAGAAACATCAATGATGAGAGAGAATCATTGATTGGCTGCCTCCTGCATGTCCCCCACTGGGGATCGAGCCCACAACCCAGGCATGTGCCCTTGACTGGAATCGAACCCAGAACCCTTCAGTCCGCAGGCCAGCGCTCTATCCACTGAGCCAAACCAGCTAGGGCTGGATTTTTTTTTTTTTTAAGATGTTGCGGTGGGAGAACGTTGAAGCCGACATGAAGCATGTTCTGTTCATGTCCTGCCCAGGCAGTGAATAGACTAGGAAAATTCAGACACGTCACCCCTCTGGGTCCCACCCACAGCTCGCCTCTTGCTCTGAAATCCATCGCATGGGCCACTTTCAAACAGTTACCTGCCTGGTACCCACTGCCCGCCCCTCAGCGTCTCCCAGGTCCACCCTCCGGACTCACCGAGACAGAAGAGGGCAGACCGAGACGGGGACATGGCTCCTGTGCCCGTCCTGACTTCGCAGCCCAGGAGGGAAGCCGTGAGGGGCTGGAGCAGGGACACCGGACGGATGGACGGACGTGATGAGGGAGAAGCGCCCTCCCCTCCCTTCCCCCGCCCGACCGGCCTTTCCTAATTGAGACAAATCAGACCGGAGCTGTGTCTCCGGGGGAATGACTTGCACACAAGCTCCAAGGAGCCTCACTTATCTCCTGCTACCAGGCACTGTCCGCCCGCCAGTCTTCCCATAGACGCCCTGGCATTCCCTGGAGACGTGCAGATCAAACCCCCCAACGAGCCCTGGCCGGTGCTGCTCAGTGGTTAGGGCGCCAGCCCCAAGCTCCTCGGGGCCAAGGGTTCTATTCCCAGGCAAGAGCACACATCTGCGTTGCAGGTTTGATTCCCCAGCCCTGGTCGGGGAGCATGTGGGAGGCAACCGATCGATGTGTCTCTCTCACGTTCATGTTCATGTTCCTCTCTCTCTCTCTTTCTCTCTCTCTCTCAAAATCAATGGAAAAGCCCTGGCCGGTTGGGTTCAGTGGATAGAGCATCGGCCTGCAGACTGAAGGGTCTCAGGTTCGATTTCTCTCAAGGGTACCTGCCCGGGTTGCAGACTTGATCCCCAGTGGGGGGCATGCAGGAGGCAGCCGATCCACGATTCTCTCTCATCATTGATGTTTCCCTCTCTCTCTCTCTCTCTCTCTCTTTCTCTCTCTTGCCCTCTCCCTTCCTCTCTGCAATTAATAAAAATATATTTTTAAAAACTAAAGAAAAATGACCATATGGTGGGGTCTCTCGATCCCTCACCAGCCCCAAGACCTCGCAGAGGGTCTCCAGGTAATGAACCTCAGCATCTACACTCTCCTCCCTCCACAGCCTCCCGTCACCTCCCCGGCGGCCTTCACCAGGTCCAAGCAGAAAAGGGACCCCGAGGACATGAACCCACACCTCCCGCTGGACGCCCGATGGCCACAGGGGGACACGCCCAGACGGGGCAGCCCGGGGCTCTGAGCCCTTCACCCAGGGCGACCTCAGCCCTGCCCTACAGGAAGGGGACGTCCCCTGTGCAAGACAAGGCTGCACCGCAACCCACATCCCCCTGCGGTTTCCGCCTGCGGCCTGCCTGCCAGCCACAGACACGTGGGCCACCCGGGGCGCTCCCACAGGGCCTGTGTGTGGCCACAGGAGAGGGGGAGGGTTCCCCACGGGAGGCGGAGTGACGGCAGGACGGCCGAGTCTCACCCGCAGAACCCAGCGGAACCGCTGTGGACGGAGCCACAGACCCAAGTCCAACCTGACCACTTGGTGACAGTGTCTGGTCCCTATGCTGGGCCCGTGTGTGTCTACACAGGCTGCTGGCGTGGGGCGGTTCCTACAGTTTTCCCTTCAGTGTCTTCCTCTGCTGCTGTTCATCATGGTCACCTGAGGCTACTTTTCCATTGATTTTTATTTTTTAAATATATTTTTATTGTTTTTATTGATTTTTTACAGAGAGGAAGAGAGAGGAATAGAGTTAGAAACATGGATTAGCCGCCTCCTGCCCTTGACTGGAATCGAACTTGGGACCCTTCAGTCCGCAGGCCCACGCTCTATCCACTGAGCCACACCGGTCAGGGTTCCATTAATTTTCAGAGAGAGTGAAGGGAGAGGGAGAGACAGAGAGAGAGAGAAACATCCCTGGGAGAGAGAACATATGATCCTAAATATTTAAGGCTCCTGGTTACTATTGTGAAGATTTTTTCAGACAAGTACGCCCTCTACTGTCGGTGTGGTGAAGTACAGGTTCTTATTAGATAGGGGAAGAGGTTTCTGTCCTTCCCTCCCCCCGTCCTTGCAAAATCCTAATTTGCCCTTTTTTCTCCTTTTCCCCTTAACCCTGCAGAGTCCAAAGTGTGCCCTCTCTCTAGTTTCTTCTCGCTGAGGAGTCGCCTTTCTAAGACACGGTCGGTGCCTGATCCGTCCGAATGTTTGGGTTTTTTTACTGTTTGCACATGTCTCTGTCTGATGGTGGTTTCCGCAGAACCCCGGGCCCGCCAGCAGCACGTGCATCACACGGTTTTTCTTGCATATCGATGGCTGCGTGGGGGAAAGGGAAGATGCAGAATATATCTCGGCATGCCACCGTGTGTGTGCAAGCCTTCACTTTGACCTATTGAACTTAAATTAGCTTTATCCCAGTCATCCATTCACAGGGTTCAAATGTGTTCAAAATATGGAAAGAGAGTGTGAGCGAGGCTCCTTAAACACTGGTGGGGCCCTAGCCGGTTTGGTTCAGTGGATAGAGCGTCGGTCAGCGGACTGAAGGATCCCGGGTTCGATTCCAGTCAAGGGCAGGGGCCCGAGTTGCGGGCTCGATCCCTAGTGGGGGCCGTGCAGGAGGCAGCGGATCCATGATTCTCTCTCATCGTTGATGTCTCTCTCTCTCTCTCTCTCACTTGCCCTCTCCCTTCCTCTCTGAACTCAATACAAATATATTTTTAGAAACTAAAGAAAAATGACCATATGGTGGGTGGTTTCTCGGTCCCTCACCAGCCCCAGGACCTCGCAGAGGGTCGCCAGGCAATGAACCTCAACATCTACACTCTCCTCCCTCCACAGCCTCCTGTCACCTCCCCGGTGGCCTTCACCAGGTCCAAGCAGAAAAGGGACCCCGAGGACATGAGCCCACACCTCCCGCTGGACGCCCGATGGCCACAGGGGGACACGGTCAGGACGGTGCAGCCCGGGGCTCTGAGCCCTTCACCCAGGGCGACCTCAGCCCTGCTCTGCAGGAAGGGGACGTCCCCTGTGCAAGACACGGCTGCACCGCAACCCACATCCCCCTGCGGTTTCCGCCTGCGGCCTGCCTGCCAGCCACAGACACGTGGGCCACCCGGGCGCTCCCACAGGGCCTGTGTGTGGCCACAGGAGAGGGGGAGGGTTCCCCCAGAGGGGCGGAATGACGGCAGACGGCCGGGTCTCACCCGCAGAACCCAGCGGAACCGCTGTGGACGGAGCCACAGACCCAAGTCCTACCTGACAACCTGGTGACAGTGTCTGGTCCCTATGCTGGGCCCGTGTGTGTCTACACAGGCTGCTGGCGTGGGGCGGTTCGTACAGTTTTTCCTTCTGTGTCTTCCTCTGCTGCTGTTCATCGTGGTCACCTGAGGCTACTTTTCCATTGATTTTTATTTTTTTAAATATATTTTTATTGTTTTTATTGATTTTTTAAAATATATTTCATTGATTTTTTACAGAGAGGAAGGGAGAGAGATAGATAGTTAGAAACATCGATGAGAGAGAAACATCGATCAGCTGCCTCCTGCACACCCACTACTGGGGATGTGCCCGCAACCCAGGTACATGCCCTTGACCGGAATCGAACTCGGGATCCTTCAGTCCGCAGGCCCACGCTCTATCCACTGAGCCACACCGGTCAGGGCTCCATTGATTTTTAGAGAGAGTGAAGGGAGGGGGAGGGACAGAGAGAGAAACATCCCTGGGAGAGAGAACATATGATCCTAAGTATTTAAGGCTCCTGGTTACGATTGTGAAGATTTTTTCCAGACAAGCGCGCCCTCTACTGTCGGTGTGGTGAAGTACAGGTTCTTATTAGGGGAAGAGGTTTCTGTCCTTCCCTCCCCCCACTTCTTGCAAAACCCTAATTTCCCCTTTTTTCTCCTTTTTCCCTTAACCCTGCAGAGTCCAAAGTGTGCCCTCTCTCTAGTTTCTTCTCGCTGAGGAGTCGCCTTTCTAAGACACGGTCGGTGCCTGATCGGTCAGAATGTTTGGGTTTTTTTACTGTTTGCACATGTGGTCTCTCTGTCTGATGGTGGTTTCCGCAGAACCCCGGGCCCGCCAGCAGCACGTGCATCGCACGGTTTTTCTCGCATATCGATGGCTGCACGGGAAACAGAAAGATGCAGAATATATCTCTGCATGCCACCGTGTGTGTGCAAGCCTTCGCTTTGACTCATTGAACTTAAATTAACTTCATCCCAGTCATGCATTCACAGGGTTCAAATGTGTTAAAAATATGGAAAGAGAGTGGGAGCCAGGCTCCTTAAACACTGGTGGGGCCCTAGCCGGTTGGCTCCGTGGACAGAGCGTCGGCCTTCGGATTGAAGGGTCCCGGGTTCGATTCCAGTCAAGGGCAGGGGCCCGGGTTGCGGGCTCGATCCCTAGTGGGGGCCGTGCAGGAGGCAGCCGATCCATGATTCTCTCTCATCATTGATGTTTCTCTCTCTCTCTCTCTCTCTCTCTCTCTTTCTCTCTCGCCCTCTCCCTTCCTCTCTGAAATCAATAAAAATATATTTTTAAAAACTAAAAAGCCCTAGCTAGTTTGGCTCACTATATAGAGCGTCGGTCTGGAGATTGAAGGGTCCTGGGTTCAATTCCGGTCAATGGCATGTACCTTGGTTACCTGCACATCCCCAGTGGGGGGTGTGCAGGAGGCAGCTGATCAATGTTTCTCTCTCATCGATGTTTCTAACTCTCTATCCCTCTCCCTTCCTCTCTGTAAAAAATCAATGAAATATATTTTTTAAAAAGCTAAAGAAAAATGACCATATGGTGGGTGGTCTCTCGGTCCCTCACCAGCCCCAGGACCTCGCAGAGGGTCGCCGGGTAATGAACCTCAGCATCTACACTCTCCTCCCTCCACAGCCTCCCGTCACCTCCCCGGCGGCCTTCACCAGGTCCAAGCAGAAAAGGGACCCTGAGCACAGGAGCCCACACCTCGCACTGGACGCCCGATGGCCACAGGGGGACATGCCCAGACGGGGCAGCCTGGGGCTCTGAGCCCTTCACCCAGGGCGACCTCAGCCCTGCTCTGCAGGAAGGGGACGTCCCCTGTGCAAGACACGGCTGCACCACAACCCACATCCCCCTGCGGTTTCCGCCTGCGGCCTGCCTGTCAGCCACAGACACGTGGGCCACCCGGGCGCTCCCACAGGGCCTGTGTGTGGCCACAGGACAGGGAGAGGGTTCCCCCAGCGAGGCGGAGTGACTTCCGGACGGCCGGGTCTCACCCGCAGAACCCAGCGGAACCGCTGTGGACGGAGCCACAGACCCAAGTCCTACCTGACAACCTGGTGACAGTGTCTGGTCCCTATGCTGGGCCCGTGTGTGTCTACACAGGCTGCTGGCGTGGGGCGGTTCGTACAATTTTTCCTTCTGTGTCTTCCTCTGCTGCTGTTCATCATGGTCACCTGAGGCTACTTTTCCATTGATTTTTATTTTTTAAATATATTTTTATTGTTTTTATTGATTTTTTACAGAGAGGAAGGGAGAGGGATAGAGAGTCAGAAACATCGATGAGAGAGAAACATCGATCAGCTGCCTCCTGCACACCTCCTACTGGGGATGTGCCCGCAACCAAGGTACATGCCCTTGACCAGAATCGAACCTGGGACCCTTCAGTACGCAGGCAGGTGCTCTATCCACTGAGCCAATCCGGTCAGGGCTCCATTGGTTTTTAGAGAGAGTGAAGGGAGGGGGAGAGACAGAGAGAGAGAAACATCCCTGGGAGAGAGAACATATGATCCTAAATATTTAAGGCTCCTGGTTACAATTGTGAAGATTTTTTCAGACAAGCGTGCCCTCTACTGTCGGTGTGGTGAAGTACAGGTTCTTATTAGCTAGGGGAAGAGGTTTCTGTCCTTCCCTCCCCCCACTTCTTGCAAAACCCTAATTTCCCCTTTTTTCTCCTTTTTCCCTTAACCCTGCAGAGTCCAAAGTGTGCCCTTCCTCTAGTTTCTTCTCGCTGAGGAGTCGCCTTTCTAAGGCACGGTCGGTGCCTGATCGGTCAGAATGTTTGGGTATTTTTACTGTTTGCACATGTGGTCTCTCTGTCTGATGGTGGTTTCCGCAGAACCCCGGGCCCGCCAGCAGCACGTGCATCGCACGGTTTTTCTCGCATATCGATGGCTGCACGGGAAACAGAAAGATGCAGAATATATCTCTGCATGCCACCGTGTGTGTGCAAGCCTTCGCTTTGACTCATTGAACTTAAATTAACTTCATCCCAGTCATGCATTCACAGGGTTCAAATGTGTTAAAAATATGGAAAGAGAGTGGGAGCCAGGCTCCTTAAACACTGGTGGGGCCCTAGCCGGTTGGCTCCGTGGACAGAGCGTCGGCCTTCGGATTGAAGGGTCCCGGGTTCGATTCCAGTCAAGGGCAGGGGCCCGGGTTGCGGGCTCGATCCCTAGTGGGGGCCGTGCAGGAGGCAGCCGATCCATGATTCTCTCTCATCATTGATGTTTCTCTCTCTCTCTCTCTCTCTCTCTCTCTTTCTCTCTCGCCCTCTCCCTTCCTCTCTGAAATCAATAAAAATATATTTTTAAAAACTAAAAAGCCCTAGCTAGTTTGGCTCACTATATAGAGCGTCGGTCTGGAGATTGAAGGGTCCTGGGTTCAATTCCGGTCAATGGCATGTACCTTGGTTACCTGCACATCCCCAGTGGGGGGTGTGCAGGAGGCAGCTGATCAATGTTTCTCTCTCATCGATGTTTCTAACTCTCTATCCCTCTCCCTTCCTCTCTGTAAAAAATCAATGAAATATATTTTTTAAAAAGCTAAAGAAAAATGACCATATGGTGGGTGGTCTCTCGGTCCCTCACCAGCCCCAGGACCTCGCAGAGGGTCGCCGGGTAATGAACCTCAGCATCTACACTCTCCTCCCTCCACAGCCTCCCGTCACCTCCCCGGCGGCCTTCACCAGGTCCAAGCAGAAAAGGGACCCTGAGCACAGGAGCCCACACCTCGCACTGGACGCCCGATGGCCACAGGGGGACATGCCCAGACGGGGCAGCCTGGGGCTCTGAGCCCTTCACCCAGGGCGACCTCAGCCCTGCTCTGCAGGAAGGGGACGTCCCCTGTGCAAGACACGGCTGCACCACAACCCACATCCCCCTGCGGTTTCCGCCTGCGGCCTGCCTGTCAGCCACAGACACGTGGGCCACCCGGGCGCTCCCACAGGGCCTGTGTGTGGCCACAGGACAGGGAGAGGGTTCCCCCAGCGAGGCGGAGTGACTTCCGGACGGCCGGGTCTCACCCGCAGAACCCAGCGGAACCGCTGTGGACGGAGCCACAGACCCAAGTCCTACCTGACAACCTGGTGACAGTGTCTGGTCCCTATGCTGGGCCCGTGTGTGTCTACACAGGCTGCTGGTGTGGGGCGGTTCGTACAATTTTTCCTTCTGTGTCTTCCTCTGCTGCTGTTCATCATGGTCACCTGAGGCTACTTTTCCATTGATTTTTATTTTTTAAATATATTTTTATTGTTTTTATTGATTTTTTACAGAGAGGAAGGGAGAGGGATAGAGAGTCAGAAACATCGATGAGAGAGAAACATCGATCAGCTGCCTCCTGCACACCTCCTACTGGGGATGTGCCCGCAACCAAGGTACATGCCCTTGACCAGAATCGAACCTGGGACCCTTCAGTACGCAGGCAGGTGCTCTATCCACTGAGCCAATCCGGTCAGGGCTCCATTGGTTTTTAGAGAGAGTGAAGGGAGGGGGAGAGACAGAGAGAGAGAAACATCCCTGGGAGAGAGAACATATGATCCTAAATATTTAAGGCTCCTGGTTACAATTGTGAAGATTTTTTCAGACAAGCGTGCCCTCTACTGTCGGTGTGGTGAAGTACAGGTTCTTATTAGCTAGGGGAAGAGGTTTCTGTCCTTCCCTCCCCCCACTTCTTGCAAAACCCTAATTTCCCCTTTTTTCTCCTTTTTCCCTTAACCCTGCAGAGTCCAAAGTGTGCCCTTCCTCTAGTTTCTTCTCGCTGAGGAGTCGCCTTTCTAAGGCACGGTCGGTGCCTGATCGGTCAGAATGTTTGGGTATTTTTACTGTTTGCACATGTGGTCTCTCTGTCTGATGGTGGTTTCCACAGAACCCCGGGCCCGCCAGCAGCACGTGCATCGCACGGTTTTTCTCGCATATCGATGGCTGCGTGGGGGAAAGGGAAGATGCAGAATATATCTCGGCATGCCACCGTGTGTGCGCAAGCCTTGGCTTTGACTTATTGAACTTAAGTTAACTTTATCCCAGTCATCCATTCACAGGGTTCAAATGTGTTCAAAATATGGAAAGAGAGTGGGAGCCAGGCTTCTTAAACACTGGTGGGGCCCTAGCCGGTTGGCTCAGTGGATAGAGCGTCGGTCAGCGGACTGAAGGGTCCCAGTTTCGATTCCAGTCAAGGGCACCTGCCCGGGTTGCAGGCTCGATCCCCAGTAGGGGGCATGCAGGAGGCAGCCGATCCACAATTCTCTCTCATCATTGATGTTTCCCTCTCTCTCTCTCTCTCTCTCTCTCTTTCTCTCTCTTGCCCTCTCCCTTCCTCTCTGCAATTAATAAAAATATATTTTTAAAAACTAAAGAAAAATGACCATATGGTGGGTGGTTTCTCGGTCCCTCACCAGCCCCAAGACCTTGCAGAGGGTCGCCGGGTAATGAACCTCAGCATCTACACTCTCCTCCCTCCACAGCCTCCTGTCACCTCCCCGGCGGCCTTCACCAGGTCCAAGCAGAAAAGGGACCCCGAGGACATGAGCCCACACTTCGCACTGGACGCCCGATGGCCACAGGGGGACACGCCCAGACGGGGCAGCCCGGGGCTCTGAGCCCTTCACCCAGGGCGACCTCAGCCCTGCTCTGCAGGAAGGGGACGTCCCCTGTGCAAGACACGGCTGCACCACAACCCACATCCCCCTGCGGTTTCCGCCTGCGGCCTGCCTGTCAGCCACAGACACGTGGGCCACCCGGGCGCTCCCACAGGGCCTGTGTGTGGCCACAGGAGAGGGGGAGGGTTCCCCACGGGAGGCGGAGTGACGGCAGGTCGGCCGAGTCTCACCCGCAGAACCCAGCGGAACCGCTGTGGACGGAGCCACAGCCCCAAGTCCAACCTGACCACTTGGTGACAGTGTCTGGTCCCTATGCTGGGCCCGTGTGTGTCTACACAGGCTGCTGGCGTGGGGCGATTCGTACAGTTTTCCCTTCAGTGTCTTCCTCTGCTGCTGTTCATCGTGGTCACCTGAGGCTACTTATCCATTGATTTTTATTTTTTTTAATATATTTTTATTGTTTTTATTGATTTTTTTAATATATTTTATTGATTTTTTACAGAGAGGAAGGGAGAGAGATAGAGAGTTAGAAACATCGATGAGAGAGAAACATTGATCAGCTGCCTCCTGCACATCTCCTACTGGGGATGTGCCCGCAACCCAGGTACATGCCCTTGACCAGAATCGAACCTGGGACCCTCCAGTCCGCAGGCCGACGCTCTATCCACTGAGCCACACCGGTCAGGGCTCCATTGATTTTTAGAGAGAGTGAAGGGAGGGGGAGTGACAGAGAAAGAGAAACATCCCTGGGAGAGAGAACAGGGGCTCCTAAGTATTTAAGGCTCCTGGTTAGTATTATGAAGATTTTTTTCAGACGAGCGCGCCCTCTACTGTCGGTGTGGTGAAGTACAGGTTCTTATTAGGGGAAGAGGTTTCTGTCCTTCCCTTCCCCCACTCCTTGCAAAACCCTAGTTTCCCCTTTTTTCTCCTTTTTCCCTTAACCCTGCAGAGTCCAAAGTGTGACCCTCCTCTAGTTTCTTCTCGCTGAGGAGTCGCCTTTCTAAGGCACGGTCGGTGCCTGATCGGTCAGAATGTTTGGGTTTTTTTACTGTTTGCACATGTGGTCTCTCTATCTGATGGTGGTTTTCACAGAACCCCGGGCCCGCCAGCAGCACGTGCATCACACGGTTTTTCTTGCATATCGATGGCTGCACGGGAAACAGAAAGATGCAGAATACATCTCGGCATGCCACCGTGTGTGCGCAAGCCTTCGCTTTGACTTATTGAACTTAAACTAACCTGATTCCGGTCATCCATTCACAGGGTTCAAATGTGTTAAAAATATGGAAAGAGAGTGTGAGCGAGGCTCCTTAAACCAGCGGTTCTCAACCTGTGGGTCGCGACCCCTTTGGGGGTCGAACGACCCTTTCACAGGGGTTGCCTAAGACCATCAGAAAACACATATATAAATCATATTGTTTTTGTGATTAATCACTAAGCTTTCATTATGTTCAATTTGTAACCATGGAAATACATCCTGCATATCAGATATTTACATGACGATTCATAACAGTAGAAAAATTACAGTGGTGAGGTAGCAACGAAAATAATTTTATGGTTGGGGGTCCCCACAACATGAGGAACTGTATTAAAGGGTCGCGACATTAGGAAGGTTGAGAACCACTGCCTTATACACGGGTGGGACTTCCCTTTTCGATGTACTTTTAAATTATGTATAAGTTCAGGCATTCTTTTTGCCTTTGCCTGAGGTTATGTCTTTATTTATTTTAGAGATAGGGAGGGGGGAACGAGAGAGAGAGAGAGAGAGAGAGAGAGATTGGTTGCCTCCCACAGGCGTCCTGACAGGGGGTCAAACCCACCACCCGGGCATGAGCCCCAACCTGGAATCGAACCCGAGACCTTGGGGTGCCCAGGGCGATGCTCAGCCGGCTGAGCCACACGGGCCAGGGCTGCCCTGCTCTTCCACGTTGTGCGGGAGACACCGACCTGCGCAGCCGCCACAGCCCGGGGTCCCCGAAAAGCCCGAAATAGTGAAGAAACTCCCCGTCCATGGATTCCCCCAGCCCGACCCCCTCCCACCCCCAGCCTAACGCCCCGGAGCCGCCCCCAGGTGAGCCCCGGACTCAGCCAATCACGGCGCGTTACCGACCCCCCACCCCCACCCAGATGAGCCAGGGGGGCGGGGCTTGATGCCAATCAACCTCATGGGGGAGACACCTGCCTGAGCAGGGACTGGGACCTCCGATCAGGGGAGGTGGGGGGCGGGGGCGCCTCCAGATTCCCAGGTCCAATCCCAGGTCCAGCCGGTCCGAGGCTGCGCGTTTCCCTTCCCGCGAAGCTCCGCCACTGTGACAAGCCCCCCGGGAGCGCGTGACTTTCGGGGAGCCCATCTGCTGGAGGAAACCCCGATTTCACACGCGCCTTCCCAGGCACCCGGCTGCTCTCGGGGACACTCACTCTCGGTTGCCACAGCCTTTCACCATTCGCTCTGTTTCCATGACGATGTCAAACCCTAAAGCCACTGACTCAGCGCGGTGCCCACCGGCCTGCGCCCGAGCTCCATCCCTGTGAGCCACAGGTGCAGACGCGATTTGTGGTCCCACTGTGCGCCGCCCGCGAGTAGTAGGTCCACCCCCCCCGCCCCCCCACCCCCCCCCCCCCCCCACGCCTGCTCCCAGCTCCTGAAGCTGACAGCCTCATACAGGGACCCCGGCCCGTCTGTCTCAGTGTTTCTACACTGAACGCGACGTTTCCCTCCCAGGACAATATGTCCTTGTGTGGATGGGCCACATATTTTAAAATCAATATATATATTATTGATTTCAGAGCAGGAGAGGGAGAAACATCAATGAGATGAGAGAGAATCATTGACCGGCTGGGGATCGAGCCTGCCACCCCAGCATGTGCCCTTGACTGGAATCGAACCTGGGACCCTTCAGTCCGCAGGCCGACGCTCTATCCACTGAGCCACACCGGCTAGGGATGGACATAACTTTAGGGGCCACCATCAACCCGCCACAGACACCCAGCCTCGGGGTGAAGTGGCCCCTGGTGATGGTCACCAGTCAGGCAGGTGGGATGGTTTCCATGTCCTTCAAGGAGAGCCGGGTGTCTCCTGGGCCACAGCGCCCAGCTGGCACCTGGCCAATGCCAGTCACCAGCAGCCGGGCCTCCTGGCACAGGCCCCAGGCCCCACAGAGCCTACGAAAGCTTCACCCCAACTTGGCTGCCTTTCTGTGAAGCATGCACCCCGCCCCCCACTAACCCACAGCCCTTTCTCCTCCACTTCCTCTGGCTGCTGGTTGCTCTGCCACAGTCTCCGGTCTGGGCAGCTGTGGGTTTGATGGTTTCAGACGGGGTTTCATCACCTTTCACCTCCGAAGGTTAGCGCTGGGCTTGGGAGCCGCCCAGGGCCTCCGGGGCCCAGAGAAGGGTGACCTCAGTGTGGGTGTGAGACAGTGTCTGTGGTCTGAGGTTTCTCGGTTCCGAAAAGGAAGCGGATGTCGGTCTGAGGGGTTTGTGGCTCGAAACCGCCAGCCGCCAGCCGCCTGCACGTGGCTGAGGCCAGACTGGCTGCCCTATTTGGGGAGTTGGCGATAACATCTCATTTCAGCTGATTTGCTCCTAACACAGGGACCGTAATTCTGCCGGTAATTCTGCGTCCTTTAAGCAGACTCGGTGGGGACCTCGTGAGGGGAGCCCATGGCCGTGAGAAAGGCTAAGAGAGCAGGGGTGTGAAAGGGACAGAGTGGAAGACAGGACGGGGGCGCCCCCAAAGGCATCCACATCTGCTCCCCCAAAACCACTCCTTCCCGTGGCAAAGGGGGTGGAGGCACCTGGAATGAGGGGGATTAAAGTTGTGGATTAAGGGACTTCAATTTTTTTTTAAATAGTAACACATTCTTTTTTTAATTACTTTATTAAGTTATTACATATGTGTCCTTATCCCCACATTACCCCCCATGCCCCCCCACTCATGCCCTCACCCCTCTGTTGTCTGTGAGTAACTCATTCTTAAGAGCCTTTTTTAAAATATATATTTGTATTGATTTCAGAGAAGGGAGAGAGAAACATCAATGATGAGAGAGAATCATTGATCAGCTGCCTCCTGCACGCCCCCTACTGGAGATCGAGCCCACAACCCGGGCATGTGCCCTTGACCAGAATCAAACCCGGGACCCTTCAGTCCACAGGCCGGCGCTCTGTCCACTGAGCCTGACCAGCCAGGGCAGGAGCCTTTCCTTTTATTGATTTCAGAGAGGAAGGGAGAGGGAGAGAGAAATAGAAACATCAATGATGACAATCATCCATCGGCTGCCTCCTGCACGCCCCACGCTGGGGATGGAGCCTGCACCAGGAATCGAACCAGATGACCCCCTGGCTCCTGGGTCGATTGCTCAACCACGGAGCCACGCCGGCAGGGCTCTAATGGTTCGTGTTTTAAAATGTATGTGTATCCTGTTTCTTGGATAAATTTTTACCAAGGGTTAAAAAAAAAGAAAGAAAGAAAGAAACCTAGAATGTGAATGGCAAGATCTAAAAAAAAAAAAAAACAGGAAGAAATACATGAGCCCATGGGACTTCCCCCACATGCCCGGAGGAAGTAGTGAAAGCTATGACTCAGCTAGATTCTTATCATTATTTATTAAAGAGCAAGTCTATGAGTCCACAGGGCAGGGGAAGGTCGTGACCCCGGTCATCCTGGGCCTTCAGCAGCAGCAGCTGGTGCGTTGCTCACCTGTCCGCGGGGGCGTCACTCGGGGATAATGGGCCAGGTGTGTGTCAGCCTGGTCTCGGGGTACAGCCCACCCCCACACACACACTACTACCCCTCCTTCCCCCACACCCGGCCAGGCTCTGGCACACGAAGACCCTCTGGAACCTCTCCCTGGCAAGACATGCTCAGCAGGCCATCCTGTGAGGTAGTCCTGGGATTCTGCACACTTTCCAGTTGGGGAAACTGAGGCTCAGAGAGGAGAGCCATGGGTGAGCCATGAACTCGATCGTGTCTGGCAGACACCTGGCCCCCCACCGTGGCCCACGTCGGAGGGCGCTGGCTCCTTCCCCACCAGTTCCCAGGGGAAGCAGCTGATGGCCTGGCTCACCTGTGGCAGCCCCAGAAGCCAGGAGAGGGAGGGAGTGTGGAAAGGCCGATGCTGCCACCTAGAGGGCGGTGTGAGCATGGCAGCCAGCATTCTTTGGTCAATGCTGCCATCTAGCGGCGGCTGCGGGCGTGGCAGGCAGGCAGGGTCCTTCCTTTGAAGGCTTGGCCGATGCTGCCACCTAGAGGGTGGCGTGGGCATGGCAGCCAGCCTTGATCTTCTTGCGGCTCCATCCTGATGGTTTCCACACCTGCTCCCAGGTGCTTTGGGGGAAGGGCTGGCCCCACGCAGGGGACCCCCTAGGATCCCTTCAAGCCCACCAGACGGGCGCTTTCAGCCCAGAGCCGCCGGGCCACCTCGTCATCCTCAGCCTCGGGGGCCGGGGCCTTCTCTCTGAGTCCATCGAAGTACTTCCCCGAAACGCCCTCCAGTTCCTCGGCCACGGCCAGGTAGGTGCTGGTCTGGGCCGCCAGCTGGGGGCTCTTGACCAGCAGCCAGAAGATGGGCCCTGCAACCAGCCCACAGAGCGTTCAGTCCACAGGCATTCAGAGAGGAGGATGCAAAAGGCCCTGCTCCCCCCCAAGACTCAGGGGCCCAGGCAGGCCGGACATTGGCCGGAAGTCCCTCCGGGCTTTTGCTCCTGCGGTTCCCGCCACCAGGAATCCCCTTCCCTAGCACCTCCCTCCAGAAGCTGCCTCCCCCGGGAAGCCCTCCTGGCTTTTCCCAGGCAAATGGAGGCTCTCCCTCCTTTCCATCAGCCACAAATCCCCACCATACCCCATCCTGCTTTAAAATCACTTTTTGTTGCCGAAACCGGTTTGGCTCAGTGGATAGAGCGTCGGCCTTCAGACTGAAAGGTCCCAGGTTCGATTCTGGTCAAGGGCATGTACCTGGGTTGCGGGCACATCCCCAGTGGGGAGTGTGCAGGAGGCAGCTGATCGATGTTTCTCTCTCATCGATGTTTCTGACTCTCTATCTCTCTCCCTTCCTCTCTGTAAAAAATCAATAAAATATATTTTTTAAAAAAATAAATAAATAAAATCACTTTTTGTTGTTGTTAATCCTCACCTGAGGATATTTTTCTATTGATTTTGGGGGAGAGTGGAAGAGAGAGGGAAAGACAGAGAGAAACATGGATGGGAGAGAAACACATCAATTGGTTGCCTCCTGCACGAGTCCCGACCAGGGCCCCGGCCCGGGAGATGCCTGCAACCAAGGTATGTGCCCTTGACCCGAATCGAACCTGGGACCCTTCAGTCCGCAGGCCAACGCTCTATCCACTGAGCCAAACTGGTTAGGGCTCCTGGGGCTATTCTAAGGCTCCACACAGAAAAGTGACTTGTTCTGCCCTGGCTGGTGTCGCTCAGTGGATAGAGCGTCGGCCTGCAGACCAAAGGGTCCCAGGTTCAATTCCAATCAAGGACACGTGCCTGGGTTTCGGGCTCGAGCGCCACTGGGGGGCATGCGGGAGGCAGCCGATCAATGATTCTCTCTCATCATGGATGTTTCTCTCTCTCTCCCTTTCCCTTCCTCTCTGAAATCAATAAAAATATATTTTTTAAAAAGAAAAAGGTGAGGGAGAATTTGATCTCTGCTTGAGCTGGGACGTCATCTCCATCTCCCGTCAGACCTGGGCACACCTGGCTGTGGACTCTGCAGCTACACCCTAGGCTTTCCCGGGCCGAGGGCGGGCCGAGGGCGGATCGTGGGACTTCCTTTTTTTTTTTTTTTTTTTCCAGCATCAAAAATTCTTTATTTCATTTGGCAATAATCTTTCCTCTTCCTTCATGTACCTTTTTAATCCTTCTAAATCTTTTGATCGTGGGACTTCTGAGCCACTTTCTCCTAATAAATCTTTCTAAATATCTATAGATGTCCCATTGGTCTTAATGCCCTGCAGGAGGCTCCTGGGCCCCAGGCTGGGAGGGCAGGGGTTCTGCGAGGGGTCCCCAGGCCAGGGGGGCTGCTTACCGAGCGTGAAGCTGGAGAAGGCCGAGCTGTGCATGCCCGTGTGCCTGCCCAGCTCTGTCCTGGCCACGCCGGGGTGCAGCGCGTTCACCGTCACACCTGTGCCTGGGGAGAGAAGGGAAGGATGGGGCGGGGGAGGGAGTGGACAGACGGATGTCAGATTCGCTCCTTACCAGGAAGCCTGACGCTGTCCACCCTGAGCTCCAGGGCTCCCCCGTTTCCTGCCCTTGAACCCGCATCCCCTTGTTGCTATGAAACCTCCCCGCCAGGTGGTTTCATCGTGCGAGGCGGCTCCATCACGTGGCTGCCCAGAGCATGGCCTCTCCACCGAGTGTGTAGAAACCACATGGAGCCTCGGGAAACCCAGACCGCTGGCCCCACCCCCAGAGGCCTGAAGCAGTGGGTCAGGGGGGTCCGACAGGCTCCCAGGTGAGTGGACACGGCTGGCCCACACGCCTCTATGAGAAGCAAGGGCAGAGGGCGGGCTTTGCCACACCCGCACTATGGAGGCTGAGGTCCAGTCATTCTTTAACCCGTGCCCTGGAGGTGTCCCCGGCTTCTGTCCACTAGATGCGAGGAGCAACACCCACCCCTGAAGTGACAGCCAAAAGTATCCAATTATTGCCAAATGTCCACTGGCCTGGAGCACCAGAGGCTTAGAGGCCAGTCCTGGATGACCAGGGAAGACGGTGTGATTGATTAGTGATGTCTGCTTCAGGCACCATGGGGGGAGCCTGGTGGTGTGTGATTGATTAGTGATGTCTGCTTCAGGCACCAGGAGGGAGCCTGGTGGGGTGTGATTGATTAGTGATGTCTGCTTCAGATACTGGTAGGAAGCCTGGTGGTGTGTGATTGATTAGTGATGTCTGCTTCAGGCACTGGAGGGGAGCCTGGTGGGGTGTGATTGATTAGTGATGTCTGCTTCAGGCACCAGGGGGGAGCCTGGTGGTGTGTGATTGATTAGTGATATCTGCTTCAGGCACCAGGGAGGATCCTGGTGGTGTGTGATTAATTAGTGATGTCTGCTTCAGGCACCAGGGGGGAGCCTGGTGGGGTGTGATTGATTAGTGATGTCTGCTTCAGGCACCAGGGGGGAGCCTGGTGGGGTGTGATTGATTAGTGATGTCTGCTTCAGGCACCAGGGGGGAGCCTGGTGGTGTGTGATTGATTAGTGATGTCTGCTTCAGGCACCAGGGGGGAGCCTGGTGGTGTGTGATTAATTAGTTAATTCTGCTTCAGTTACCAGGGGGGAGCCTGGTGGTGTGTGATTGATTAGTGATGTCTGCTTCAGGCACTGGAGGGGAGCCTGGTGGTGTGTGATTGATTAGTGATGTCTGCTTCAGGCACCAGGGGGGAAGCCTGGTCATGTGTGCCATGCATTTGCCTCCTGTGTCCTAGAGCCCCTGCTTGACCTCCCATCAGGCCCGGGTCACAGCAGGACGGCTCCAGGCTCAGAGCTCCAGGAAGAGGCAGGTCACCCGCGCACCTTGCAGCCTCCGGCTCAGCTCCTTGGTGAAGAGGACGATGGCCAGCTTACTCTGGCAGTAGGCCGCCTTGGTGTTATACTTCCTCTTCTCCCAGTTCAGGTCCTCAAAGTCTATGTGCCCAGCCACGTGGGCCAAGGACGAGAGGTTGATGATCCGCGAAGGGGCCGAGGCCTTCAGCTTGTCCAGCAGTAAGTTCGTCAGGAGGAAGTGACCTGGATGAACGACGACAAAAAGAGAAAACTGTCCGTAAAGTCTGACCGCGTGCCTAGGAGTGGGCTGGGCACACACCTTATCTCACCCTCCCAATAGCGAGCGGTTCCCAACCAGAAGCAGCATGGCCCCCAGGGGGCATTTGGCAACATCTGGAGACAATTTTGTTTGTCCCAACTGTGGAGAGTAGGGACACCACTGCCATCTAGTGGGTGGAGGCCAGGGATGCTGCTCGACATCCCACAATGCACAGCAAAGTCCCTGCAACAAGGAACTATCCAGCCCCAAATGTCCAGCCCTCTGAGGTCAGCTGGGGAGGAGACTGCCTTCTGCCTCCCAAAATTTTTTCTCCACTTCTTCTTCACTAATGGAACTTTTGGCTGGGCCCAAGACCGGCAGGTAAAAGACTACATTTCCCAGGCTCCTTTGCAACTAGATTGGTCATGTGACCGAGTACCAGCCAATAGAGTGCAAATGATTGTGTGTGTGTGTGTGTGTGTGTGTGTGTGTGTGTGTGTGTAAGGGTTGAGTTTGTCTCCCTACTCCCCCACCCCGCAAAGAAATATGTTGAAGTCCTACCCTCCAGAACCACAGAATGTGACCCTATTTGGAGATGGGGTCTTTGCAGAGATAATTATGTTAAAATAAGGTCATTAGGGTGGGCCCTGATCCAATATGTCCTGTTGCCCCCTGGCCCATCCTAACAGAACCCCAGGTACAGGCAGGGTGACAACGGAAAGACTGACGGAGTGACTGATGGACAGACAGACTGAAGGCGGACAAAGGGATAAAAGGTCGAGGGACTGATGGTGGGTCCCAAAGACTTTACGAGCGCGCAGTGAGGCATCGGCAACTCCCTGGTCTGCAGAGTGACCCCAGGAGTGGCCACCTGGCCGACATGGAAAGTGGACACCCCCCCGCCTTAGCCGGTTTGGCTCAGTGGATAGAGCGTCGGCCTGCGGACTGAAAGGTCCCGCGTTCGATTCCGGTCAAGGGCACATGCCCAGGTTGTGGGCTCGATCCCCAGTGGGGGGTATGCAGGAGGCAGCCGATCAATGATTCTCTCTCATCATGGATGTTTCTCTCTCTCTCCCTCCCTCCCTCCCCTCCTTCTCTGAAATCAATAAAAATATATTTTTTAAAAAAAAGAAAGTGGACACCCCCTCCCAGAGCCCGTGCCTGACCCACCAGGCTCACGTCCCAGGCGTGCACAGCGCGGCCTCACCCAGGTGGTTCACGCCGAGCTGCATCTCGAAGCCGTCCTCCGTGGTCCAGTGTGGGCAGCGCATGACGGCAGCGTTGTTGATCAGCACGTGCACTTTCTCCTCCTCTGGAAGACAGGGGCCAGGGCCAGCGCGTCAGCTCCGCGCCTGCGCTGGGCTGCACGCACAGTGTCCCCCGACATTCGTGACCACCTGAACCCTGGGCATGTGACCTTCCTGTTGGAACGGAGTCTTTGCGGAAGCAACCGAGTAAAGATGAGGTCACAGGGTCCTCATCCAACATGACTGGCGTCCTCACAAGAAGGCAAGTCTGACCCCGGCTGGTGTGACTCAGATGGTTGGGTGTTGCCCCATTTACCAGCAGATCCTGTGTGCCACAAGGTCACCAGTTCAATTCCCAGTCAGGGCAGGTGTCCGGATTTGGGGCTCGATTTCTGGCAGGGAGCATGCAGAAGGCAGCTGATGGGTGTTTCTCTTTCTCTCTTCCTCTCCCTCCCCCTCGCCCTAGAAATCAGTAAAAATCCTATATAATAAAAGCCTAACGTGCTAAGTGTCCGGTCAACTGGTCGGCCATTCAACCAATCAAAGCGTAATATGCTAATGATATGCTAAAGTCGCTCAACCGCTCGCTATGACGTGCATTGACCACCAGGGGGCAGACAGTCGACCAATTGCTATGATGTGCACTGACCACCAGGGAGCAGATGTTCCAACTGGTAGGTTAGCTTGCTGCTGGGGTCCAGCCAATAGGGACTGAGCAAGACAGGCCAGACCACCCTGGAGCCCTCCCGCGGTCCCTACCCGGCCCCGATAGTGCACCGGTGGGGCCCCTCGGCCTGGCCTGTGCCCTCTTGCAATCCAGGTTCCCTCAGGGACGTCAGAGAGCTGGTTTCGGCCTGATCTTGCAGGCCAGGCTGAGGGACCCCACCGGTGCACAAATTCGTGCACCAGGCCTCTAGCATTTAAAAGAAAGAAAAGTAGCGAAGTTTTCACAATGAAACTTCACCAGGCAGCAGGGGAAAAGTCAACAGGGAGTCCCTTGAGGTGGGTGTGGAATCAATGGTGTTTCGTTCTCCTTCACTATTCCGGATTTTATTGATTTTTCCATAAGGAGCATGTATTTCTTTGCATCAGGGAAAACAGTCCATCCGTGTTTATTTGTTCACCTCTTCTCAGCCCCCGCTCCTCTGTCTCCGGGCTAGCTTCCCTGCTGTCGTTTCACACACAGCTGGTGGAGAGGAAGAGGCTGCCTCCGAGATGTGCAGACACCGCCACCCGCGTGACAAATGACACGGACACGAGGTTGGATGTTCACAGCAGCCGCGGGAAGGCTGGCAGCCAAACGGCCAACCCGTCAGACCACAGGAGGGAACACAATACCATGTACTAGTAGCCACAAGAAAGGAATAAAGAAATACAATGTAGCCCTGTTAGGATGTGGCTCAGTGGATAGAGTGTCGGCCTGCGGACTGAAGGGTCCCGGGTTGATTCCAGTCGGGTACATGCCTGAGTTGTGGGCTCGATCCCCAGTCGGGGGCGTGCAGGAGGCAGCCAATCAATGATTCTCTCTCATCATTGATGTTTCTATCTCTCTCTCCCTCTCCCTTCCTCTCTGAAGTCAATAAAAATACATATATATAAAAAAAAATAGCCAAAACCGGTTTGGCTCAGTGGATAGAGCGTCAGCCTGTGGACTGAAGGGTCCCGGGTTCGATTCCGGTCAAGGGCATGTACCTGGGTTGTGGGCATATCCCCCATGGGAGATGTGCAGGAGGCAGCTGGTCGATGTTTCTCTCCCATCGATGTTTCTAACTATCTATCTCTCTCCCTTCCTCTCTGTAAAAAATCAATAAAATATATTTAAAAAAAAAAAAAAAAAAAAAAAAAAAATATTGCAGAAACCGGTTTGGCTCAGTGGATAGAGCGTCAGCCTGCGGACTGAAGGGTCCCGGGTTCGATTCCGGGCATGTACCTGGGTTGCGGGCACATCCCCAGTAGGAGGTGTGCAGGAGGCAGCTGATCGATGTTTCTCTCCCATCGATGTTTCTAACTCTCTATCTCTCTCCCTTCCTCTCTGTAAAAAATCAATAAAATATATTTGTTAAAAAAAAGCTGTATGCTAGTTGTTTAAAAAAAAATTTATAAATACATTTATTTTATAAATACATATATTCATTAAAAAAGAGAGAGAGATATAATATAGCCACAAGAAAAAAGAATAAAGAGAGACAATGTAGCCGCAAGAAAATCCATAAAGAGAGACGATGTAGCCACAAGAAAAAAGTGAAGAAACGCCATGTAGCCACAAGAATGAGGAAGCTGAGAGAACCGGGCGGGGGGGGGGGGGGGGGGACGGACGCTGGGGCACCACCAGGCGTAGGACAGGCTCCAATTTGTACTAAAAGGCGGTGATACACCTTCCTGTTTGGTAGCTGCATGAACTCTCCGCAGACGGATGTGTGAGCACTGCACACACGTGAGGAAGGCGGGGCTGGGAGCGAGGGGCGGGCGTGGCAGGGAGACATCTGACTGCCACCCCTTTTGTACTTTCCGAACATTGAATACCGTCAACCTTATTCCTGTTCAAAAAAATCCAGCCTGATCCTTGGATTTGCAAAAAAAAAAAATCCAGCCTGGCTGGTGTGGCTCAGTGGTTGAGCGTCGACCTATGAACCAGGAGGTCAAGGTTCGATTCCCGGTCAAGGACAGAGGCCCGGGTTGCCGGGGTCAATCCCCAGTGTGGGGCGTGCAGGAGGCAGCTGACCCATGATTCCCACTCATCGTTGATGTTTCTATCTCTCGATCCCTCTCCCTTCCTCTCTGTAAAAAAATCAATAAAATATATTTTAAAAAATAAAAAATAAAAAGGACCAGGCCCTGGCCGGTTTGGCTCAGTGGATATAGCATCTGCCTGCAGACTGAAAGGTCCTGGGTTCGATTCTGATCAAGAGCACATGCCCGGGTTGCGGGCTCGATCCCCAGTAGGGGGTGTGCAGGAGGCAGCAGATCCATAATTCCCTCTCATCCTTGATGTTTCTTCTATTATCTCTCTCTCCTTCTCCCTTCCTCTCTGAAATCAATAAAATATATACATATATATTCATATTTATATATATATATATTTATTTATATATATATATATATATATATATATATATTTTTTTTTTAAGGACAAGGGCCAGACAGTACAGATTACTGGCTTTGTGAGCTTAAGGTCCAGGCCTGGTTTAATTCCTGGGTCCTCAGAGCCTGGCCACCCGAGGTCTCGCCCCCGTGGCCAGCGCCCTCCCGCCTACCTTCGATAATCTTCTTTGCAAACGCTCGGACGGACTTCAGCGAGGCCAAGTCCAGGTGCCGGGCGTTGACGCGGTGGTTCAGGGTCTCCCCACGGATGGCCTTTGCCGCCGCCTCGCACTTCTCCATGTCGCGACAGGCCAGGATGATGTTGCCTCCTGGAAGCCCGAGATGGAAAAAAATAATTAAAAAAAAAAAAATCACCCCTAGGTATGTGTATACCCAACACAAATGAAAGCACGCACCCGCACCAAAATGTGGACGCACGCGCTCACAGCAGCACTGTTCACAATAGCCCAAAGGAATGCGTGAACAAACATGGTCTGCCTGCATCGTGGAGTACTACTCAGCCATGAAAAAGGAAGGAGGCCCTGACCCGAACACAGAACATGATGCTGAGTGAAAAGCCACACGGCCAAGGGCATGTAGTGAATGACTCTACTTCTAGGAAATGTCCAGAACAGGTAAATCCATGGAAGAGAGATTCGTGTCTCCCAGGGAGGGGTGGGGAATGGAGGGGGGGCCAAGGAAAGCGACGTTTCATTTGGGGGTGTTGAAAGTGTTCTCATTGGGAGTGGTGACGGTTGCACGACTCTGAACAGACTAAAAATCCACCATTCAACAAAACCCAGAGAAGGGCCCGGCCCGCGTGGCTCAGTGGTTGGGCATCGACCTAGGACCCAGGAGGTCACAGTTTGATTCCCAGTCAAGGGCACATGCCCGGGTTGTGGGCTCGATCCCCAGTGTGGGGTGTGCAGGAGGCAGCCGATCCATGATTCTTTCTCATCAGTGACGTTTCTATCTCTCTCTCCCTCTCCCTTCCTCTCTGAAATCAATAAAAATATTATATTAAAATATCTATAATAATGCCCTAACCGGTTTGGCTCAGTGCATAGAGCATCGGCCTGCGGACTCAAGGGTCCCAGGTTCGATTCCGGTCAAGGGCATGTACTTTGGTTGCGGGCACATCCCCAGTGGGGGGTGTGCAGGAGGCAGCTGATCGATGTTTCTCTCTCATCAATGTTTCTAACTCTCTGTCCCTCTCCCTTCCTCTCTGTAAAAAACCAATAAAATATATTTTAAAAAATAAAATAAAATATCTATAATAATGAAAGCGTAATATGCTAATTAGACCAGACAGCCGAATGACCTTCTGGACATCATTCCGGGCGTCCTTCTGGACAAAGCCACGGCAGCGAGGGCTGAGACAGAGGAGGTTAGGGGCCATCAGGCAGACAAGCAGAGTAGTTAGGGGCATCAGGCAGGCAGGCAGAGTAGTTAGGGGCATCAGGCAGGCAGGCAGAGTGGTTAGGGGCCATCAGGCAGGGAGGCAAGTGGTTAGGGGCATCAGGCAGGCAGGCGAGCAGTTAGAGGCATCAGGCAGGCAGGCGAGCAGTTAGGGGCATTAGGCAGGCAGGCGAGCAGTTAGGGGCATCAGGCAGGCAGGTGAGTGGTTAGGGGTGATCAGGCAGGCAGGTGAGTGGTTAGGGGTGATCAGGCAGGCAGACAGGTGAGTGGTTAGGAGCCAGCAGTCCCGGATTGTGAGAGGGATGTCTGACTGCCAGTGGGATTGGGCCTAAACCAGCCATCAGACATCCCCCGAGGGATACCAGATTGCGAGAGGGTGCAGGCTGGGCTGAAGACCCCCACACCCCCGCCTGTACACGAATATCGTGCACCAGCCCTCTAGTATATATATATCTGATTGACTGCATGTCCTGTGCTGTACGTTACATCCCCGGGACCATCCTGTGACTACAAATTTGTGCTTCTTAGTCCCTTCCTTGTCCCCCAGCCCCCAACGTGCTGCCCTGTCACAGGGGACTCACCTCTCCTGGCCAGCTCCAAGGCAGTCTCCCTCCCGATGCCCGTGTTGGCGCCCGTCACGATGACAGTCTTGCCCTGAAGGGTGGCCTTGCTGGGACAGGCCCCGCCCGCGACGTAGTCCCTGGAGGCAAGAAAGAGCCCCTCAGTTCCACCTGCCTGACCACTCCCCACCGGTGACCCCGACCACTTGGGTCTCATGCAAGGGACCCCTCGGAGCTTGTGTTCCCCCCCAACGGAAAGACGGAAGGACACTGCCTGGCTCCACGAAGCCGTTGCCAGGTTACAGGTGATGAGTTCCTATTCCACTTACGTATGCATCATGGTTCGCTCCTTGTATGTGTCCTAAAAGGGGATCGAACCCGGAACCTGGATGTATTGGGAGGAGGCTCTAGCCAACGGGGCTACCCGGCCAGGGAAATGTCGTTATTGCATAAAGACCCGCTGTATTCGTTTCCTACGGCTGCTGTAACAAGTGGTTAAAACCAGGCAAATGGCCCTAGCTGGTGTGGCTCAGTGGATAGAGCATGGGCCTGCAGACTGAAGGGTCCTGGGTTTGATTCTGGTCAAGAGCACATGCCTGGGTTTCGGGCTTGGTCAGACATGCAGGAGGCAGTCAATCAATGATTCTCTCTCATATCATTGATGTTTCTATCTCTTTTTCCCCCTCTCCCTTCCTCTCTAAAATCAATAAAAATATATTTTAAAATATATATATTTTTAAAAAGAATAGATTCAGAGACAAATGGCCGGGTGGGGGCGGGGGGGGGGGGGCGGCTTAGAGAGCAACCAAAGGACTTGTATGCATGCATATGAGCATAACCGATGGGTTTGTTTTATATTTCAAGGACCTACATGTATACACATCCCATGCAACACGAGCTTTTTTCGTGTGTCGAGTTGCACAATTCTCTGTTCCCCTCATTTCGGATTAGACGCAGTGGTTCTCAACCTTCTGGCCCTTTAAATACAGTTCCTCATGTTGTGACCCAACCATAAAATTATTTTCGTTGCTACTTCATCACTGTCATGTTGCTACTGTTATGAATCATCATGTAGATATCTGATATGCAGGATGGTCTTAGGCGACCCCTGTGAAAGGGTCGTTCGACCCCCAAAGGGATCGCGACCCACATGTTGAGAACCGCTGGATTAGAGAGTTTAGGGGACACACATTTTTCCTTGCACCTCGGCCCAGCCGGTGACATACGGACGGGACTGCCCGATACATACCTGCTGAATGAATGAATGAATGAATGAATGGATTCACCCGTTAAAAGCCCGGAAGCAACTAGACCACAATATTTACCAGGGCCCGGACCCGCCCCTTCCTCTGGGTGACCTTGGCGGTGACCTGCCATCTCGGGGCTCCGGTGCGTCCCCCCACGTCCTCCGGGGGGCGCTGCAGGTGGGGTGTCTGCGGGGCCAGGAGTCCGCCCGGCCTCCCCTCCCTGGGCTGCAGCCGGAGCCGCACGCACTCACCGGAGCAGCACCGCGCCGCCCACCGCCGTGCCCAGCATGGACACCGGCAGCAGGTAGCGGTTCATGCCGGGCTGGCGCGGGGCGCCGCGCGGGGACGCCCGCGGATCCGCCGCCGGATCGCTCCCAGGAGCGCGCTACCCGGGATCCACGTGGGGAAGGACGGGCGGTGGGACTGGAACCGGAGACTTCCGGAAGGGGGCGTGGCGTGGACGGCCGGGGGCGGGGCTTCCAGGGCGGGGCCTATGGGTGGGCCGCGAGCGCTACGACTGCTGGGAAATGTAGTTTCCTTGCTGTGGGCGTGGCCTGGGCTGCGGGCGAGGTTGGAGGGGCGGGGCCTGCGCGGAGTTGGAAGGACGTCACACTCGTTCTGCTGCAAAGAGCAGCTCGGTTCTGGGGGGAAACCAGGACTCCAATCCCGCAGCTGCCGCTTCAGGACCGTTCTTCGGGGCGTCTTTCAAACATAGCAGCCTGTTGCCTCCTCGAAAACTGTGTTCAGCCCTAGCTGGTGTGGCTCAGTGGATACAGCGTCGGCCTGCGGACTGAAGGGTCCCGGGTTCGATTCCAGTTAAGGGCACATGCCCTGGATGCGGCCTCAATCCCCAGTGGGGGGCGTGCAGGAGGCAGCCAATCAGTGATTCTCTCTTATCATTGATGTTTCTATCCCTTCCTCTCTGAAATCAATAAAAATATTTTTTTTAAATAATTAATTAAAAATAAATAAAAATGTGTTCAGACCTTCCTCACAGACTCTATGGCTGAATTTTAGGATTCTGATGCTCAGAAACCAAGACCAGTATACTAGCCTCCGGTTTCCAAACTCCTGGGTCAGAGGGAGGAGGGGCTGGAGGCTTGGACTCCTGGGTCTGAGGGAGGAGGGGCTGGGGGTCTGGGCTCCTGGGTCTGAGAGAGGAGGTGCGGGGGGGCCTGGGCTCCTGGGTCTGAGGGAGGAGGGGCTGGGGGCCTGGGCTCCTGGGTCTGAGGGAGGAGGGGCTGGGGGCCTGGGCTCCTGGGTCTGAGGGAGGAGGCTGGGGGCCTGGGCTCCTGGGTCTGAGGGAGGAGGGGCTGGGGGCCTGGGCTCCTGGGTCTGAGGGAGGAGGAGCTGGGGGCCTGGACTCATGGATCAGAGGGAGGAGGCTGGGGGCCTGGGCTCCTGGGTCTGAGGGAGGAGGGGCTGGGGGCCTGGGCTCCTGGGTCTGAGGGAGGAGGGGCTGGGGCCTGGACTCATGGATCAGAGGGAGGAGGCTGGGGGCCTGGACTCCTGGGTCTGAGGGAGGAGGGGCTGGGGGCCTGGGCTCCTGGGTCTGAGGGAGGAGGGGCTGGGGGCCTGGGCTCCTGGGTCAGAGGGAGGAGGCTGGGGGCCTGGGCTCCTGGGTCTGAGGGAGGAGGGGCTGGGGGCCTGGGCTCCTGGGTCTGAGGGAGGAGGAGCTGGGGGCCTGGACTCATGGATCAGAGGGAGGAGGCTGGGGGCCTGGGCTCCTGGGTCTGAGGGAGGAGGGGCTGGGGGCCTGGGCTCCTGGGTCTGAGGGAGGAGGGGCTGGGGCCTGGACTCATGGATCAGAGGGAGGAGGCTGGGGGCCTGGACTCCTGGGTCTGAGGGAGGAGGGGCTGGGGGCCTGGGCTCCTGGGTCTGAGGGAGGAGGGGCTGGGGGCCTGGGCTCCTGGGTCAGAGGGAGGAGGCTGGGGGCCTGGGCTCCTGGGTCTGAGGGAGGAGGGACTGGGGGCCTGGGCTCCTGGGTCTAAGGGAGGAGGGACTGGGGGCCTGGACTCCTGGGTCTGAGGGAGGAGGGGCTGGGGGCCTGGACTCCTGGGTCTGAGGGAGGAGGGGCTGGGGGCCTGGGCTCCTGGGTCTGAGGGAGGAGGCTGGGTGTTTTAACTCATGGATCTGAGGGACCCTGGAGGCAGACCCTAAGGACTGATTGGTGCTGTATGATTCCGGTTACATGACATTCCAGGAAAGACAACACTATCGTGAAAGAATGGAGACCAGTGGCTGGGGCAGAGGGTGTGGGGCAGTGATGACTGGAAAGGAATTTTTGGTGGGTTTCGGAGATAGTCTCTATCTTCCTCCTACTGATGGTTCTACGCCTGACTACATACATTTGACAAGTCTCCGCGGTCACTTAAAAATAGTGACTGCCTTTGCATGCAAATTACACTGCGATAAAGCTGGCTAAAAAGAAAAACAACCCCCTGGAGATTTTTATATAATTGTGTTTTGGGGAATTATTTGGCAACAAATACTTGGTTTAATTTACGATGAGATCAGGCTTGTCAGCCATCCACAGACATACTTGAGAATGCTTTGAAGTGAGAAATGATTCACTGATAAATTGTTTCCAACTGTCCCAGGAGTTTTTTGAATATTGGCTTCAACAATAAAGCTGACAGTTGACGTAATGTTTTGTTTTCTAGACAGGGAATGAAATGTGTTCACTTTGGTTCTGCAGCTTTTATAGTTTAGAGCTAACAATTTTTTAAGAGGTGTGCCTTATTTCTGTAGTACATTGGAAAGCTCAAAGGGCACACCACAGCCCTGGGTCCAGGCTCTGTGTAATTCAGTCTAGGAGTGAGGGAAGACTTCCCAGAGAAAGGGGAGCCTGAATAGGGTTTTGCAGTATGAGTAGGAGTTCTTCAAATGGACCAAGTAGAGAGGTGGAATAGCAACTTGCTTGGGGAGTCCCAGATATTTCAGATTATATGAGGTTGGCTCGAAGGAGAAGGCAGCTGGCAAGACATGTAGTTGAAGAGAAAAATTTTAAATTAATAATAATAATAATAATAATACCAGATACTGCCCTGGCTGGGTGGCTCAGTTAGTGGGAGCATCATCCTCTGCACCAAAAGGTTTGATTCCCAATCAGGGCACATTTGGGAGACAACCAATCTATGTTTCTGTTATGCTCAGATTTCAGGAACCCCAATAGACCACCAGGGAGCCAGCCGAGTCCGATGCAAAAGCAAAAGAGCCTTTATTCGAGCTAGCTCGAGCTCCCAGTCCACCACACTTGCCGATGCATCGGCAGGGGGCAGAGAGAGAGCTTTGTGTGGAACGGGGATTTATAGGGGGGTTGGAGTAAGGGGAGGAGAGAGGACTGTGGGCCCTGCCGATTGGCCAGGCGCAAGTCGGTGTCTTGTTACACAGGATGTGGTTGTGTCTATGGCATGCACTTCCCTTGATTATCATTGGTTAGTTTAAAGAAATCCTGGGTGTGGCTAGCAGAGGCTTGGGCTTCCAGGAAGAAGCTCCTTGCTGAGCACATGGCTGCTGCCCAAAAATGGAGGATCTGGGGCAAGATGGGGAGCATAGCCCTTGCCCTTTCATTTCTTTCTCACATTGATGTTTCTCTCTCTCTCTCTCTCTCTCTCTCTCTCTCTCTCTCTCTTTCTCATCCCATTCCTCTCTCTTTCTAAAAATCAATAATAAAAACATGCACTCTGGTTAGAATTTAAATAAATAAAATAAAAATAACACCAGACACTATTTCTTGAGTACCTAGTATGTGCCAAGTATTTAATCTCTACAACAAACCAAAGAATCGGTTTGCTGTTGAGGATGTCGTGAGGGTGGCTGGAGCTGGTGAGAGGCCCCTCCCCTTTCTGAAACTGTGGGAACTCAGAGCTCCTGGGCCATGGAGGGGCAAAGCCAGGGAAAGGAGAAGGTGCCGTGGAGGCTGTGGTAAAGATCCCCAGACACGGAGCGAGGCAGATCTTGTTTCAAATTTCTGATCCACCTCTGAGATGTGTACCTTACACAGCGACTTCCCCTCTCAGCTTCTGGCTCCTCTTACCAACCAAAATGACAAAGAGCTGGTATCCTTAATATGTAAAGAGCTCTTGTGAATCAATAAGAAGAAGAAAAAGCTTGCCTCCCGCAGGGAGATGGGAGCATAGGCAAAGGATATGACGGCCAATTTGCAAAACATAAAAGTAAGTTAACAAATGTAATGAAGCCGATCGGCCTTACTGGGAGTCAGGGAAGTGCTCTCGAAGATCATAACAACATATTTCTCGCCTATCAGATTGGCAGGACCAACGCAGGGATGATACCGAGGGTTGGCAAGGATGTGGCAAAACAGGTACTCATACCAGCCCATGGGAGTGTCGATTAGTACGGCCTTCCTAAACGGCCATTCCAATTCAGGGCAAAACCATCTGCGTAGAGTTTTGATCCACCTTCCCCTTGTAGGAATTTATGTAAATAACTAGAGGCCCAGCACGCGATTGGAATCAGGCGAGGAGGTGCCCTGCCTCCAGCCGTGCAAGGAGGCACCCCGGGGGAGTCGGGCGGACCTGAGCCGTGGGCGGCCGGGACCCGAACCTGACTTCCATCCCAGGCTCCCCCTGGCCCCCTGCCTGTGTCTGCTCTGGGCCGCCAAAGCCGCCACGCCGGCTCGGGCAGGCCCCCCTGTGTCTGTCTCCTCTCTGCTCCGGGCCTCGCCTGCGCACGCAACCTCCTCCTGTCTGGTCATGACCCATTATGGCATCCCGGCCTAATTTGCATATGAGAGAGAGAGAGAGAGAGAGAGAGAGAGAGAGATAGGTATATAGCAGTGATTCCCAAAGTGGGCGCTACCGCCCCCTGGTGGGCGCTGCAGCGTTCCAGGGGGGCGGTGATGGCCACAGGTGCATTTGTTTTAACTTTTTTTGTATTACCTTTCTATTCTGAGTTCAATAAATAGTTTCATAATTTCAAACTTCAATGTTTCTAATTTACACCTTTCTTTACTATATTTTACGAAAAAGGTAGAAACATTAATACATTTATCTTTCTGTTTAATTGCTATTAAAATTTTTAAAAAATTAATTTCCAGGGGGTGCTGAGTAATATTTTTTCTGGAAAGGGGGCGGTAGGCCAAATAAGTTTGGGAACCACTGGTATATAGAGATATAGATGATATAGATATAGATATAGATATAGATATAGATATAGATATAGATATAGATGAGTCATTAGGAGAGAAACATACATAGGAAACTGTTCCTCACAACCCTGCCTCTTGGTCATAGAGACACACTGGAAGCAAATGAAAGCAGCCTCGATGTCTATGGGTAGGAGAGTGGTCTTCCTCTCTCCTTTCCTACCCCTGCCCCTTCTTCAACAATCATTTTGTTTTTTTAATATATTTTATTGATTTTTTGCAGAGAGGAAGGGAGAGGGATAGAGAATCAGAAACATCGATGAGAGAGAAACATCGATCAGCTGCCTCCTGCACACCCCCCACTGCGGATGTGCCCGCAGCCAAGGCACATGCCCTCGACTGGAATCGAACCCGGGACCCTTCAGTCCCCAGGCCGACGCTCTATCCACTGAGCCAAACTGATCAGGGCTCAACAATCATTTAATGAGCACCTATGCGTCCGAGGCTTTGAACTAGACACTGGAAATTCCACCACAAGACACACAAGGTCGCCACTGCACAGATCCCCTGACACGGACAGTAAACGTCAATCTGTGGTACATCTACACGATGGAATACTATGCTGCTGTAAAAAAGAAGGAACTCTTACCATTTGCAACGGCATGGATGGAACTGGAGAGCATTATGCTAAGTGAAACAAGCCAGTCAATAAAGGAAAAATACCACATGATCTCACTCATTCATGGATAATAAAGACCATTACAAACTTTTGTACAATAATAGATACAGAGGCAGAGCTGCCTCAAACTGATTGTCGGACTGCAGTGGGAAGGCGGGGGAGGGTTGGGGGGCAGGAGGGAGGGGGGTAAGAGATCAACCGAAGGACTTGTATGCATGCATATAAGCATAACTAATGAACATAAGACACTGGGGGGTAAGGGAGGCCAGGGGATTGTCAAAGGCGGGGGGAAAAAAAGGACACATATGTAATACCCTTTGTAATACTTTTAGCCAAAAAAATAATAATAAAATAAAAATTAATAATAATAAAAAAAGTCAATCTATCTGTACCTGTTTCTGGACAGACTCTGTCTATAGCTTCATTGGGTTTAAACGTTTACGAACACCCATGAGTTCCTTCCTTAAGTGCTGATACAGGTGGGGAGGCGGGGGAGATGAAGCAGGCTGGCTCTTTTTTAAGTTTATATAGTAACGTGCATATTTTTAAAGTATAAAAACAAAACAAAACAGAACTATGTCCTGGCCGGTGTGGCTCAGTGGCTAGAGCGTCGGCCTGCGGACTCAAGGGTCCCAGGTTCGATTCCTATCAAGGGCATGTACCTTGGTTGCAGGCACATCCCCAGTGGGGGGTGTGCAGGAGGCAGCTGATCGATGCTTCTCTCTCATCGATGTTTCCAACTCTCTATCCCTCTCCCTTCCTCTCTGTCAAAAATCAATAAAATATATTTTAAACATAAATAAATAAATAAAAGGTCCCAGGTTCGATTCCGGTCAAGGGCACATGCCCAGTTTGTGGGCTGGAGCCCCAGTAGGGGGCGTGCCGAAGGCAGCCGATCAATGATTCTCATCATCGATGTTTTTATCTCTCTCTCCCTCTCCCTTCCTCTCTGAAATCAGTAAAAATTAAAAATAAATAAAAGCAGCAGCCCTAACTGGTTTGGCTCAGTGGATAGAGCGTCAGCCTGAGGACTCAAGGGTCCCAGGTTCGATTCCGGTCAAGGGCATGTACCTTGGTTGTGGGCACATCCCCAGTAGGGAGGTGTGCAGGAGGCAGCTGATCGATGTTTCTCTCTCATCGATGTTTCTAACTCTCTATCCCTCTTCCTTTCTCTCTGTAAAAAATCAATAAAAGACATTTTTTTTTAAAATAAATAAATAAAAGGTCCCAGGTTCGATTCCGGTCAAGGGCACATGCCCGGGTTGGGGGCTCGATCCCCAGTAGGGGGCGTGCAGGAGGCAGCCGATCAATGATTCTCATCATCCATGTTTCTATCTCTCTCTCCCTCTCCCTTCCTCTCTGAAATCAATAAAAATTAAAAATAAGTAAAAATAAATGAAAGCAGCAGGGGGCCATAGTTTGTAGTTGGCTGGCTCCTGCCCCAGACTTTGGGAGGCTGACATGCAGCAGGGACCTGTCGCACTGTGAGAGCCTGGGCATCCCTGGCTGCCAATGTTATTATAAAGGAACAATGCGTGCAAATTCCTCCCCCTGGGCCCTCCCACCTGATTCCCAGACACACCCGACATGTTTAGAATCTCTCCCTCTCATCTGCCCGGACGACCGGCAGGCTATGCGTGTTTACATACCAGCGCTGACGTCCTGAATAGATGCCTGAGTGCTGGGCGCTGTCCCAGGTGCTGAGAGGATTCTCCCACAATGCCCTCTGCTTTCCCCATCGGAGGGCTCCTGGCGTCCAACGTCCAAGTCTCTCTCCCTCTCTCTCTCTCTCTCTCTCTCTCTCTCACACACACACACACACACACACACACACAAATCTGCTGTTTTTAGGAAATACATAAAGTTCTTACGGATAAAGGGATAGCAAAGTTTTTAGGGGTAAAGGGATATTAAGTCTGCAATGACAAACAACTGAGAAAAAAGGTGTGTGTATGAGAGAGAGAGAGAGAGAGAAAGCAAAAAGCATTTATGTTATGTTCACTGCTAACCTTCGGGGGAACTGAATTTAGTAGATGGGAATTCTTCGTAATTTTTAGATTTTTCTTAAATTGATTGATTTGTTTGTTTGCTTGTTTATTTCTGGTTAATCCTCACCAGAGGATGTTTTTTTCCATTGATTTTTAGAAAGAGTGGGAGGGAGGGAGAGAGACAGAGAGAGAGAGAAACATCGATATGAGAGAGACACATCGATTAATCTATACAGCAATCGAAGGGCCAGGGATCAAGCCTGCAACCGAGGTACGTGCCCTTGACCGGAGTCAAACCCGGGAGCCTTCAGTCTGAGGGCCAATGCTCTATCCACTGAGCCAACCGGCCAGGGCAGACCCTTCTATTTTACAGCCGCAGGAAAGTTATGGGTTTTTTTTTTATATTTTATTGATCTTTTTACAGAGAGGAAGGGAGAGTGATAGAGAGTTAGAAACATCGATGAGAGAGTAACTTCGATCAGCCGCCTCCTGCACACCCCCCACTGGGGATGCGCCCGCAACCAAGGCACATGCCCTTGACCGGAATCGAACCTGAGACCCTTCAGTCCGCAGGCCGACGCTCTATCCACTGAGCCACACCGGCCAGGGTGGAAAGTTTACAATTTTTTTTTTAAAGTTTAAAAACAGACATAATGTCCGAAGGAAGAAGACAGTATCAGATCTACCGAACCAACCGCGTTTCCACGCATCTGATGTACAGTCTCTCACAGATACACACACTCACCCCCTGTGATGAGGTTGCTTTTAGAGTCACCCTCGGATCACCAGTCGCTTCCTCATTCTGAGGATCTTTCCAATTCACATCTGGTTCACTTTTTTCCTCCCAGGAAAGAAAACAATTTTTTTTAAAAAGTTTCTATCATGGGGGGACACTTTGTGAAGTACCTGATTGTCTAACCACTATGCATCCACCTGCAACGAATACGAAATAGTAAACTGAAATTGCAAAAAAACATTTTTTTTTTAAGTTTCTATCACCAATCCCTTTTAAAAATTTTTTAAAAATCTAGGAGGCTCTAGCTGGTTTGGTTCAGTGGATAGAGGGTCGGCCTGCGGACTGAAGGGTCCTGGGTTTGATTCCGGTCAAGGGCACATGCCAGGGTTACGGGCTCGATCCCCAGTGTGGGGCGTGCAGGAGGCAGCAGATCAGTGATTCTCTCTCATCATTGATGTTTCTCTCTCTCCCCCCCGCCCATTCACTCTGAAATCAATAAAACAATATATTTTTTAAAAAGAAAGGAAGGGAGAAATGAAAATAAAATGAGATCTTTCACCCTAGCCGGTTTGGCTCAGTGGATGGAGGGTCGGCCTGCAGACTGAAGGGTCCTGGGTTCGATTCCGGTCAAGGACACATGCCCGGATCCCCAGTAGGGGGCATACAGGAGGCAGCCGATCAATGATTCTCATCATTTGATGTTTCTAGCTCCCTCTCCCTTCCTTTCTGAAATCAATAACATATATATATATATATATTTTTTAATGAGAACTTTCTTTGTCACTGGCCCATAGGCCCAGCTCCCCCCCCCCCACCCCCACCCCCTCCCCTTACCGCTGGGAGCCAGCAGTTTCCGGAAACCTTCAAACAGCTCAGCCACCGCCCTCCACCTCCTGCCGGGCCGGTTCTCAGCCCCACCCTCCCCACAGCAGGCGGCTCTCAGAGGGACTTGGAGGAAAACTCGCCCTCAGCCCTTTGCCTGGCCAGGGCTCCTCTGGGCTCCACGCTGCCTGAGCCACCCCTCCCTCATCCCCCACCTTTTTTTGTTTTTAGGAAAGACTTGATATTATTTTATATATGTATATATTTTTTTTAATCCTCACCCAAGGATATTTCCCCATTGATTTTAGAGAGAATGGAAGAGAGAGGGAAAGGCAGAGAGAAACATCGATGTGAGAGAAACACATGGACTGGTTGCCTCCTGCAGGAGCCCTGACCAGGGCCTGGCCCAGGGAGGAGCCTGCAACCAGGTAGGTGCCCTTGACCGGAATCGAACCTGGGATCCTTTGGGGCTGCAGGCCAATGCTCTGTCCACTGAGCCAAATTGGCCAGGGCTGGTCATCACACACTTACAGCAGCCCAATATATATTAATGATTTTTTTACAGAGAGGAAGAGAGAGGGACAGAGAGTTTAGAAACATCAATGAGAGAGAAACATGGATCAGCTGCCTCCTGCACACTCCCTACTGGGGATGTGCCCACAACCAAGGTACATGCCCTTGACTGGAATCGAATCTGGGACCCTTCAGTCCACAGGCCGACGCTCTATCCACTGAGCCAAACCAGTGAGGGCCAATACACATATTTTTTTAATAAAATAAAGCACGTTTGTGTCGCCTCCCCAGGCAGAGTGGGAGCTTCTTAGGCTCAGGCTGCGGGCAAACCCACTTGCGCTGGAGGCCGGCCGGCCTCTCTTCTGCTGTTGTCGCTGTGGCCCTTGGAGCAACATCCGGAAGGTCCTCAGAGCTAGGTCTCCAGGGCCGCCTCCTCCAGGCAGCCCTGCCTCCTGCAGATTCTTCCCGCCCCGCGTCCCCAAGGTGTTCCCTGGGCCTGAAACTCGCTCTCATTCTCCAAATTCAGGTCAGAGCTCGCCTGCCACCCCCTCACAGAGGCGTCCCCGACACCCCCTGACGTGGCCACACCTGCCGGCCCTCCGTCCGTCCATCTCTTCGCCTTCGTTTCATTTCCTCTCTCGCACTCAGCACTCTCTGAAAGTCTTATTCGTGTGTGTGTGTGTGTGTGTGTGTGTGTGTGTGTGTGGATTCCTGTCTGTTTACCTTCTTCCAACTCCCCACCACACCCAATAGGCTGACTCACACACGGGCAGGGATTTCCTCTGTCCAGCGCTCAGAATGCGCTTGGCACACAGTAGGTGCTTAAGAATTTGCTGCTACAACCCAACTGGCATGGCTCAGTGGTTGAGCATCGACCTATGAACCAGGAGGTCACGGTTGGATTCCCAGTCAGGACGCATGCCCGGGTAGAGGGCATGCAGGAGTTAGCCCATCAATGATTCTCTCTCACCATTGATGTTTCTCTCTCTCTCTCTCTCTCTCTCTCTCTCCCCCTCCCTCCCTCTCCCTTCCTCTCTGAAATCAATCCAAATACTTTTTTTAAAACAAAAAAATTGAGCCCTAACCAGTTTGGCTCAGTGGACAGAGCGTCAGCCTGCGGACTGAAGGGTCCTGGGTTTGATTCCAGTCAAGGCCATGTACCTTGGTTTCGGGGACATCCCCAGTAGAGGGTGTGCAGGAGGCAGCTGACTGATGTTTCTCTCTCATCGATGTTTCTAACTCTCTATCCCTCTCCCTTCCTCTCTGTAAAAAATCAATAAAATATTTTTTTTAAAAAAAGAATTTGGTGCTGAAGGACTTCGAGGCTTCCCGCATGCCATTCCCCATGTTTAGAATACCATGCCTTGCCACATCAGCCTTGGCGAACTCCTATTCATCCTTCAGAACCCTGCCCAGTTATCACTTAAGCAGGGAAGGCTTCTTTGGCTGCCTCACTGGGGAATCACAATGACGGAGCCACCACGGTCCGGGCACATGTCACTGTGAATTGGGTTGTGGGACCTACAGGGTCTAGTTCCCCAATTGGACCCTCTTTTGAGAGCAAAGGGCCAGGCACCAATGAGGTCTCGGGAACCTTGTATTGAATGAGGGAATGAGCAATAGCTGAATACCTCCCTGACCCCAGCTGCCACCTTACTCCACCCCTCCCACAGCAACCTGCCATCCCTCCCACTTCCAGGGGGTCTGACCTCCTTCCTGGTCCTGGGAATTCTTCAGCAAACCCTACAGGTGGGGGGGGGGGGGCACTGGGAGGGAATGGGGGGGACAGGCGAAGGTCCAGGGATGACACCCAGGGGACCTTAGCTTGCAAAGCCCCAGATGAGAATTCTCTCTAGTTCCTGGGCTACCCCGGGCCAGAGAATACATCCCAGCCCAGTCCCCTAACGACAAGTCTGAGGACAGAGATGAGCTCAGAGCCACGGTCCGAAATCACTCAGGGAAAGGCGCCCTGGAGATTTCTGGGCAGGCAGGCGGGGTCCCCCTGGCGCGTCTCCCAGACAGGGCCTCCTGGCTCCCTCGGGACTCACAGCGCAAGCCCTACAAGGGTGGGACTCCCCTGGAATTTGGGAACCACTTGTTACGGTTTGGAGAGAGGGAAGGGCCGCCTTTGCGGCCAGAGAAGGAGGAAGGAACCACTGGGCCCAGGAGGTAGGGCGGGGACTGGGTTTCGGTCTCCAAGACAGCTCCAGACATCTGGGGGTGGGGCTGGGGGTGCCTGCTCCAGGGAAGCCTCCTCCCTCAGACCAACAGTCCAGGCCCCAGACTCCTCCCTCAGACCAGCAGTCCAGGCCCCAGGCCCTCCTCTCTCACACCCAGGAGTCCAGGCCCCCAGCCTCCTCCCTCAGACCCAGGAGCCCAGGCCCCCAGCCTCCTCCCTCACACCCAGGAGCCCAGGCCCCCAGCACCTCCTCCCTCAGACCCAGGAGCCCAGGCCCCCACCCCTCCTCCCTCAGACCCAGGAGCCCAGACCCCCAGCCCCTCCTCCCTCAGACCCAGGAGCCCAGGCCCCCAGCCCCTCCTCCATCAGACCCAGGAGCCCAGGCCCCCAGCCCCCTCCTCCCTCAGACCCAGGAGCCCAGACCCCCAGCCCCTCCTCCCTCAGACCCAGGAGCCCAGACCCCCAGTCCCTCCTCCCTCAGACCCAGGAGTCCAGGCCCCCAGCCTCCTCCCTCAGACCCAGGAGCCCAGACCCCCAGCCCCTCCTCCCTCAGACCCAGGAGCCCAGACCCCCAGTCCCTCCTCCCTCAGACCCAGGAGTCCAGGCCCCCAGCCTCCTCCCTCAGACCCAGGAGGCCAGGCCCCAGCCTCCTCCTCCCTCAGACCCAGGAGTCCAGGCCCCCAGCCCCTCCTCCCTCAGACCCAGGGGTCCAGGCCCTGCCCCCCACCAAATGCCTCTATGAGGTCAGTTTCTCCACCTGCACGTGAAGAAAGGGTCTGGGCTCAGCTGCACATGAGTCAGTGTCACAGCCTGGGGCCTTATGACCTTGACTAGTGCCCTCCCCACCCCCACTCTGAGCCTCCATCTGCTCCTCTGCGATGAGGTGCCCATCCCGTTCCGTCTACCCCAGCCCAGGCCAGGCCCAGCTCAGAAATGATCTGTGACATGGAGGTGACAGGGACCCAGAGCTGGGCCTGCTGATGGCACCCAGCCCTGCACAGCACCGCCCGGCTCCTCGGCCCTCCCCTCAGAGGCTTCGCGGCTCCCTGGCCTGGAACACTCCTCCCTCCTCCTCTGGGCCACCCTGGGCTGCCGAACTGGCCCTTCAGGTTCAGCGCCGCCGGCCGCCCCTCCTCCTCCAGGAAGCCAGCCGGGCCCTCTCCCTCAGCAGCCTCCTCTGGGCTCCACGGTGCCCTTTGCATCCGCGTGATCGCACATGGGGGAAGGAAGACGTCACCTCTGTCATCTCGCTTCCTCTGCGAGGAAGCTCTCCCTCATCTCATGTGCTCCTCCCCGTGCTGTGCAGCACAGAGAGGGGAGGGCGTTTGCCCAGGGTCACACAGCTAGCCAGGGGCCAGGGCAGGGGAGGGCGGCACCAAAGGATGAAGGGGCTACAGTGCATGATTGCATGGCCGGGTTCAACCGTCTCCGTCATCAAGCCCGGATGGCGTGGCTCAGCGGTTGAGTGTTGACCTATGAACCAGGAGGTCACGGTTGGATTCCTGGTCAGGGCACATGCCCGGGTTGCAGGCTCCATCCCCAGTGTGGGGCGTGCAGGAGGCAGCCGATCCATGATTCTCTCTCAACATTGATATTTCTCTCTCTCTCCCTTCCTCTCTGAAATCAATACAAATATATATATATTTTTTAAGTCTCCGTCGTGTATTGGTTGTGTGGTTGTGAATAAATTACTCACTAGTAACTTGTATGTGCCTCCGTTTTCTCATGTATAATGGGGTTCCTGGGACCCATTTCCTAGGTTGCTGTGGAGAGAATTCATACACAAATATAATGCTCCCTGACCAAATCCAACCATGACCTCACGGTTCATGGATCCGGGCACAACCACCGAGCCACGATGGCCGGGCTCCCGTTCCAGTCATTGATGCATCCCTTGGTTGTACGCGCCCTGACCAGGCATCACACCATCACCATGGGCACATCCGAACAATGCTCCGACCACCTGAGCTTCCCGGCCAGGGCGAGGTGCTGCGATCTTAAATGGGGTGTTTCAGGGGGCCTCTCTGAGGAGGCGACATTCGGGCACAACCTGAAGGAGGTGAGGCCGTGGAAGGGAACAGCAGTCCAGGAAGTGAGAATGGCACGTGCAAAGGCCCTGTGGCAGGATGTGGTCTGGGTGCTCAGGGAACAGCAGGAGGCTGGTGTGCTGGGACAGAGTGAGGGGGGAGGGGGCAGTTAGAGGAATATCACTGAACACCCCGATGACTCTGCTTTTATCCTGAGAAGGGGCGCCGCTGGAGGATTCTGAGTAGAGACTGGGACTAGCGCGAGCGGAGGGCAGGAGCAGGGAGACCAGGTAGGGGGCAAGGGCAGGGGTGGGAACCAGGTGGGCATCGCTGATGAGACAGCCTGAGAGTGGGCTGCCCTGGGGGTGAGCTGTGACATCTGACATTCTGGGGGACTCGCTGCCCAGGCCGCCTCCGACTCCTATAGCCATCACCGCGGGGTTTATGAGGGAAATTCCCAGAGCAGCTGGGAAAGGGGGGTGAGGGAACAGGTGGAGACAGAACCACAGACAGGTGTGCAGAAGGCCAGGCACTAGCTCTGGGGATAGAAAGACAGCCCCAGCCTGGCCGGCCTGGCTCCGTGGTTGAGCGTCAACCTATGAACCAGGAGGTCCCGGGTTCCATTCCCCATCAGGGCACCTGCCGGGTTGTGGGCTCCATCCCCAGTGTGGGGCATGCAGGGGGCAGCTGATCCATGATTCTCTCTCTCTCATGGATGTTTCTCTCTCCCTCTCCCTCCCTCTCTGACATCAATGAAAAGATATTTTTAAAAAAAGAAAATGAAAGAAAGACAGGCCGGGTTCAAAGGCCACCACCCTTCCAGGTAGCCGGCCCCTCTCTGGGGCCTGAGCACACGGAAAAGCTGACCTCTGACAGCCTGACAGCCCGGAGGGGCTGGGAGAATCCAGGGCTGTTGTTGTGACTGTTGCATTGTTGTTACAGGGAAACAATCGAGGTTCCCGAGACTGTCCCGCCCCGCCCGCCCGGGTCCCCCTGCCAGCCCCGCCCCGGGCCACTCCAGCGGGGCAGTGCCAGGTGAGTGCTCAGGTATGTGGAGGCGGGCCTCCCTGGAGGGAGGAGGAAGGAGGAGCCCTCGGTGTGGCAGGGAGAGCAGAGCAGGCCTGGCTTCCGAGGGAGCCTGACGGGGCAGGTGAGGAGGGGGCCCCGGGCGGGGCTGGGGGCGAGGACGCTGGGGTCTGCGGGGGCTGGAGGAGCAGGGGCCTGGACTGAGGAAGGGCTGGGGGATCTAGACTCTTGAGTCGTAAAGGCGTGAGGGCTGAAAATTGGGCCCCGTGGCTAGAGGAAGAATACAGGGCCACGGGGACTAGGAAGTGGGTGCGAGGTCCCCCCAGGAGACTGGGGTCAAACCCCCTGGTTCTCAGGGGTGAGCACCTGGGAGACTGGACCCTGGGAGAGGAGGCAAGTGGGGTCCACAGAGACTGGGGAATTGAATGCATGCCTTTCTGAAGGATTTGGGGGAAAGGGGACAAGGTATGAAAGAGGAGGGCTGGGCATCTGGGTTCCTGGGTCTGAGGGAGGAGGGGCTGGGGGCCTGGGCTCCTGGGTCTGAGGGAGGAGGGCTGGGGGTCTGGGCTCCTGGGTCTGAGGGAGGAGGGCTGGGGGCCTGGACTCCTGGGTCTGAGGGAGGAGGGGCTGGAGGCCTGGGCTCCTGGGTCTGAGGGAGGAGGGGCTGGGGGCCTGGACTCCTGGGTCTGAGGGAGGAGGGGCTGGGGGCCTGGACTCCTGGGTCTGAGGGAGGAGGGGCTGGGGGCCTGGACTCCTGGGTCTGAGGGAGGAGGGGCTAGGGGAGGAGGGGCTGGGGGCGGGGACTCCTGGGTCTGAGGGAGGAGGGTCTGAGGGAGGAGGCTGGGTGGGAGTCATAGGTCCCGAAGGGCAGAGCAAGCCCTCACCTCTTTGCTGGCTCCCAGGGCACCTCCAGGTGGCAAGAGCTGCCCACTCGGCACCATGAGCACCAGCATCGGGTAAGTGCCCCTGCCCCCCAGGCCGCCTGTCCCCGGACCTGTCTCACCCACACCCGCAGGGCATTCACAGCAGGTCACCTGGGCGGCCTCCCTCCAGCCCAGAGGGTAGGGTCGCTGGAGAATTCTTCTTGGAGGAGGCCTTGAAGAGGAGGTTGAAGGCAGGAGACAGAGAAGGGTTAGGCTGGGTGGAGCCTGGCCCTTGGGGGCGGGAGAGGAAGAAGGTAACTCCATCTGCTCCAAATATTTTTTTAAATTATAACTTTATTGATTTCAGAGAGGAAGGGAGAGGGAGAGAGAGAAAAACATCAATGATGAGAGAGAATCATTGGCCGGCTGCCTCCTGCACGCCCCCCACTGGGGATCGAGTCCGCAACCCAGGCCTGTGTCCTGACCGGGAATCGAGCTGTGACCTCCTGGTTCATAGGTTGATGCTCAACCACTGAGCCATGCCGGCCGGCCGCAGCTCCAAATATGAATGCTATTTAAAAATTCCCATGTATTAAGCAACTACTATGTGCCAAGCCCTTAGCATTATAATAATGATGATAATAATAGTTATGGAGGCTATAGAACACTTCACCTGCCCCATCTCATTGAATTCACCTAATGGCCCTACCACATGCAATCCTGCCGGGGTTCTTGTCCCGGCGTCCAGAAGGGTTCAGGAATCTGGAAAAGGCGCTGTGGGTAGATGACCTAGGAATCCAGAGGAGACTAATAAAGAGTCCGGAGATGAGATATAATTTTGAAAGGCATTGGGGGTCAGAGGAGCTTCCGCTAAAGGAACTGAAGACGCCCTCCTTGTCTAGGACCCTTGCTTTTATTAACACAATTTGTCCTAAGGCAAGGTGGAGATAATACACTTCCAAGGGTAAGGTTTCAAAGGGCACAGAAGCATTGTCAGTTTGGGGGAATTAGCCTACGGGCTGTTCAGGTGTTTGGCCAGTAGGAGGCAATACCGTGTAGATTAGGATGCTTTTCGCTCTCTGGCAGCCACAGTTTCCTATTCAGGTTTGGGGAAATGCCTTTAGCCATTTCCAGCACTCAACCCTGTTGAGTCCCCAACCTTTTTTAAAATTTTTTTTTATTTTTTATTGATTTTTTACAGAGAGGAAGGGAGAGGGATAGAGAGTTAGAAACATCGATGAGAGAGAAACATCGATCAGCTGCCTCCTGCACACTCCCCACCGGGGATGTGCCCACAACCAAGGTACATGCCCTTGACCGGAATCGAACCCGAGACCCTTCAGTCCGCAGGCTGACGCTCTATCCACTGAGCCAAACCGGTTAGGGCTCATCAACCTTTTGATGAAACTCTTGAAATTATGACATGCTGGAATTGGTTGCCGGCAGAAGCCATTGGGCAGCCGACCCCTATCTTACAGAGAGGGAAACTGAGGCAGGAGAGATGAAGTCTCCTACCCTGGGTCTTAGGGCAAGGCAGGGGATTTGAACCCAGGTCGGTGTGACAGTAGAGACCACACTCCCCACCGCTGCCCAGTACCGTCGCCTCCCTCACCTGTCTTTCTAAAGTCTAGCTCTGCCCTCACCTCCTCTGCTCAGAACCTTCCATGGCTCCCCGGTGCCCCCACAATGAAGTCGCTGCTCTCCTTGGCACTTAAACCCCGTGATCTGCCCCCAGTTCCCACTGTCCCTCTCACCCCTCTTTTCCTTCACCAGCCCAGAAGCTGCCCCCAAACCGAGTGCCAAGTCCATTTATGGTAAGTGTATTGGCAAGGGAACCCCAAGCCAAGAGAAACTGGGTCTGAGGGAGGAGGAACTGAGGCCTTGGAGTCCTGGGTCAGAAGGAGGAGGGGCTTGGGGGCCAGGATTCCTAGGTCAGAAGGAGGAGGGGCTGGGGGCCTGGACTCCTGGTCTGAGGGAGGAGGGGCTAAGGGCGGGGACTCCTGGGTCTGAGGGAGGAGGGGCTGGGGGCCTGGATTCCTGAGTCAGAAGGAGGAGGGGCTGGGGGCCTGGACTCCTGGGTCAGAAGGAGGAGGGGCTAAGGGCGGGGACTCCTGGGTCTGAGGGAGGTGGGGCGGGGGGCCTGGACTCCTGGGTCTGAGGGAGGAGGGGCTAGGGGCCTGGACTCCTGGTCTGAGGGAGGAGGGGCTGGGGGCCTGGATTCCTGGGTCAGAAGGAGGAGGGGCTGGGGGCCTGGACTCCTGGGTCAGAAGGAGGAGGGGCTAAGGGCGGGGACTCCTGGTCTGAGGGAGGAAGGCAGGGGCCTGGACTCCTGGGTCTGAAGGAAAGGGACCTGGGAACCCAGGTCTCCTGACCCATCCTCCTCCTCCCCCCAGAGCAGCGGAAGCGGTACTCCACGGTGGTGATGGCGGATGTGTCCCAGTATCCCGTCAATGTAAGTGTGGGGTCTGCGCTGCCACGGGGAGTCTTCTGGGACGAAAGGAGACGGGGGTGTGGAGAGCAGGTGGGCTTCCGAGCAGAAAGAACTGGGGAGACTCCGCCTGCTCATCCACAAAGCGGGCTTCCCCTGCCTCGCCTCGGAGGCGCGTGGGTATCCGCGGGGGAGCCCAGTGCCACACGAACCTGCCAACTTTTCCTCTTGAGCTGGACGGTGCGGCCACAGGCGCAAACCAGAGGCAATCCTGGATGAGCGGGGGGCAGACACGGTCCGGCAGAGCAGCAAAGGGCTGCACGCAGTGGTGCTTTGAAGGGACGAGATAGGATCCAGACCACCCCCGGACGCCAAGGAGCCTCCGGTCTTGGGGGGGAGACAGGCCCAGGCGGTCGCCATTCTGATGAAACAGAAACGAAGGGCCCTGAGCCGAGGCGCCCATGGGTGGAGCAAGTGATCAGGGAAGGCGTCCTGGAGGCGGTGTGGTTAGGTACCCGCTGGAAGCCTGGTTCCAGGACTCCGAGCCCACCCGGCACCACGCGGGGCCTCACTGCTTTCTGCGCGGCCCCTGCCAGCACTTGGTGACGTTCTGCCTGGGCGAGGAGGATGGCGTGCACACGGTGGAGGACGCCTCGAGGAAGCTGGCCGTCATGGACAGCCAGGGCCGCGTCTGGGCCCAGGAGATGCTGCTGCGCGTGTCTCCCGACCACGTCACGCTGCTCGACCACGTCTCCAAGGTGCCAGGGCCACGTGGGGGGATGAAGGCGCGCCGGACGGAGCAGCCGGGCGCGCAGAGCTGGGCCCTGGGGATGTGGGAAAAGGGGGTAAGGGGGTCTTGGTTTGAATCTTGGCTTCCGTACGTCCTTCCTCTGGGAATTTAGGCAAGGACCCCCCCCTCCCCCGCCCCTTCTGGAAGCTGTATTCGTCTCATCTGTGGTCGTGGGGTCGGCCTACGCAGCGCGTGCCCCTGCGCGGGCACTGCTGTCTCCACGGAGCGGTGTCCTGGGTTGCGAGCCTCAGTTTACCCGCTGTCCCCCGCCCCCCACAGGAGGAGCTGGAGTCGTACCCGCTGAGCGCCATCGTGCGCTGCGACGCGGTGATGCCGCCAGGCCGGAGCCGCTCGCTGCTGCTGCTGGTGTGCCAGGAGCCCGAGCGCGCGCAGCCCGACGTGCACTTCTTCCAGGGCCTGCGGCTCGGGGTGAGCGGGTGGGGGCGGGGCCACTGGGAGGAAGGGGCGGGGGCGGGGCAAAGGCGGGGTCAGGACAGCCGAGGGGCGGGGCTTGGAAAGACGTGGGGAAGGGAGGGGGCTTTTTTTCTTTTTCTTTTTAAAAAAATATTTTTATTGAGTTCAGAGAGGAAGGGAGAGGGATAGAAATATCAATGGTGAGGGAGAATCATGGATAGGCTGCCGCACACTGGGGATCTAGCCCGCAACGTGCCCTTGGCTGGAATTGAACCTGGGACCCTTCAGTCTGCAAGCCGACACTCTATCCACTGAGCCAGACCAGCTAGGGCTCTTTTTTAATTTTTTAAAAATTACTTTATTTTTATTGGTTTCAGAGAGGAAGGGAGAGGGAGAGAGAGCTAGAAACATCAATGATGAGAGAGAATCATGGATCAGCTGCCTCCTGCACGCCCCCTACTGGGGATCAAGCCTGCAACCCAGGCATGTGCCCCTGGCTGGAATCGAACCCGGGACCCTTCAGTCCGCGGGCAGATGCTCTATCCACTGAGCCAAACCGGCCAGGGCGGGAGGGGGCTTTGAGTGCAGATTGGACTCAGGGTCAGGGGCTAGGACAGAACGTGGGGGGGGGGGGGGCGGGCAGCCTGGAAGGCAGCCACAGCGGGGATGGGGGGTGAGTGTGATCTAAGAATGGGGAGCCACCAGGATGCGGCCTCCGTGGGAGGGGGCGTGGCCTCGGTCTGGGTCAGATTTAGGGCGAAGGAGGTGTGAGTCTAGGTAGGGTGTGGACCTGCGTGGGGCCACATGCGTGAACGATGACTGGACGTGGCCTGGGACCGAGCCAAGGAGTCCATCCCGCGCGCGCGCGCGCGGGGCCCGGGGCGGGCGGTGGGTGAGGGTGGGCGTGGCCTAACCGCGTGATTGGCAGGCGGAGCTGATGCAGGAGGACATCCAGGGGGCCCTGCACAATTACCGCTCCGGCCACGGGGATCGAAGGGCGGCGGCGCTCCGGTAAGCGGGGCGGGGGGGGGGGGGGGGGGGGGTGTCTCTGGGCCTCAGTCTCCCCATCCGAGAAATGGGCTCTTACCCCCTAGCCTACAGCAGAGCGAATTTTGAATGGAGTCACAGTTTATTCAAGTCTTGCGTGTACCTCCCATACAAGTGCGCCCCCTCCTCTGGGCCCTACTTTTCCTGGTTCTGGTCCTCGTGTTCTCCCCCCTTAGCCCGTTTCCCCCGCCCTCGCCAATATTTTGGAATTCTCCCTACCACTCCGAGACTAGGGTTGACCCATGTGGGCCACTGTGTCTGTTTTCAGCCCCCAATTTTTCCCCTCCTGGGCTCCTCGGGGGACCCAGCCTCAGTGTCCCCTTCTTCCACGCAGGGCCACGCAGGAGGAGCTGCAGCGCCGCCCGGCGCCCGCGGACGAGACCCCGCCCCTGCAGCGCCGCCCGTCGGTCCGCGCAGTGATCAGCCCAGCAGAGTCGGCCGCGGCCCGCGAGCGCCCCCAGACGGAGCCCATCCCCGAGGAGGAAGCGGCGCGGAGTCCGGGCCGGGCGGAGACCCCCAGGAGCGCGGACCCGGCCTCCCCGGACCTGGGCCCCCGCGGCCCGGACCTGGCCAATCTGCAGGCGGAACGGGATGTGGTGAGCGGGGCGGGGCCTGACGTCCGGGAGCGGGAGGGCAGGGCTGGGCTGGGGGCGGGGTCAGACCTCGGAATGGGACCCCCGGGAACCGAATGGGTGGGGGCGCAGAGCCAGGCATCGGAAGGCGTGGCCTGGGTTGGGGGGGTGTCTGAGCGCCCCTGGCTGGAGGGCTTTGCCAGGAGCGATGAGGGTCGGGGATCAGGAGTCTGACGCGTCCCCTGTTCTGTCCACCAGGACATACTGAACCACGTGTTCGACGACGTGGAGAGCTTCGTGTTGAAGCTGCAGAAATCCGCGGAGGCGGCCCGAGTGCTGGAGCACAGGGAGCGCGGCCGCAGGACCCGGCGCCGGGAGTCCGGAGGTGAGGGGCGCCCCGTGTGGGATCCCGATCACCCCGTCCCCTGCTCCCCTGGACACCCCCAGATAGCCCCCCTGCCCCTAGGGCAGTGGTTCTCAACCTTCCTAATTCCGCGACCCTTTCATACAGTTCCTCATGTTGTGGTGACCCCCAATTTCATTGTTACAAATTGAACATAATTAAAGCATAGTGATTCATCACAAAAACAGTATGTAATTATATATGTGTTTTCCGATGGTCTTAGGCGACCCCTGTGAAGGGGTCGCAACCCACAGGTTGAGAACCGCTGCCTAGGGTCTCCCCTCGCACCCCCTGCCAGTTTGGCTCTCCATCCTAATCTCTCTGGGGCGCTCCCTCTCTCTGACGCTGTCCTCTGTCCCCTTGCCTGCCCCCCACCCTCCACAGAGGGCCTCCTGGCGCTGCGGGCCAAGCCGCCCAGCGAGGCCGAGTACACGGATGTGCTTCAGAAGATCAAGTACGCCTTCAGCCTTCTGGTGAGCACGGGCTTCAGGAGCGGGGGGCGGGGTGCGGGGAGAACGGCGGCTGGAGGCCCCGACCTGTCCAAGGTCTAATGCCAGCCCCTCCCCCGCCCCGCAGGCGAGGCTGCGTGGCAACATCGCGAACCCCTCCTCCCCGGAGCTGCTGCACTTCCTGTTCGGACCCCTGCACATGGTGAGACCACGCCCCTCGGCCCTTGAGACCCCCCTGCAGCAGGAGGAGTCGGGGTTCCTCTTCCAGAGGGTCTGATGGTGTGCCCATTCTTGCCCCCCCCTCCCCCTCCGGCAGATTGTGGAGATGTCCGGCGGACCAAAGCTGGCGAGCGGCGTGCGGCGGCCGCACCTGACGTCCGAGGCCGTGGCGCTGCTGCGGGAGAATGTCACCCCGAGTGAAAATGCGCTCTGGACCTCGCTGGGGGACTTGTGGACCCGCCCGGGGTGAGGGGCGTGGGGCGCTGGGCGTGGTCGGGGCGGGGCGTGGTGATGGGAGGGGCGGGGCAGGTTACCCTGGGGCGTGGTGATTGGAGGGACCGGGTAGGTTACGTAGGGGCGTGGTGATTGGGGCGGGGCGTGGTGACGGGAGGGGCGGGGCATGTGAGTAGAGGCGTGGTGATTGAGGGGCAGGGAGGCGGGGCGTGGTGATTGACGGCCCGGAGGGTGTGGCAAATGAAGAAAGAGCGGGACCTAGGACAAATGCCAGCATCCGATTGGAGGAAAGGCCAGAAATTAGTGTGAAGGAGAGATTTCAAACTACATCAGTTGATCCTCGGACAGGAACGAAAGGCGGGGCTTATAGGAATAGGGCGGAACTGGGGGCGGAGCCATATAGAAGGGGCGGGGTTTAGGAAAGGTTTGATCTGAGGGTGGGAAAGGGGGCGGAGTCTGTACTCCGAGGCGGAGATCCTCGCGTGGTAGGGGCAGAGCCCGCGAGGAATGCACGCAGCTAGAAAGCGGTCTGGATTCAGAGGCTGGGGCACCATTCGTTGGAATCAGTGCATTTAGAAATATAATCGATGTCAGGGGGTGGGGCTTAGAGGCGGGGCCGGAGCTGGGCCCAAAGAGGCGAGGAGAGAATAGCTGGGTTAGAGTGAGGCTTGGGCACAGGGGGCGGGGCCAGGGGAGAAGTGACGGGGCTAAGTCGGGTGGAACAGGCTCACTGAGCCCTCGGCCCATCTTTGGCTGCAGGCTGGAATTGCCCCCGGAAGAGGGACCCCCATATATCCCCGAGTTCTACAGCGGCTGGGAGCCCCCGGCCGCCGACCCGCAGGGCCGCCCCTGGGAGGACCCAGTAGAAAAACAGCTGCAGCACGAGCGGCGGCGCAGGCAGGTAAGGCTCAGGTTTGGAGGAGGAAGTGACACAGCAGGGTCAGGACTGGGAGGTCTGGGAGGGTGACACCTCCCCCTACACCCCCACCCCCACCCCGCCACCCTGTCCTGCCCCTGACCTACCGCCTTATCTCCCGCAGCAAAGCGCCCCCCAGATCGCTGTCAACGGGTGAGTGTCAGCCCCAGGGCGGGGCAGCTGGGGTCCAGGAGGGGTGCATCCTGGGGGCTCCCCGCGCTGACTCCGCCCCCTTTTTTCTGTCTTTTTTCCTTCTGTCTTCCCGGCTCTTCTTCGCAGGTGGGTGAGGTGGTGACCAGGCCTGGGGATGGGGCCCGGGCTGGGAGGGGTGGGGGAGGAGCAGGGAGGGCGGAGCAGGGAGGGAGGGGCCTGGGCCCAGATTTCTGGGTCTGAGGGTGGAGGGTGCTGGAGGCCCGGGTTCCAGGGTCTGAGGGAGGAGGGGCTGGGTGTGGGTGAAGTTTTGAGAGGTTGGATCCAGAGTCCCCAAAGGGCTGGGAGAAGGCACTTTCGTTCCCCAGGATCTGGGACGCGCCCTGCTCGGGTCCCCACCAGGACAGAGCCCTGGGGGTTGGAGGGAAGAGGCTGGGAATTAAGCATCTGGGTTTCGAGGAAGAGCTCAGGTCTGGTCCTTGGAAACTTGGAGACCCAGAGAAGCGGGCTCAGGACTTGAAGGGCTGAGGGGCCAGTGTCGGGGGAGGTCAGGAAGTGGAGAGGTGCGGGCTGCGAGGCTGGCCCCTCGCCTTCCCAAGGCTCTGCAGCAATTGTCCCTGTCGCTGCTGAGCTTTAAGGATGAAAAGGGCCAAGAAATGAAAGCTTAAGACTTGGATTCCTCTGTCTCTGGGGGAGGAAAGAACTGGGGGTGCAACTTCATGACTCCAACAAGCAGTGGGGGTGCAGACTCTTGGGGCCTGGAGGAAGAGGAGGGGGTAGAGGGTGCCTGGGCAAGTCAGGAGGGAAGCCGAGTGGGATGAGAAGAACCAAGCAGCAAAGCTGGAGAAGCAGAAGGGGGGTCTGGGCACGGGCCGGGCAGCGGGTCTCAGCAGGGACAGCGTGCTGGGAGCTGCCTGCCCCACACAGGGGGCGCCGCGGCCCTGAAGACCCCCCCTCTCCCTTGCACAGGTAGGCCTGATCCGAGCTGAGGTCCCTCTTATTGGGGGGTCGGAGCCCAAATCCCATGCCCCTTCCCCCGGCTGCCTGGTCTCGCAGAACCCCTCCCCATCCCCATGCTTCTGATACCAACTTTTTGTTTTGCATTCTTTTTTTAAAAAAATTTCTTTATTGATTAAGGTATTACATATGTGTCCTTATCCCCCCAATACTCCCAACTTTTTTTTTTTAATATATTTTATTGATTTTTTACAGAGGAAGGGAGAGAGATAGAGAGTTAGAAACATCGATGAGAGAGAAACATCGATCAGCTGCCTCCTGCACATCTCCTATTGGGGATATGCCCGCAACCAAGGTACATGCCCCCTGACCGGAATCGAACCCGGGACCTTTCAGTCCGCAGGCCGACGCTCCATCCACTGAGCCAAACCGGTTTCGGCCCAACTTTTTTTTTTATTTTTTATTTAATATATTTTATTGATTTTTTACAGAGAGGAAAGGAGAGGGATAGTTAGAAACATCAATGAGAAAGAAACATCGCTCAGCTGCCTCCTACACGCCCCCTACTGGGGATGTGCCCGCAACCAAGGTACATGCCCTTGACCGGAATCGAACCCGGGACCCTTCAGTCCACAGGCCGACTCTATCCACGGAGCCAAACCGGTTAGGGAAACCCCAACTTTTTACCTGCCTTCTCTGTGCCTCGAGTTCTTTGGAGGAAAAAAATATGGGAATAATAATCCCTTCCTGGAAGAAGGAGAAACCCATGAGGTTGTAAGGCTTTCTGGTAGGAGCTCAGGTTCTCGGCCACCTGTGCACTCAGAAAGCCAAATTACTCAGGACGGGGACGCTGGGGCTGGCCTGCCCAGGTCCCAGGCTGCTGTGCACCTTCTCGCTGTGGGACCTTCCCATCAGGGGTCACTGGCCATCACTGTCCCTCCGCTTCCTCACCTGTGGAATGGAAATAATAATAGGATTCTTGGGGGGAGGCAGGGAAAGGGGAGTCCAAATTCATGCTTCTACCAGGGCTCGTTCCTGAGAATCAAATCAGCTAATATATGTACCAAACTTTGAACAGTGCCCGGCATATTGTGACTGCGAGTTATCATTACGTATGAGCCCAGTACACAGTAGATGCTCAATAAGTAAATAGCAGCTGCCCTCGCCGGTTTGGCTCAGTGGATAGAGCATCGGACTGCAGACCAAAGGGTCCCAGGTTCGAATCCGGGCAAGGGCACATACATTGGTTGCAGGCTCCTCCCTGGCCCACGCCCTGGCCACGGCTCGTGCAGGAGGCAACCAATCGATGTGCTTCTCTCGCATCGATGTTTCTCTCTGTCTTCCCCTCTCTCTTCACTCTCTCTAAAAACAACGGGAAAATATCATCGGGTGAGGATTAACATAAATAAATAAATAAAAATTAAATCTTTAAAAAAAATAAATAGCAGCTGTCACCAGCTGTCTCATCTGGGACATTTAAATATTTGTATTGATTTCAAAGAGGAAAGGAGAGATAGAACTATCAATGATGAGAGAGAATCACTGATTGGCTGCCTCCTGCAAGTCGCACACTGGAGATGGAGCCCACAACCTGGGCATGTGCCCTGCCTGGGAGTCGAACCCGTGACCTTCTGATTCACAGGTCAATGCTCAACCACTGAGCCACACCCGCCGGGCTAGAGAGAGGAAGGGAGAGGGAGAAAGAGAAACATCGATGTGAGAGTGGAACACCGATCCATTGCCTCCTGCACGCCCCCTACTGGGGATTGAGCCCCAAACGCGGGCATGTTCTCTGACCCGGAACAGAACCTGCAACCCTTTGGTGCAGGGGGGTCTATGAAATGGAGGTGATGCTAGTACCCGTACAGCATGTTGCCAGGCACATAAGAAGCAACATACTGTATATTCCAGCTGTTTTTCCCCATGTTAAGCCTCGATTAACAGTACTAACCTGGCCCCCTGCCTTGGCCCCTGCTTGGCTCTCACCCCAGCTCACACCGACACCCTACAGCCCAGAGCAGTGGGGCCGGCTGCCTCCTTTCCCCAACCCTCCCCCTTCTCCTCAGTCACCAAGACCAGGAGTCAGAAGCGGAACCGGAACCAGAGCCGGAGCCAGCAGGGAAGTGGGTCCTGTGTAATTATGACTTCCAGGCCCGCAACAGCAGCGAGCTCTCGGTCAAGCATCGGGATGTGCTGGAGGTGAGAGGGGTGCGGGCTGAGGGGCTGGGAGGGTACCCAACCCCAACTGCAGACACAGGCTCTGAACCCTGCCCTCTGACCTCCCCCAGGTCCTGGATGACCAGCGCAAGTGGTGGAAGGTTCGGGACCAGTGGGGGCAGGAGGGATACGTGCCCTATAATATCCTGACACCCCACCCGGGGCCCCGGGGGAGCCGCAGCCCAAGCCCTGCCCGTGTTCTGGTGAGTCAGGGCGGACCCCCGGGTCTTGAGGGGAGAGGCTCTGGGAACCAGATCCTGGGTCCTGGGGACGAGGGGTGGGTCGAGTTAAGGGCACCTGGCAGACGAGGTGCTGGGGGGGGGGGGGGTGCATTCAGAACTTTATCTCCATCAGGAGGGGCTGGGAGCCCTAACGGGTTTGGCTCAGTGGATAGAGCGTCAGCCCGTGGACTGAAGGGTCCCAGGTTCGGTTCCGGTCAAGGGCATGTACCTTGGTTGCGGGCACATCCCCAGGAGGGAGTGTGCGGGAGGCAGCTGATCGATGTTTCTCTCTCATCGATGTGTCAAACTCTCTATCTCTCTCCCTTCCTCTCTGTAAAAAATCAATAAAATATATATTTAAAAAAAAAAAAAGAGGGGCTGGGACTCGGAGTCCTCCCTCTGATCCAGGTGCTCTCCTCTCGGTCCTCTCCAGGAGAATAGCACTCCCCCGCCCCCGCCGACCTCGGCCCCGGCCCCGGCCCCCGCCCCCCGCCCCTGCGCGGCCCCACTGGGACAGCTGCGACAGCCTCAACCACCTGGACCCGGGCGAGAAGGGTGAGTGGTGCAGACCCTGTCCTCGCCGTCCGGGAGGGAAGCCGAGGCTCAGGAAGAGGGGGTTGGCCCGTCGCGAGGACCCCCATGCCTGATGCGCCCTCCCCCCCGTTTCCCGCTTGCAGAGAAATTCTGCCAGATGCTCAGCGTCAACGAGGAGCTGCAGGCGCGCCTGGCGCAGGGCCGCTCGGGCCCCAGCCGCACAGCCACGGGGCCCCGCGCCCCCGAGCCGCAGCTGCACCCGCGCTCCGACGCCTCGGAGGTCCGCGCCTGGCTGCAGGCCAAGGGCTTCAGCGCCGGGTGAGTAGCGAGCGGGTGCCGGCTCCCGAGGCCTGCGATTCGGGCGCTGGAGGCGAGGTGTTCTCATTGGCCCAGAGGGCAGCGCGGCGGACCGCGGGGGACCGCGATTGGCCCAAAGCGAGGGCGTCTGGTTGACACAGGGAATGGCAGGTTGTGATTGGCATGGTTTCCCACGCTCCAATTGGAGCCTCTAGGGAAGTCCCGCCTCCCTCAAAAGTAGGATGCCGCGCCCACCTGTGGCACGCTTGATTGGTGGGTGGGGACTCAGGAGCAGCGGAGCCCCCTGCTTAGGTAGGATGCTCCTGATTGGACAAACGGCTGGCCCGGCATGACGTGATTGGTGGGGCTTGGGAGGCTGGCGTTCTGATTGGCCGGCAGGCTGACCGCGCCCCGCTGCCCTTACTCAGGACCGTGGATGCGCTGGGAGTGCTGACCGGCGCGCAGATCTTCTCGCTGCAGAAGGAGGAGTTCCGCGCGGTGAGCCCCGAGGAGGGCGCCCGCGTGTACAGCCAGGTCACCGTGCAGCGCGCGCTGCTGGAGGTGAGCGGGGCCGCCCGTCCGCCCGTCCCGGGCCGGGACCGGGGAGGGCGCCCAGGGCTCGGACGCCGGAGTCCTCACTCCCACCCCGCCCTCCAGGACAAAGAGAACGTGTCAGAGCTGGAGGCCGTGATGGAGAAGCAAAAGAAGAAGGTGGAAGGCGAGATGGAAACCGAGGTCATTTGACTCTCCCCGGACCTCCGGGAACGGTGTCCGGGCGGCGGGTTTCCCCGCGCCCCGTGGGAAAATGGACTCTGCATGCAGAACCCCCCGCCGAGGGAACCAGACCCCTGGACGGATCGCGGTCCTGTTCCGACCCTGCGCTTCCCAGTCCCCGTGGATAAAACGGACCATCCTTGCTGGACAGTCCTGGGCGAGGATGGGCCGGAGCGGGAGGGGCAGGGGAAAGACCACGCAGGGACCGCGCTCGTGGTGCGCTCAGGAGCCCTGCTTACTTCCGTGTGCTGCCCAGTCTATAAACAGCCTCCTCGTCACAGGCCGTGCCAACTGCTGTCCCTTCTCTACCCGGCTCCCGGGCGCTAGGGACCCTGCCCCTCACCCCGACTGTAACTTCATGGGAGGGAAGCAATCCAGGTCCTAGAGTCTAGGAGACGCCCCCACCTTCGCTGGCTTCATTCTCCGAGTCCCCCTCTCCTTACCCAGAGCCCCGAGCCAGGCTTCCTCCCGACCTCCGGCCCCCGGTCACTCCGCTCCAAAGCCCTTCTGAACACCCAGTGTCCCAGCCCCGCCTTTGCTCAACACCCTCCTCTGGCTCCCCATTGCCCGCCGAGCCCCACAGCCTGGAATCCCAGGGCCCCAGTGGTTTGGTCCCTACCCACCTCTGCAACCTCGCCTCTTCCTCATTCTTCCACCCGTGGCATTCTGGGCCTGCCCTTCTCCAAACACACTCCCGAAACCTCTCCAACCGCTGGTTTTTCTGCTGTTGCGACAGCAAGTCTCTGCCACCTGGTGAACTCCCATTCGGCCTTCCGGGGCCAGCGCAGGCACCCAGTTCAGGAGGCCTGTCTCTCACACACACCGTCCCCGCTTAGTCTCCCAGCATCCACTCGGCGCCGTCCCACCTCCTGCCAGGGGCCCAGCCACGGAGAAGTGGCAGCTCCTGACGTGACAGGCTTCCTGGCCACGCCATCCTGCCAGGTGACAGCTCACGGGGGCTTCCTGGCTCCGGGAGAACCAGCTCCTTCCCCTCTGGCCAGCGGGCTCAGGCTGGCCTTCTGTGGCCCAGCCTCGTGCAGACTGGACGTTCAGCAGCAGCGTTGGCCACGGCCAAGCTCCCCCGACGGAATTCCTGCGGCCCCGCCCCATGGAGCTCAGCTCCTACCTGAGCCACGGATGGCCTGTGGCCGGCCAGGGTCACCGGCTTCTCACACCCACCGCTCTGTTTCCCTCTTCCTGCCGTTCCTTCCTCCTGGGGCAATCTGGCCCTCATGGGTGTCTAGACCTTAAACCTCTTGTCTGGGGCCCCCATCATTTCTAACGGAGGACCAGAGATGCAAGGGGGTCCACAAACCTGCTTGCCCCACAGTTTTCCCTCCTTGATAACCCCACGCAGCCATCATCTAGGCTGCTAGCTGGACTGGTTCGGGAACGCTGGAGGGGCCTGCCTCCAGGGTGTCCTGACAGGTGGGGTTGTGACAGGAATGGAGCTTGAACAGACAGCTGACCCTCATGAGCAAACCGGACTGGTCTCCCGTTTCTGTCCCACACTGCCCTCCCCCAGACTGTTCTGATGCAGCAGTCAGAGGCACCTGCTCAAATGTAGGTCCCCCCTCAGCTCAAGTCCTTCCCAGGGCCACAGCCCTACATGGACAGCCATTTATTACCTCTCCTGACCCATCCCCTACTACTTCCCTCCAGCCTCAGTATGTCAGCACACTTCTACCCCAGGGCCTTTGCACATGCATTCTGAACACCCAGAGGACTCTTCCTTCAAATATTGACATGGCTCATTCCCTGATGCCTTCAAGTACCTGCCTGAGCCAGCTTCTCAGTGAGGCCTACCCTGACCACCCTGTACACAATACACGCACACACGCGCGTGCACACACACCAGCCCCCCTAGTCCCGCCCCTGCCTTTTCTCCATAGCACCACCACCTGAAATGCATTCCTTTTGCTGGGTGCCTTATGGCCCTCTCCTAGGCTGTTTCATATCGCTGCCTTTTTCATTCACTACTATATCGGCAACAGGTAGGCCAGGGCCTGGCATGCAGAGTGTGACCAGGAATGAATGAATGAATGGGCGGGCGAATGCCTGCCCCACCCTGGAAGAGCATGGCTCCCACTCAGCTCCAGCTGTTACTGAGCGCTCACTGTCGCGGCTTCCTGTTCTTTTCTGAGAAGTCAAGTTCCAGAGTTTTCTATGCGAATCACCCACATTTTAAATGCTGTTTCAAAAGCAGTGATGACAAGACCCAAGCTCCCCACTCCGTTCTCACAGCCACTTGCTGGTGATCATGTCAGCCTGGCCGGGCCTCTGCTCCAGCAGGCTCTTCCGGAAGGCCCTCCCCAGCCGGGGAGCACGCACCTCCGCCCTCAGCGCCCACCCTGCCACGCACAGCCCGGCGGACGCAGCGCCCCACCTCCAGCAGGGGACCCAGCCGCTGAGTGGCAACTTCACGACTTTTATTTGTGGTGCCTGTGCTATGTCTCGAAAATACCTTCTCCCCCTCCCCGGACAGTGCCGGGGAGGGGGGCAGCAAAAAATAGAAGACGTCCCTCCCTATTGCACACGGACCCTATATACAGGCCCGCCCGGCCCAGGCCGGCGGGACGCTTGGCACATTCTCGGATCCCTGCTCAGGGGCGGGAGGGGTGACTGGTGGCAGCACACGTGAGAGGGGACCTCCGGGTGGCCACTCTGGTCCTGGCTACTGGTCCTGGCACTTCCTGGTCCTCGGTTCCTTCCTGGTCCTGCCTGCAGCCCTGGTCCCCTACCTGGCTCAGCTCCCGGCTCCATCCTGGCCTCAGAGGGCCCCCTTGGCTCCTGGGGGCTCTGTCCTCCCCTCCCAGCCTGGAGGTCCCGAGGGGAGGTTATGGCTTCACAGAGACTCCCCGGCAGCCCTGTCACTCGTGTTCACACAGGGGAAGGGGTGCGTGTGGCAGAAGCAGCTGTATAAATGCGGGTGCAGGGGCAACTCCTCCGGGGTCACTTGGACAGTTTGCTGATGACGCGGATCAGGGCCGCGTTCTCGTCCTTGAGGCGCTGGTTGTCAGCCCGGAGGTTGGACAGGCCCTGTGGGATGGGACGGGTCAGCTGGAGGCCCCGGCAGGCGAGCCACGGCCCCCCGTGCCCCGTGAGCATTCACCTTCAGCTCCTCTTCCAGCTCAGTGGCCTTGTGCTCCAGGGCCCTGCGCTCCTGCAACAAACGGGGGAGGGTGAGGGCAAGGGACTGGGGGGCTGGGGAGGGCCAGAGGGAGGCTGAGGATGGTGGGGAAAGGTCCACGGGCCAGGTTAGCGGGTCACTGTGTCCCCTTCACGCAGACCTCCAGAGGCTGGGAGCTGGGGACATGGCCTGACCCCACCCCAGCTGCCCCACTCACGAATCTCTCCAGCTCCAGGAGAGCCGGCCTCTCTGCAAAGCGCTCCTGCCTCTGGTGGGGACAGAGAACACGCAGGGGTCAGAGCAACATCCGGGAATGGGGAACCAGCGGAGAGGGAAGGCAGAACAGAATCCCGAGTCCTCTGCTCATCGCAAGCCCCGCCCCCTTATTAACCAGGCCCCGCCCCAGGATCATAGCCCCACCCCTGGCGCAGGGCCCGCCCCCTGAAGGCAGAGTTCCGCTCAGACCCCACCCCTCACTGCTCCAGCTCCTGGACTCCCAGGCCCTGAGTCCCTGCACTGCGATGCCAGGGTCACCTGCCGGGCCCGGTGCCCTCACCTGCGTGGCACGCTCCAGCTCCACCTTGAGCTGTGCCAGCCGCAGCGTGGTCTCCGTCAGGGCCTCACGAAGTCTCTCGTTCTCAACGCGCAGCTCTGCGTAGAGCTGGGGGTACGGGGAGAGGGACAGGGGGTCAGGCCCAGGCGGGGCTCACTGACAGGCAGAGGGCACGTGTGTAAAGGCAGACTGTGGGGCTCTCCAACCTTCCTGAAGCCGCCGCCATCCGGCTCCGATTCGGGCTTGGGTTCCGGGTTGAGGGCGCGCGGCCTCCGGGGGGAAGGGCTGGCCTTGGGGGTGCTGGGGTGGAGGCAAAGCAGGGCGTCAGGGCGCACGGCCCCCCGCACAGCCCAGACCCTGCCCTGCCCGCCCCGTACCTGGATTCTGGGCTGATGTCCGCAGGCTTGGCCTCCTCCCCCTGTGGGCAGGGCGGGGTTCAGTGGGATGCCCAAAGGGGGGTGTGCCCCGTCCCCCACATCCAACCCCCGCCAAGGTCCACCCACCCTCACCTCCGCAGGCCCTCTCCTCTCCTTGCCAACTCTGCGGTGCTCCCTGGAGGCCTGTGGTCCCTGTCCCTGCCCGTCAGGCGCCTCTACTGGGGGAGGGGCAAGAATCAGGACTCCCTCTCTGTGGTGTCAGGGTCCCTGGGCCCAGACTCCAGGAAGACGGGCAGACTGCAGCGGGAGGGATGGGGTGGGCTCAGGAGATGACCTCCCAGAGACCAGACCTCACCTCTCTGGGCAGGGCCATCAGAATTCTCAACCCCAGGGACTCGGGGCTGCCAGGAAGGGTCCTGTGGGAGAGGGGCAGGGGTCAGAGGACGAGGGCTGCTTGTACCACCCAAGCCCGGTCACCTGACCCCGCGGCCTCTCACCAAGCTCTGTGTGCATGACTTCTCCGGCTCTGGGGCCTTCCCTGCCACCTTCTCTGCTTCCTTCAAGTCTGTCAGAGTCACGCCCTGCAGGCACAGGGGGCAGTCAGGGCTTCGGTCCAGGTCCCCAGCCCCTCCTCCCTCAGGCCCAGGAGTCCAGGCCCCCAGCCCCTCCTCCCTCAGACCCAGGAGTCCAGGCCCCCAGCCCCTCCTCCCTCAGATCCAGGAGTCCAGGCCCCCAGCCTCCTCCTCCCTCAGACCCAGGGGTCCAGGCCCCCAGCCCCTCCTCCCTCAGATCCAGGAGCCCAGGCCCCCAGCCCCTCCTCCCTCAGACCCAGGGGTCCAGGCCCCCAGCCCCTCCTCCCTCAGACCCAGGAGCCCAGGCCCCCAGCCCCTCCTCCCTCAGACCCAGGAGTCCAGCCCCTCCTCCCTCGGACCCAGGACGGACCCAGGAGCCCAGGTCCCAGCCCGCCCCCCACACCTGTGTGGACCTCCGAGACTGGCGCATGAGGCGAGAGCGAGCTTTCCGCTGGGATTCTGACTCCTCGTCGCGCACAGGCATCTGGTAGGACCTGTGTGAAGAGCCCTGACTTCAGGGAGGGTTCCTTTGGGCCTGTCCTTGGCTGACACCCTTGGGGGAGGCAAATTCTTGGAGAAGACCCTTCTCTCCAGAGCCTGGGGAGACCACTCCAGCCTCTTTTACCTCCGGCGGTCCCGGGAGTCCGCTGGGGGTGCTGTGGAGGCGGCAGGGGCAGCTGGCTTCCCTGGGGCTTCAGGCTCCGGGATCCTGGAGCGGGGAGTGGAGTTATGAGGGAGGAGGCTTGGCGCTCTGTCCCCCGTGTGAATTCATTCATTCAGCAAGCATCACTCAAGCTCGCCTTAGGTGGCAGGCGCCCGCCAACAGCAATGAGCAAGAGCAACCAATGCCCTCTGCCCAGTGAGGCCAATCTGAGCAGAAAGGATGGGAAATACACAACAACCATAAAGATTAGTCCACCTCAGGGCGCACCGGGAGGGTCAGCACGTGGGAGAAAAGAAACAGCAAGGACGGGAGGCGGGAGGGCCTGCGTGTCCAGGCACCAGGGCAGTGTGACCAGTGGCCGCGGTGGGCCTCCTGGGGAAGGTGACGGGAAACAGACCGAGGGAGGGAGAGCAGAGCAAAGGTCCTGGGGCAGGAGTGGGAGCCAGGGGAGAGGAGCAGGAGGCCGGAGCACTGTGGCCTGACATGCTTCACTGTGAGCTTCCACGTGGCGGGAGCAGGGAGCAGGGAGCAGACCCCGGAGAGCGGCACTTGCGCAGGGTCACACCAACAAGGCTGGAAGCCAGACCTGCCCCCACCTCAGCAGGGCCCAGGCCTGGGTACTCACGGGGCCGAGGGCTCTGGCACCTTCCGGGAGGGAGTGGGGGTAATTCTGGCAAGACGGGGCTCCTTGGCCTGCGGAGAGAGGGAAGGAGAGCGTATTCTCTTTGGCCAGCAGCTTTGACTCGCAGGGCCAGGCCCCCTGCCTCTCGCCCCACTCACCTGAGTGGCGGTCCCTTCCAGCAGCGAGGAGGAAGCTGAGCGCTGCAGCCCAGCCCCAGGGGCACCCTCCGCCCTCTGTCTGTCTGCAGGGCCCAGGGCACCAGAGCTCCCCGTCTTCTGGAGGCCAAAGCGCCTGGAGAAGGGGACCTCCTCGGAGGTCTGGGGTCAGAGAAAGGTCTCAGTGACGGAGAAGGGGTCCCTCTTCCCAGACATTTCAAATATTCCCCCGAGAAGGACCACAGCAAACTACAATTCCCATCAGCCCCTGGAGCAGGTGCACCAGAAAGACAGTCAGCTGTACTAGAGGATTCTGGGAACTGTAGTCTTCACCCCATCTACCCAGACAAGAGATGCACAGGATTCATGGGAGCCCCTCCCTCCCCCTCCCCTCTGCATGCAGGGCCTCCAGGGCATCCAGACTCACCGAGGGGCCTTTAGGGCTGGGGGGTGGCGGGGAGGACACTCCATTGAGGGCTCTGGTTTCTGCAGGGGGCGGCTCTGTTGGGTAAGAAAATGAGAGCTTATAAGAATATGCCAGCAGCACCGGCCAGTGTGGCTCAATGGTTGAGCATCGACCCATGAACCAAGAAGTCACCAGTTTGGTTCCTGGTCAGGGCACATGCCCAGGTTGTGGGCTCGAACCCCACACAGGGAGTGAGCAGGAGGCAGCCAATCAATGATTCACTCTCACATCAATGCTTCTTTCTCTCCCGCTCCCTTCTACTCTCTTTAAAATCAACAAAAACATTTTAAAAATAAAAATGAATATGCCCACTGCCTGTGAGAACCAGGCCCTCCTCCCTCAGACCGGAGTCCAGGCCCACAGCGGCTCACCTGTGGGGCCTTCCTCTCTCTCGTCGTCATCATCCCGGATGGGGGGTCCCCCTGCCCCCCCAGGCCGGCGCTCCTTGGACAGGTCCTGGAGGGAGATCTTCTCTCGGCTGCTCAGACGACACACGGAGCTCCTGGTGGGGAGGGGAGGGTGTCAGGGTCCAAACCCTGGGCGCCTCCAGCCCTGCCCCCAGGGAGACGCCCTGGTACCTGCGGTGTTTGCTGCTGGAGGGCACCTGGGGCTCCGGGACCCGGCTCTGCGAGGCTGCCTTCTGGTTCCGCAGCTGCAGGGAAAAGGGGGCTGCTGGGAGGGGCAGAACATGGGGGTCCTGGGTCCCACATCCCCAACATGGAAGGCCACCGCACAGCTGTGGTCACGGCTTCCCAGGTGCTGCACAGGGAGCTCAGCTCCCGCGCAGGGAGGGCTCAGATGGCCGAGCAGCTGCCTCGGCACCTGGGTCCCATTGCGCACGCACCACGTGCACCCACAGGCGCCCTGTTCCCCTGGGCCTCCCGCTTCCCAGCCTCTGGTCTCATCCCGAGGGGTGTCCCTACCCTCCAGGGGAGACCCGCTCCAACTCTCCCCCCCTCCCAGGACCCGGACACGCGCTCCCACAGAAATCCACCAGAGCCGGAGCCCACACCATTCACTCTTCACTCCCCGTTTTTCCAGAAACAAGGCCCCGCCTGGTGCTAGTCGGAGGGACCCTGGGGGTCGAGAGGCCCAGCCTGCACGGGTGCTGGGGGACCGTGTGCATCCTCAGGCCCCGCCTCCTGCGACTGCCCAAAGGAGCCCTCCTTGCGCCCTCCACTGGGTCTCGGTGTCCAGTGGGAACGAGACTGCCCTGGGGTCAGGACCAGAGCCCCCTCCCTGCCCCGGAGGGGCGGGGCCGAGACTCACGTCCTCCTGCTTCTGGGCCAGCTCCTCCAACAGGCTCAGCACCTCCTCGTCAGCCAGGTCACAGGGCCGCTGCCCCTGTGGGGGAGGGGAGACGGGGCAGATGAAGGTGTGGGGGCCTCCTCACCCCCCCCGCCAGTCCCAAAAGGGGGGGCTAGGGCCTCACCGCATGGGTCAGCGAGTCCATGCCCCCACCGTGCTCCGCCAGCAGGCGGCAGGCGTCCTCCACGCCCCAGTGGGCCGCCGCGTGCAGGGGGGTCCAGCCGTCCCCATCCCGGAGCTCTGGGTCATAGCCAGCCTGGAGGAGCAGCCTGGGGGTCAGAGAGGCTGGGGGTCAGAGGGGCTCGGGGTCAAGGACCAGGACAAAGGCTGTGGTGGCAGCACCAGCTGCGACAGTGCTGGAAGCATCCTGGACCAGGGGGTACAAGGGCTGTCCCAAGCCCCTCCCACAAGTGACCCCTCTGCCAGCAGCCATGACCTCTCCCCTGGCCCGCAGGTGGCCTCTGGTCCCTGCAGCTGGGGGTGGAGGCACAATGTCCTGGGACCCCAGCAGCTCTGAGCGCCGGGTCCCAGCCAGGGCCGCCCGCCCCCGGGGACAGCTGGCGGTGCCTGAGCCGACTCTGGCTGCCACACTGAGGGGCGGGTGCCGGCAGCATCAGGGGTGGGCGCCAGGGATGCTGCTGACCCCACAGCGCAGAGGGCGGCCCCATGGCAGAGGGTGATCTGGCCCAGGCGCCACCAGTGCCAAGCTGAGAACCCGCTTAACGTTCTTCTCCAGGTGACAGTCACCCTGAGACCACGCGATTCAGGGGGAGGCAGGGCTACAAGTCCAGGACGATTCTGCACACTCAGCTCTGGGCAGACACGGCTGCTTCAGAGAACTGGCGTCAGTGAGAAGAGCAGACGCGAGGCTGACGAGATCGCTTCTAAGGAACCTTGTTAAACAAAACGTGCTCCACGGCCCTGCTGACACGGTCACACGCCTGCCCCAGGCGCCCTCAGCCCCAGCCCTGCTGGGTGCTTGCTCTTTCCCCCAGGGGGCCCGCCTGGGTCCTGCCCTGCTGCCCTCTGCCTGCTGGTGTTCTCAGCGTCCCTTCTAACAGGGCCTGGCCTTGCCCCAGGGACCGGCTCTGGGGCGGGCAGGTGCCCAGGCAGCCCTGAGCGTCGGACCCAGGACTTTTGCTGGAGCAGGGACAGGGCAGCTGGGACACCAGCCTGGAGCTGAGGGGTCGTCTTAAGCACCTCGCTGCAAAACCTGCCTGGAGATTCCACATGGAGGGGAACAGAGAGGAAAGGGTTCATCTTAACTCCATTTTCACACTAAAAATAAAGCATAAATCACAACGGGGGCGGGGGAGGGGTGTTAGAGAGAGCGCGGGGAGCCTGAGGGTAAGAACTGGAACCAGCTACTCCAACAGAAGGGGGCAGGGCAGCCGAAATGGACAGGACGGAGGTGAGTGGCAGAAAGGGAGTGTGCACCGTAACAATTTAATCTCTATACGCCCCAAACAACTGTGCCTCGAAATACATAACAGAAATGGATAGAGCCACAGGAGGGATGTGCAAAATCCACAGCCTGGGAGTTCTATCACACCTCTTCCAATAGCTGACAGAATGAGCAGGAGGAGAAATAAACCACTGAGGACACAGATTTAAATAGCACGACTACGACGCTGACCCAGTAACCTACATACAACACTGCCTGACAACGCAATTCTTTCCCACCTTCCTCACACTGGAGAATAAAATAAAGCAAGACTTCAACAAATTCAAGAAATCTGGAATCATACAGAACCCCATTCTCTGACCACAGTGCAATTAAATCAGGACATGGGTAATGAAACAAAATTCCATACACTTGGAAATTAAGAACATACTTCTAAATAATCCATGTGTCAAAGAATAAAAATTACACGTTGGAAAATGTTTGAAACAGGATGACGATGAAAGGTCTATACATCAAGACTTATGGATGCAGTTAAGGCTGTATTTAGAGGCAAATACATAGCCTTAAGGACATAAATTAAGAAAAGATGGGAATGGACCAAATTCACAGGAAGGTCTAAGACAACAAGAAGGGACAGACTGGCCCCAGAGAAAGAGCAGGGGAAAGGGATGTCCCTGCCAGCCCAGCTCACCTCATCACTTCGATGTAGCCCTTAGCAGCCGCCACATGCAGAGCAGAGGCCCCCGTGCGGGGGTGCCGGGCCTCAGGCATGGCACCTCCGTTCAGCCAGCACCTTGTGTCGTGAAGTAGCAATTCCTCCTCGGCTCGTTTGGCTGCCTCCACATCCACACCTGGGAAGACAGGAAGGGGTGACAGGTGGGACTCACCCCAAAGTCCAAGAAGCACAGCTCACCCTGTGCCTTGCCCTGTCCCTCTCCGTCTGTGTGCTCCTCCGGGACTCAGAGGTCCTGGGCCAGCTCAACCACCTCCCCATCACGTTCTGCGCAGCCCAGGGCGCCCCTGAGGGTCTCTGAGTCCCTGGGTGGGGTGGGGGGGGAGGCTGGGAGAATGGAAATCGCAAGCGTTTTCTCACTTCAACCCAAGCATCACCTTGATCATTCTTTTGTTGTTGTTGTTACAGAGAGGAAGGGAGAGAGTTAGAAACATCGATGAGAGAGGAACATCAGTCAGCCGCCTCCTGCACACCTTACTGGGATGTGCCCCAGAACCAAGGTACATGCCCTTGACCAGAATGGAACCTGGGACCTTTCAGTCCGCAGTCCGACGTTCTATCCACTGAGCCAAACCGGTTAGGGCTTGACCATTCTTTTTAAGGATAACACCTAAAATTTACTGAGCAAATACAGCATTTGACTGTGTTTAACTCTTCCTGTCACTACTGATACGATCCTCAGCCCACCGCCTCAGGCATTCTGTCACCATCATCAGTCTGATAACTCGTTAGGACAGACCAAGCGAAAAGCCCTCAACACAGTGTCTGTACAGGGGGGGGGGGGAGAACGGGGGGGGATGGGGACGGGGCAATAGCTTCTTTCCTCCTCAGCGCTGATCCCTGTTCCCAGCTGTGCTATCACCTAGAGCAGTGATTCTCAACCTTCTGGCCCTTTAAATACAGTTCCTCATGTTGTGACCCCCCCCAACCATAAAATTATTTTCGTTGCTACTTCATAACTGTCATGTTGCAACTGTTATGAATCGTCATGTAAATATCTGATATGCAGGATGGTCTTAGGCGACCCCTGTGAAAGGGTCGTTCGACCGCCAAAGGGGTCGCGACCCACAGGTTGAGAACCGCTGACCTAGAGCCATCTGGTCTCCTCGCTAGTCGATGTCACTGCATCCAATCTCAGCTTCATGGGAAGCTGTGCTGCATTTATGGGGGCAAAAGGCAAGGTGTGACTTCATCCTGTACACCAAAAGGTAGCAGGCTCAATTCCTGGTCAGGGCACATATCCAGGTCACAGGTTTGATCCCCCGGTCGGGCCACATGGAGGAGAAAACTGATTGATGTTTCTCTCTCCCTTCCTCTCTCTAAAATCAATCAAAAAAAAAAAAAAAATAATGGAGCCAGCCTCAGATGCAGCATAAATGAAAAACACATGCTGAATTCTGAAGTAACTCAAAAAATGGGTAGTAACTCATAGTATTTTTAAAAATATATTTTATTGATTTTTTACAGAGAGGAAGGGAGAGGGACAGAGGGTTAGAAATATCGATGAGAGAGAAACATCCATCAGCTGCCTCCTGCACACCCCCTACTGGGGATGTGCCCGCAAACAAGGTACATGCCCTTGACCGGAATCGAGCCTGGGACCTTTCAGTCCGCAGGCCGACGCTCTATCCACTGAGCCACACCAGTTAAAGCCATAAATAGTTTCTATATTGATTACATGTTGAAATTACATTTTGGACATACTGGATTAAAAAATATATTACTCCCAACTGGCGTGGCTCCGTGGTTGAGTGTCGACCTATGAACCAGAAGGTCATGGTTCATTCCCAGTCAGGGCACATGCCGGGTTGCAGGCTTGGTCCCCATTGGGGGGCATGCAGGAGGCAGCCGATCCATAATTCTCTCTCATCACTGATGTTTCTGTCTCTCTCTTTCCCTGTCTCTTCCTCTCTGAAATCAATAAAATTATATTTTTAGAAAAATATTACTAAACTTAATTTCACCTTACTTTTTTACTTTTAAATATGTTTTTGTTGATTTTTAGAGAGAGAGGAAGGGAGAGGGAGACAGAAACATCAACGAGAGAGAAACATTGATTGGCTGCCTCCTGCATTCCTCCAGTCGGGATCCAGCCCACAACCCAGGCAACGTGCCCCGACGGGAACTGAACCATGACCTTTCGGTGTGTGGAGCGAAGCCCAACCAACAGAGCCACACCAGCCGGGGCTCTTCTTACTTGTTTAAAAATGCACCTTCCTGGAGATGTGCAATGACTCCGTGGCTCACATTGGTTTCCCAATAGACAGCCGTGGCAAAGGACCCCCGCACATCACCACTCGGCTTAAAATTAAAACGGCAGACGACAGAAGCCCCATCCCACTCCCTGCGGCCCCAAGGGCACTGCCACCACGGATTAGCCTTCGGGAACGTGTACGCTGTGTATCCGTACTACACAGACTGCAACGCCGAGCCCTGTCCACACGGGTCCCAGACACCCCTGGCTGAGGGCCAAACCACCCAAGCCCGGGCTCCCCGCTGGCGCCCCCTGGTGGCACCTGGGCCTAAAGCCAACGGCACACCTTGGGCCGCCCAGCTGGCCAAGGACGGGGCTGCTATGCCAGGAATGTCTGCCTGGTCAGGGCCCATCTCTGGAGAGGCCTGGAGTGTGCTGGTGTCTCAGGGGCCCGCCCGCTCCCTCTCCCTCACCCTCGGCCACTTCCTTAAAGGGAATCACCTCCACCCAACCCCGGGACAGCTGGATGTGCCAGGCTCCGGGGAGGGCAGGGGCCGCGTTCACTGACTCTGCTCGGCAGCCGCAGGAGGACTGCGTTCTTTCGCATGTTCCTACTCATCCTCCTCAAGTTTGCTTTTTCTGGAGACCTGCCTGTGTCTGCTGACAGACGACAGCCGGGGGGTACAGGCCACCGGATTTTTTAAGTGGTTTTTTTTTTTTTTTTTGTGGCGGTAAAATAAAGATGAACATCAAATGTACCGATGGAGCTATTTGAAAATGCCCAATCGAGCGGCATTTAGCACAGCCACCATGCTGTGCAAGCCGTCCGACTGTCTAGCTCCTGAACCCCAGCCATCCCCAGTGAGCACTGGCTCCCCGGGCCGCCCTTCCTCAGCCCCTGCGTCCACCAGTCTACTTCCTGTCACTTTAGAGTTGCCTGTTTGTAAATAAAGTTTTATTGGAACACAGCCAGGCTCACACACTTACGACTGTGCCTGGCCCTCTTCCCCACTGTGGCAGCAGGTGGCAGAGAGCAGGCTGCACAAAGTCCCCGCCATCCAGCCCCAGAACTCCCATCATCTTTTCTCTAAAATATCAATGTTTTTTAAAAAGTATATTTTTATTGATTTCAGAAGGAAGGGAGAGGGAGAGAGAGAGGAACATCAATGATGAGAGAGAATCTCGGATCGACCGCCTCCTGCACACCCCACACTGGGGATCGAGCCCACAACCCGAGCCTGTGCCCTGACCTCCTCGGTCAACACTCAACCACTGAACCACGCCAGCCGGGCTAAACGTGGTTTTTAAAAAATTGATTTGCAAGAGAGAAAAACATCCATGTGAGAGGGGAACATCGACCAGCTGCCTGCTGCATGGTCCCCACTAGAGATCGAGCCCACAACCCGGGCATGGGCGCTGACCGGGAACCGAACCCGAAACCCCTCAGTGCAAAGAGGACACTGAACCGACTGAGCCACACGGGCCGGGACCAGAACCCTCTTCAGCTGACAACACTGACACTCGGTCCCCATTAAACACCTCGCCCCTGCGGTCGCCACCATCCTGCCGTCTGTCTGTGAGTCTGACTTCCGGGTGGTCATGAACCTGGAGTCACGCCTTGTGTTCCTGTGACTCAGCGGGTTGTCCCTAAGGACCACCCACGTTGTCGTGTGTCAGGATTTCGTTCCCTTTCAGGCTGCACGATGTCCCCTGAACAGCCAGGCCACGTCCTGTCCACTCGCCTGTGGATGGGCACCGGGTGCCCACCTGTCAGCGGCCGAGAGGAACGCTGCTGGGAACAGGGGCGCAAACTGTTCTGCGCTGAGCCAGGCTGCACGGAGGCTGGCCCTCGCCCTCGCCCTCGGCCTCGGCTGGTTCACCACCCACAGACCACTTCTATCACAACAGCCAGAGGCCTGCGCGCCGGGCGGCACCTGTGCTCCGGACCGGGCTGGCGGACAGACCTCAATGGCCAGCAGCCTCGAGAGGCAGAGGCAGTGAGGAGCGGCAGCGGGGGGGGCGGATGTGCTTGAGACAGTGGCCGGCCGGCGTGGCTCAGTAGCCGGGCATGTACACCTACGAACCAGGAGGCCACGGCTCGAGTCCAGGTCGGGGCACACGCCCAGGCTGCAGGCTCGGTCCCCGCTGTGTGCTATGCGGGAGGCAGCCGATCGATGATTCTCTCCTTATTGTCAATATTTCCTATTTCCGTATCTCTCGCCCTCTCCCTTCTTCTCTGAAATCAATATAAAAAAAGAAAGACGCAGCAGCCGAGCTCCGGGCAGCGTCCGCCCTGCTGACACACCTTCCTGCCTGGAGTGTCCAGCCCCGACCACCTCCGTCACCGGGCCTGGCCCTGCTGTGCGCGGCTGCAGCGGGCACCCGTCCGGAGGCGCAGCACGCTTGGGGGTTCCCCGCACCCTCCTTGCAGCTGGGGTGCAGCCCGGGGTCCAGGTTCTGCGTAGGCAGCAGCTCCCACCCCCAGCAGTGCAGCCGAGGGTCCCTCCAGCCGCACCGCTGACGCCTGTCCTACAAGCCATGCTCCCAGGCTTCGCCTCGCCTCAGAGCGGGGCACCAGGGCCCTTGGCGAAGCTGATGCGCGCTACGGGCCATTCCTCCAGGGAAGGCCCGAGTGTCCAGGAGCTTGAGGACCACTGATGGCCGTTCTCGCCCCCGGGCCCGGGACTCCAGGTGGAGACCCAGGAAAGCAGCCTCCACACATCGCCCGCTTCAGCACAAGGGAGGAGGGGCTCCAGGGCACAGCCACCTGGCCGCACCCGGGACAAGTTCAAGGTGAACTTCCCAGTGACAGGGCGGACCGACAGGACCTGTCTCCCAGAGCCCCCGAGGGTCCCGCCCCGCAGATGGCAGCAGCCACACGCTGCCCGCTGCTCGGAGAGCAACGATGTCCATCCCACGGTTTCCGGAGAGGGTCCTCGCTCTGGGAGACCCTGGCCCCTGTGCCTGGTGGAGGCCACGGTGCCAGCAACATATTCTCAACGTGGTTGAGGAGAGAGGGAGGAAGCCAGGGAAGGAGGGAGGGGAGGGAAAAGGTGGGTTTCTGTATGGGGCGGGGGAGGAGGAGGGAAGCCACAGAAATGCACCCACTAGTTACAAAACTGACGAATCTCTACTTTCATCTGAACCCAGCCTGGCCGCCGTGGCTCAGGGGTGGAGCATCGACCTAGGAACCAGGAGGTCACGGTTTAATACCCGGCCAGGGCACAGGCCCAGGTGGTGGGCTGGATCCCCAGTGTGGGGAGTGCAGGAGGCAGCCAATCAGTGGCTCTCTCTCATCACTGATGTTTCTCTCTCTCTCCCTCTCCCTTCTTCTCTGAAGTCAATAAAAATATATTAACCAGAAGAAAATTCAAGGCTTTTTAAAAAAAAAAATCATCTGAACCCACGTGGCGATGGGCGCCAGCGCGGTGGGGCTGCGACCCCCTTAAACCTGCTACAACCGGGGGAGCCTCAGCGAAGGTCACGACTGCTCGGAGCTGGAAGTTCCTAATGAGAAGTCGCAGGCGAGGAGGGAGCCCCCAGCTCCGCCTCTGCCGCCCTCACTCCCCACCTGAACCCCAGCAGGGCGCCCAGGCTGATGTGCCCGCGCGCTCTCTCTCTCTCTCTCTCTCTCTCTTGCAGGCACTCCCCCTGCCTGAGGCCAGGCCCTGACCACCCCACCCGGGCCGCAGCGGGGCACCTGGCATCAGGTACCTTCTCCAGGCCCGACTGAGCCCTGCCTCCCCACCCCCATCCCCCCCAGGCGGCGCTGGCAGCCTCCTGTCTCCCACCGGCAAGGATGCCGACCGGAGACGCTGGGCGTCGCAGCCACACCCTCGGCCCCCGGCTCCTGCAGGTCCTGCGGGCGTCAACAGCCCCGAGACCCAGGCTGCTCAGGCCCCCAGACCACCTGCCCCGCCTCCTCCGCCCGTCCCAGCAGCCCTCACGTACACGCGTCCTGGACGGCTATTTTTAGGTCTGGGGAGCGGTACAGCCCCGCTGAGAACCTGCTAGAAGCAATGCGCGCTCCTTAGAAAAATAAACACGGCCAGGCACGTGGGGGTCCTGGACCCCACGCGAAGGACCCCTGGGGTTCGGTAAGCATGGGGAACCCGTCCCCAGGGCACCTGCATCCTACTCCCTTCAGCAAACACTCCTGAGAACACCTCCGTCGGGGGTCCCCCAATCCCACCTCGGAGACCCCTGGACGAGCCACACCCGCCCTCGCCATGTTCTCAGCTACGCGGAGGGTCCATGTCAGTCTGAGCTCCACTTCAGTGCCCAGGGGTGGCACAAGCACTTACACGTTCACTTATTCAAGGTGCCAGGCAACCCTGGGAGGAGGTACTGACACCCCCATTTCACAGGTAAGGAAACTGAGGCACAGAGGGAGTCAGAGCCCTAGGAAATGGAGGGGCCGGCCTCTGAGCCCCGACCGCCTGACCCCCAAGCTCTGCACCTCGGGGCCGCGGGAGGGGGAGCCCATCCCCAGGGCCCACCTCGGTGGGCGATCTCCGCCTTCAGGAGGCCCTCCATGGCGTCGGACTCGGCCAGGTCCAGCGGCAGGTCCCCGTCGCTGTTGACGGCGGCAATGTTGGCCCCGTGGCTCAGGAGGTACCTGGGGGCGGGAGGCGGTCAGGGCTGAGGGTCCAAGCCCTGGCCCCCCTGCCAGGCCCCGCTGCCTGCCCCACGCCTCACCTGGCGATGTCCAGGTACCCGCAGGAGGCGGCCACGTGCAGGGGCGTCCAGCCCTCGTTGTCCGCCTGGTTCACCGTGGCGCCCTGCTCCACCAGGAAGCGCACCACCTCCAGGTTCTCATCAATACAGGCCTGGGGGGGAAGGGGGTGGGAGGGAGGAGACAGGTTGTCAGCCCTCGGCTCATCACATGTCCACTGGGCAGGGCTCCCAACGGGGGCCTTGGGACGGATCCAGGCGCCAAGTGGCCATGAAGTTCAAGGAGGAGGCCCCGATGGCCCTGGGACGGGCCCTGAAGGCACCATCCGGACCCTGGAGCCCCTGCGGCCACCCAGCTGTTTGTGATAGCTGGCTCCCCGGCGGGTAGGTGAGCCGGCACCCGGAATCCAGGGAGACCATGAGGGGCTCCCAGCTCCCTGCGCATCGGAACTGGATGGAGAAGGTGCTCCTAACCCCCGGCCGGAATCCTGGCTGGTGCTTGTCGTCTGACGGGACAGGACCTCCCCCCAGTCCCCAGTCCCCTCCCCAGTCCGCACCGACAGGTCGGGCTGCAGGGAGGGACCGAGGGAAGAGGCCCAGCCGCCCCAGGCCCAGCAGGGGCTCTCCAGGGGCTGCCCTGAGGGAAGACCACTGGCCCCTGCAGCCCACAGCTGCTGCGGGTCCCTGGAGCGCAGGGCGGAGTGCGGGCCGGGGCAGGACCGCGAGGTGGGAGAGGCGTCAGCCTGTGCCGGGCCTGGGGCCGAGGAGCCGCAGCTCACAGCACTGAGGACCAGTCACTGCGACGGGCGCCGACCCCTGTTCTTCTGTGTGTGTGTTTTTAATATATTTTTATTGATTTCAGAGAGGAAGGGAGAGGGAGAGAAAGAAGCATCAATGATGAGAGAGGATCACTGATCGGCTGCCTTCTGCACGCCCCACACTGGGAATCGAGCCCGCATCCCGGGCCTGTGCCCTGACCGGGAATGGAACCGTGACCTCCTGGTTCATAGGTCGATACTCAACCACTGAGCCACCCCGGCCGGGCAGGATGCTGTCGTATGAAGGAAGATTCAAAGCTCCAGAGACCGAAGCCCCAGGCGCACGCAGACGCTGGGTGGGCCCACGGCGGCCGCGGACCTGGACTCCCGGGGCCGCGGGGTGAGTTGAGCCCCCAGCCCCTCACCTCTCCCAAGCTGCCCATCGGGAGAGGGGGGAGGCAGCTGCAAGGGCCAAGAGCATGAAGTCATGGAAACTCAGGCGGTGCGAGGGGGGCCACACGTGCCCTGGGAACGGGATGAACTCTGGGCTCCGTTTATTTCCACCCGGTCGCCATGGCGATGGTGGAGGGGGGCCGGGAGGGAGATGGGCCTTTCCCTTTCAAGGGCCTGGCCGGGCACAGGCATCCCGTGTGAAAGATGCCTGAGGCCTGGGCACCAGGGACCCAGGAATCCAGGCCCCGGCCCCGCCCCCCCACACCCAGGGGACTGGGTCCCCGCACCTCCCCGTTCAGACCACAGAACCCTGGCTCCCAGTCCCTCCAGCCCATCCGGAGCCCTAGCCAGGGATTCACAAGGCGATTTCGGGGAGGAGGGGAGCGTGTACCAGGCTGAGCCTGGAGAACTCCTGGGGACACAGGCAGGGCAGGGGGCGGGTGCCTGAGGGCCCGCTGGGGAAGATTCACAACAGAATCCGCAGCCCAGGGCTCCCCAGCCAGGGGAGCAGCCATGCCCGTCTGCCCAGGGCTGGGGGCTTCCAGGGCCCCTGGGACCTTCAGTGGGAAAACCAGGCCCGTCTCGGGCAAACCAGCACCACCTGGTCCCCCCAGACCCAGGCCTGACGCACACCCAGCTCTCGGTGGCCGGCCGTGACCTCTGAGACAGGACCTGCTCTCTCCTGAGCCTGGGACCCCCTGACCCGCAGGCGTCCTGAGCCCTGGCAGAGTCTACCCAGTGTGGACCTGCAGCGGGAGAGAGACCCCACCTGCAAGGCAGCCTGCTGGGCGAGGCCAGGGTGGCCTTTGCAGGGACCAGGCCACGGGGGCTGCTGGGCATCAGGGCTCGGCCGGAAGAGCAGGGCCAGGAGCCCCTAGGGAAGGTCCAGGGGACGCTGAAGCCTGGCGACCCTCTCCCCGCCGGCCCTACATGGCCCCGTGGAAGCGGACCCTCCTCTGGTGGGGGACCCTCCCAGGTGGCACTAGGGCTCTGCAGGGGACAAGCCTGGGGGTGGGGGGAGGAACGGGGGAGTAGCACTTAGACCAGGGACAGCGACGCCTCGCTGACCAGCTAGGCTGCCTCCCAAAGGGAGTTACACACACACACACACACACACACACACACACACACACACACACGGTATCCTCCTTCCCGGCCCTGCCAGGGAGGGCTCCACGACTGGCCCCATTTTACAGATACGACAACTGAGGCCCAGAGAGAAAACACACTGCCTGGAGGTCTCAGTTGTGAGGAGCTCAGAACTACCTTGTGTCCCTGTACGGCTCCCCTTCCTGAGAAGTGGACTGTGCACACGCTGACCCCCTCGCCCTGCCCACCTTTCCTTCCTCTCCCAGGGGTCCTGGCAGGAGGAAGGGGCTGGGCCTGGATCCATCATTAGGAGACCAGAAGGGAGAAGGCCTGGGGGACGGGGAGGGGATGGAGGGTCTCCTGTGGCTGGTCTTGTCCCTGGCGGTCCCACTGTGTGTCGGTGGGGGGAGGGGGAGACAGATAAAATCACCCAGAACCAGGGAGCACCCTGGGGCATAAGCGGCCTGGTCCTGGGACTCAGAGGCAACCAGGGTGTCTCCGAAAAGCACACGGGCCCAGCCGGCGTGGCTCCGTGGTTGAACGTCGTCGACCTAGGAACCAGGAGGTCACAGTTTGATTCCCCGTCAGGGCACAGGCCCGGGTTGTGGGCTCGGTCCTCAGTGTGGAGGGGAGTGGGGGTTGCAGGAGGCAGCCGCTCAACCACCGATTCTCTCTCATCATGGATGTTTCCATCTCTCCTTCCTCTCTGAAATCAATAAAAATGTATTAAAAAAGAAAAGAAAAGCACAGGGGCCCAGGTTGTGCAGGGAGAAGTGGACGATCGGGGTTCTCGAGCCCCCGGGGAAGGCGACAGGGCAGAAGGCCAGGCGATGGCACAGCCTGTGGCCGGGAGACGCTGGCCAAACCCACAGGAGGAGAGGGTGTCTGGGCAGAGAGAGCAAGATGGGCAGAGGATGGAGGGGTGGCCCGGCGCCAGGAAGGGGTGGGGTGGGTGCTGAGAGTGTGCCCAGAAAAAAAGGTGCCGATGCAGACCCAGCCTGGGCGAGGGGAGCGAGGGGAAGGGGGCGATGCGAGGTGCCTGCAGGAGAAACATCCCGGGGAGAAGGCGTCTGCAGGGAGGCAGGGGGTGGCCCGGGGCCAGAAGGAGAATGTGGAGGGCGTGGGAGTGGAGGGCGCGGGGGGACCCGACCAGGGAGGCATCACCCCCTTGGAGGGTGCAGAGCCTGGGCCGCGGTGAGAGCGTTCAGGCAAGCGCACCCTCAGACAGCAACAGATGGGCCAGCGCCAGGGGGAGCCGGAGGGGAGAGGGGGACCCTGAAAGGCACGCAGGGACCTGGGCGCGGGCGCAGAGGTGGCGCAGGGCCGGGGCGGCGGAGGAGGAAGCAGAGGCCCGGGGTGAGAGAGGACGCTCCTCGGGGAGGCGGTGCCTGCCTGGAAGGGGGCGACCGCGGGCCAGACGGGGCCCCACTGTTGCCGGAAGAGGAGGCACCGGCTCAGGAAAGCGTGGCCGCGTGTGACGGCACCGGTGGGGGCGGCACAGCCCAGACGACGTGGGGAAAGGGCGCTCGGGGTCGGGCGGGCGAGGACAGCGGGAAGGGACCGGACGCCCCACCCCCCACCCCCCGCATCAGCAAGGGATGGGGTGCAGGGAGAGGGTAAGCGCAGGGTGGCACAGCCCAAGGCCGGTTCCAGGGGCTCCGGGCTGGACCCGGGAGCTCGAGGTGCGTGAGCTGGAGAAGGGGGGCTCGGACAGGGGGTCAGATCGCCCGGGACGGAAGGAACGGGGTCCGCATCGCGGGTGCAGGGGAGGGAGGGAAGGAGGGAGGGAGGCGGCGGGCGGGGCGGGGCGCTGACCTGGTGCAGGGCGCTGATGCCGTCGGCGTTGGTGGAGTCGAGCACGGCGCGGGCGGGCGGCGGGGCGGCGGGGTCGGGGTCGGCGCCGGGGCCGGGGTCGGCCGCGCGCAGCATCAGGCGGGCCTCGTCCAGGTCGCCGCCCGCGCAGGCCGCCAGGAACTCGGCGGCGCGCTCGAAGCGCACGGTGCGGACGCGCCGCTCCCCGGGGCCCGGCTCGGCGCCCGCCCGCGCCCCCCACTGCCGCAGCTGCTCCCGCCGCCGCTCGCGGGCCGCCGCCGCCGCCGCCCCCGGGCACGCCCCGTCCTCGCCCGACATCGCGTCGCCCGCCCGCTCCGTGAGCGAGCGAGCGAGCGAGCGCCCAGCCTCCGCCGCCTCCGCCGCCGCCGCCGCCCGCCCCGGGGCCGCCGGGAACTGCCGCGGGTCTCGCGCCGCCCGCCGGAGGCGCTGCCGGCCCCGCCCGGCGCGCGACGTCACCACGCCGGCCCGGGGGTCGCTGGGAAATGTAGTCCACGGGTCACAGAGAGCCGCGGGGAGCGCTGGGAAGTGGAATCTCCAGCAAGAGGAGGTTGCTAAGGGCTGCGTTCCAGCCTCTAGCTGCCCCCAGGCAGACTGGGAAATCCGCTAGTGTCAGGGGTCAAATGGAAATCTAACGGAGGGGATGCCCCGAGCGACACTGGGAAATGGAGTTTGTTGGTCGGAGGTGTGGCCCCCCACGGCATGCTGGGAAATGTAGTTGAGTATCTCAGGGACGGGACCTGGTAGGAAAAGGGACTCTGCAGCCCAGAAGTCCTAAAAATATAAAGATAATTTTTCCTTATCAGCTTTCCTCGTACCATCGAATTGATGTATTATGGGCTGTCTCCCTTCAACCAGAAATAAGCTACAGGAGGACAGCGAATTTGGCTTCTTCGTGCACTCCTTATTCTCAGAGCCCAAAACCACGCCTAATAGTAATTGAAAATAGTTTCTGAATGAATGAGTAAGGGGATTTCCTAGGTCCTGAAAAACTTCAGGGCACCATGGGAAATTGAGTCCACAATCCCTAAATCATTAAAGGCAATGCATGTCCAAGCCTCCCTGGATGGCCGCCCGCGGCATGCTGGGAAATTCACTTTTTTGGCACAAAGTTCACAGCAATGGGCCAACAGCCTGGGGGCCTGCTGGGAAATGTAGTCCGCATGGCCACGCCCCTAAAGGCTCAGTTGGTACCACCCCAAGAAATCAGGCTCATTGGCAAGAGAAGTCCCAAGTCCCTGATAACTCCTGGATCATATGGGGAAAGGAACCCAAGAGGAGAGATCCACAATGAGCATCCACAGAACCTATTGGCTCTCGCTTCCCTTGGTCTCACCCTGGGTAGTGAAGCATGCTGGGAAATGTAGTCCAGTCCCTACACACCCCTGCAAGCCATGCTGGGATTTGTAGTTCAGGGCGAGTGGTCTCATACCTAGCACTATGAAGCACAAAATAATCCTCACCTTAAGTATCCTGCAGTCACTCTGAGACCAGAATAAGACACATAGAAAGGGGCTGAAATCTGGACAGAAGCAACAGATTCTACCCACTCTGAAGTCCTAGGGCCTATGCAAAGAAATAAACTACAAATCCCATGAGGCTTTGGGAGGACCGGCCATAGGTACAAAAGGGCATACCAGTCTCGATGTCTCTTGGGATATGTAGTCCTCAGCCTCACTCATCTCATGCACCTACCTATCAACCTCGTTAGGCAGTAAATCATCCGTAGGTTGCTAGATGTGTCTCCATGCCTGTGCATACTGTGACACATTATAATCGTGTGCATTTGCAGTTGTGTCTGTGGCTGGGTGGGTGCCTCTGCTTTATGGTGTCCATAAGCTTTGGTGTAAAATCCATCTGCATGTTTGTGTGACTGTGACCATTTGTTTGTGGGAGACACCATTTGAGGAATCTGCTCAACCCACAGAAGGATCTGCAGGACGCGCTCCCACCATAAGCTCTCTCGGCAATTTTTAATCGACTTTAACTTCTATTTTAAAAATTCTATTCCACGGCCATGGTGAAGCATTCCAGCTGTGGCTTAGGCAGTCCTGAGTTGGAACCTCGTCTCGGTCCCCTTCCTAGCTCTGGGACCTGGCCCAGTCTCTCCATCTCTGGGGTTGTCGAGGCAGCAGGCGTAAAGTATCTGCTAGGTGCAAGACGGTGGCCGTGTGCAGGCATTTTCAGACTCCACTCGTTAAATTCTCTTCTGCCCTCAGTCCTGTTTTCTCTCAGTGCTAACCCTGGAGTATCCATGCTTGACCTCAGAGCTGCAGGCCCTCCTCACTGCTGGTGAAAATAGCCTCAATGGTTTCAAATAATAATAATAAAAATGTTCCCCGCCCGGCTGTTGTGGCTCAGTGGTTGAGCGGCAGCCCATAAACCAGGAGGTCATGGTTCAATTCCCAGTCAGGGCACAGGCCCGGGTTGCAGGCTCAATCCCCATGGGGTCGGGGGAGGGGGGGATCGTGCAGGAGGCAGCCAATCGATGTTCCTCTCTCATTGATGTTTCTCTCTCTCTCTCTCCCTTTCCCTTCTTCTCTCTAAAATCAATTTTAAAAAATATATATTTTTTAGCCCTAGCTGGTTTGGCTCAGTGGATAGAGCATTGGCCTACGGACTGAAGGGTCCCAGATTTGATTCCAGTGAAGGGCACATGCCAGGGTTGTGGGCTCGATCCCCAGTAGGGGGCGTGCAGGAGGCAGCCGATCAATGATTCTCATCATTGATGTCTCTCTCTCTCTCCCCCTCTCCCTTCCTCTCTGAAATCAATCAATCAATCAATATATATATATATGTACACACATATACATACATATACATATATATATATACTTTTCTTAAGAAAAAAAAAAAAAAAGATGTTCCCTCTTCCCCTGCAACTGGCTGAAGCCCAGATGCTGGTCCGCGTCGTAAAGGCGGTTCAGATCCCGGGATGAACCGCGAATGTTCGCGGGCGGAGCCCCGGGTGCACTCTCCCGCCCGGTGTGGAAACAGGACTGGCCGAGCATGTGACCAGTCAGCTCTGGCTCCTGGCATTTAGACACAGCTCTTGCGAGAGCCACTTGCACAAAAGGGCCTGTTGCGTGTGAGAGGGAAGTGCACTGTGAGCCGTCAGGGCAGGCCGCCGGGGGGAGGCTGCTGGAGTGCGGACTGTCCCAGCCAACGCAGGCTGCTCGGACAAGCACACTGTCCACAGCGTGGCTCATGCACCAGCGAGTCCGTCTCCCAGCTGCTGGGGTCTGGACGCCTGAGAGCGGGTGCCAGTGTGGGGGGCTCAGGTGAGAGCCCTCCTCCTGGCTTGTCGACCGTCACCTTCTCGCTGTGTCCTCACATGGTGGAGAGAAAGCTCTGGTCTCTTCATCCACTTCTCAAACACCCTAGCCCGGCCCGTGTGGCTCAGTGGTTGAGCGTCCACCTATGAACCTGGAGGTCACGGTTCGATTCCCGGTCAGGGCACATGCCCGGGTTGCAGGCTCCATCCCCAGTGTGGGGCGTGCGGGAGGCAGCTGATCAATGAATCTCGCTCATTGATGTTTCTATCTCTCTCTCCTTTCCCCGCTGAAATCAATAAAAATGTATTTAAAAAAATAAAAAACCCTAAGCCCACCATAGGGGCTCCACCCCCAGGACCTCATCTAATCCTAGTCACTTCCCAGGGTGCCCACCTTCAAACACCATTCATGGGGGCGGGGGCAGGGCTTCAACATATGGATTTGGGGGGACACAAACCTTTAGTCCATAGCACTTACCCCTGGGACAAACGCAACACCCTAGAAACGTAGCCTCAGAAATGAAGGAGCTAGCGTGGCTGGAGTGTCATCCCGTACACCAAAGGGTTGTGGGTTCGAATCCTCTCAAGGGCACATGCTCGGGTTGTGGCCTTGATCCCCAGTGTGGGGCGTGCAGGAGGCAGCCGATCCATGATTCTCTCTCATCATGGATGTTTCTCTCTCCCTCCCTCTCCCTTCCTCTCTGAAATCAACACAAACATATTTAAAATAATAATAACAACGACCTCAGCAGGTGCCCGCGGGCGGAGCCTTTATTTCAGGACACAGACGGGACCAGCACTCCAGGGGCTCCGACGCCTCGGGGTGGGCCCACCCATCCTCACTTCCAGCGGCCTCCAAGGCGGCCCTTCGCTGCCCCCTTCCGGCTGCGGGAGAAGGAGGGGGTGTCAGGAAGGAGGGCTCCTCAGACCTCTGAGATGGGACCCCCAAGAGACCCGCCCTCCAGGCCCAGAGGAAGAAGCGGGCAAGTGCCTTCTCATCGGGGTTCGCTGGCTGGGGCGGTGGGGTTCATGCTTGAAGACCCCAGTGTCTCATGGGGTGTCTGTGCTGAATTGAGGTGCTGGGGGGGTGCTCCTGGGAGTTACGCCCATGACTGGGGCCAGGTCTCTGCTCTGGGGCTCTGTCCTGGGCCCTGGAGGGTGTTGAGCAGCCTCTGGGAGCACTGGGCAGGGGGGACAGCAAAAAGCAGGCCGGTCTTTGCCGGACGTCCCCTGGGCAGCAAGGTCACCCCCATCCTTGAGAACCAGAGACTTAGAGGGAAATGGCCCTGGCTGGTGTGGCCCAGTGGATAGAGCGTCGGCCTGCGGACTGAAGGGTCCCGGGTTCAATTCCGGTCAAGGGCATGTGCCCGGGTTGCAACTCGATCCCCAGCTGAGGGCAGGATGCAGCCGATCAATGATTCTCTCTCATCATTGATGTTTCTCTCTCCCTCTCTCCCTCTCCCTTCCTCTCTGAAATCAATAAAAATATTTTAAAAAATTGATTTCAGAGAGGAAGGGAGAGGGAGAGGGAGAGAGAGAGAAACATCAATGATGAGAGAGAATCACTGACTGGCTGCCTCCTGCACGTCCCCCACTGGGAATCAAGCCCGCAACCCGGACACGTGCCCCACCTGGAATCGAACCCGGGACCCTTCAGTCCGCAGGCCGATGCTCTATCCACTGAGCCAAACCAGGAAGGGCTGAAATCAATTTTTTTAAAAAAATAGAGGGACATGGGGACGGTGATGGAGGCCCCAGAAGAGAGATGAGGTTAGAGAGAAGTGACAGGGGACGAGGGACAAAGCCAGAGGGAGGGGCGGAGGGCAAGAGGGGGCGAGGGCGTGGGGCTCAGTCACACTTACAACTTCTGGGCGTGGCTGATGCGATTGTAGAGCAGGTTGATCTGGGGAGGGAGGGAGGGTGATGCTGGGACAGCAGGGGACAGGCCCATCCACCCGCCCGTCCACCCGCCCGCCTGGCCCTGCCCCAGCCCGGACCCCAGGCCCCAGGCCAGCCGGTCTCACCTCGTACTTCTGCTGCTTCATCTTCTCCATCAGGTCAAACTTCTCCGACTCCAGCTGGTGGATCCAGTCGGACAGTTCCTGGGCCTTGGTCCTGGCGGGGCAGACGGGGGTCAGGACGGGGCCGGGCCATGCCCCGGCTCAGAGAGGGCCAGGGGGCTGTCCGCAGCCACACAGCGAGACTCGGAATGTGGTATATATATTTAAAACTGGGAAAGAGCTCTGGCCAGTTTGGCTCCATGGTTGGAGCGTTCCAGTCCAGGGCAGGTACCTCGGCTGCAGGCTGCACCCCCCCAGCCCTAGTGTGGGTGCGAGCAGGAGGTATACTTTTATTGATTTACAGAAGAGAAGACGGGAGAGGGATAGAAACATTGATGAGAAAGAATCATTGATCAGCTGCCTCCTGCACGACCCCTAATGGGGATCAAGCCCGCAACCTGGGCGTGTGCCCTGACCGGGAATTGAACCAGGGACCTCTTAGTTCTTGGGTCGAGGTTAAACCACTGAGCCACACTGGCCGGGTGCCAAATGTATTCTTTTTTAAAAATTATACATTTTTATTGATTTCAGAGAGGAAGGGAGAGGGAGAGAGAGAGAGAGAAACATCAATGATAAGAGAGAATCATTGATTGGCTGCCTCCTGCACATCCCCAGGGGACTGAGCCCACAACCCAGGCATGTGCCCTTGACTGGAATCGAACCCAGGACCCTTCAGTCTACAGGCTGACACTCATCCACTGAGGCAAACCAGCCAGGGCCCAAATTTATTGTGTTTTTTTAAATTATATTTTATTGATTTTTTACAGAGAGGAAGGGAGAAAGATAGAGAGTTAGAAACATCGATGAGAGAGAAACATCGATCAGCTGCCTCCTGCACACCCCCTACTGGGGATGTGCCTGCAACCCAGGTACATGCCCTTGACCGGAATCGAACCTGGGACCCTTCAGTCCGCAGGACGACGCTCTATCCACTGAGCCACACCGGTTTTGGCGCAAATTTATTCTTAACTGATAAAAGTCTACTGCACTGAGCTGTTGTAGGGTGAGATAAAGGATCTAAAATATCATCTTGCCGACCTTCAGTCACGGGTCTCAGCACCCACAGAGTGGGCCCTGTATCCGTGACATGTTTCACAGAGGACGCTACAGGGGCCCAGAGAGGGGGAGGCACTGGCCCAAAGCCACACAGCACCCGGCGTCTGCGACCTGGATCGGGAGGGGGGTCCCTAGCTCCCGGTCTCACACCCAGGCCCTCCCACCTACCTCCCCACCTAACTCCCCACCTACCTCCCCACCTAACTCCCCACCTACCTCCCCACCTACCCCCCCCACCTACCCCCCCACCTACCCCCCCCACCTACCCCCCCCCACCTACCCCCCCCACCTACCGGAGCTGCTCCTCGCCCAAGTGGTCAATGTCCAGAGGCTTCTTCCGCTCCGACAGGATGCGGAGCTTCATCTCCCGCCCCGTCTGGCGCTTCCCCCGCTTTTGTTCCGCCTGAGGATTGGGAAGGGGACGCCTTGAGTTGGGGTATGAATCCTCCAGATTGTTTCCCGTGTCAGCACCCAGGGGCCCGGGATCCAGGCCGCCATCTCCCCAGGACCTCAGGCATCCAGGCCCCCAGCCTCCTCCCTCAGACCCAGGAGTCCAGGCCCCCAGCCCCTCCTCCCTCAGACCCAGAAGTCCAGGCCCCCAGCCCCTCCTCCCTCAGACCCAGGAGCCCAGGCCCCCAGCCCCTCCTCCCTCAGACCCAGGAGTCCAGGCCCCCAGCCCCTCCTCCCTCAGACCCAGGAGTCCAGGCCCCCAGCCTCCTCCCTCAGACCCAGGAGTCCAGGACCCCAGCCCCTCCTCCCTCAGACCCAGGGGTCCAGGCCCCCAGCCCCTCCTCCCTCAGACCCAGGAGCCCAGGCCCCCAGCCCCTCCTCCCTCAGACCCAGGGGTCCAGGCCCCCAGCCCCTCCTCCCTCAGACCCAGGAGCCCAGGCCCCCAGCCCCTCCTCCCTCAGACCCAGGAGCCCAGGCCCCCAGCCCCTCCTCCCTCAGACCCAGGAGTCCAGGCCCCCAGCCCCTCCTCCCTCAGACCCAGGAGTCCAGGCCCCCAGCCCCTCCTCCCTCAGACCCAGGAGTCCAGGCCCCCAGCCCCTCCTCCCTGGGAACCTAGACCTCAGGCCCCAGGCAGCTGAGCTCACCTTGACCAGGTAGCCCCCAAAATGGGCCCCCATGTTGGACAGGACCTTCTTCTTCTTGGCATCATCCTCCGCCCGCTTCTTGGCCTCCTCCTCTTCCTTCCGCATTTTCTCCTCCTGTGGGAAAAGGGGTTCAACCCTGAGGCCTGACCTTCCCCGGATTCCGGGCGCTGCCTGCATCCCTTTGCTCCTGGCCCCTCCCTCCCTCGTCAAATATCCCGGACCCTTCTGACTCCCTCCCACCAGCACCCGGTGAGGGCACTGAGCCCACCCGGATCACCCGAGACCGTCTCCGTGTCTCCAGACCCTCAGCCACATCTGCAAAGTCCCTTTTCCCGTGTCAGGTCCCAGGAATCAGGGTGTGAGCTGCTTGGGGACACCCTTATTCTGCCCCCCACAGCACCCTACTCCTGGTCCTTAAAAGTGGTCCTAGCGGGCGCTTCCCGGATGCCACCACAGATCGCGGTTCCAAGGCCTGAAGCCACGGGTGCGTTCTAAACACTCTCACCAGTTAGGGACAGGGGGACCACTCCAGTTTGCCTGGGACAGACGGGATGCAGGATTATCAGGGCTCAGACCAGGGAAGCCCCCCCGCAAGCAGGGGTGAGCTGGTCACCGAGACATCCACGGAAAGATGGGAAAAGAAACACTGGGTCTTTAGGGTAGTACCAGAGGCCCAGCGCATGAAATTCCTGCATGGGGAGGGTCCCTAGGCCTGGCCTGCAATCAGGGCCCATCTCCCTGCCCCCCACCGTCGCCCCCCGCTTGCCCTCTATGTTGGGGGAGACTGGCAGGGCAATCAGGACCCAGCACCGCCTGCGACCGCTGCCACCCACCCCCGGTTCCTGGTTCCCCATTGGGCGATCGGGGCCTGTGGGCTGGGGGCAGCTCCTGCTTTAAGCATCTGCCCCCTGGTGGTCAGTGGGAATCATAGCTGACCAGTCGCTCTGCTGTCCGGTTGATTTGCATATTGCGCTTTTATATATATATATATATATATATATATATATACTAGAGGCCTGGTGCACAAAATTTGTGCACGGGAGGGGAGTCCCCTCAGCCCGCCCTGCACCCTCTCGCAATCCAGGACCCCTCAGGGGATGTCCAACTGCCAGTTTAGGCCCGATCCCTGCCTGATCACCCCTAACCACTCTGCCTGCCTGCCTCATCACCCCTAACTGCTTGCCTGCCTGCCTAATCCTGATCACCCCTAACCACTCACCTGCCCACCTGATTGCTCCTAACTGCTCGCCTGCCTGCCTGATTGCCCCTAACCACCTCTTCCTCGACCCCCACCACTGTGGCTTCATCAGGAAGGAGGTCTGGAATGACATCCAGAAGGTTGTTAGGCTGTCCAGTCTAATTAGAATATTATGCTTTTATTATTATAGATAGATAGATTTGTTTGAGTTGCTTGATCCAGTCATGCCTGAAGCAGGCTCGCCCTAGACTTTTGTTTGACAGGAGCCAATAAAACTTTCTTCCTGCTGAATCCGGCCTGGGTTGGGGTTCCTGTTCCTTCCAACGGAAAGGTCCTTGACTAACACAGCGGGAGGACCTTTGCGGGACCCCAGAGAATATCATGAATGGAAACTGGAGAGATCAGCCCAGCGCAAGAAGGAACATTGGGGCTCCCCCAAGGAGGCACCCACCGCCAGCCGGGCCTGCCGCTCCCGCTCCTTCTCGGTTCTGAAGCGCTGCTGCTGCGCTCTCTCCGCCCGGCGCCGCTCCTGGGGGGCGGAGAAGAATGAGGGGGTGCAGGCACCACCACCCACCCGCGACCCCCCCCCCCCTCCAGATGAGGTCCAGAGCAAAAAAAAAAAAAAAAAAGTGCACGTCTGAGTGTGGCCAGACGTGGGTCCATTTCCTAATGTTTCGGCCTCGGGATTGTATTGGACAGGACCTGTTCTCCGTTATCCCCCCAAGACTCAGAGGATGGCACCACCGCGGGGGAGGGAGGAGGACTTTGGGGAGCCCCACCGCCACCCCGACTCACAATGCGGTCTTTCAGCGCAATGAGCTCCTCCTCCTCCTTCTTGCGCTGCTCGAAGTGCACGTCGATGAGCGTCTGCAGCTCCAACAGGTCTTTCTCCATGCGCTTCCGGTGGATGTCCTGCAGGACGCGGCGTGGGAGCCCCATCATTCCCGTGGGAGCCCCAGCATTCCCGTGGGGACCCCATCATTCCGGGGCAGCGCCCTTCCCCGCAGGAATCCGCGGCGTTGACAGTTCAATAAATGCCCAGCAGGTGGCAGCAAAGCACCGTGTTCGGACCCTACTTGGCTTTTTTTTTTTTTTTTTTGCTTTTTTTTTTTTCTAATTTGCATCAGGGCAGCCTAAGGCAGTGGTTCTCAACCTTCCTAATGCCGCGACCCTTTAATACAGTTCCTCATGTGGTGGTGACCCCCAAACCATAAAATTATTTTTGTTGCTACTTAACTGTAATTTTGCTGCTGTTATGAATCGTCATGTAAATATCTGATACGCAGGATGTATTTTCATTGTTACACATTGAACATCATTAAAGCATAGTGATTAATCACAAAAACAATATGCAATTATATGTGTTTTCCAATGGTCTTAGGCGACCCCTGTGAAAGGGTCGTTCGACCCCCAAAGGGGTCGCGACCCACAGGTTGAGAACCGCTGGCCTAAGCGTTTGCAGCTGCTGCTGGTGGTGGTGGGGGTGGGGGGTGTTACTTACATCGAAGTCCACACGTTCCCCTTCCGGGATCTTTGGGGGGATCAGTGGAGGTACCACGGGGCGGCTGGGGGGACGGGGAAGAAGAGGAAGACAGTGAGGGTTGGGGGTCCCTGATACTCCCCGCCACCAGCTATCCGGGTTCTGGGCACCGGCGAGGTGCCTGGGCCCAATCCCAGGAACGCAGGGACACGCACATCTGATTTCCAGGACTTGCTACGAACAAACTACTCTCACGTGTTATGTTAATTACATGTTGCAATGATGAAATGTCACAGATCACAGGTTGAATAAATATGACATTAAGATTAGCTGGGCCTGGATGGTTCAGTGGTTGAGCGTCCACCTATGAGCCAGGAGGTCCCGGGTTCGATTCCCGGTCAGGGCACCTGCCGGGGTTGCAGGCTACATCCCCAATGTGGGGTGTGCAGGAGGCAGCCGGTTCATGATTCTCTCTCTCTTTTTTAAAAAATATATTTTACTGATTTTTTACAGAGAAGAAGGGAGAGGGAATAGAGAGTTAGAAACATCCATCAGCTGCCTCCTGCACACCCCCTACTGGGGATGTGCCTGCAACCAAGGCACATGCCCTTGACCGGAATCGAACCTGGGACCCTTCAGTCCGCAGGCCGACGCTCTATCCACTGAGCCACACCGGTTAGGGCCATGACTTCTTCTTATCATTGACATTTCTCTCCATCTCCCTCCTCTCTGAAATCACTAAGAAGATTTCTGGGAGGAGGAAAAAGATTAGTTCTATGTGTTTTGTCTTACTTTGTAAAATGCGACTAGTAAAATATTTTCAAATAGATTTTATTGATTTGAGAGAGAGAGGGAGATAGAAACATCAATGATGAGAGCAAATCATCGATTGGCTGCCTCCTGCACGCCCCCTATTGGGAGTTGAGCCCACAACCAGGCATGTGCCCTTGACTGGAATCGAACCTGGGACCTTTCAGTCCACAGGTCAAGGCTCTAGCCACTGAGCCAAACCGGCCAGGGTAAACATAGTCAAATTTAAGGTTACTGGTACATGCAGAGCTTGCATTATATTTGTATTGGGCGGGGCTGCAGGGGTGCGGTCATCCCTCCCTCCTCTCTCTCTCTCTCTCTCTCTCTCTCTCTCTCTCTGCCTCCCTCCCACCCTATCCCTGAAGGTGGGCGACATACTCAGGAGGATGTGATTGGGGGACACACACACACACCCCCGCTAGGATCTCACCTTGGTTTGGGGCGCTCCTCCTCTGGTGAAAGGATGCAAAGAGAGAATTAGCCAGAGCTCATGGGGGGCTGAGGAGGGAACCCCCAAGCCTTGCCCCCTCCGGGAGCCCAGTTCCCTCCTCCAGCCGCTCTCGGGGGGCGGGAGGGCATGGGGTGGGGACGGAGACGGGGGAAGGGAAACCAGGGTACCGCAAAGGAAAACAGAGGGTCACACGCATCATATATACATTCAGAACTGGCATGGGGACCCCTCCCACCTTTCTGGGGACCCAGCAGCCAAGCCCCAGACCCCAGGCCCTCCCGCTTCGACATACCCAGAGCTCCTGCCCTCCTCCATCGGGACCTAGCGGTGCAGGGGGACTCTCCCCACCCCCCAGTCCTCTCTTCATTCGGGGTCCCCAGCCCCCAGCCCTTGGTGGGGGGTGGGGGGGACACAGGCACCCAGACTCCAGGCGCCTGACCCTTCTGCACCCCAGGCCCCGACCTTCGATTGAATGTATATGGAGGAGAAAACTGGTAGCCGGGGTCGGGGGTGAAGGTGGGGGGCGGGTGCCTCCCCGCAAACACCCAACCCTTCTCTAAGCTCCCCTCCCGGCGGGGAGGGGGCGGGGAGAAGGCTTGGGTGTCGGTCCCTTTAAGGAGGAAGGGAAAGGGCGATTCCCTTCCCGGCCGCCAGGGGGCGCGCGCGCTCGCGGCTTAAAGGACCGCGTCCGGGGCGGTGGGGGGGGCGGCGGGAGAGAGTCCCCCGGGGACGTCTGGTTCCCGAGGATATCGGGGTGCGGGGGGAGCCCCGAAATCATTCTCGGGAAGCGAAGCCGCCGCGGTTACCTCGCTCTACCACCGGCTCCGGCTCCTCGGGGGCTGGGGAGGCGCAGGGGAGAAGCGAGGGTGGGGGAGGGAGGTGCGGGGAGGGGGAGCGGCCACGCCGGGGTGCGGGGAGCGGGGTGCGGGGAGCGAGGTGCGGGGAGCGGGGTGCGGGGGGGGAGAGAGGGGAGAGGCTGTTAGAGGAACTGAAACCCAGGCCATCGGGGGGTCCCCAACCCGGCTGCCACCGGGGGACAGAGGTCCCCACCCGCCCAGGCCCCCCTCCCCCACCCCGGCCCCGCGTCCAGCTCCAGCCTGCGGGGTCCGGGGCCTCACCTTCCTCCTCCTCCTCCTCGGCAGCCTCCTCCTCTGGAAGGGGCGGGGGGCAAAGGGGAGAGGCCGTTAGGAGCCCCGGGAGTCGGGGGCGGGCGGCGGCAGAGAACCCGGGGGAGTCACAGCTGGGGGTGCGAGGGGTCGGGGTGCGGGGGGCAGTGAGCTTTCCCACTGGCCGCGCGGAGGTCGCGCTGGGAACGCCCCGAACCCCGCTGGGCTGGCTCAGTGGGTGAGCGGCGACCTAGGAACCAGGAGGACCCGGGTTCGATTCCCGGTCGCGGCACAGGCCCGGGTGTGGCTCCATCCCCGCTAGGGGGCGTGCGGGAGGCAGCCGGTCCATGATTCTCTCCCATCATGGATGTTTCTATCTCTCCCTCTCCCTTCCTCTCTGAAATCTATAAAGATACATTAAAAAGAAAAAAGAGCCGTAACCGGTTTGGCTCAGTGGATAGAGCGTCGGCCTGCGGACTGAAGGGTCCCGGGTTCGATTTCGGTCAAGGGCATGCACCTTGATTGTGGGCACATCCCCAGTGGGAGGTGTGCAGGAGGCAGCTGATGGATGTTTCTAACTCTCTATCCCTCTCCCTTCCTCTCTGTAAAAAAATTAATAAAATACATTTTAAAAAATAAAAAGAAAAGAAACAAGAAAACGTTCGGGAAACCAGGAGGGTGAGCTCGCCGGCCTCTCTGCACCGCCCCTCCCAGGAGACCGCCTGGTCCACGCTCTCCCCACTCACCTTCGGGCTGCTCCCTGCGGAGGGAGATTGGGGGGGGGGGGGGGGAGGAAAGAGGGAGGAGAGAGAGAGTTAGACACCTGAGAGGAGGGAGAGGGGCCCCCCTTATCCAGGGCCCCCCGCCCTCCCGCCAGCATCACTCACTCCTCATATTCCTGCTCCTCGGTGTCCGACATCCTGGTGCGACCTGAGGACCACAGAGAACAGGGGGAGTTGGGGGGGAGTCCCCAAGGAGGGGCTGGGGGCCTGGGCTCCTGGGTCTGAGGGAGGAGGAGGGGCTGGGGGCCTGGGCTCCTGGGTCTGAGGGAGGAGGGGCTGGGGGCCTGGACTCCTGGGTCTGAGGGAGGAGGGCTGGGGGCCTGGGCTCCTGGGTCTGAGGGAGGAGGGGCTGGGGGCCTGGGCTCCTGGGTCTGAGGGAGGAGGGGCTGGGGGCCTGGACTCCTGGGTCTGAGGGAGGAGGGCTGGGGGCCTGGGTTCCTGGGTCTGAGGGAGGAGGGGCTGGGGGCCTGGACTCCTGGGTCTGAAGGAGGAGGGCTGGGGGTCTGGGCTCCTGGGTCTGAGGGAGGAGGGGCTGGGGGCCTGGGCTCCTGGGTCTGAGGGAGGAGGGGCTGGGGGCCTGGACTCCTGGGTCAGAGGGAGGAGGCTGGGGGCTGGGGTTTGCCTCCTGAGCCGAGTGAGGACACAGGGCTTGGGGAGGTGCGGTCCAGGCCCTCCCCCCATAGCTCCCCGCCCCCCAGCTGTCCTCTTTTGTCTTATGACACGTCCCTGGGAACCTGATCTGAGTGGGATTAGGAGAAGGCATTGGGGACAGAGGGCGCCTGAAGACAATAGCTGGCCCACCCCCAGGGGCTATTTCGGGGGATGCCGTGGACAGGAACACAGGAGACATCTCCTAAAAAGGGTCTCGCCTGTGTGTAATGGGGGGGGGGGGCTCCTGGGAGAAGACACCCAAAGGCCAGGAGGGTGAGGTCCTCTCCCACCCCTGACCCCACCCCTCCCGTCTGGCTGGGCTCTGGGGGGAGGCAGGGTGCCCCAAGACCAGCGTCTCTCCGCAGGCCTCACCCTCACCCCTAAATAGACCCCCCCAATCCCTGGCATCCCCCCGGCCCCGAGGTGCCTAAACCCCAGTGCCCACAGATCCTGACTCGCCCAGTGTACGGCTCACCAGGCCTGGCCCTGACTCGGAGACCGGGGTTTGATACCTCCTGAGCTCTGAAACCTCTCGATCGTGAGACCCCAACACCCATGCCCAACCTCAGAGCCCTAATTCCCGACGCCCCTGATGGTGACACAAGAGGTTCCGCCCCCTCCAGTCACAAGAAGCACAGACCTTGACCCCTCAGCTCCTAGAACCCGGTTCGGACCCCCGTCCCTGACCTTCAGGCCACTGGACTGACATCCGAGCCCAGACACCCCCAAGTTCTGAGATTCCCTGACTCCGGCTTCCGAGGGCCTAAGGTTATTTTCTGGGACCCCCCCAATCCAGGCTCCCCCAGATTCTGTGTCCCCCAAAGGCTCATCTCCAGGCCCCTCCGCCTCATGCCTCTCCTCCCACCCTCATCGCAGGAAGCCTTACCTAGGGCTGGGTCTGCAGAGGCATGAATGTGAGGGGCAGCTGCAGCACCCCTTTTATAGTGAGCTCAGCCCCGCCCCCAGGGGGAGGGAGAATTCCTTTCCCAAAACACTAGTCCCCCCCCAAGCCCCCCTCCTCCTCCAGAGGCTGCCCTGTCCCCACTCAGGCTCCAGGACAAAGATCCAGGCCCCTCCTGACTGCTGAGACCCTTCTGCACCCCATCAGCGCCTCCTGGGGGCTCAGGGCTGGGCCAGGGACCCCGTGCTCCCCACGCCCTGCGGCACTACCCGAGGTGGCCCTCTCTGCTTTGCAGTCCCTGGGCTCAGCACACAGAGGCCCTTGGAGAATGCATTATTTTAAGAAATATATTTTTATTGATTTCAGAGAGGAAGAGAGAGAAACATCAATGATGAGAATCATGGATCGGCCGCCTCCTGCACGGCCCACACTGGGGATCGAGCCCGCAACCCGGGCCTGTGCCCTTGACTGGAATCGAACCCGGGACCCCTCGGTCCGCAGGCTGATGCTCTATCCATTGAGCCACACCGGCCAGGGCGAGAATGCATGTGGATGAGGGGTGCACGGACGGTTTCCCTTCCCAAGGCTCCTGTCCCCCTTTCTGTCTCTCTGTCGTCTCTCCTTTGTCTCTGTGACTCTCCACTGTGTGTCTCTCCATCCATCTCTCTGGCCCCCCCTCTCTCCCCGCCCCCACCCTTTGTCTGCCACCGGATTCCACCCCGGTGACAACAGGCGCTAAAGCGGGGCAGCAGGTGTGCGTGGGGGGAGGGTGGAGGGAGGGGGGTCAGGCACGCATGACCTTATCCCCCCCACACCTCCATCTGACAGGGACCTTTTTTGGTATCTCCCTCCCTCCTCCCCTGCCAAACCACGACCTTGACCTCCAGGGGAGCCAGCCCTGGCCAGCGAGCAAGCACCTCACCCCTCACCCCTACGGGCCTCCGGGCCTGTGGGTGTCTCTCCTAGGCCTCCCTGTCTCCCTTTCTATGCATGTCTCCGCATTTCCCTTTGGGCCTCTGCTTTGGGCTCTCCATGCCTCTCTGTTCTTCACTCCGAATGTCCCTCCGAGTGTTCCTTTGCTTGTTTGTTAATCCTCATTTGAGGATATTTTCCCAATGATGTTTTAGAGAGTGGAAGAGAGGAGGAGGAACAGAGAGAGAGAGAGAAACATTGATGTGAGAGACACATGGATTGCTTGCCTTCTGTACGTGCCTCAACCCGGGGCTGGGGGTAGTAGCTGCAACCAGGTCGGTGCCCTTGGCCAGGAGTCAAACCCAAGAGCCTGCAGTGCTGGGGCCAGAGCTCTAACCACTGAGCTCACTGGCCAAAGTTCTCTGTGTGTCCCCGTCGCTACATCTGTGGGAGCCTGTGTGTCTGCTTCTCTTGGTGCCGTGTCTCCTGGTCTCCCGGGTGTCTGTCTGTGACCCCGTGTCTGTCTCTCTCTGGCTCTGTGTCCCTGTCCCCCCCCCCCCCTTTTGAGCTCCTCTGGGTCTCTGTGTCCCTGCAGTCACCCCTCCGGGGGCCCTCATTTCTATCTCAGCTCCGTCTCCCTGCCTGTGTGTCTCTCTCTCCAGTTTCCGGTCCTTTGCACTTCTTCCCATGAACCCGGCTTCCCCCTCTCTCTTCCATTCTGTGTGTGTCTCTGTGGGCCCTCCACCCAGGGCAGAGGAGCCCAGGACGCCCCCTGCTGGAGACCCAGCTCTGCTCTGATGTGCCTGTGGCTTCCGGGAGCCTGGCCCTCGGTTCTCCCGACTCCCACACCCAGGTCCCCGCGTGGCAGACACACACACACACACAGCCTCTCCCAGCTCAGACACAAGCTTTATTCCTCAGGGATATAAGTTTGAGGGTGGGCGGCTCAGCCCTCAAACTTCTTCTTGCGGCCCTCCATGCCGCTCAGCAGATCGATGTTCTTGCGCCAGTCTCCCACCTCCCGGTTTTCCTGGGGAAACGGGGTCAGAGGTTAGAATGTCTTCCCTCAAATATCCTCCGACTGCCCTCCAGCCCGCGGGGCCACTCTGGACGGCTGACCAAGGGTCTTGGTCTGGAGCTCTCCCTGCCTCTCCACATCCCATCCACATTGATCCATGCACTTCCTTTCTCCCTCCTGCACTTCCTGTCTCCCTCCTGCACTTCCTGTCTCCCTCCTGCATTTCCTGTCTCCCTCCTGCACTGCCTATCTCCCTCCTGCACTTCCTGTCTCCCTCCTGCACTTCCTGTCTCCGTCCTGCACTGCCTATCTCCCTCCTGTACTTCCTGTCTCCCTCCTGTACTTTCTGTCTCCCTCCTGCACTGCCTATCTCCCTCCTGCACTGCCTATCTTCCTCCTGCACTTCCTGTCTCCCTCCTGTACTTCCTGTCTCCCTCCTGCACTGCCTATCTCCCTCCTGCATTTCCTGGCTCCCTCCTGTACTTCCTGTCTCTTTTCTCTCATGCACTTCCTGTAACCCCCATTCCTATTCTGACTCCATGCTACTTCCCTTCTCCTAATGCACATCTAGTCTCCCCCTTCTACTTCCTGTCTTCCTGTTGCACTTCCTGTGCCCCTCCTCTACTTCCTGTTGAAGATTCCTCGCCAGAGTCTTCTCCCCAAAATTCCAAAAGTCCTCGCCCTCAGGCCAGGCCCTGGGACCTTTGCCCCCACACCCTCTCCGCTGGGTCCCCTTTCCGGGCCCAGCCACACTCACCTTCTCCGTGTCCTCCTTCTTCACCTGCTTGAGGTGGGCCCGCAGGTCCAAGGACTCCTTAGCCTTGGTCCCCAGCAGCGCCTGCATCATGGCATCCGCGGAGATCCGCACCCGCCGCAGGGTGGGCCGCTTGAACTTGCCCCGGAGGTCAAGGATCTTCTGGGTCAGATCTGCGATCTGGGGGTGAGAGGGGGGGCACAAGGGGAGGTGGAGACCTCTCCCTCCACTTCCCCCTCCCCCCACTCCTCCACCCGCCCCTGGCCTCCTATCCCTACCCAGGCCCCATCCAGGCTTTTCCTAGCTCAAGCTCCCACTGCCTCTGGGGTAAAATCCCAGCTCCCCATCCCAACCTGGAAACCCTCCCGGATCCGCCCAGCCACGTCTCTCTGAGAACCAGTGACACATCCCCGCCCAGCAACCCAGCAACCGGCATCTCACGGTTCACAGTCCACGCCTCAGCTCCTTTACCAACACCTGGCGCTCCAGGCACACATTTCACATGTTTTCTGCTGTCCCACCTCCCCTGCCTGGAACAGCTGTGCCTGGCCATATGGTAGCCAACCTTCTGCTCGCTCCCTGCCAGACTCACAGAGCTGACCTGGGTCCCCTGGTATCCTCCACCACAAGGGGCCAGGCTGAGACCACAGCCCCAGGCACTGCCTCACACCCTGACGGGACCCGCAAGGCCCATGCCTCCCACCTCCGTGATGTTCTTGGTGACTTTTGCCTCCACATCGTATCTCTCCTCGTCCACTTTGTCTATGCGGGCATGGAGCTGTCGGCACAAGTCCTGGTAAAGAAACGTGGCATGTGTGGTAGGGGAAGGCTGAGGACCCAGACCCATGGGTGTGAGGGAGGAGGGTCTGGGGGCCTGGACTCCTGGGTCTGAGGGAGGAGGGGCTGGGGGCCTGGACTCCTGGGTCTGAGGGAGGAGGGGCTGGGGGATGGATATCTGGTTGTGAAGTAGACTGAAGCTGGTCTCTGGGGAGCTGAGAACAAAGCCGAACTCCAGAGCCACTAACCCTGCGAATCTACAGAATTAGGGACAGAGGAACCGCCCTCTGGGTTTTGAGACTATAGGCAGCTTGCAGGCCACACACATGAATGAACTCAACTCGTGAGGCTAAATATTGGGAGATCGAGCCCCAAGGTCCTGAGCAGAAGGGGGAGGATAGTGACTGTACCCGAGCCCCAAGATGCAAGACCGGACAGAGGAGCCCAGGGCCTCGGGCTGGGCAGGGGACCCTGCTTCAAGCCTGTACCTGCAGCTCCTCGAAGCTCAGCCCGGCCACTTCCAGGGGCTGGCACCGTGTGCTCAGAGCGCGCCCCTTCTCCCCGCGCCGATCCTCTGCTTCGCGCTCCAGCTCCTGCTTCGCTATCTGCAGCATCAGGGTCTGCGAGGGGAGGCTGGACCTCAACCCGCGATGGGGAGCGGGATGAAGACCCGCTGGAAGGCTGCCTCTGTCGCCAGTCCTCTAATGCCAGCTCTGGCCTTCGGTCTTTCCGGGTCCCGCCCCCTCAAGGTCCATCATTCCAAGGCCCGCCGCAAAGCCACGCCCCCAAACCCAACACTCCAAGCCCCACCCACTCCCACATTCGAAGCCTCAAGCTCCGTCCCCCAGGGACGCCTAGGCTGCCTCTCCAGGCCGGGTCTCACCTTCAGCTGCAGTTTTCTCGAGGCGGAGATCTTGGACTTTTTCTGCGGGGATGAGATGGAGAGAGGAAGGAGCAGGGAGGGGAGCGCACAGGTAGGCAGTGGGAGGGGCGTAAGAACCCGCCCCTCAAGCCAGGTTCCGATTTGAGCCCGCCTCCAATTCCAGCACTAGGCGTACGAGAGACCACACCCCTCAGTCCCATCCACCAATCTGGGCCTCTGACTATGGGACGGCCCCGCCCACCACCTCCTACGCAACCGCGGTTCCCACGAGCAACGGAGCTCCGCCCACAGGCAGCGCTCACCAATCCGAGGCCGGTCCGGTGCGAAACTCCGCCCATAGGCAGCTCTCACCAATCCGAGCCCGGTCGGGTGCGAAACTCCATTCCTCAAGCCCCCGTCATCCGCCTGGGCTCCGCCCAAGGCCCAAACCCCGCCTCCCTGATGGCCATGGCTCCGCCCCTTTTTCCCACGGTGCGGGGTAACCTCCTAAGACTCTGAATCCCGGCCCCGCCCCAGACCCGCCCACCGCGCGGGCCCATCTCACCTTGGCGTGCGGCTCCGTGGCGTAGGCGCGGTAGTTGGCGGAGGAGCGCCGTCGCATGGGAGCGGGTTGGGGTTCCCCAGCCTGGGGTCAGGGGACCGAGCCGCGTCACCACCCGGACCCTCAGCCCCCCTCCCTGCCCTCCGCTAGGGCTGCAGCCTCCCGCCCCGCCTCGCTCGGGGTCCAGCCCATCCCGCTCTCACCGCATCGCCGCTCCTGGGGGGAGAGAAAGCAAGAAAGGGGGTTCATGTTGGGCCTGTGGTCTGTCCAGTCTGTCTCCAAAGGGACCCCAAGATCCCCTCTGACCAAGTGGTCCTGCCACCAGCTTCCCCGTCTCGGGTCCAAGGAGTCTGATTCCCAAACTCTTACCGCATCCCGACCCCCAGGAGTCCTGACCCCCACCCCTCCCTTCTCAGGCCAGGGGTCCAGCCTCGCAGGCCTCACCCCTGAAGGAGGTCGCCCCACCTCCCCCTGCCTCGGGCTCAGGGGACTGGCTGCACTCACTCGTCCGCCATGCTGAGACTCTGGCCAGGAGCTGGAGGGGGCAGAGAAGGGACAAGAGGCTCTTGGAGAGTCAGCGAGGGGGCGTCCGGGGTGACCTTGGAGGCCCCAGGGACTTCAGTCTCCTCCCGGCCGCTCAAGCCTCACTGAGGACACTGATAAAGGGCGAGGGCAGCGACTAAATATACTGCTTCCCCCTCCCCCTGCCCAGGATGGGAGATAACGGGGCGCGTGAGGGGTGGGGCGGGCGGTGCTCCAGCTGGATCATCCCCACACAGAGATGCCTGGGAATCCGGCCCCTTCACTCTGATAGGAGTCCAGGCCTCTAACCCCCCCTCCCTCAGACCCAGGAGTCTGGGCCCCCAGCCCTCCTCCCTCAGACCCAGGAGTCCAGGCCCCCAGCCTCCTCCTTCAGACCCAGGAGTCCAGGCTCCCAGCCTCCTCCTTCAGACCCAGAGGTCTGGGCCCCCAATCCTCCTCCCTCAAACCCAGGAGTTCAGGCCCCCAGTCCTCCTCCCTCAGACCCAGGAGCCCAGGCCCCCAGCCCTCCTCCCTCAGACCCAGGGGTCCAGGCCCCCAGCCCCTCCTCCCTCAGACCCAGGAACCCAGGCCCCCAGCCCCTCCTCCCTCAGACCCAGGAACCCAGGCCCCCTGCCTCTCCTCCCTCAGACCCAGGAACCCAGGCCCCCAGCCCCTCCTCCCTCAGACCCAGGAGTCCAGGCCCCCACCCCTCCTCCCTCAGACCCAGGAGCCCAGGCCCCCACCCCTCCTCCCTCAGACCCAGAAGTCCAGGCCCCCAGCCCCTCCTCCCTCAGACCCAGGAGTCTGCGCCCCAGCCCCTCACTAAAGTGCACCCTCCATGAGGGCGGAGCCTGTCTGTCTTTTCCATCACCTGATGGTGAGTGTCAGTGCCGGAAGCCATTGGCACGCAATACATTGTGTTGACTTATTTGAGAATCCACGTGTGTGGTGGGGGGCACTCAGGCCCAGCACTGGGAAAGCCACTGCCCCTCCACTTGGAAAACCAGGAATCTGGTCTCCGCTGTCCTCTCCTGTCCTCTCCTGGCTCCTCCCTGCCCCCAGCCCTGGAGCCGGACTGAGGATAGGACAAAGGGACACAGAGAAGTCTCTGCTGTCTTTATTTGGAACGTGGGTGCTGAGCAGCCGCGGGAGAGGAGACATCCCCAACCCCCGCTTAGGCAGGGGACCCCTGGGGACCCCGCAGAGCACCTGAGACTCAGGGCCCGGTCGGGGAGTGGAGTGTGGACCTCTGAGAGAACCATCTAGAATCCTAGGGACAGAATACAGTGGGGCCTTGACTTACGAGTTTCATTCGTTCCGAGACCGAGCTCGTTAAGGAGCTCGTTAAGGAGCTTGTTAACTCAAATTACTCTATCAACTCAATGCAAAAAATCGACGGAGAGACAGCTGGTATCTCAAAAAACTCGATGGTCGGGACACGCGTAAGTCAAGGCCCCACTGTATAGAATCTCAGAAATGGAGTCTGAAATTCGAGCAACACCTCTGGGACTGAGCGAGAATGTTGTGGAGGGTGTAGCTGAGTGTCCCAGAGGCCGGTCCAACTCCAGGACCCGACTTGAGAAGTTAGGTGGGGGGGTGGTCTCTGAGGGTCCCCTCAGACTCTCTGATTTGGGGGGTCTGACCCCCTGTGGGCGGAGCCAAAGCCTCGAGTGAAGAAGTCTGAGACTCTGAGGGCAATTTGAGGGGTTCAGGGGGGCTTTGACCTTGGAGGGGCTGGGTCAGGCCCTCCGAGGGCGGGTTTGTTGCCTCGGGGGGCGGAGCCAGGACATCAGGAGGCGGAGCCAGGGCTGCAGGAGGCGGAGCCAGGGCTTCAGGGGGCGGAGTCCCGGGTTCCAATGCTGGGCCTCCGGGAGCTGAGTCCCCCGACTTGCAGAAGCGCCTGAAGGTCTCGGAGGGCCCGGCCCCGGGCTGTGGGGAGAACCCCGCTGCCTGAGCCAGTTCTCCGACCCGGTTGGAGAATCCCTGCAGCTGCTCCGGCCGCACGTCCACCAGGTACCTGAGATGGAGAAGCCGTGTGGTAGGGGACCCGGCGGCTCTCGGTCCCCAGCTGGGTGCCCTGCCCTGCGCTCCAGGGACTCACCGGGCTAATTCCACAACCAGGCGTCCCCCAGGGGCCACGCAGGCCCCGAGCTCAGGGCTGAGAAGATGGACCATCCTAGGGCAGAGAGAACATGGGAGGGCTGAGGTCCTGAGAGAGGAGGGGCTGGGGGCCTGGGCTCCTGGGTCAGAGGGAGGGGCTGGGGGCCTGGCCTCCTGGGTCTGAGGGAGGAGGAGCTGGGGGCCTGGACTCCTGGGTCTGAGGGAGGAGGGTTGGGGGCCTGGACTCCTGGGTCTAAAGGAGGAGGGGCTGGGGGCCTGGACTCCTGGGTCTGAGGGAGGAGGGGCTGGGGGCCTGGACTCCTGGGTCTGAGGAAGGAGGGCTGCAGAGGGAAGCCCCGGACCCCCAGGCCCTCTTACCCACAGGCCACATAGAGGAGTTGGAACCGACCCTTGTAGCAGCTCTTGTGGTGGAGGGTCTGGGCAGAGCCGAGGGGCAGGAAGTGGACGGTGAAGGGTGCCGGGCCAGGGGCTGCGGGGGAGACCGGCACAGTGAGTGAGGGGACACACAGAGCTGGGAGATGACACGGCTCGGCCCTCTGGAAGCCCTTTCTCAGCCTTTCTCCTCGGTGGACTCCTGGGGAAATTTCTGGGCCGGCCGGCCTGGTAGGCAGAAACCCATTTTACAGACCAGGCAACTGAGACTTGAGAGAGGGAAAGAGAGGGGCCCGTGGCCAGACAGCGCACCCAGACGCGGGGGAGGGCTGGGTGGGGTGGGGATGGTCCGAAGGTGTGGTCAGATGTGGGGAGAGGGGTGTCTCTCCAAAAGTGACCGGGGACCCAGCACCGTGTCAGAATGTTCTTAGCCTCGAGCCTTAGCCTCTGCAGGTGGTGTCAGGATTCTAGCATCGGGACTGGGAGTGCTAAGGACCAGGGGAGACTTACACAGAGGAGAGAGAGGAGGAAGGCCGCCCACTGGGCCAGGCCCCGGGAACCAGGTCGGTGCGCTGATGCTTGAAACCCCTGGGGCCCGAAGCCCGGGGCGGGGCCTGGGTCCCACTCGCCCCAGAAGATGACGTGTCCACTTTGCCCCTCCCCCTCCCCCGCCCGAGCCCGCCTCGAATCTCCAGGGAGGGAGAGCCGAGTCCCTTGCCTACCAGGCTCCCCGGTTCCATTCGCCTTGTCTGGCACCTCCTGGGGGTCTCCCTGGGCAGCGCTCGGGCGCCCCCAGGCGGCCAGGGTGCGGAACAGCTCTGTCACATTGTGCTGCGTGATGTCGCCCGCCGTCTGGGGCGGGGGAGGGGAGGGAAGGGGCGTGGCCAGACGCTGGGTTAGGACCTCGGGGCAGGCAGGGGTTTGGGGTACGTCACCCCTCCCACTTCCGAGTGCCCCCCCAGAGCTAGCATCTGAGCAGAGAGCTCCGATTCCCGGGACTGGGTTTAGGAAATGGAGAGGGTGGAGCCTAGGCCGTGGAGGCGGGGCCCAGGGCCAGGTGGGCGGGGCCTGGCGTACAGGGGGCGGGGCCTGGAGCGTAGGGGGAGAGGCCTGGAGCGTAGGGGGCGGGGCCTTGGCTGCAGGAGGCGGGGCCTGGGAACCCATCCCGGACCGCACACCTTGACCGGCTGCCCGTTGCTGGTCCGCAGGAGGCTCTGGTCGTCCGTTTCGATGCCGAAGGCTACGAAGGGCCCCGTGGCGATGTCCCCCCAGTACCCTCGCGCTGCCACGCGCTCCCCGCGCTGGGAAAGCAGGGCGAGAGGAGGCGGGCGGGGTCGATGTTGGGGACCTGGGCTCCTGGGTTCCCCCCTCCCGCCCTCCAAAGGTGGAACGGGCCAGGGCGGGGCGTGGACACGCACGTGGCTCAGGAGGCGACCGGACGCCAGAGTCCGGTTGGGCACCTGGTAGGCGCTGGGGTCCCTGAGCTCAAAGGCGACGCCCGTGTCCCTCCAGCGCCGGAACTCGCTGGTGTGGATGACGCGGGCCTGCGGGGGGCGGGGGGCGGGGGCGGGAGAGGGGACTCGGTGAACCCTGTACGCGGGGCCCCAGCCCGGCCTCCTCCGCCCCCAGCACCGGGCCCCGGGCCCTCACCCCGCGGTCGTGCAGCTTCATGTGCAGGTCCCAGTCGCTGACTCCGCGCCTGGCGTCGTAGCGGGAGCCCAGGTAGTGGCGCAGCCGCAGGTCCCAGAGGCGGCCCATGGGGAAGGCCTCGGGCCCCTTCTCCCCGCCGGCCCAGAAGCGGAACACGGCCTCCAGGGCGTCGCGCTCCCGGAACTGCGCATCCAGGCGGGGGGCGGGGGGGCGATGGGGGGGCTGCAGGGAGAGCCGCCTTCCCGGGCTGACCCTCCCTCCCGCCCCCCAGGGTGTGGGCACGATTCTCCCTTTTCTCGGATGAAGAAACTGAGGCTCTGCCCCAGCGGGTTGCTCAGTGGTTAGAGCGTCGGCCCGCACACGGAAGGGTTTCAGGTTCGATCCCTCCCATCCATGTTTCTCTCTCTGCCCCCCTCCCTCCTTCCCTCCCTTCCACTCTCTCTAAAAATCAATGGAACCCGGCCACATGGCTCAGTAGTTTCGCGTGGACCCATGAACCAGGAGGTCACGGTTTGATTCCTGGGCAAGGGCACCTGCCCGGGTTGCGGACTCGACCCCCAGTGGGGAGGAGCGGAGGGGGGGGTGGGTGCAGGGGGCAGCCGATCCATGATTCTCTCTCATTATTGATGTTTTAGCTCTCCCTCCCTCTGCCTTCCTCTTTGAAATCAATTAAATTATATATTTTAGAAAATACAATAAAAAATAAAAATCAATGGAAAAAAATATCCTCAGGTGAGGATTAACAAAAAGGAAAAAAACACACAAAAGAAACGGAGGCTCAGAAAGTAGAAGCCACCCCCCTAGGCCAAACCCCACAGTGGGAGCTGGGGAGCTGGGGTGCAGACTCCCGGGACCCCAGCTCACGCCATCCACGCCCAGCGCTCTGGACGGACGTCCCAGCCCCGTTCTCCCGCGGCCGCCCAGCCCCCCGGGGGAGAGGGGTGGGCGCGGGCGGAGGCACCTTCAGGGCGCGCAGGCTCAGCCAGGGCAGCTGCTCAGCCAGGCGGTCGGGCTCCGGGACCAGGTGCGCCAGGCGGTCGGCCTGGGCGCGCACGAAGGCGGCCACCGGGGGGCGCAGCAGCGCGTTCCCCCACACCTCCAGGAAGGCCTCGCTCCTCTCTGTGGGCAGGGAGCGGGGAGAGAAGCAATGGGGGGGCGGAGGGGTGGGCCCGGAAATGACAGCAGCGGCTCATAACCTGTCTATAGGATGACGCATTCTGTATGACACGGGCTTTCTTTACAGAATCTTATCAGGAGTCGACCCAGGAACCAAAGGGTCACCGGTTCGATTCCCGGTCAGGACACATGCCCGGTTTGCAGGCTTGATCCCAAGTGGGGTTGTGTGCAGGAGGCAGCCGATCAATGATGTTTCTCTCTCATCGATGTTTCTATCTCTCTCTCTCTCAAAATCAATAAAACCATATTTAAAAAATTATTTAGAATAAGTTTTTGGTGTTTTTTAAGTACTCAGTGGAGCAGAGCCAGAATCTGAGCACAGCTTGTCTGAATCCAGAGTTCGCTCTAGGTGCTAGGCTGAAATTGTTACCAAGAAACAATCACTTTCTGCCTCCCTGCCCATCCTCCTGTGCCCCCTTCTCCTTTTAGTCTCACGTCGGAGGCTGCCTCCTCCAGGCTGGCTCCCTGGGATTCACACCTCTCACTGGGGGAGGCTTGGGGCAGGACTGAGCTCAGCTCAGCCAAACCCTCTCCACATCTGCAGACTCACTAGCTCTCGCTCCGGAAGTCCCCTGACCTCTCTTGGGCTTCTCCCGCTGTAGGAGGTTTTGAACGCATAGACCCTGCCATGCACGGTTCTGAGTATTTTGCATGGGTTTCTCTCTTGGAATTCTTTTTTTTTTTTTAACATATTTTATTGATTTTTTAGAGAGAGGAAGGGAGAGAGATAGAGAGTTAGAAATATAGATCAGCTGCCTCCTGCACATCTCCTACTGGGGATGTGCCCGCAACCCAGGTACATGCCCTTGACCGGAATCGAACCTGGGACCCCTCAGTCCGCAGGCTGACGCTCCATCCACTGAGCCAAACCGGTTTCGGCTGGAATTCTTTCCAATAAGTGAGCCAACGATGAAATGGGGAACAATGGCCAAAGTTTTACCTTGCACCATTGGGAAGCCAGACACCCTGCAGGGATGAGGAAGGGAGCGGGGAGGGGGGAGCGCAGAACGCCCTTCCACCCGGGTCCTTGCAACTGACCTTGCAGTCCCATCTTCTCAGGATCCTCCAGGGCCAGGCTGAAGAACAGCATGTGCCGGGCCACCGCTTCCAGATTGTTCTCCAGCACGTAGAACTGGGAGGATGGGCAGGCAGAGCGGCTCTGAGATCCCTGTCTCTGACTCCTAGGAGACTTGGGAGTGGGAGCCCAGGCCCCCTCCTGTACACCAACCCCTGCACCCCCCCGCCCTACACTTCAAACACAAGGGTCTGGGCTCTCGGGACCCTCCTCCCCAGCACGACTCAGGAGACCCCGTCCTTAGGCCTCTTTCTCTCACTTGAACCCAGGATCCCCAACCGCAGACACTTCTTTCCTCAGGACGCATGCGCTGGGCTCCCCTTCCACCTCCCTCAGATCTAGGGGTCCAGGCCCTCAGCTTCCCTCTCTCACAGGGACTTGGGAATCTGAATTCTTATTTTAAAATTTATTTAATTAATTTCAGAGAGGCAGGGAGAGGGAGAGAGAGAGAGAAACATCAATATGATGAGAGAGAGTCATGGATCAGCTGCCACCTGCACGCCCCACACTGAGGATCGAGCCCACAACCCGGGCAGGTGCCCTGACTGGGAATCGAACCGTGACCTCCCTAGATCAATGCTCAACTACTGGGCTGGATCCAGCCACACCGACCGGGCGGGACTCTTATCTTCATCCTTCTCCTCTCATACCCCAGATTCCCAACTCACGTGAAACCTCCTGCGTGGCCAGCGCGCCGCGCGGGCCAGGGTTTGCAGCAGGTGGCGCCCGTCCACGGAGCCCAGTAGCAGCACATCTAGCTCGGGGGTCCCGTGCTCTGCACTGGCCTGCGAGTCCGGGTCCACAGGAGGACCTAACGAGGCGACAACGGGCTAGGGTTGGTGGCCTGAAGAGCGCCCTCGGCAGCCTCCCTTAGCACGATGACTACAACTCCCAGCAGAACTTGCACAACTCCCCCTTAGGTTCTGAAAGGAGCTGTGCCTCTAAGCATTCTGGGAGTCGTAGTCCTCAGAGAGGCCACCTGTGTGGCTGCCCACTCGGGGGCGCCCCCCGCCGTTGGAACCTCGGAGAACGTTACTGCACCATCTGGGGAGGCGGCCGCGGTGGCAGGTGTGGTCCTGGGGTCGGGGGGTGGAGGTGCCGGGCGGGGGGACTCACTCTCAGCCTGCAGGTCCAGCGCCGGGGACAGGCCCCACCAGGACACGGAGCCGAAGCCCGTGCCGGAGCCCGCCGGGGTGGTCATCGCCCTGCGGGACAGACATCCAGGGAACCCCCGAACATCGTCTCTGCGTCACCCACCCACCCCCCTCTCACCGCCCCTGATTTCTCGCCCTTTCCGCCAGGTGAGACCCCCCTCACCTTTATCTTTTCAAATATCCCAGGACTTCTCCTCCCTCCCTCCCTCCTAGGTGCAGCCCTGCGGTCCGGCTCCAGTCCCACAACTGCGGCCCATAGCCCCGCCCCTTTTAGTCAATCCATCAATGGGAATAAGCGGGATGGCAGCGCCCCTATCAATCCACCAATGCGAGCGAGTGGAACCCGCCCACTTCAAACTTTGCACCAATAGGAGTGTGGCTCCGCTCTCTCACGTCCTACCCCAAAGGAGGGCGTGAGGACGCGGTTGTCATGACGACGGTGCGGGAAGAGGCCGGGGCGGAGCCTGGGGAAGTCCAAGCTTCTGGTCTGGATGAAGCCTGAGCTGATTCAAAATTTGAAAGAACTGAATGGAATCTTGATTAATTCAAATTAAACTGAGGTGGCCTCGGCCTTAAACTACAGACCCCCGCTTTCCCCCTCACACCCTGACTACCACACAGGGCTCCTCACCTGGCAGGAAGCACAACTGAGGGTCACGGCCAGCCAGCACTGGCGCTGGTTGTACATTTTCAGGAATTCTGTGACCTGGGCATCATACTTCGTGATTATTAAAGTTGTTTTTACTGAATTACTAAAAGTTAAATTTCAATTAAATACCTTATATTAAAATAAAGGTAACACTCAAAACTCATCACTTCTTGTCCTATATAATAAAAGGTTAGTATGAAAATTGTCCCCTCCACCGGGAGGATGTCCGGGAGTTCGACCAGGGGGCGGGGCCTACCTGGGGAAGAGAGGGAGGCCCCGGAGGCAGGCAGCAGCTGCTAGGGACACTACCACTGCATGAATTTCATGCACTGGGCTTCTAGTTTTACTATATTTTTACTATTATGGTCTTAAGGTTATTTATATCTATTGTACCTGTATGAAGGAAATACGTGTGTTTTTTTTAAATTTCAGAGAGAGGAAGACAGAGAGAGAAACATCAATAGGTTACCTCCCATGTGGGGATCAAACCCAAAACCTGGCTATGTGCCCTGACCAGGAATCAAATCTGCCACCTTTCGGTGCACAGGGTGATGCTCCAGGCAACTGAGCCCCACCGGTCAGGGCACTATTTTAATGAAACCATTTTAAAAATCAAAATGGTAAATTGCCACCATAAGCTGTCTTTGTAAAAAAGTTTTATTAAAATCAGGGCCAGGGTTAGTATGAGGCACAGTGGTCCAAGTGTAAGGTCAGATCCTGTCTTTAAAGGTTTAATATATATATTTAGAGAGAGGGGGGGAGAAAGAGATAGAAACATCAATGATAAAAATTGTGGATTGATTGGCTGCCTCCTACAGGCCCCCTACTGGAGATCGAGCACCTAACCTGGGCATGTGCCCTGATTGGAATCTAACTGTGATCTCTTGGTTCATAGGTTGACACTCAACCACTGAGCCACCGGGGCTGGGCTAAAGTTTTTATATTTTATCCATTGTGTATGTCTTTTTTTGCATTAAATTTTTAAATATTGCATTAAAATACTCTTTATCTTGAGTATTTTGTTTTGGGGGTTTTGTTTGTTTGGCTTTGCCTTAAATTTTCGGATCCTTGTCCTGACCACGGGAAATACTGCATGTTGGCTGGTGTGCTAGTAGAAATCTCAACTCCATAGTCAATGACTTCACATTGGGGGCTTGAAATCAGCCACAGCAGGAGCATTTACACCACGGGAATGGGTAAACGACACACCAGGGCTTCAGAAAGTTGGTAACAGCACATCATGGGAAGCACTCACATCCTCTGCCTCCAGGGCTGTATTCTTTGCGTTGTTCCTGCCAACATCCTCCCCCGTTCTCCCCCTGGAAAAATCCAGCTCATCCTTTCAGCCCCAGCTGGGGGTCATCCTTCGAGTTCTTCTGCTCCTGCCTTCCCAGCAGAATGTCCACAACAGTCCCCCGCTGGCACTCACATGACTTTATTTTTTTTAATGTGTTTTTTATTGATTTCAGAGAGAGGGGAAGGGAGAGGGGGAGAGTGAGACATTAATGGGCTGCCTGCTGCACACCCTCTACTGGGGACTGAGCCCACAACCCTGGCACGTGCCCTGACCAGGAATCTCACCGGTGACCTTCTGGTGCATGGGACGATGGGCAATCAACCGAGTCACACGGGCCTGGGCTCCCACTACTTTAGATTCAAGGGACCAGACAGCAGGACGCTTGACAAGGTGGCTTTGGTGTCAGACATGCCTGGGTTTCCATGCTGTCCTGTTACCTGCTGGCCGAGAGGCCGTGGCCGGGTGAGAACCTGCCTGTGAGTTGCACGAGGGCAGAGAATCGAAGGAGACACGTCTCCAGGGCAGCTCCAGCACCCAGCACAGGGTGATGCACCAGGGGGCCGGGCTCTGCCTCCTCTCCTCACCCCGCCGCGTGACCTTAGACAAGTCACGATACATTCCCGAATAAGGAAGTAAATGCTCATGGACTCCTCACAGCACTTGGGTGAGTGAATGCATAAATGGATGGATGAATGTATGTATGTATGTATGCATGGATGTATGGATGTATGGATGTATGGATGGATGGATGGATGGATATATGGATGGATGGATGGATGGATGGATGGATGGATGGATGGATGGATATATGGATGGATGGATGGATGGATGGATGGATGGATGGATGGATGGATATATGGATGGATGGATGGATGGATGGATGGATGGATGGATGGATGGATGGATATATGGATGGATGGATGGATGGATGGATGGATATATGGATGGATGGATGGATGGATGGATGGATGGATGGATGGATGGATATATGGATGGATGGATGGATATATGGATGGATATATGGATGGATGGATGGATGGATGGATGGATGGATGGATGGATGGATATATGGATGGATGGATATATGGATGGATGGATGGATGGATGGATGGATGGATGGATGGATATATGGATGGATGGATATATGGATGGATGGATATATGGATGGATGGATGGGTGAGCGGGTGGGTGGGAGGGTGCATTTCCCTCAGCACGTTCCGAGGATGAACTGCCCTGCCCCTGCCCTTGTGTGATCCCACCCCTGGAGGTGAGGTTCCCTCCTGGGCCCCGGCCTGGCCCCTGCCCACCCCCAACAAGGAGCACCCAGCCAGGCCACCGAGTTGCTGAGTATTTATTTGGCCCCAGAGGAACAATGCAGGGGTGAGACTGGGGACAGGATGGCTGATCCTGTGTAGGGCGAAGGGGACAGTCCGATGGGATCACTGATTGTCAGAGCAGAGCAGGGGGACCCTGGGTGGGTTGGGGGGAGGCCACACTGCTCCCCTCCCCAAGGGGTCCCTGGGGCTCCTGGGTGTGTGTGCTGGGAAGTTGGCAAGTTATCGTGATTGGCATAATGGGGGAGAGACGGTAGGAATGGGCCAGATGGTTGGGGTGGAGGGGTGGGTGCGGGTTAGTGCTCAGAGAAGGCTTATAGGTGGGCCTGGGCGTGGCTCTGGCCAGGAGTCCGGGGTCAGGGCTGTTAAGGTGGGTCAGGGCACAGGCAGTGGCCTCACTCGGTCGGGGGGCCGCAGCGAGTGCCACTGGGCGATGGGCCGCCGAGGGTTGGCCAGCATGTCCGCCCAGTGCCGGAGGCCGGCCCCGCCGACCGCTGCCCCCACGGCCACCCTCCCGATGGCCTCGTTCTTGCCCAGCTTGTCGTAGTCCAGCACGGTCAGCTCCACCTGCACCTTCTGGGGTGGGCAGAAGGGGAAGAGGAGACAGTGAGAGGGGCAGGAATAGGATGTTGGGGGACCAGCTAGAATTTTAAGAAATACTAATCCTGCCCTGTTAACTGTGACTGCTTCGTTCTGGTTAAAGAAGGCACATCCTCACCTGGCTGGGAGGTGCACAGGGGACCTGGGAGCTCACCGGGGGAGGCAGCCCATCCTCCCTATCAGGGAGCTGCCTATTAGCATGGAAGATGGACAACCTTGTTGCAGAGACCAGAGCCAGAAACCAGAATCACCAGCCCTTTGAAGACCCCCAGCCCTCTGCTCACCTGTGAACTGCCCCTTTGGCACACCCTATGGCTACGTCCCCATGTAACCTTCATCCTCCCACCCAATATAGGCAGCCGCCTTATGGAGGGGGCAGAGCAGATTTCAGTGGCTGACCTGCTGCTCTCCCTGCTGCCGGCAGGATTGGAATAAACGCTCATAATGATTCGCCCCTGTCTCTGCTGAATTGGCTCACGGAGTGACAGGCAGCGCGGACCCATTGTTTGTCCGGTTACAACAGGAGAGTCAGGGTTGGAGGCACCAGGAGGGACTCCCTCAAAGGGTCCTGGGGGTCCTTGTTAGGGCCCCGGGTTAAAAGCCACCTGGAGCCCTAGCTGGTGTTGCTCAGTGGATAGAGCGCCAGCCTGCAGACTAAAAAGTCCCAGGTTTGATTCTGGTCAAGGGCACATGCCTGGGTTGCAGGCTGGATCCCCGGTGTGGGGCGTGCAGGAGGCAGCCGATCCATGATTCTCTCTCATCAGTGATGTTTCTATCTCTCTCTCCCTCTCCCTTCCCCTCTGTAATTAATAAAAATATGTTTTTAAAAAACCCACCAGGAGCTCGGGCTGAGGGGACGGGGATAGGGTGTGAGTGGGAGAGCCCTGCGGTTGGACAGGGGTTCTACAGTCTTCTATAGTCATTCTTCCTGTGAGATCAGACTCCACAGGGGAGAAAGCCTAGGGGCCTCATTGCTGACGGATTGTTAGGGGCCTCCTTTGGGAGCTGCTTCCTAAGGGGAGGCAAACCTCCAGGAGTCGTAAATATAGACATTTTTAAAAATTATTATTTCAGAGAGGAAGGAAGAGGGAGAAAGGATAGAAACATCAATGACGAGAGAGAATCCTTGATCGGCTGCTTCCTGCATGCCCCCCACTGGGAATCGAGCCCACAACCTGGGCATATACCCTGACAGGGAATTAAACCGTGACCTCCTGGCTCACAGGTCAACACTCAGCCACTGAGCCACACCAGCCTGGCTACCTCCAGGCCTCTTAAGTGAGTGAAGGGATCTGTCTTTAAAGCAGTGGTTCTCAACCTTCCTAATGCCGCGACCCTTTAATACAGTTCCTCATGTTGTGGTGACCCCCAACCATGAAATTATTTTCGTTGCTACTTCATAACTGTAATTTTGCTACTGTTATGAATCGTCATGTAAATAGCTGCTATGCAGGATGTATTTTCATTGTTACAAATTGAACATCATTAAAGCATAGTGATTCATCACAAAAACAATATGTAATTATATATATGTTTTCCGATGGTCCTAGGCGACCCCTGTGAAAGGGTCGTTCGACCCCTAAAGGGGTCGCGACCCACAGGTTGAGAACCGCTGCTCTACAGGGTGGTGGAGAATCTTTTCCTCAGTAATCATGGCTCCTGAGGGGGCGGGGCATCCTGGAATTGCCTAGAGGGAGGGTAACCCGCTCCTCCTAGGAGGAAACTGGGGACACAACCTGGGACCCCCTGGTCTCTGGAGGTAGCTAAGGAGTCTCCCTTCCTCTAGCAGCGGGATTCCTAAGGGGTTCCTGGGGCTGCTCTGCGGGGGCCCAGGCAGGCCTCCCTCACCTGGACCAGGTCACAGGGCACCTCGAAGCTGAAGGCCTCGTTGTAATAGGGGTTCAGCGTGTTCTTCTTGATGGTCGTCTTCTTTTTCCGCATCTTCTTGCCGCCCTGCAGCAGGTGAACCTTGACGTAAGGATCTGGGGAGAGAGAGGAGGCGTCTCAGGGCCCCGCCCCCCTGCTTAGTGGAGGGATCGGATTGAGGGGGACGCACGAGACCGCTTTGGAACAACACAGAGCTGCCCCCTGCACCTCTCAGGTCCCCTCTGTCTGTGCCCAGATCGAATCTGTATCCTCCCAAGGCAGCCGGGACCTCCCTCTCCCCCAGGAGACCCGCCCCCCCGGGGCCCAGAAACTCTCACCCTCAGCCAGGGGGCCCCTCTTGCACCCCCAGCCCCGTGGCCTTGCTTCCCACACACCTGACAGCCCTCCCACGTCCATCTTCTTCAGGTTTTTAGCCTCCAGCACGATGACGGTGAGCTTCCCCGCAGTGGGGACGTAGCGGAGGGAGAAGCAGATATCCCCCAGTTTCTCCTGCTAAAGGCCGGAGAGGGACGGGTCACCAGAGCCCCCCAAGCATATCCGCCTCCCCTGCGACCACTCTCCCCGCTCCCACCCCTCCCGCCCGCCTGGGAATGGAAGGGTCCAGAGTTAACACAGGAGGCAGCCCTCTGCTGCAAGTGCAAGGGCTGGAGCCCGGGTCGGGAGCCTGAGAGCTGATTGGCCCTGGAGGTCTGTGATCTGATTGGCCCTGGGGGTCTGTGATCTGATTGGCCCTGGAGGCCTGAGATCTGATTGGCCCTGGGGACTATGATCCAATTGGCTCTGGAAGTCTATGATCTGATTGGCCCTGGAGGTCTGAGATCCGATTGGCCCTGGAAGTTTGTGATCTGATTGGCCCGAGAAGCCTGAGATCTGATTGGCCCTGGAGGTCTGAGATCTGATTGGCCCTGGAGGTCTGTGATCTGATTGGCCGGGGGCTGTGGTGGGCGTGGCCACACGCGCTCACCTCCTCCTTCGGAGCCGCCTGCAGCTCCCGCCAGGCCAGCACGGGTCTCCCCAAGTCCACGGAGCTCATGGGGACCCGCACCTCCCCGATGGCATCGTTGCGGGAGAAGCGGTCGAAGTCATACACCGCCATGACCAGGATCCTGCCTCCCAGCTCCACGTAAGGGACCTGGGTGGGGGGCGAGCGCAGAGAGAGCACGAAGGCAGATCAGGGTGGGAAGCGACAAGTGGGGCAGCGAGGGGCACAGGGGACAGGTGAGGGGGGTCCATGGAACCCAAATGGGAACAGCCCAGGGGTCAGTGGAATGAAGAGTCTCCAGGCCTGTTAGCGGCCAGCTGAGCTGTGGCTGCCTCCAGAAAAAGCTGAAGGAGGCGGCCAGCGTGGCTCAGTGGTGGAGCATCGACCTATGAACCAGAAGGTCACGGTTTGATTCCCTGTCAGGGCACATGCCCAGGTTTCGGGTTCGATTCCCCTTTTGGGGCGTGCAGGAGGCACCGATCAAGGATTCTCTCTCATCGTTGATGTTTCTATCTCTCCCTTCCTCTCTGACATCAATAAAAATGTTTTGTTTTTGTGTGTTTTTTAAAAAACAACAAAAAACCTTACCTGCTTACTGATGCTGTATCTAAGGGTTTTTTAAAAAATATATTTTATTGATTTTTTTACAGAAAGGAGGGGAGAGGGAGAGAGAGTTAGAAACATAGATGAGAGAGAAACATCGACCAGCTGCCTCCTGTACGCCCCCCACTGGGGACGTGCCGGAAACCAAGGTACATGCCCTTGACCGGAATCGAACCTGGTCGGTCAGGGCAAAAAATATGTTTTTAAGGGAAAAAAAAGTTGAAGGGATTGGTCCCCAATGTTCCAGGGACTCGGGGCAGGCTGCCCAGGGTGGGGCCCTGAGGCCTGGTGCTCACCTTGAAGGCAAAGGTCTCCCCAAAGTGTGGGTTCAGCGTCTGCCGATGCACCTTGGTCTCATGCCGCCTCCGCTTGTCTGGCAGCAGGTAAACCCGCACATAGGGGTCCGAAGAACCGCCCAGATCCAAGGCCGCCAACCCCTCGGCTTGCAGGATGCCCACCAGCAGCTGTTCAGGGAGGAGGATCCCTGGTCTGAGCTGCCCTTCTGCACCCTCCTGGGTCCCTCTTCTCCAAAGCCTCCCCCTCCTCCGCACCCACCTGGCCACTCTGGAAATCGTAATCCAGGGAGTACTGCAGTCGTCCCAGCTCGTGCTTCTCCGCCACCTGCTGCCCTGGCCCGGACAGTGCCGGCTCCAGCTCCTCCACTTCCGGTTGCACCTTGGGGAGCCAGGGGCAAGGGCGGGTAAACTCTTCCCCTGAGGGTGTCATCCTCCAGGCCCAGAAGCCAAGGGAGACTCACACATCTCTAGGTTATACCTGAGCACTTGGGGACTAAGCAGCCTCGGTGTTCGATTAGTGATGTCTGCCACCGGGGAGGGAATAACCATAGCAACACATGGGTGTAGTGTATTTTTTCAGTGTTTGATTAGTGATGTCTGCCACTGGCAGGGAATAATGACAGCAACACAGGGGTGTGTATTTTCGGTGTTTGATTGGTGATGTCTGCCACTGGGGTGGGAATAGCCATAGCAACACACGGGTGTAGTATATTTTCAGTGTTTGATTAGTGATGTCTGCTGTGGTTGGGGCTAGACCAGTGATGGCGAACCTTTTGAGCTCCGCGTGTCAGCATTTTGAAAAACCCTAACTTAACTCTGGTGCCATGTCACATGTAGAAATTTTTTGATATTTGCAACCATAGTAAAAGACTTATATTTTTGATACTTATTTTATATATTTAAATGCCATTTAACAAAGAAAAATCAACCAGAAAAATGAGTTTGCGTGTCACCTCTGACACGTGTGTCATAGGTTCGCCATCACTGGGCTAGACAGTGGTGAAATAGGCACCCATGGTAGCCTAGAAAAACAAGTGTAATAGGATTTCCCTGCCTTCAGGGAAGAGGCAGGAGATTTTATTTCACGTGGATGTATCGGGGTTGTGCAAATTGCTACAATGTTTAGACAAAGGCAAACTATGGGGGTGAAATGGCGTATTTACTGTGTATTTGCCCTTCTAAACTAGAACAGCAAAGTCAGATGACTTCTCCTTAACCCAGGCCACCCATTTTCAACATCCGACGTGAAGCAGAATTTCCCTGATTGGGGTGGCAGAATGCGCCTTCACTTCAGAGATTCTGACTCAGTGGGTTTGGTGCGAGATCCAGAATTTGCCTTTCAAGGACACCGGAGGTGATTCTGACACAATGGTCTCTGGAAGTCATTGGCTTAAGGGATAGGGATGGGAACTGGATACCAGAACCCTCAAGGGCATCACTATGGGTAAGAATTCTGGCCGCTACTTTTGAGAAGAGAAGAGGGGGAAATATGAGTTATGGACCATGCACTTGAGGCTCAGAGAGGGACAGAGGATTCCCCAAGGCCACACAGCTGGTTGGAAACGCCGGGCTCTCTGGCTCCCAGGTGAGCATCATTGCATGTTGCATCCAGAGACCTGATGCTCAAGTCCTCGCACCTGTAACCTTGCATTTCCCATGCCAATCGCTTCTTCCAACTCAGGGCTCCTTCCTCCTCGCTGGGCTCCATCCCCAGTGTCTGTCCTCCACACGGATTCCATGGATTCCTAACATCCAACTGGCCCTGCCCCCGTCCTTCTCAAAGCTCCCATGGCTCCTAATCACCCTCCTTCCGTGAACACTGCTGGCTCTCCAGCCGCCTCACTCTAGAGCAGTGGTTCTCAACCTGTGGGTCGTGACCCCTTTGGCGGTCGAACGACCCTTTCACAGGGGTCGCCTAAGACCATCCTGCATATCAGATATTTACATAATGATTCATAACAATAGCAACATTAGTTTATGAAGTAGCAATGAAAATAATTTTATGGTTGGGTCACAATATGAGGAACTGTATTTAAAGGGCCAGAAGGTTGAGAACCGCTGCTCTAGAGCACAGTACAGGCTCTGCCCATTGTGAAAGTGACCCATTGTTCCCCAAATACCCCCGAGAACCTGGATTCCAGGCCCCAGCATATGCTCTTTGGGCTAGAAAGTCCTACCCTCTGCTCTCAGTTAACTCTGCGGGTCCCCTGGGTCTCAGCACAGAAGTCACCTCCTCTGGGAAGCCTTCAGGGACCTTCTAGGCTGTGAGGTATTTCCATACGCCTGGTGCTGCCTCTGATGGGGCACCTACCGCCTTGCATTGTGAGTATGTGAGTGTCTGACTTCCCCGCCAAACCGAAAGGTTCTTGTGACCAGTGACTACTGGGTCCGGCCCATCCCCAGTTCCCCAGGGTCCGGTTTGGGGCCAGACCCACCGAGGAGATGGGCAAACAAGGCAGGCAGGGGAGGGAAGGGGCAGGGCCACACCTTGTTTATGTAACTGCGGCCCAGCTCCTTCACTTCCTGAAGGTGGACCTGGGCTTGGGCCTGGCTCTTCTTGCCCAGCCGCCTCCGACAACGCTTCCGGTACAGACAGAAACAGCAGCTGAAGACGAGGAGGCCTGAGACCAGCACGACTGTGGCCAGGGCCCAGGGGGGCACTGCGGAGGACAAGGGCACAGAGACACTGAGGTCCTGGGACGTCGGTGTGATCCCACCTATGAAGCCATTTGATGCCCTAACCCAGCCTGACACCGTCTGATTTTTTTTTTGCCCATCACTTCCACCCCCCATTCTAATGTTTCTGCTCAACTCCTGATGCTTTTGGAAGCCTGAACCCCTCCTCGAGCCTGTTTCCTTATCTTTAAAAAGGGACAGCTCAGCGGCAGAGCGTGAACAGCTATCAACCAGGAGGTCAGGGTTCAATTCTGGGTCAGGCACATGCCCCAGTTGTGGGCTAGATCCCGAGTAGGGAGCGTGCAGGAGGCAGCCCATCCGTGATTCTCTCATCATTGATGCTTCTATCTCTCTCTCCCTCTCCCTTCCTCTCTGAAATCAATAAAAATATTTTTTAAAAAGAAAGAAAAAAATAAAAGAGGGACAGGTGGACCCTCTAATTCACCAATGCCAGAGCCCGTTCCATTTCACGCCCCCTTGGTCTAGTTCTCGTGCAGGATTTTTGTTTTGTTTTGTCCTTTTTTGTTGTGTTTTTGTTTGTTTGTTTGTTTTATTTTTTTTGTAGCAAACCTGCTCTTTTTCCATTTCATTTAGATTCCAGCCCAGGATTCCGACCAGGATCCCATCCGAATTTGCCACCCGCCAAGCACACCCGTCCGAATCCCGCCCCAGTAAATCCTGGCCCGACTTTCCCTCCGCTCCAACCCGGGATCCGGCTCACCAGGGCCGTGGCTGATGCGACTTGAGTCCGGAGGCGTGTCTGACGCTGGAGGACCCGGGGTTGGGGGCTCCGGAAACATGGCGGCGGGGTCCTACGGTCCTTTCTGCGGAGGCACCCAAGCGCCCTCGCCTCCCACGCCCACCCGTGCAATCATTGAGTCCTCCGAACAACAAAGAACTACAAATCCCATTGGCACCCTGGGCGACCGGCCGCACGGGAGCCGGCCCGCCGCCGCAGGGCATGTTGGGGGTTGTAGTTTCAGCCTCCCCGAGAAGGAGGGAGTGCGCTGGGGGTGCGTTCCAGGACTTAGTTCCATCCCAAAGGGACACCTCCTCGGTCCCAGGTCCCCCCAGGAATCCCGCTGACTTGTCCCCTTTCTTTGCGCCTTTCCAGGACCTGAATCGGAAGCGGGCGAAGGCGAGCGTGGGAACCAGCGCACCCAGTTGCCCAGAGCAACGCCTGGCTCCGCTGGGGCCGGGGTGGGAGTCACTCTGGTTGCCCCGGAAACGGCCTGTTGCCACGACAACGGGCGGGGCTCCACAGACTAAAGACCTGTCTCCGGGGGGGGTGTCGTGGGGGGAGGCCCGCTGACTCAGTTCTCTGTTGGGCCTGGAACCCCAGACCTGGATCCCGGGACCAGCGAAGGTGGGAGGGACGGCCCGGCCCGTCGGTCCAGGCACCCACAGCTGGCCCCTCCTCCACATCTGGCCATGGAGGCGGGGACTCAGTCTCTTCCTCTCCTACTCTTCCCGGCAGTGTGGGGGTCGGGGCGGGGGCGGGGGTGCCCTGCTGCTTCTCCCCGGCTCCCACGTCCTTCTCGGCCCGTTCGTGCCTCCCGCGCACCTCGAGCACCGTCTTCACACCCGTCCTCGTGACCGTCGCGGCGTCCACCCCTCCCGCTGGACTCCCTCCCGCCGTCCGTTCTCCCACGGCCTCTCCCCCGCGGGTTCCCCCTGGGTCTCCCCTGCCCTCCGCCGCCGCCGCCGCCGGTTGTCTGGTCTCTGTCTCCCGGGGTCGCTCACTCTCGCTCCCGGGACTGCTCCTCCCTCCCCTCTGGCTCTTGCTCCCCACACCTGTCCCCCCTCCAGGCTCCAGCCCTCCCACGCCCTCTGTTGGTCCCTCTCCGGGTCCCCCCCATGCCCCCCACCTCCTGTCCCTCTCGGGATGGGCGTGAGGATGCGGCTTCGGGAGGGGATCCCCGCAGCTCCTTACCTGCTCAGCGGCCGCACAGGACCCTCCCCCGGAGACACCCCGGCGCCGGGACTGACGCAGGCGGGCGGCGCTGTCCGCGGTGCTGATAGTGGAGAGCGGTGGGCGGGGGCGCGGCTGGGCGGAGACGGCCGTGTGTGGAGACGTGTGTATGTGTGTGCGTGTGTGTGTGATTGTGTGTGTGTGTGTGTGGTTGCGCCAGCGCGTGCGTGCTCAGTCCTGAGTAGGTGGAGAACCCCGCCCCGCCCCCAGCCAGGAGCCCCCCAGCGATATTCATCCTGGTCCCCATATTTCCTGCCTTCTCGCCCAGCCACCTGGCATCCGGCCGCCCCTCTCTCCCTAGTATTCAGATATCCAGATGCCAGACTCATTGTGAAAGTGTCCCCCAGGCATCACCCCTCCTCCCCCTTCGAGGTCCCCCTGTCTCCAGGCCCAGGACACCAGCCCCAGGGAACCCATGCACAGGGCCGTGGATGCGGGACTCTGGGCGGGCAGCCTTCTACGCCATCTGCACCTGCTCTTTTTTGGGTGCAAACCTGTGGGTCCCCCTAGCTACCTCCCTAGGACTCACGCCTCAGTGCCTGAGGACCCCATCCCTGGGACCCCACCCCCAGATTATTCCTAGACCCAGAAACCCACTGAGGCATTTCTGCAGAGAATAGTGATTTAATAAGTTATGGGATGGAGGGGGGAAATATGTACAGGGAGTGGGTGCTGGGAACCTGAGGTCTTAGGAGATTTGGTTTCTGGAGTGAAAAGTGGGATCCTGCCTACCTTACTCCTTGGGTGGCCAGAACCTGAACCCGGGACCCTCATCCCTTCTCCTTCCTTCCTTCCTCAGAATCCAGCTTGTTTCTGGGAGACCCTGTAGCCCAAGGGGGCCCTGGTCTCCTCCTCCCGCCAAGAACTAGGACATCCTAGCCCCCATCCCTCTCCTCCTTCATGGAACCAGGATCCTGGCTCCCAGCGGACCTCTCACCCCCAGGGCTGCCAGCCCCCCTCCTCCAGGGCCCAGGAGTCTGGGACCCCAGCCCCTTGCTGTCCCAGGGGTCCAGGAATCTGGGCAAAAGTCTGGATCCCGAGGGTGAGTCTGGCTGGGCGAGGATCTCCGGGCCCCAAAGCTCAGCTTCCCCTAAACATCGAGGGCTTCATCGTTCTCGAAGACCAGGTTCTCGTATACGGCCTCGTTCTTCTGGGCGGTCGGCGGGGCCGACTGCTGCAGGTACCGGAGGAGGCACTGGTGCAGGAAGACGTACTGGGCCTGGGGAGGGGCAGAGGGGGCGGTGAGGGGTGCCCTCCTGAGCGGTGGCCTGCTTGACCCCGGATTCCACCTCCACCCGCCGCCCCAGCCCCCAAAGACCCCAGTCACCTCGGTCTGCACCATCAGGGGCCGACTCTCCCTCATCTTCTTCACGAAGCTGTAGGGCCCCACCACCCCCTCGCACTCCAGCTGCCGCAGCAGGACGTCCAGGGCGATGAGGGTGCCCGTGCGGCCCACGCCGGCGCTGGACGGGGACAGGGAGGGTCAGGTCACCGGAGGGATTTTTGAGACAGAGGGCAGGGGTCTGAATTTTGTTTTGTTTTAAAATATATTCTTTTTTTTTTTTTTTGCACATTTTCTTTAAGACAAAAAACAACACCAAAAACAAAACATTTAGGGGAGAGGTATTACAGAAGTTGATACAGAAGCGAAAGAATGCCTTGTTTCGCTTTGGCTTATAAGCTAGATATAGACATTTACAGAAAGCATAGCACTTAAGTGGGGATAAAATATATTCTATTGATTTTTTAGAGAGGAAGGGAGAGGGATAGAAACATCGATGAGAGAGAAACACCGATCAGCTGCCTCTTGCATGCCCCCTACTGGGGATGTGCCTGCAACCAAGGTACATGCCCTCGACTGGAATCGAACCTGGGACCCTTCAGTCCACAGGCTGACGCTCTATCCACTGAGCCAAACCAGCTAGGGCATGTTTTTTTGTTTAATATATTTTTTATTGATTTCAGAGAGGAAGGGAGAGGGAGAGACAGAAACATCAATGATGAGAATCATTGATCGGCTGCCTCCTGCACTCCCCCTACTGGGGATCGAACCTACAAGCCGGGCCTGTGCCCTTGACTGGACTCGAACCTGGGACTCTTCAGTCCGCAGGCCGATGCTCAATCCAGAGCCAAACCAGCCAGGGCAAATAAAAAAATTTTAACCCCTGGCCATGCTGCTCAGTGGTTGAGTATCATCCCGTGCACCAAAGGTCACTGGTTTGATTCCCGGTCAGGACACGAGCCCGGGGTTGTGGGCTTGATTCCCAGGAAGGGGCGTGCGTGCAGGAGGCAGCCGATCGGTGTTTCTCTCTCTCACGGATCTTTCTCTTTCTCTCCCTCTCCCTTCCTCTGTCTCTAAAATCAATACAAACATATTTTTAAAAAATTTACACAAAAAACTCACCACTTTAAACAATGCAACGGCGTTGGCCATGCTGGGCCAGCATGACCTCTGGCCACTTTCCCAAACACTCCTCTCGCCCGAAGGAGGCGCCGCGCCCATGGGCCCACCCTCCTCTGCCTCCCGCCCCTGGCAACCGCCAGCGTGTTCCCTGGCCGCTGGCCTGCTCCGAGCATTGCCTGTAAACAGGGTCGCCCACTGTGACCTGCGGCGTCTGGCTTCTCTCACTCGGCCTGCCGCTTCCAAGGTCCCCTGCCCCCCCCCCCCCCCCACCGCCCCCCCATCTCCTGAACCTGAGCTTCATGCCTTTTTATGGCTCTAGCTAAGGCTCTGCACAGCCAGGCTCGCGCCCTCTGCACTGGGGGAAGGGACGGCAGTCTGCGGAGGCGCCTCCAGAGGGCGCTCTGCGGGGACCAGGCAGGTGTTAGCGCACCATCGGGCAGACGGGTTAGGAGCCAGACGCAGGCCCTGGCTGGCGTGGCTCAGTGGATGGAGCACCGGCCTGCGGACTGAAGGGTCCCGGGTTCGGTTCCGGTCAAGGGCACGTGCCCGGGTTGCGGGCTCGGTCCTCAGTAGGGGGCGTGCGGGAGGCAGCCGATCCATGATTCTCTCTCATCATTGATGTTTCCATCTCTCCCAGAACCCTGGCCAGTGTGGTTCAGTTGTTCAAAAGGTTGCAGGTTCGATTCCCGGTCAGGGCACGTGCCTGAGTTTCGGGCTCAATCCCCAGTGCGGGGGTGTGCAAGAGGGTGTGCAGGAGGCAGGAAATGTTTCTCTCTCTCTCTCTCTCTCTCAAATCAATACAAATGTTAAAGAGAGTGAGAGCCCCAAGCAGAGGGTGGCTGACCCTCAGAAGCACCCCCTCCTCATCCTCCTCTGACTTACATCCCCTGAAATGTTATCGGAGAGGCTCCAGCAAAAACGGACCTGGATGGAGGGCTGAGGCTGGCACAGGAGCCCAGGGAGGAGTTTCCGAAGCTTCTCCAAGCCTCTGGTGCTTCTCCCTCCCGTTCTCCAACCCCGTCCTCCCTGCCCCTCCTCCTCCTCTCTCAGGCCTTCTCCTCCGTTACCTCCTCCTTTTCTTTCCCATCTTCTCATCGGGACCGTCGTCCCCACGCTGCCTCCCTTACCTCTGTCTCCACCGCCTTCTCCCTCCTCTACAAGTTCCCTTGCACCCAAATCACCCCCTTTTTTGGAGTCCCCAGGGGGCATCTCTCACAAGTAAACTCAGGCATGTGCCCTGACCGGGAATCGAACCCGCGACCTTCACCGGAGAGAGCACGTCTGGGTCAGGCACGGGAGGCCCGAGGACAGGGTCGGGGTGGTCCTCACCTGCAGTGCACGATGGGGGGGCCCCCCTGCGGGGTCTTGTCCAGCCACTGCCTGAGCACCTTCCAGAAGGCCAGCAGGGGGTCCGGGGAGTGGGGGACACCGTGGTCCGGCCAGGCCACGTAGTGGAACTGTCGCACCGACAGAGTCTTCTGCTCCTGCGTCTAGACCGAGGGTGGGGGGTGGGGGTGGAGAGCTCAGAACGGGGGAGAGGGGCCTGGCTGCGGACTGGGGGGTGGGAGGGGCATCCCTGGGGCACCCCATAGTCCCGGGGAGCTGTGGGGAGGGGAATCCCCGGAATGTCCTGGGAGAGGAATTGAGGTGCCGGGTAGCGGGGGGGGCAGGGACTCACGTGTCGCAGCTTCAGGTCTCGGACTGTCCAGTTCTCCATCACCTTCTCCCCCTCCAGGGTCACCTGCAGGTGCCCGTGGGTGCAGGGCTGGGCGTCCAGAGGCCAGTAATGCTCACACTTCACCTGGGGGAGGACTGCAGGGTCAGGGCACGGGGGGCCCAGGGAACCTGCCAAGGCCGCCCCCCCGCCCCCCATGGTGGCTCGGGGTGCAGGTCCACCCTGGCCAGGAGGAGCCTCGGTTCCCAGGTCATTGGGATCGGACTCACCCCACAGGTGGGCACAGGATGGGCTGGGGGGATGGGGGAGGTTGGGGTCCCAGGGAGGGAATCCTGGGGTGCGAGGCAGGGTCCACACTGGGATCAATGTCGGGGGGGATGCCAGGGTGGGGAGGTGTCATGGATGGAGCTCGGGGGTCAGTCCCCGGGTCCCTGCCGGCGTCTGCTCACCCGGCCCAACTCCATGCAGTTGGTCAGCATGACGAGGGTGTGGCTCTGCTGCTCCCACACCAGGCGCCAGAAGTCGCCCACCGTCTGGGGCAGGGGGCCCTGGGTCGCAATGAACTCCCGGGGGCTCCAGAGACCCTGGGGGAGGGAGGCGGGCAGCGGTGACCCCTCGGGGCCCTGAGCTTCCGGGGCCCCCTCCCCCCATTCCTGCTCCCGGGGGGACCTACGGGCATGAAGCTGGCGTTGATGTAGTCGGAGCCCGGGGCCCCTCCGAGGGACCGCAGGGGCACGCGGGACCAGTCGTCTGGGGAGGAGGAGACAGGAGTCAGGCTGAGGGGCGGACAGACACCCGGAGCTCCCAGGGGGCGGAGCAAGGACCTGCTGGGGGCGGAGCCCGCATGTCCCAGGGGGTCAGGGCCGGGCCAGAGGGACAGGGAGCTGGCAAAGTCATGCCTGCGGACAAAGCCAGCAGCAGCTCAAGACTCACAGGGTGGCTCAGTGGTTGAGCGTCGACCTAGGAACCTGGAGGTCACGGTTCAATTCCTGGTAGGGGCACAGGCCCGGGTCGCAGGCCCGATCCCCAGTGTGGGGCGTGCAGGAGGCAGCCAAGCCATGATTCTCTCATCATTGATGTTTCTCTCTCCCTCCCTCTCTGACATCAATAAAAACATATTAAAAGACACAGACTCACAAGGCAGCACGTTCCGGTAGCGGTTCTTGGCGCTGTTTTCTGGAGCCGAGGCCACCGTCTGAGACTGGCCGTGGCCCTCCATGGCCAGGTTCTGGGGCGCAGGCAGAGGAGGGGTGCATGGTGTAAGGGTTCCTCCAGCTTCCCCCAAGGACACCCCCCGGGCTCCCTTGGCCGCCCCCCCCCCCCATTTACTCCTTGTGCCCTGGAGGTCTGTGGCCCCCCAGGAATGGAACGTGTGCGCATTGGGGATGATTGAGGAGACTGTGGGGGCAAGAGGGGGGCCGCCTAGAGAGGGGGTGTCAGGGGAAAACCCACGTGTGTCTCTAGGGCTGACACGGCCCTGCCACAGGTCCCACCGCACAGACACAGTCAGCCTGAGGATGGCTGTGCCAGTGGACAGGCACTGGGCACTGATTTTGTTTAATAACAAGAGGGGGGAGGTCTGGATGGGCATGTGGGGCTCAGCTGAGCTCCTCTGTCCTTACCCACCTGCTGCTCCCTGCCCCACCCCCATCCCTATCCACCTGGTGCTCCCCTGCCCCATTCCCCACCCCCCACCCACCTGGTGCTCCCCTGCCCCATTCCCCACCCCCACCCACCTGGTGCTCCCCTGCCCCATTCCCCACCCCCACCCACCTGGTGCTCCCCTGCCCCATTCCCCACCCCCACCCACCTGGTGCTCCCCTGCCCCATTCCCCACCCCCACCCACCTGGTGCTCCCCTGCCCCATTCCCCACCCCCACCCACCTGGTGCTCCCCTGCCCCATTCCCCACCCCCACCCACCTGGTGCTCCCCTGCCCCATTCCCCACCCCCACCCACCTGGTGCTCCCCTGCCCCATTCCCCACCCCCACCCACCTGGTGCTCCCCTGCCCCATTCCCCACCCCCACCCACCTGGTGCTCCCCTGCCCCATTCCCCACCCCCACCCACCTGGTGCTCCCCTGCCCCATTCCCCACCCCCACCCACCTGGTGCTCCCCTGCCCCATCCCCCACCCACCTGGTGCTCCCCTGCCCCATTCCCCACCCCTATCCACCTGGTGCTCCCCTGCCCCATCCCTCACCCACCTGGTGCTCCCCTGCCCCATTCCCCACCCCCATCCACCTGCTGCTCCCCTGCCCCATCCCTCACCCACCTGGTGCTCCCCTGCCCCATCCCCCACCCCTATCCACCTGGTGCTCCCCTGCCCCATCCCCCACCCCCACCCACCTGGTGCTCCCCTGCCCCATCCCCCACCCACCTGGTGCTCCCCTGCCCCATCCCCCACCCACCTGGTATTCCTCAGCAAAGCCGCAGTTGCTGTCCTTCTCATTTTTGCGGACGTGGTCAGCAAAGTCAGCCGCAGGGATATCCCTGGGGAAGCTGGGGGGGGGGGGGGGGGGACACACAGAGATTTTAGCTGCCTTTAACCCTGTGCTGTTGGGATGGAGAAAAGGTGCTCTTATTGTTGTTCACGTCCCCAGGACGTATGTATCTCATAACCGGAAGCCTGGAGCCCTTGACGCCTCCCCCCACTTGGCCCCACCTGATCGCCCACAACTGCCCTTCCCTGTTGGGGGCGACCAGGCCAGCAGGGGAGGGCCGTTGGGTGCATTAGGCAGGCAGCAGGCAGGTGAGTGGTTAGGAGTCAGTGGTCCTGGATGGCGAGAGGCATGTCTGACTGCCGGTTTAGTCCCGCGATCCCCTGTGGGATCAGGACTAAACCGGCAGTCGGACATCCCCTGAGGGGTCCCTGAATGGAGAGGGTGCAGGCCGGGCTGAGGGACAACCCCCCCTCTCCTGTGCACGAATTCTGTGCACTGGGCCTCTAGTAGCAATAATAATAGTAATAATAAGGTGATTTTCATTCATCAATTCCACTCCCGGACATACATGAAAAGGAATTGAAAGCAGTGTCTCGAAAAGGTAAGTGAGCACTCCTATTCGGAGCAGCATCCTTCACAGGACGGAAGCTGGAAGCAACCACGTGTCCATTGGTGGGTGAGTGGATAAGCCGTGTGTCTCCCCACACACAGTGGGGAACTGTTCCGCCTTCAGAGAGGGGGAATTCCCACATCGACATGGCTCGGATGGACCCGGGGACATTGTGTTGTGCGAGAGGAGCCACTCACAAAAGGACAAATCCTATACGGTTTTACCGAAATTAATTTCTTTTTTCTTTTTTTTTTTCCAGTGAGTGGAAAAGAGGGGAGACAGAGAGAGAAACACAGCAATCTGAGAGAGACACATGGATTGGCTGGCGAGGTACGTGCCTTTCACTGGAATTGATTGAACCTGAGACCCTTCAGTCTGCCGGGCAATGCTCTATCCACTGAACCAAACTGGCTAGGGCCCCATTAATTGAAAAGATTTTAAACTTGATTCTCAGAGAAGAAGCGAGAGGGAGAGAGAGAAGCGTAATAGCAATAGGCTGCCTCCTGCACGCTCCCCACTCCCAGGAATCCTGACCAGGAACTGCACCCAAACAGCGGAGCCACACCGGCCAACGGCTCATTTTTTTGTTTAAATTCACTCAAAAAAGGAAAAGGTGGGCCATCTCCATTTCAAGCCACTCCCCTCCCCCTGGGCTCCAACCCCCTCCTTGCCTTCCGTTTTGGGACCCACTTCTCTTTCCCTTGAGCTTGTAACCCTGCTAATCTCTCTCATGAAAAAGAAATCATCTGACCCTGTGTCACTGCAACTGCAGCTCTTTCTCACTCCATTCCTTGTAAGATAGTCTTATCAACGCTCTTTTTCTTTCTCTTAATATATTTTTATGCCCTGGCTGGTGTGGCTCAGTGGGTAGAGCGTCGGCCTGGGGACTGAAGGGTCCCAGGTTCAACTCCAGTCAAGGGCACGTGCCCGGGTTGCAGGCTCGATCCCCAGTAGGGGACGCGCAGGAGGCAGCGGATCAATGATTCTTTCTCATCATAAAAGTTTCTCTCTCTCTCCCTCTCCCTTCCTCTCTGATATCAATAAAAATATATAAAAATAAACATATAAAAAAATAAAAAATATATTTTAAGAAAGGCCTGTGATCTCTGTCACCAAGGGCATCAGGCCCGTCTGAGACTAGTGTGGGGGGAGGGGTCTCTGATCCTGCCCTATGACCTACCCAGTGCCCAGCGAACACCCCCCTCCCATGTGACCTTTCAGAGATCCTTCTGGATGCTCCCCCAACCGCCGGCTCACCTGAGTGCTGGCTCCTTCAGGCTCTTTTTATACCTGGGGGAAAGGATGTTGGGAGGAAAGGCTCAGGAAGTGAGGTTGGACCGGAGGCCCTGATCCCTCCCTGACTCCCACCTCCGGGCGCTCGGTCAGCCCAGCCCTGCACAGTCTCACCTCCTCAGGAAGAAGATCAGCAGGCCCACCAGGATGAGGAACAGCAGGACCCCGACAACGGCCCCAGCGATGACCCCTGGGGGAGGAGGCACGGGAGCCATTAGGGCCCAGGTCCTAGCTCCTGACACCCCAACTCTCCTGTCTCCACCTTTTTTATTTTTAAACTAGAGGCCCGGTGCACAAAAATTTGTGCACTGGGGGGGGGGGGGGTCCCTCAGCCCAGCCTGTGCCCTCTCTCAGTCTGGGAACCCTCGGGGGATAACCACCTGCTGGCTTAGGCCTACTCCCTGGGGGATCAGGCCCAAGCTGGCACTCAGACATCCCTCTGGCAGCCCGGGAATCCTTGGGGGATGTCCACTTGCCAGCAGGGAGCAGACCTAAGCTGCAGTCGGACATCCTTAGCGCTGCTGAGGAGGCGGGAGAGGCTCCCACCACCACCGCTGTACTGGCAGTCCTCAGCCTGGCTTGTGGCTGAGCAGAGCCCCCGCTGTGGGAACGCACTGACCACCAGGGGTCAGCTCCTGCATTGAGCGTCTGCCCCCTGGTGGTCAGTGTGTGTCATAGTGACCAGTCATTCCCAGTGGTTCTGCTTTTAGAGTCAATTTGCATATTACCCTTTTATTATATAGGAGTGCCTGGCCAGCCTGGGTGAGGGGCTGATGGCTGTTTGCAGGCTGGCCACAAGCCCCAGCCACCCAAACTCTCAGTGGAGGCTGGCTGGAAGCAAGTATCTGGGATTTATTTGTCTTCTATAATTGAAACTTTGTTGCCATGAGCGGAGGCCACAGCAGGCTCACGGCAAGCGGGAAGCTTGGCTTCCTCCATCACCCGTGCAACCAAGTCTCCTGCTTGCTCCAGCTCCGTGGCTGCCGGCCGCCATCTTGGTTGGGTTAATTTGCATATAGCCACTCTGATTGGCTGGTGGGCATGGCTCAGGGCATAGCGAAGGTATGGTCAATTAGCATCTTTGTCTTTTATTAGTGTAGATATGTTTTTACTTATTTCAGAGAGGAAGGGAGACGGAGAGAGAGAGATAGAAACATCAATGTTGAGAGAGAATCATGGATTGGCTGCCTCCTGCACACCCCCTACTGGGGATCGAGCCCACAACCCAGGCATGTGCCCTTGGCTGGATTCAAACCTGGGACCCTTCAGTCTGCAGGCCGATGCTCTATCCATTCAGCCAAACCGGCTAGGGCACACTGTACACTTTAAATGGGTGAGTTGAGCCCTAGCTGGTTTGGCTCAATGGATAGAGCGTGCGCCTGTGGACTGAAGGGTCCCAGGTTCAATTCTGGTCAAGGGCACATGCCCGGGCTGTGGGCTCGGTCCCCAGTGGGGGTGTGTGAGGGAGGCGGCCGATCGATGCTTCTCTCTCAGCATTGATGTTTCTCTCCCTCCTTCTCCCTTCCTCTCTGAAATCAATAAAAAAGTATTCTAAATAATTAAATATATAAATGGGTGAGTTCTATGTCCTGTGACTTACATCTCAATAAAACTGTTTTAAAGAAAGCAGAAAACAAAACACAAACGAGCAAACAGGAAGGACCCCCTGAGTAGGTCAGACTCCCTCCACACAGGGCCTGAGGGGGCCTGGAGAGACTGTGCGTCCCCTGGGGCTCTGCTCACCTGCACTCTCCGTGTGGCAGGTCACGGAGGCAGCTGGGGCCCTCAGTCCGTCCCAGATGGTCTTGACCGTGGCTGCGTAGGACTGAGCCGGCTGGAGGTTGGACACGGACATGCCCCTGTCCTTCCCGCAGGAGGCTTGGTCCCCGGAGACCTGCTGCCCGCCCACCTGCAGCTCAAAGGCCTCATAGCCGCCCAGGGGGCAGGTCCAGGTCAGGGTGACCCCATAGCCACCAGAGATGCTGGTGCAGGAGATGATGGTGACGGGGTCCGGGTCTGGGAGGAGGGGAAAGAGGACTCGGTAGGTGCCAGCCAAGATGGTGTTCCCTCCCTCCCCCGCTTCACCGCCAGTGATGCCAATTCTGTGACCTCGACAAGGAGCTCATCCTTCCCTTCCCCAAATCCAAATACTTCTTCATCCCTTGCTTTCTAAATACCCAAACTGACTCCCAACATGTCCCCCAAAACTACAACTCCCATGAGCGCTCTGACTCTCTGGATCACTGCAGCTTATACAGTCAGGGCCCCATGGCCTGATGGGATTTGTAGTCTACTCACTTCTCATCCACAAACCCCCCCCCCCCCCCCCCCCCCCCCCCCGCAAAGGGGTAAAAGGGGGCCCATCTCACTTGTGGATGCGCGGAGGCTCTGTGTGGAACCGGCTACATCGCTCCTCTCCGCCCACACGCTGAAGTTGTATGGAGTCCCAGGTTCCAGGCCCTTCACCACATACCAAGTCTCTTTGGTCCTGGCTATCTGGTCGACCTGGTGTGCTTGGGGGTCTCCTTCCCCCTGGGGAGGTCCCCCACCGGCCCACCGGACACAGTATATGTAGAGCTGAGAGCGGGGGTCTGCCGGGGCCGCCCACCGCAGGGCGATTGAGTTGTTGGTCTGCGTTTCCTTCTGCAGAGCTGTGACCTCGTTAGGAGCTGAGAATTGAGAGAGACAACTCAAGGGGCAGATCCCCAAGGCCCCTCACACCGAGTCTGCTCACCTCCCCTTCCCTGCAGGTGCCCCCGCCATCGGATCGCATACTTCCCAAGAGGCGGGGACCATGGTCGCTGGGTCCTCTCTGTCCTAAGTCCACATACCCGGGTCCCACTCACCACCCTTCCACACACAACAAGTTCCTAGACGGTTCTGCTGACGTCAGTCTTCTTAGCCCAAATGGCCAAAGACTGAAGAGTTCCGGTTCCCGTGCATCAGCAGTGCACCTAGTCCCTGGGGTCATTCTGCTGCCTCTCACTATTGGGAACCACACCTGCCGGCTGGGAGGCGGGGCCCCGTTGGACCCAACAGTTCACCAGGACAAGCTGTGGGCGACCGTCTAGCTCAGCGGTTCTCAACCTGTGGGTCGCGACCCCTTTGGCAGTCGAACGACCCTTTCACAGGGGTCGCCTAAGACCATCCTGCATATCAGATATTTACATGATGATTCATCACAGTAGCAACATGACAGTGATGAGGTAGCAACGAAAATAATTTTATGGTTGGGTCACAACGTGAGGAACTGTATTTAAAGGGCCAGAAGGTTGAGAACCGCTGGTCTAGCTGGTGACTGTGCTGATCCCTGGATAGCCAGGGGCTCTCTTTGTCCCCAAAGACGGACCCTCCAATCAGAAAAACCTGGTCGCTGAGGACAGACACACCCTGGGAGGCAGACCTACAGGCTCAAGGTCTGATGGGGCTGGTGAGGGGTCGCCGAGCACAGTTCGTCTCCCAGGAACCTTGCTCCATGCCCCCATCACTCTCCCCTCAGCCCAGTATGCTGGGCCCCGACCTAGACAGGGTCTCACCTGTGGCCCGCATGAGGGTCTCTTTGCTGCTGCTGACTCCGTTCCTCTCCGCCCACACGGTGAAGGTGTACAGGGTCCCAGCTTCCATTGCGTCCACTGTGATCCTGGTATCCGGGGTGTTCCGGATCCCAGTGGCAACCCCGCCCTCCATGGTCCAGGAGACCCGGTAGGTGTAGGGAGGGTAATCTGGGCCCTGGGGAGCTGTCCAGCTCAGGGTGATGGAGCTGGTGGTCTGGTCCTGGACCCTGAGACTTGTCACCGCATTGGGGACTGGCAGAAGGAACAGAGAGAAAGTCAGGCTTCCTCGCCCCTCATCTGGACACAGTCATGTTCCTGCTCCCTGCGCAGCCCAGCTTGTTAGGAAATACTTCCTGGCCCTGGCTGGGTAGCTCAGTGGGTCAGAGTGTCGTCTCAATATGTTAAGATTGGAGTCCGATCCCCGGTCAGGGCACATACAAGAATCAACCAATGAACGCATCAAAGGGAACAACAAATCAGTATTTCTGTCTCTTTCTCTCACTGTCTACCCCACCCCCACCCCACCCCCACCGCCCAGCCGGCGTGGCTCGGTGGTTGAGCATCCACGTATAACCAGGAGGTCCTGGTTCGATTCCCGGTCAGGGCACATGCCCAGGTGCCAGGCTTGATCCATGGTGTGGGGTGTGTAGGAGGCAGCCAATCAATGATTCGCTCTCATCATGGTCTTAGGCAACACCTGTGAAAGGGTCATTCCACCGCCAAAGGGGTGGCGACCCAGAGGTTGAGAACCGCTGGTCTAGCTGGTGACTTTACAGATTCCTGGACAGCCAGGGGCTCTCTTCCTCCCCAAAGACAGACCCTCCAACCAGAAAACCCGGTCGCTGAGGACAGACACCCCCTAGGACAGTGGTCGGCAAACTCATTTGTCAACAGAGCCAAATATCAACAGTACAACAATTGAAATTTCTTTTGAGAGCCAAATTTTTTAAACTTAAACTATATAGGAAGGTACATTGTTATTAACTTAAATAGGGTACTCCTAAGGCTTAGGAAGAGCCACACTCAAGGGGCCAAAGAGCTGCATGTGGCTCTCGAGCCGAGTTTGCCGGCCACGACCCTAGGAGGCAGACCTACAAGCTCAAGGTCTGATGAGGCCGGTGAGGGGTCGCCGAGCACAGTTCGTCTCCCAGGAACCTTGCACCATGCCCCCATCGCTCTCCTTCCACCCCAGTATGCTGGGCCCGGAACTATATGGGGTCTCACCTGTGGCCCCCATGAGGGTCTCATTGCTGCTGCTGACTCCGTTCCTCTCCGCCCACACGGTGAAGGTGTACAGGGTCCCAGCTTCCATTGCGTTCAATGTGACCCTGGTATCCGGGGTGTTCTGGGTCCCAGTGGCAACCCCGCCCTCCATGGTCCAGGAGACCCAGTAGGTGTAGGGAGGGTGATCTGGGCCCTGGGGAGCTGTCCAGTTCAGGGTGATGGAGCTGGTGGTCTGGTCCTGGATCCCGAGACTTGTCACCGCATTGGGGACTGGCAGAAGGAACAGAGGGAAAGTCAGGCTTCCTCGCCCCTCGTCCGCAAGATCCGGACACAGCCATGTTCCTGCTCCCTGCGCAGCCCAGCTTCCTGGCCCTGGCTGGGTAGCTCAGTGGATTAGAGTGTTGTCTCAATATGTCAAGATTGGAGTCTGATCCCCGGTCAGGGCACATACAAGAATCAACCAATGAATGCATCCAGGGGAACAACAAATCCATATTTCTGTTTCTTTCTCTCACTGCCCACCTCTCCCACCACCCAGCCGGCGTGGCTCAGTGGTTGAGCATCCACGTATAACCAGGAGGTCCCGGTTCGATTCCGGGTCAGGGCACATGCCCAGGTGCCAGGCTTGATCCCCGGTGTGGGGTGTGTAGGAGGCAGCCAATCGATGATTCGCTCTCATCATTGATGTATCTGTCTCTCTCTCCCCCTCCCTTCATCTCTGAAATCAATCCTAGATAATAAAGAGCTAATATGCTAATTAGACTGAACAGCAGAACGACCGTCCAGATGATCTTCTGGATGAAGGCAGGGCTGAGGGCCCAAGGCAGCCATGGCTGCGAGAGGCTGAGCCCTTTGCACAAATTTTGTGCACTGGGCCTCTAGTAAAAAATATATATTTAAAAAATGGGGGTTTTTTTTTTTGCCCTGACTGGTTTGGCTCAGTGGATAGAGCGTCGGCCTGCGGACTCAAGGGTCCCAGGTTCGATTCTGGTCAAGGGCATGTACCTGGGTTGCGGGCACATCCCCAGTGGGGGATGTGCAGGAGGCAGCTGATCGATGTTCCTCTCTCATCGATGTTTCTAACTCTCTGTCCCTCTCCCTTCCTCTCTGTAAAAAATCAATAAAATATATTTAATAAATAAATAAATAAAATAAAAAATGTTTTTAAATAAAATCAAGAAATATAAGAAAGAAACACTTCCTGCTCTGGCAGGTGTGGCGCAGTTGGTAGGGCCTTTTCCCACGTGCCAGGAGGTCACCAGTTCAATTCCTGGTCAGAGCACACGCCTGGGTTGCAGGCTCATTCCCAGGTAGGAAGCATGTAGGAGGCAGCAGATTGATGTTTCCCTCTCACATTGTTTCTCTCTCTCTCTCTCTCTCTCTCTCTCTCTCTCTCTCGTGTGCGCGCCCTCTCCATTCCCATCTCTCTATAAATCAATAAACTATGCGCAGTGTCACCCTCCTGGCCCGGTCAGTCCCCAGATACAGCCACATCTCTCCTCGGTGGGTGGGTCCGGCTCACTGAGGCTAAAGCCAGAGCGTGGGGCCCAGAGAAGGTGCCATTGCGGCCGTCCCAGGCCTCTCCCCAAAGCAGAGCGGACACAGGGGGGCGGCGCTCACCTGTGGAGACGCTGAGGTTCTGCCTGGAGCTAGGCACGGCGTTCTTTTCCGCCCACACCGAGAACACGTACAGGGTCCCGGGTTCGAGTCCCTCCACCGTGGCATCGGTGTCAGCCGTGCTTTGCTTTTTAGTTTCGCTACTGCCGCCAGCGTACTCAACCCAGTAGGTGTAGTTCTGAGGGTCAGGGTCATCGTCTTCGGGCGCCTCCCAGCTCAGGGTGATGGAGCCGGGCGTCTGCTTCGTGCTGTTCAGATTCCTGACGTGGTTGGGGGCTGAGACATGAGGGAGAAGGATCAGTGTCCACAGGGAGCCGATCAGAGGGGACACAAGGTGGGCACTTTAAAAAAATATTTGTATTGATTTCAGAGAGGAAGGGAGAGAGAGGGAGAGAGAGAGAGAGAGAGAGAGAAACATCAATGATGAGAGAGAGTCACTGATTGGCTGCCTCCTGCACGTCCCCCACTGGGGATCGAGGCCCCAACTCTTTCATGTGCCCTGACCTGGAATTGAACCGTGACCCCCAGGTTCATAGGTCAACGCTCAACCACGGAGCCACTCGGGGGGCCGGGACCGGTGGCATTTCTAACCCTCACAGTTCCCGGTCCTGCCTCCACCAGGGGTCCCAGGAGATGGAGGGGAGGGGTCTGCACGGGGGCGATGTGCACACGGGACCCTGAGATCTTGTTCACACGCAGGTCCTGACTCGGTGGGTCCGGAACAGACGGAGACGCTGCCCCTCCAGGCAGTCCTCCGGGGTCGCTGGGGGCCCCCCCAGGGACCATGCTCTGGGGAGCAAGGCTCTGGACCGGAGCACCCCACTCACATTTCTGCAGGGAAGGAGGGGAGTGCTCTCCCGAGGCCCCACACAGCAGGCTCTGGGCCAGCGGGAGACGGAGGGGGCCCCTGGCCTGAGCTCTCGGGCCCGTGAAATGAGGAACCGGCTTTGCCGTTAGAGCGAGCTCACATGTAAACAGCCAAGCATGACGAGTGGCCAGCGGGAGCAGGGGAGGGGGTGGAGCAGGGGAGGGGGTGGAGCTGGTGGCCTGAGCTTCCAGCCTCAAGACCAGTGGTTCTTTAAATACAGCTCCTCATGTTGTGACCCAACCATAAAATTATTTTCGTTGCTGCTTCATCACTGTCATGTTGCTGCTGTTATGAATCGTCATGGAAATATCTGATATGCAGGATGGTCTTTGGCGACCCCTGTGAAAGGGTCGTGCGACCGCCAAAGGGGTGGAGACCCACAGGTTGAGAACCGCTGCTCTAGACCCTGACATAGCTGGGAGCTAGGAGAGCCGAGGGTCCGCGTGTCCACAGGCCACAGTACCCCCGCCCCCCGCCCCAGAGCGGAGGGAACAGGCCCTGCCCCACCCAGCATGGCTGCTGAGGAAGACACTCCCCGGCCTGGACTGGGCTTTAAGTCTCACACCCGGACTGATCCCAGCTCAGAACCCCATGATGTTGCGGGCACATCCCCAGTGGGGAGTGTGCAGGAGGGGGATGATCAATGTTTCAATGAGAGAGAGAGAGAGAGAGAGAGAGAGAGAGAGAGAGAGAGAGAAACATCAATGATGAGGCAGAATCATTGATCAGCTGCCTCCTGCACGTCCCCCACTGGAAATCGAGCCCACAACCAGGGCATGTGCCCTTGGCCGGAATCGAACCTGGGACCCCTCAGTCCCCAGGCCGACGCTCTATCCATTGAGCCAAACCAGCCAGGGCCCCATGGATGTTCTTTCTTCATCTCCTGCACAACGTGACCCAGAGAGACGTGGGGCTAGAGACTCTGCCACCTTCTCCTGATGACCCACCACCTCCACCTATCACCTCCCATAAAAAAATACCCAAAAAACCCCCACAAAGCTGGGCAGCGTGGCTCAGCGGTTGAGCGTTGACCTATGAACCAGGAGGTCATGGGTTCGATTCCCCATCAGGGCTCATGCCAAGCTGCAGGCTCCATCCCCAGTAGGGGGCGTGCAGGAGATCCATGATTCTCCCTCATCACTGTGTTTTTCTCTCTCTCCTTCCTTCCTCTCCGAGATCAATAAAAATATATTTAAAAAACAAAAACAGGATAATGACGACAAAATCAATACCCCCCCCCCCCCCCCCCCCCCGTCACCTGTGGCTGCGCTGAGAGGGGTCCGGGAGCTGCTGATGTTTCCGTTCTCCACCCACACGGCGAGCTCGTAGGCAGACCCAGGTTTCAGTCCGTCCACTGTGACACTGGTGTGTGTTGTGCTCTGGTTCCCAGTTTCGCCACCGCCACCCGTCCACTCGACCCAGTAGGTGTAGTTCCGGTCAGGACCCTGGGGCGGCCCCCAGCACAGGGTGATGGAGCTGGTGGTCTGATTCTCCACGGTCAGGTTGCTGACGGGGTTGGGGGCTGGACGACAGGAGGAAGGCTCAGTGTCCGCAGGGGAGCCGGTCATCGCTGACCCTCCCAGTTCCCAGTGTGGCCCCTGCCCGCTCTGGGTGCTAAACAGAGACACCCTCCTGGCCCCCCCCACTAGCATGATGGTCTAGAAAGCTCCCCAGCCCTAACTCAGAGGCAGGAGGACCCAGGGACAACCCTGGGCTGTGGTCAGCTCTCCTGGGGCCCGGCGGCAGGTCCTGCCGGCTGCCCTGGGTTGGCCCTGCTCCCACCGGGTCCCAGCCGCCTCCTCCCACCCCCAGGGGGGAACCCAGCCATCGGACGGGGTGCGGCTGACCTGTGGAGCCCTCCTGGGTCTGCACGGAACTGGGGACTCCGTGCTTCTCCGCCCACACGGAGAACAGGTAGGAGGTTGCCGGCGTGAGTCCCTGCACCGTGTACGTGACATCTGTCGTGTTCCGGGTCTCATTCTTGCCATCGTCTCCCGTGCACCGGACCCAGTAGGTGTAGCTTTGGGGGTCTGGGGCCTCCCAGAGCAGGGTGATAGAGTTGGTGGTCTGATTCTTCATGGTCAGTTTGCTGACGGGGTTGGGGGCTGAGGAGGGGACAGGAGAGGGAATCAGCCTGGACTCTGGAGCCACATGTCCAGGCCTTCCTTCCCCGCTGGGCCTGGGAAGCCTGGGGCAGTGGCTAGACCCTCAAGTCCAAAATGGCAGCCATGCCCGGCCCGCGTGGCTCAGTGGTTGAGCGTCCACCTATGAACCAGGAGGTCACGGTTCGATTCCCGGTCGGGGCACATGCCGGGGTTGCGGGCTCCATCCCAGGTGTGGGGCAGGCAGGAGGCAGCCAATGAATGCTTCTCTCTCATCGTTGACGCTTCTGTCTCTCTCTCCCTTTCTCCTCCTCTATAAAATCAATAAAAACATATTTTTTAAAAAAATAAATAAACATATCCTGGGGTGAGGATAAACAAACAAATGAGCCCTAGCCAGCTTGGCTCAGTGGGTAGAGCATCAGCCATCATCGACCTGTGGACTGAAGGGTTGTGGATTCGAATCCAGTCAAGGGCACATGCCTGAGTTTCTGGCTCCATCCCCAGTAGGGGGCGTGCAGGAGGCAACCGATCCATGATTCTCTCTCATCATTGATGTTTCTATCTCTCTCCTTCTCCTGTCCTCTCTGAAATCAATAAAGAAATATATTTTTAAAAAATAAATAACTAGCTGAAACCGGTTTGGCTCAGTGAATAGAGCGTCGGCCTGCGGACTGAAAGGTCCCGGGTTCGATTCCGGTCAAGGGCATGTACCTGGGTTGCGAGCACATCCCCAGTAGGAGATGTGCAGGAGGCAGCTGATCGATGTTTCTCGCTCATCCATGTTTCTGGCTCTCTATCTCTCTCCCTTCCTCTCTGTAAAAAATCAATAAAATATTTAAAAAAATAAATAAATAAATAAATAAATAAATAACTAAAAATCCATGGAAAAATATCCTCGGATGAGTTTTAAAAAATGTATATATAATTTTAAAAAAAACTTTTATTAAACACACACAGCCCTAACCAGTTTGGCTCAGTGGCTAGAGCATTGGCCTGTGGACTCAAGGGTCCCAGGTTCGATTTTGGTCAAGGGCATGTACCTTGGTTGTGGGCACATCCCCAGTGGGGAGTGTGTAGGAGGCAGCTGATCGATGTTTCTCTCTCATGGATGTTTCTAACTCTCTATTCCTCTCCCCTCCTCTCTGTAAAAAATCAATAAAATATATTTTTTAAAAAACAAAACACACACACACACACACACACACACACACAACCAACCACAACAGATTAAGCAGGGGCTGCTCTCACCTGTGCTGGCACTGAGGGTCGCCTCAGAGCTGTTGGCTCCACCTCCCTCCACCCACACAAAAAACACATAGCGGGTCGCGGGTTTGAGTCCTGTCGCCGTGTAAGTGAAGTCTGTCGTATTTTGAGGCTCATCTTTGCAACCGTCTCCAGTGCACCTGACCCAGTAGGTGTAGGTGTGGTTCGACGGGGTAGGGTCTTCCGGGGCCTCCCAGCGCAGGGTGATGGAGCTGCTGGTCTGATTCCACACATTCAGGTTCCTGACGGTGGCGTTGACGGTGGCGTTGACGGTGGCGTTGACGGTGGCGTTGGGTGCTGGGAATCGGGAAGCAAGGCTGGGTCCCTAATCCCCTCAGGAGACCAGATTGACCCCTCCCATCAGCGCCTACCAGGGATCCTGGCACCCTCCATGGAGACCCCCCCTACCCCCCCAAAGCTCACACACGAGACTTGAGGTGCTACCTCTCTGGGCGGGTGGTGGACTCAGCAAGGATTCATCACCGGCTGCCTTGGCTCCAGTCCAGATGCACAGGCCCTGGGGGGAGCCCAGGGGAGAGTCAGAGCCTAGCCTCCCCTCCAGGCCCAGGTGAGACTGGGGGGCTGGGGGGCAGCGGCACCCTCCCAGCCTCAGCCCCCACAGAGGCACAGCCCGGGGGGAGGGACTGCGGGCGAATCCTCCCCCAGGCTCAGCCTTGACAAAGGTCACCCCAGGGCCAACTGCCTTTTCTGGGTGTGGGGAAGGGAGGGGCAGAGGCGGGGCTCCAGGGACCCAGGAGCTGGGCTGGACACCTGCCCTCCAGCTGCTCGGATAAGGCAAGGCCCAGAGATAAAGTGAATGGTTTCACTTCCCGAAAAGTATGGACGACTAGGAGCAGAAAAGTAAACACCATATTGCTGGTAAAAGAAATAGTAATAATACTAAAAGGAAAAGAAAACAAGAAAAGTCATCAACAACCTGGGAACAGGGGAGAGACAGGCTGGGAACCAGAGGCCAGACACCTGGTCTGATGATGTCTGAGGCTGGGTCCTGGGCTGCTGGGTCTGAGGGAGGAGGCTGGGGGCCTGGGCTCCTGGGTCAGAGGGAGGAGGGGCCGGGTGCCTGGGCTCCTGGGTCTGAGGGAGGAGGGGCCGGGTGCCTGGGCTCCTGGGTCTAAGGGAGGAGGGGCTGGGGGCCTGGGCCCCTGGGTCTGAGGGAGGAGGGGCTGAGGGCTGGACTCCTGGGTCTGAGGGAGGAGGGGCTGGGGGCCTGGGCTCCTGGGTCTGAGGGAGGAGGGGCTGAGGGCTGGACTCCTGGGTCTGAGGGAGGAGGGGCTGGGGGCCTGGGCTCCTGGGTCTGAGGGAGGAGGGGCCGGGGGTCTGGGCTCCTGGGTCTGAGGGAGGAGGGGCTGGGGGTCTGGGCTCCTGGGTCTGAGGGAGGAGGAGGGGTTGGGGGCCTGGACTCCTGGGTCAGAGGGAGGAGGGGCTGGGGGCCTGGACCCCTGGGTCTGAGGGAGGAGGGGTTGGGGGCCTGGACTCCTGGGTCAGAGGGAGGAGGGGCTGGGGGCCTGGACTCCTGGGTCAGAGGGAGGAGGGGTTGGGGGCCTGGACTCCTGGGTCTGAGGGAGGAGGGGCTGGGGGCCTGGGCTCCTGGGTCAGAGGGAGGAGGGGTTGGGGGCCTGGACTCCTGGGTCAGAGGGAGGAGGGGCTGGGGGCCTGGGCTCCTGGGTCAGAGGGAGGAGGGGCTGGGGGCCTAGACTCCTGGGTCAGAGGGAGGAGGGGCTGGGGGCCTGGACTCCTGGGTCAGAGGGAGGAGGAGGCCGGGGGCCGGGGCTCCAGGGTCTTCCTCACCCAGAGTTTACTCTCACCCGGGACAGGACACACCTGTGAGCCCAGGTGTAAGACTCCCCAACAATCTCCCGGAACCTGGTCGCCAGCTTTCTTCTCCGGGGAACCTGCACCCTTTTCCTCAGGACCCGAGTTCAGGGACCAGTTCCCCCCACCCCGCGTCAGAACCTGCCCTGGCGCCCCCCTCCGGTCCCTCCCTCCTGTCCCTCCCTCCGGTCCCTCCCGGAGGCCCCACTCACCAGCAGCACCAGGCGCCCCCAGGCCCCGAGGCCCCCTCCAGCCCCCGTCATGCCCGCCGGGACCCTTGCGCCCTCGGAGGGACCCAGGTGACCAGTGCGGGGCCTTCCACCTGCCGGACTTTAAACGCAGGCATTTCCCCTTTCCCAGCACCGGGGCCGCGAGGCCACAGGTCGGGTCGGGAGGGCGGAGGAGGAAGTGGGAGCGCAGGGAGCGCGCCCCGCCCCGCCCCGTCCCTCGCCCCGGGTCGCGGCCTCTGGACCCTCCTTTGCCCCGAGGGACACGCGGGGGCGCGCACTGTTGCGCGTGGGGGGTGCGCGCTCGCGGGCCCCCGTCCGTCCCGGCGCTGCTCCAGCTGCCCGGCGGGTCTGCATTTGGGGGGCGGGCACCCCGGGCGGCTCCAGACGCCGGAGGCTCTGCACCTGCGGGTCCCTGCGCCTGGCAAGTCCTCCCGGCATCGGCCCGACCGCCGCGGCACGGAGCACCCCTCCAGCGGGACCCCCCCTGCAAGTGTCTGCTCCGCGCCCTCCGAGCAGCGCGGGGGGCCCCGGGGGAATGGGGGGGCTTTCCTCCTGCAGCCCCTGGGCCCGCGGCGCCTCGGGACCCTCGCGGCTGCGTGGGGACTGGATTCTGCGCGGCGGGTTCACCCGAGACCGCGGCTCGGCTCCGCGCAGGCGCACTGCGCCCGCCCCCCTGCCCGCACCCGGGACCCGGGCTCGCTGCGCCTGGCGCTGGGGAACCACCCGGGACTCCCTTCGCGCCCCTCCCGTTGGGCGGGGGCCAGGCTCGGGGGACGCAGGGAACAACCGGCCGCCCCGCCACGTTGCAGGAGGATGTGGGGCTGGGGGTTGGGCTTGGGGTTGGGGTTGGGGTTGGGAGCGTGGGTGGGGGGTGGGGGGGTCCTGGTTCCCATCTCTCACTGACTGAGGATGAAATAGAGCAGAAGTCGGGGCGGCCTGCGGAAGGGAGGGTCCTGGTGACATCCAGACCCCCAGCTCAGTTCCCCAAAGCGGCCACCACACCCTGGGGTCCTTGGTAAAGCCATAGCTGCCTTTATTTTTTCTTTCTTTCTTTAAATTTTATACACATACCAGGGGCCTGGTGCACAAAATTCGTGCAAGAGTAGGCCCTTCCTTCCCCTGGCTGTCACCACCCGCTTTCCTCTGGCACCCAGGACCCAGGACTGGGGGCTTCCCTTGCAGCCCCAACTTCCTCCAGAAGGTCATCTGGAAGGACACCCGGAAGGTCGTCCGGTCTAATTAGCATATTAGGCTTTTATTATGATAGAAGATATATATTCTTTATTGCTTTCAGAGAGGAAGGGAGAGGGAGAGAGAGATAGAAACATCCATGATGAGAGACAATCACGGATCAGCTGCCTCCTGCACACGCCCCACTGGGGATGGAGCCCACAACCCCGGCAGGTGCGGCAGAGTCCCTCACAGACCGCAGAGGGAAGCAGGCCTGTGCGCGAAAATAATAGGACGTGGTCTGAGACAGAGGGACGGACGGACGCACGGACGGAGGTGGAATGTGTCTCCTTAGCACATTCCACTGGGGCAGGAGCTGGTTTCGGGGGCCCTTTAAGAGGGGAAGAGAGAAGGTGCTCACTTTATTACCCCACGTAGTCCGTCCTGAGCCCCCCACTCTTGAAGGAGGACAGGGTCATGGGGCCTGGGTAGCATAGCAGGTGGTTGGGACCATGGAGCGGGTGTGGGGGTGTGTGGGGGGCAGGGTCTGAATGAAGGCATCCCAGGCCCACAGGGCATCTGAGATTGAGAAGAGCAGGGTGCCCGCCCGGAACACCTGCCCCTCTGCAGGCTGTGCCGCGCAGTCATGCCTCCTCAGGCCCACGGCTTTGCTCTGTGGTGAGTGGGGGCTCTGGCCTGAAGGTGGAGCAGGGACTAAAAATCAGGGGTGTGCTCTGGGGGATCCTATAAACACATTATGGGTGCAAGTCTCTTCTCTGCTATAAGAGTCCCCTAAGGCATGTCATGGGTGGAAAAGTCTCCTCTCTGCTCTAAGAGTCCCCTAAAGCATGTCCTGGGTGGAAAAGTCCCTCTGCTATAAGAGTCCCCTAAGGCATGTTATGGGAGGAAAAGTCTCCTCTCTGCTATAAGAGTCCCCCAAAGCATGTCATGGGTGGAAACATCTCCTCCCTGCTGTAAGAGTCCCCTAAAGCATGTCCTGGGTGGGAAAGTCTCTCTGCTATAAGAGTCCCCTAAGGCATGTCATGGGCGGAAAAGTCTCTTGTGCTGTAAGAGTCCCCTAAGGCATATCATGGGAGGAAACGTCTCCTCTCTGCTGTAAGAGTCCCCTAAGGCATGTCATGGGTGGAAAAGTCTCCTCTCTGCTGTAAGAGTCCCTTATGACACATCCTAGCTGTAGAAGTCAGGCAGGGTTTGGAGAGAAGCTCTGACCCCTTCATGCCCTCAAATGCAGACCCTGAGGCCCAGAGAGGGGCAGTGGGCTGCCAAGGTCACAGCCAGGACAAGGGCCACGCCTGGGTACTTTCTTCCTTATGTCTCTGTTCCCACCCCCTTGCTACCAACCCCTTCCTAAAGACCCCTCATCTTTGAGTCTCCTCACCTCCCCACCTCCTCTCCTAATATTGTCTGTCACTGGAGTGGGTTGAAATGTGCCCCCTAAAAACAGGTGTTTAAGCCCTGGCAGGTGTGGGTCAGTGGATAGAGCGTTGGCCTGCGGACTAAAGGGTCCCAGGTTCGATTCCAGCCAAGGGCACATGCCCGGTTGTACGCTTGATCCACAGTAGGGGGCGGGCAGGAGGCAGCTGAACAATGATTCTCTCTCATCATTAATGTTTCTATCTCTCCCTCTCCCTTCCTCTCTGATATCAATAAAAATATCCTATATAATAGAGAGGTAATATGCAAATTGATCATCATGCCCTCACAAAGATGGCCGCCCCCATTGGGCACAAGATGGCTGGCAGGGTAGGGCAGTTATGGGCGACCACGCCAGCAGGGGAGGGCAGTTGGGGGTGACCAGGCTGGCAGGGGAGGGCAACTGGAGGCGACCAGGCTGGCAGGGCAGGGCAATTGGGGTAACTGGGTCAGTAGGGGAGGGTAGTTGGGGGCAACCGAGCAGGCAGAGGAGGGCCGTTGGGGGAGCGGGGCCAGCAGGGGAGGGCAGTTGGGGATGACCAGGGCAGCAGGGGAGCGCAGTTGGGGCGATCAGGATGGCCGGGGAGCAGTAATGCGTTGACCAGGCTGGCAGGGGAGTGGTTAGGGGGTGATCAAGCTGGCAGGAAATCAGGCAGGCAGGCAGGTGAGCGGTTGGGAGCCAGCAGTCCTAGATTGTGAGAGGGATGTCTGACTGTCGGCATCTGACTGTCAGACATCCCCGAAGGGGTCCCAGATTAGAGAGGGTGCTGGCTGGGCTGAGGGACACCCCCCCGCCCCCCGCCAGTGCACGAATTTCATGCACCGGACCTCTAGCATAAAAATAAATCAAAATACTTTAAAAAATATATATATATATTTTAATATATTTTATTGATTGTTTACAGAGAGGAAGGGAGGGGGATAGAGAGAAACATCGATGAGAGAGAAGCATCGATCAGCTGCCTCCTGCACACCCCTTCATGGGAATGTGCCCGCAACCAAGGTACATGCCCTTGACCAGAATAGAAGCCGGGCAAGCAGAAGCTCTATCCAATGAGCCAAACCGGTTAGGGCTACAAAATATTTTTAAAGAACGGGCTGTCACCCTGTACAGGCACAGAGGGCATCAGGCCCCTCTGAGACTAGTATGTGTGTCAGGGGGGGCAGGGGGTTTCGGATCCTGCTCTCTGACCCACCCAGTGCCCAGCGAACACCTCTCGACTGACCTGACAGAGATCCTTCTGGATGCTCCCCCAACCGCCGGCTCACCTGAGTGCTGCCTCTTCCAGGCTCGTTTTATACCTGGGGAGAAGGATGTTGGGAGGAGAGGCTCAGGAAGTGAGGTTGGGACCGGAGGCCCTGATCCCGCCCCGGCCCCCACCTCCGGGCCCTCGGTCGGCCCAGCCCTGCACGGAGTCTCACCTCCTCAGGAAGAAGATCAGCAGGCCCACCAGGATGAGGAACAGTAGGACCCCGACAACCGCCCCGGCGATGACCCCTGGCGGAGGAGGCACGGGGAGCCGTTAGGGCCCAGGTCCTAGCTCTCCTAGCTCCTGACACCCCATCTCTCCTGCCTCCACCTTTTTTACTTTTAAATGTTTTTATTGATTTCAGAGAGGAAGGGAGAGGGAGACAGAGAGAGAAACATCAATGATGAGAGAGAATCATGGATCAGCTGCCTCCTCCACGCCCCGCACTGGGGATGGAGCCTGCAACCTGGGCATGTGCTCTTGACCAGAAATTGAACAGTGACCTCCTGGTTCACAGGTCAATGCTCAACCCCTGAGCCACGCTGGCTGGGCCTTATCTTTGCATCCAGACTGTGACCAGAGGGCCTATGGGATAGATGCTGGGGCTGAGAGGACAAAGGAGAAACCTCTGGAGAGAGCCCCATCTCCCCCACAACCTTTCCTCTCAATCTCTCAGTCGCCCAGGAGCCTGGTCCAAATGCATCCTTTTCGCCGAAACCGGTTTGGCTCAGTGGATAGAGCGTCGGCTTGCGGACTGGGAGGTCCCGGGTTCGATTCCGGTCAAGGGCATGTACCTTGATTGCGGGCACATCCCCAGTGGGAGATGTGCAGGAGGCAGCTGATCGATGTTTCTCTCCCATTGATGTTTCTAACTATCTATCTCTCTCCCTTCCTCTCTGTAAAAAATCAATAAAATATATTTAAAAAGAAAAAAAAATGCATCCTTTTCTCAGGTGACCTGGTTACTAAAGGCCACTCCCCTCCTTGGCCTACCAAGCATGTCAAACTCACGGTCCGCGGGCCGCAAGCAGCCCACAATGAATATTTTTGCAGCCCAGCCAATATAACGGCATGTAAGGGACGGTTTAATAAAAATTTCATAACTTACTTTTTACAATATCCTGTTATACATAATCCTATATAATAAATGGGTAATATGCAAATTGACCCTAACAGCAGAACGACTGGTCACTATGACACACACTGACTACCAGGGGGCAGACGCTCAATGCAGGAGCTGCCCCCTGGTGGTCAGTGTGCTCCCACAGGGGGATCTCTGCTGAGCCACAAGCCAGGCTGAGGGCTGCCAGTACAGTGGTGGTGGCGGGAGCCTCTCCCGCCTCCTCAGCAGCACTAAGGATGTCCGACTGCAGCTTAGGCCTACTCCCTGCTGGCAAGTGGACATCCCCCAAGGATTCCCGGGCTGCCAGAGGGATGTCTGAGTGCCAGCTTAGGCCCAAACCCCCAGGGAGTGGGCCTAAGCCAGCAGGTGGACATGCCCCGAGGGATCCCAGACTGTGAGAGGGCACAGGCCGGGCTAAGGCCCCCCCCCCCATACACAAATTTTTGTGCACCGGGCCTCTGGTTATTAATAGCGAGCTACAACATTCACTAATGACTGATGACTATCATCGTGTTGCATTCATTTCCTTACGTGCCTTACAGGCAGGCGCACCATTTTCTCTCCACTAATACCAGCAGTGAATATTCTAGCAGCCGATGGCCACGTCATTCGTCTTAGACTGGCTTGTTGGGTGTGCGCAATGAAATATTTCGCTTTCGGAGAACAAGAAAAATAGGTTTATTTGCGCAACGCTCAGGAATTTGTGCATTTCTTCAGTGTCTGGGAAGTTCATGTTCAAGAAAAAATACTAGTTTTTAATAAAATGTTCTACTATTTTATGTTAACAATGACTCATTTACTTCACCCCTTTGTATTCAGAACGTCTCTATCCACATAAACCTACGTTTCTATGAAAACGGAAGCTTTTGTTTTTTTGCAGCCACATCCACTTAGACCTTGTTTATCTGGCCCGTGGGAGCCTGTGAGTTTGACATGGTTGGCCCAAACCAATGGTTCTCAGCAAGGGAGATGCTGCCCTGCTGGCGACATGGGTAAGGTCTAGAGACACTGTGGCTTGTCACAACTGGGGTGGTGGTGCTACTCATGTTGAAGGGGTGGAGGCCAGGAAAGCAGCTCTGCCTTCCACAATGCACAGGACAGCCCCACACAGCAAAGAATAATCCAGCCCCAATGACAACAGTGCACAAGTGAGCCCTAGCCTGTTTGGCTCAGTGGATAGAGCGTCAGCCTATGGACTGAAGGGTCCCGGGTTCCATTTCCAGGGTCAAGGGCACATGCCTGGGTTGCAGGCTCGATCCCCAGTAGGAGGTGAGCAAGAGGCAGCAGATCAACGATTCTCTCTCTTCATGGATGTTTCCATCTCTCTCGCCCTCTCCCTCCCTCTCTGAAACCAATAAAAATATTTTTAAAAATTATACTAAGTGAGAGATGGCAGTCACAGAGGAACACAGCGTATGACTGTATTTTCAGGAAAGGTGCAAAATAGGAAAATCTATAGAGACAAAAAATAAATTACAGATTCCCTAGGCCTGGTTGCTGGGGAATTGAGGACATTCGGGTGCGATGGTTTATGGAGGTAATTTTTCTTTATAGGGTGATGAAAACATTCTAAAATTGATACTGGGATGGTTGCATAATACCGCCGGTACACTTAAAACCATTGCACACTTTATTATTTTTTAGATATATTTTATTGATTTTTTTTTTTTACAGAGAGGAAAGGAGAGTTAGAAACATCTATGAGAGAGAAACATCAATCAGCTGCCTCCTGCACACTCCGCACTGGGGATGTGTCTGCAACCAAGGTACATGCCTTTGACCGGAATCAAACCTGGGACCCTTCAGTCTGCAGGATGATGCTCCATCCACTGAGCCAAACCGGTTAGGGCACCATTGCACATTTGAAATGGGTGAGTCATGCCCTAGCCGGTTTGGATCAGTGGATAGAGCATCGGCCTGTAGACTGAAGGGTCCCAGGTTCGATCCCCGGTCAGGGCACTTACAAGAATCAACTAATGAATGCATAAATAAGTGGAACCACAAAATTCAATGTTTCTCCCTCTCTCTCTCCCCCTTCCTCTGTTTCTAAAATCAATAAATAAAAATTTAAAAATAAATAAAACTGTTTTAAAGACAGCAGAAAACAAAACACAAAGGAACAAACAGGAAGGACCCCCTGGGTAGGTCAGACTTCCTCCACACAGGGCCTGAGGGGGCCTAGAGAGACTGTGCGTCCCCTGGGGTTGTGCTCACCTGCACTATCCGTGTGGCAGGTCACGGAGGCAGCTGGGGCCCTCAGTCCATCCCAGATGGTCCTGACTGTGGCTTCGTAGGACTGAGCGGGCTGGAGGTTGGACACGGACACACCCCTGTCCTTCCCGCAGGAGGCTTGGTCCCCGGAGACCTGCTGCCCGCCCACCTGCAGCTGAAAGGCCTCATAGCCGCCCTGGGGGCAGGTCCAGGTCAGGGTGACCCCATAGCCACCAGAGATGCTGGTGCAGGAGATGATGGTGACAGGGTCTGGGTCTGGGAGGCGGAGACAAGAGGACTCGGTAGGTGCCAGCCAAGATGGTGTTCCCTCCCTCCCCTGCTTCACCGCCAGTGATGCCAATTCTGTGACCTCGACAAGGAGCTCATCCTTCCCTTCCCCAAATCCAAATACTTCTTCATCCCTTGCTTTCTACCCAAACGGACTCCCAACAGGTCCCCCAAAACTACAACTCCCATGAGCGCTCTGACTCTCTGGATCACTGCAGCTTATACAGTCAGGGCCCCATGGCCTGATGGGATTTGTAGTCCACTCACTTCTCATCCACAAACCCCCACCCACCCCCCCGCAAAGGGGTAAAAGGAGGCCCATCTCACATGTGGATGCGCGGAGGCTCTGTGTGGAACCGGCTACATCGCTCCTCTCCGCCCACACGCTGAAGTTGTATGGAGTCCCAGGTTCCAGGCCCTTCACCACATACCAAGTCTCTTTGGTCCTGGCTATCTGGTCGACCTGGTGTGCTTGGGGGTCTCCTTCCCCCTGGGGAGGTCCCCCACCGGCCCACCGGACACAGTATATGTAGAGCTGAGAGCGGGGGTCTGCCGGGGCCGCCCACCGCAGGGCGATTGAGTTGTTGGTCTGCGTTTCCTTCTGCAGAGCTGTGACCTCGTTAGGAGCTGAGAATTGAGAGAGACAACTCAAGGGGCGGATCCCCAAGGCCCCTCACACCGAGTCTGCTCACCTCCCCTTCCCTGCAGCTGCCCCCACCATCGGATCGCATACTTCCCAAGAGGTGGGGACCATGGTCGCTGGGTCCTCTCTGTCCTAAGTCCACATACCGGGGTCCCACTCACCACCCTTCCACACACAACAAGTTCCTAGACCGTTCTGTTGACTTCAGTCTTCTTAGCCCAAATGGCCAAAGACTGAAGAGTTCCGGGTCCGGTGCATCAGCAGTGCACCTAGTCCCTGGGGTCATTCTGCTGCCTCTCACTCTCGGGACCCACACCTGCCGGCTGGGAGGCGGGGCCCCGTTGGACCCAACAGTTCACCAGGACAAGCTGTGGGCGACCATCTAGCTCAGCGGTTCTCAACCTTCTGGCCCTTTAAATACAGTTCCTCATGTTGTGACCCAACCATAAAATTATTTTCGTTGCTACTTCATCACTGTAATGTTGCTACTGTGATGAATCTTACGGTAAATATCTGATATGCAGGATGGTCTTAGGTGACCCCTGTGAAAGGGTCGTTCAATCGCCAAAGGGGTCGCGACCCACAGGTTGAGAACCGCTGGTATAGCTGGTGACTTTACAGATTCCTGGACAGCCAGGGGCTCTCTTTGTCTCCAAAGACAGACCCTCCAATCAGAAAACCCGGGTCGCTGAGGACAGACACCCCCTAGGACAGTGGTCGGCAAACTCATTAGTCAACAGAGGCAATTATCAACAGTACAATTGAAATTCCTTTTGAGAGCCAAATTTTTTAAACTTAAACTATATAGGTAAGTACATTGTATTAACTTAATTAGGGTACTCCTAAGGCTTAGGAAGAGCCATACTCAAGGGGCCAAGGAGCCACATGTGGTTCATGAGCCGCAGTTTGCTGACCACGGCCCTAGGAGGTAGACCTACAGGCTCAAGGTCTGATGAGGCTGGTGAGGGGTCGCCAAGCACAGTTCGTCTCCCAGGAACCTTGCACCATGCCCCCTTCACTCTCCCCCCAGCCCAGTATGCTGGGCCCGGACCTAGACAGGGTCTCACCTGTGGCCCCCATGAGGGTCTCTTTGCTGCTGCTGACTCCGTTCCTCTCCGCCCACACGGTGAAGGTGTACTGGGTCCCAGCATCCACTGTGTCCACTGTGACCCTGGTATCCGGGGTGTTCTGGGTCCCAGTGGCAACCCCACCCTCCATGGTCCAGGAGACCCAGTAGGTGTAGGGAAGGTGATCCGGGCCCTGGGGAGCTGTCCAGCGCAGGCTGATGGAGCTGGTGGTCTGACTCTCCACGGTCAGGTTCCTGACGGGGTTGGGGGCTGAGGAGGGGACAGGAGAGGGAATCAGCTGTGGACTCTGGGCCCACATGTCCAGGCCTTCCTTCCCCGCTGGGCCCAGGAAGCCTGAGGCGGTGGCTAGACCCTCAAGTCCAAAATGGCAGCTGTGCCTAGCCGGTGTGGCTCAGTGGTTGAGCGTCCACCTATGAACCAGGAGGTCATGGTTCGATTCCCTGTCAGGACACAGGCAGGGGTATCCGGCTCCATCCCAGGTGTGGGGCGGGCAGGAGGCAGCGGATCAATGATTCTCTCTCATCATTGACTCTGCCCTCTCTCTCCCCCTCTCCCTTCCTCTGTAAAATCAATAAAAATATATTTTAAGAAATAAAAATAGACATACCCTGGGGTGAGGATAAAGAAACAAATGAATACATAATGGATACACACACGGAGCGTGAAGAATTGGGAGGACGGTGAGCCTGTACCATCTCTCCTCGGTCCTCCCGTACTACACGGGCCACAGGTCACAAGGATGACTCGTTGACTCCACTTGAGCTAAAGGAACTTGCTGGTCCCCTTTCCTCTGACTGGGGCCAATGTGGCTGATAGAACCCTGGCAGGTACAGGCGGGGCCCCCATCCTCTTTCTGTGGGTGTAGGAACCTGCCGGGCACGCCTGTGGGTGCTCCAGCCCCACCAGACACCCCCCCTCCAAACCCAAACAACCGCCCTGGCCGGTGTGGCTCAGTGGATAGAGTGTCAGCCTGTGGACCGAAGGGCCCCGGGTTCGATTCCGGTCAAGGGCATGTCCCTTGGTGGCAGGCTTCTCCCTGGGCAGGCCCTGGACGGGGTGCGTGCAGGAGGCAACCCATCGACGTGTTTCTCTCATATGAAAGTTTCTCTCTGTCTCTCCCTCTCTGTCTCTTCACTCTCTCTAAAAATCCATGGGAAAATATCCTCGGGTGAGGATTAAAAAGTAAATAAATAATATTTTTTTAAAAGTTTTTTTTTAAAACACACACACATATAAAAAAAAAAAACAAACAAACAACCAACCACAACAGATTAAGCAGCGGCTGCTCTCACCTGTGCTGGCATTGAGGGTCGCCTCGGAGCTGCTGGCTCCACCTCCCTCCACCCACACGGAAAACTCATAGCGGGACGCGGGTTCGAGTCCCTCCGCCGTGTAAGTGACGTTTGTCGTGCTTCGGGTCTCATTTTTGCCACCGTCTCCAGTGCACCTGACCCAGTAGGTGTAGTTCTGCAGGGTGGGGTCTTCCGGGGCCTCCCAGCGCAGGGTGATGGAGCTGCTGGTCTGATTCCACACATTCAGGTTCCTGATGGCGGCCTTGGGTGCTGGGAATTGGGGAGCAAACTGGGTCCCTAATCCCCTCAGGAGGCCAGATAGACGGCTCCCATCAGCGCCTGCCAGGGATCCTGGCGCCCTCCATGGAGACCCCTCCCCACCCCCCCAAAGCTCACACACAAGACTTGAGGTGCTACCTCTCTGTGCGGGTGGTGGACTCAGCAAGGATTCCTCACCGGCTACCTTGGCTCCCGTCCAGATGCACAGGCCCTGGGGGGAGCCCAGGGGAGGGTCAGAGCCCAGCCTCCCCTCCAGGCCCAGGTGAGACTGGGGGGCTGGGGAGCAGCCGCACCCTCCCAGCCTCAGCCCCACAGAGGCACAGCCCGGGGAGGGACACTGCAGGTGACTGCTCCCCCAGGCTCAGCCTTGACAAAGGTCACCCCAGGGCCAGCTGCCTTTTCTGGGTGTGTGGGGAGGGGAGGGGAGAGGAGGGGCACAGGTGGGGCTCCAGGGACCCAGGTACATGCCCTTGACCAGAATCAAACCTGGGACCCTTGAGTCCGCAGGCCGATGCTCTATCCGCTGAGCCAAACCAGCTAGGGCTCCAGGGACCCAGGAACTGGGCTGGACACCTGCCCTCCACCTGTGCGGATAAGGCAAGGCCCAGAGATAAAGTGAATGGTTTCACTTCCCGAAAACTATGGACACCTAGGAGCAGAAAAGTAAGCAACGTATTGCTGGTAAAATTCTACAGTAATAAAAGAAAAACATGCAAATTGGTGTCACTCCACTACGCCCACCAGCCAATCAGAGAAACTATGCAAATTAACCCAACAAAGATGGTGGTTAATTTGCATAGGCAGGCACAGAGCCAAGACAGAAGATGACTGAAGATGGTAGCGGCCACGGAGCTGGAGGAGCAGGAGGCTTGGGTTGCTCCCGGTGACAGAGGAAGCCAAGTTTCTTGCGGGCCCTGGACTCCGCTCAAGGAAGGGCTGGGGGTCTGGGTCGTCGGGGGCAACGCAGGCTTCCAGCCCGCCCAGACCTCCAGTCCAGGAGTTGGAAAGAAAGAAAAAGGAGGGGCTGGGAGCAGCTGGAGCAGAGAAGCCAAGCCTCGCTGCTGTGGATGGGCCAAAAGCCTGGGTCCTGGGTGCTGGAGGAATACCGGTGCCAGGGGAAGGAAGGCCTATTGTGCGAATCTTCGTGCAACGGGCCACTAGTAAATAATAATAATAATAATAATAATAATAAAAGGAAAAGAAAAGAAGAAAAGTCATTAACAAACTGGAAATGGAGGAGAGATAGGCTGGGAACCAGTGGCCAGACACCCGGTCTGTTGGTGTCTGAGGCTGGGGACCTGGACTCCTGGTTCTGAGGGAGGAGGGGCTGGGGACCTGGGCTTCTGGGTCTGAGGGAGGAGGCTGGGGGCCTGGGCTCCTGGGTTTGAGGGAGGAGTCTGGGGGCCTGGGCTCCTGGGTCTGAGGGAGGAGGGGCTGGTGGCCTGGGCTCCTGGGTCTGAGGGAGGAGGGGCTGGGGGCCTGGACTCCTGGGTCTGAGGGAGGAGGGGCTGGGGGCCTGGGCTCCTGGGTCTGAGGGAGGAGGGGTGGGGGCCTGGGCTCCTGGGTCAGAGGGAGGAGGAGGCTGGGGGCCGGGGCTCCAGGGTCTTCCTCACCCAGAGTTTACTCTCACCCGGGTCAGGACACACCTGTGAGCCCAGGTGTAAGACTCCCCAACAATCTCCCGGAACCTGGACGCCAGCTTTCTTCTTCGGGGAACCTGCACCCTTTTTCTCAGGACACGAGTTCAGGGACCCCGGTTCCCCCTCTTCAGACCCCGCCCTGGCTTCCCCCTCCTGTCCCTCCCTCCGGTCCCTCCCGGAGGCCCCACTCACCAGCAGCACCAGGCGCCCCCAGGCCCCGAGGCCCCCTCCAGCCCCCGTCATGCCCGCCGGGATCCTTGCGCCCTCGGAGGGACCCAGGTGACCAGTGCCGGGCCTTCCACCTGCCGGACTTTAATCGCAGGCATTTCCCCTTTCCCAGCACCGGGGCCGCGAGGCCACAGGTCGGGTCGGGAGGGCGGAGGAGGAAGTGGGAGCGCAGGGAGCGCGCCCCGCCCCGCCCCGTCCCTCGCCCCGGGTCGCGGCCTCTGGACCCTCCTTTGCCCCGAGGGACACGCAGGGGCGCGCACTGTTGCGCGCGGGGGGGCGCGCTCGCGGGCCCCCGCCTGTCCTGGCGCTGCTCCAGCTGCCCCGCGGCTCTGCATTTGGGGGGTGGGCACCCCAGGCGTCTCTGCACGTGCCGGTCCCTGCGCCTGGCAAGTCCTCCCGGCATTGGCCCGGCCGCCGCGGCATGGAGCACCCCTCCGGCGGGAGCTCCCCAAGTGTCTGCTCCGCGCCCTCCGAGCAGCGCGGGGGGCCCCGGGTGAATGGGGGGCCTTCCTCCTGCAGCCCCTGAGCCCGCGGCGCCTCGGGACCCTCGCGGCTGCGTGGGGACTGGATTCTGCGCGGCGGGTTCACCCGAGACCCAGACCCGGACTGGGCTCCGCGCAGGCGCACTGCGCCCGCCCCCCTGCCCGCACCTGGGACCCGGGCTCGCTGCGCCTGGCGCCGGGGAACCAGCCGGGACTCCCTTCGCGCCCCTCCCGGCGGGCGGGGGCCAGGCTCCGGGGACCCAGGGAACATCGGGCTGCCCTGCCACGTTGCAGGAGGATGGGGTGCTGGGGATGGGGGTTGGGGCTGAGTGCGGGGGCGCGGGGGATGGGGGTCCTGGCTCCCTTCTCTCACGAACTGAGCAAGAAATAGGCGGCCTGTGGAAGGGAGGGTCCTGGTGACATCCAGGCCCCCAGCTCAGTTCCCCAAAGCGGCCACCACACCCTGGGGTCCTGGGTAAAGCCATCGCTGCCTTTCTTAAAATTTTTTCTTTCTTTCAATTTAATACATATACTAGAGGCCCGGTGCACGAAATTCGTGCAAGAGTAGGTCCTTCCTTCCCCTGGCTGCCACCACCGGCTTTCCTCTGGCACCCAGGACCCAGGACCCAGGCTTCCATTGCAGCCCCAGCTTCCTCCGGAAGGTCGTCTGGAAGGACACCCGGAAGGTCGTCCGGTCTAATTAGCATATTATGCTTTTATTATGATAGAAGATATATATATTTATTTATTGCTTTCAGAGAGGAAAGGTGAGGGAGAGAGAGAAACATCAATGATGAGGGAGAATCATGGATCGGCTGACTCCTGCACACCCCCTGCTGGTGATGGAGCCCAAAACCCTGGCATGTGCCCTGACCTGGAATTGAACCCTGACCTCCTGGTTCATAGGTCGACGCTCCACCAATGAGTCAGTCCAGCCGGGCCAGTCTCTGCATTTAGCTACCACCCCCCAATCCTGCCACCCGCACCCCCAGCCCTAGGCAGCCCCTACCCTGCCCTGTCTCCTGACTCCCCTGGCCAGGACATCCCGTCCTACAGGGGCCTTTGGAAGGGGCCCCTTTCACTCGGGGGAGGTTTCCAAAGGCGAGGAGGCATCTTGTAGGTGTAAGGGAGCTTCAGTCCTATTTACGGCCAAATAACGCCCCACAGACCCGTGACCTGAAGGGGCTGAGTGGCAGGAGGTGATGGCTGCTCCAAAGGGCTGGCCCTGGTGACGCCGAGGACTCCAACGCCACCAGCAGCTGGGGGGCAGGCGCGGGCACAGTCCCTCACAGACCGCAGAGGGAAGCAGGCCTGTGCGTGAAAATAATAGGATGTGGTCTGAGACAGAGGGACGGACGGACGGATGGACAGACGGACGGAGGTGGAATGTGGCTCCTTAGCACGTTCCACTGGGGCGGGAGCTGGTTTCGGGGGCCCTTTAAGAGGGGAAGAGAGAAGGTGCTCACTTTATTACCCCCACATAGTCCGTCCTGAGCCCCCCACTCTTGAAGGCGGACAGGGTCATGGGGACCTGGGTAGCAGGTGGTTGGGACCATGGGGCGGGTGTGGGGGGTTGTGGGGGGCAGGGTCTGAATGAAGGCATCCCAGGCCCACAGGGCATCAGAGACTGAGAAGAGCAGGGTGCCCGCCCGGAACACCTGCCCCTCTCCAGACTGTGCCGCGCAGTCATGCCTCCTCAGGCCCACGGTTTTCCTCTTGGTGAGTGGGGGCTCTGGCCTGAAGGTGGAGCAGGGACTAAAAATCAGGGGTGGGCTCTGGGGGACCCTTTAAATACATTATGGGTGCAAGTCTCTTCTCTGCTGTAAGAGTCCCCTAAGGCATCTCATGGGTGGAAATGTCTCCTCTCTGCTGTAAGAGTCCCTTACGACACATCCTAGCTGTAGAAGTCAGGCAGGGTTTGGAGAGCAGCTCTGACCCCTTCATGTCCTCAAATGCAGACCCCGAGGCCCAGAGAGGGGCAGTGGGCTGCCAGGGTCACAGGCAGGACAAGGGCCACACCTGGGTTCTTCCTCCCTTATGTCTTTGTTCCCACCCCCTTGCTTCTAACGCCTTCCTAAAGACCCCTCATCTTTGGGTCTCCTCACCTCCCCACCTCCTCTCCTGGTATTGTCTGTCACTGCAGTGGGGTGAATTGTGCCCCCTAAAAACAGGTGTCCAAGCCCCGGCCGGTGTCGTTCAGTGGATAGAGCGTCGGCCTGCAGACTGAAGGGTCCCAGGTTTGATTCAGGTGCAGGGCACATGCCCAGGTTGCAGACTGGATCCCCAGTAGGGGGCGTGCAGGAGGCAGCCAATCAATGATTCTCATCATTGATGCTTCTATCTCCCTTCCTCTCTGAAATCAATAACAATAAAGAACAAAACAAAAAACAATGGGTATCCAAGTCCTAAGTCCCGGTCCCTATGGATGTGACATCATTTAGAACCCGGGCCTTTGCAGACATAATTACGAGATCATCCTGGATTTAGGGTGGACCTTACATGCAACCACCGATGTCCGTGGGAGGGGACACAGAGGGAGAAAGCCATGTGAACACGGAGGCCCAGGCTCAGAGGGATGGAGGGGGGTGCGGGGCGGGCGGGGGGGGGGGGGGGGGGGCAGGGGCCACCGGAAGCTGGAGAGGCAGGAAGGACCCTCCCCAGGGCCTGGGGCGCCGTGTGGCCCCGCCCACACCTTGACATTGGACGCCTGCTCACCAGAACTGTGAGAGGCCAAACTCCTGATGTTTTAAGCCCCCGTGTGTGGTCATTTGTGACAGCAGCCACAGGAACACACACAAGGACCGAAGTGTCCTCCGGGCCTCCGATCTCGACCCTCATCATCCCAACCGGGACGTAGGAATCCCGCCTCCCACCGCCATCGAAGCCCCTGGGAGTGAGTCCATGTCCCATACACCCTGGGCCCAGGGGCAAATTCACTGTGTGTATAGCCAACAATACTGCCAGGTGCACACAAAAACGTCACCCGAGGTGAACCTCACAGTGAGTGTTCTCACTACAACAATAAAAGGGCCTGGCTGGGCGAGGCTCAGTGGATGAGCACCGACCTATGAACCAGGATTTCATGGTTTCATTCCCCATCAGGGCACGTGCCCGGCGTTGCGGGCTCGATCCCGTGTGGGTGTGCAGGAGGCAGCAGATTGATGTTTCTATCCCTCTCTCCCTCTTCCTTCCTCTCTGAAATCAATAAAAGTATATTTAAAAAAAAAATTCAGTGCATGCCACTGTGACTGAAGTTAATGTCACCAAATCATTCACTTAAAAATGGAAAAATCTGCCCTAGCCGGTGTGGCTCAGTGGATAGAGTGTCGGCCTGCGGACTGAAGGGTCCCAGGTTCGATTCCAGTCAAGAGCGTGTACCTTGGTTGCGGGCACATCCCCAGTAGGAGGTGTGCAGGAGGCAGCTCATCCATGTTTCTAACTCTCTATCCCTTTCCCTTTCTCTTTGTAAAAAAAATCAATAAAATATATATTTTTTTTTAAAGGAAAAATTTTGCCTGGACAGTGTGGCTCATTGGTTAAACCTTGACTCAGGAACCAAGAAGTCACGGGTTTGATTTCCAGTCAGGGCACATGCCTGGGTTGCTGGCTCCATCCCCAGTAGGGGGCATGCAGGAGGCAGCCAATCAATGATTCTCTCTCATCACTGATGTGTCTCTCTCTACCTCTCCCTTCCTCTCTGAAATCAATAAAAACATGGATTTTTTTTTAACGGAAAATTTTGTTGTAAGGAAGAAAAAGAAGAAATACCCTTTTGCTGTGACTCTGACCATGCCTCCCCCCTCCCTTCCCCAAATAAAGGAGATGTTGTTTCCTCCTTCCTTTTACTCAGGCAACAGGGAAATAGATCAAGGCCAGGGGGAAGGGGCCAGCGGACTCTGAAGGCCCCTGGAGGTCACAGGAGCGGCCGGGGCTTGGGGAGGCCCAGCCTGGGCCTGGTTGAGGGGCCTGGAACCTGGAACCAGAACCGAGGGAAGGCGGTGCATCCGGAATTCTGCAAACAGTTCCCACAGGTGGACAGCGGCCTGCAGACGGGAGTCCAGGGGCCTGGCTCTGGCCCCCACAGGCGGCTCCCCGTCTGGGCCCGGCTGCAAGGCCCGGGTCCCTGCGGGAGGGGAGTGGGCGGATCCCAGCCCGCTGGGGCCCCCATCAGTGGGTCTTGAGCTTGGGGCTCTGGAAGGCCGACAGGGTGATGAGGAGCTGGGCGGCATAGTAGGTGGCCATGATCAGCAGGCGGCCGTGGGCCAGCGGCTGGATGAAGGTGTGCCAGGACAGGAAGGAGTCGGAGGTGGCGAAGAACAGGGCGCCCCAGCGGGCGCTCCCGCCCCTGGCCAGGCCGCGCCACAGCGTGGTGGACAGGGCCAGCCCGTAGGCCGACACGGACAGCACCAGGTCTGGCGGGAGGTGCAGCAGCAGGAGGCCGGAGAACGGGAGGGAGTACAGGAGGATGGGCACCAGGAGGCCGGACCGCAGGGGGCTGAACCCAAAGGCCCAAGAGTAGAGCAGCTGGGCCATGCCGAAGGCAAGGACGCCTGGAGGACAGGGGGTGGGGCACCCGTGAGACCCGCTTCCCTGCGTCACCCCTGCCAGCTCCCACTGGTTCCTGGTGGTCCCGCCTCCCCCTGCCCTTGCTGTCCAGGGTCTGTCCTTACTCTGCTCAGAACTGTCCCTCGACCCCCATCTTCTCTGCTCCCCACTTGGCTTCGGAATGGAGTCAGTTTGGACGCACAAGGCACACACACCCCAGGGCCTTTGCACCTGCTGGTCCCTCCACGCCCGCCACTCACACCTGCCCAGGTCAGGCTGAGCTCCCCGAGGCAGGGGCCTGGGTGTGTGCTGGTCACTGCTGGGCCCCAGGGCCTGGGAACGGCCCCTGGCTCCTGGCAGAGGCTATCAGGGAGTCGCCCCCACACCCGGGGCCCCTAGCTTGGGGGTCAGAAAGGGACAGTGCGGCCCACTCCCCAGCTCACCATAGCGGAAGTTCTCGGGCCAGATGAGGAAGACATCCCCGAGGGCCGAGAAGAGCAGGGCCACCTGCAGGCGAAGGCTGTAGCCCCCGCCGGAGCCGGAGCCGGGGTTCGCCCGCAGGAGCCCCACCAGGCACAGCACCGGCAGGCACTTGACCAGGGCACCCAGCCTGGATGGCGGGTCCTCAGGGATCCAGAGGAGGAAGTAGGCGGTGCAGGTGAGCAAGAAGGGGCTCAGGCTGCCCAGGTGCGGTTGCTACCGGACAAGGCACGGCTCAGCCCCAGAAGGAGGCTCCAGCCACCCCCAGCCCTGGCCAGGACTCAGGTCTCGGGGCTCCCCCCACCCCAACCCGACTCAGGGATCCCAGGACAGGCCCCACCTGGCCAGGCCTCAGGTCTCGGGGCTCCCCCCCACCCCGACTCAGGGACCCCAGGACAGGCCCCAAATGGCCAGGACTCAGGTGTCGGGGCTCCCCCCACCCCACCCCCACTCAGGGACCCCAGGACAGGACCCACCTGGCCAGGACTCAGGTCTCGGGGCTCCCCCCACCCCACCCCCACTCAGGGACCCCAGGACAGGACCCACCTGGCCAGGACTCAGGTCTCGGGGCTCCCCCCCACCCCACCCCAACTCAGGGACCCCAGGACATCCAGCCCCATAGAACCCAGCCTCTGGGGACCCCAGGACATCCAGCCCCATAGAACCCAGCCTCTGGGGAGGCCAAGACCCCCAATTCCTCCAGCCTCCTGGGGTCCCCAGGAGCCCACGCCCAGCCCGAGCACCCCTCCCACACTCAGGGGCTCTCACTTGGGCTGAGGAGCGAGGGCTGTGCGACGGCCTCTCCCTGCGGACGTCCATGACAGCCTGAGACCCCCACGCAGAGTGGCCGCAGCCTGGGCACCAATGGCTCTGGGGGTGGAGGGCCGGCGAGCAGTTACACGTTAACCCGGGAGCGTCCTGTGGACTCTGGGGCTGATAACAGCGCCGGGAGATGCTGCCCCCGCCCGGGGATGGCTCTCACTGGCACCTGCAGATAAGGTGCCCGTCCCAAGCTGGGGTCCCTCCTCCCCCACAGCCCCTGCCCTGGACCCCGGGGACCAGGCTTCCTCCCCATCGCAGTGGGCTGTGGGGGCCAATTCCCCTCGCAGCCCCGCTCCCAGCCGGGCCCAGCCCTCCTTCCCCAGGGGACGGGGCCACCATCACCCTGTGGCTGGCAGAGGAACCCCTTCTCCCTCCCCCTGCCTCCCCCCCACCTCGCCGGGCCCTCCGGCACTGGCCTCCCTCCTGTGGGGCCTGCACCGCCCTGCACCCCCCAGCGCCTCCACACAAACACTTCCTGATCTAACAAATGCCCATGACCCCCGAGGTCACCACCGGCCTGGGCCCCGCAGCCCCAGGCAGCCTGGGAGGCTCCGAAGCAAGGCTCCCCGGGGCCTGGGGGTGAGGGCTCTTGGTCTGTTCTTGGACTGGATCCCCCCTGGAAGGCTCGCCTAGAGCCCGGCTTCCCGGGCTACCTCCCACCGCGCCACCACAGGGGACAGGGTCAGGCCCTTGGCAGCTGCAGGGTCCTCTCCGTGGCCGGACAGAGGAGGGCGGAACAGCGGACACGTGATGTTGGGGTGACTAAGGGGACCCCGGGAAGGCAAGCATGCTCATCCCACCTCATTAAAAAGGTAAAACCCTCTAGTGCTCCCACCAGAAGCCCAGGGCAGAGCTGCTCCCACCAGGAACCCTCCAGGGCAGGCGCCCGGGGCAGGGACGCTGGGCCAGCCAGTATGGAGGGAAACCACGCAACGTCGCCCAAGGAGCTGGTCACAGCTTCCTGACACTCGGCCTGTGAGGAAGGGACCATAACCACCTGTCATCTTTTTATTTATTTATTTATTTTTTAATGTATATATTTTATTGCTTTTTTACAGAGAGGGATAGAGAGTTAGAAACATCCATGAGAGAGAAACATGGATCAGCTGCCTCCTGCACACCCTCTACTGGGGACGTGCCCAAAACCAAGGTACATGCCCTTGACCAGAATTGAACCTGGGACTCTTCAGTCCACAGGACGACGCTCTAGCCACTGAGCCAAACTGGTCAGGGCACCTGTCACCTTTTTTAAAAATATATTTTTATTGATTTCAGAGAGGAAGGGAGACGGGGGAGAGAGAGAGAAACATCCATGATGAGAGAGGTGCATGGATCGGCTGCCTCCTGCACACACCCCACTGGGGATCAAACCTGCAATCCAGGCATGTGTCCTTGACCAGAATTGAACCCGGGACCCTTCAGTCTGCAGGCCGATGCTCTATCCATTGAGCCACACTGGCCAGGGCATCACCTGTCATGTTACTGAAATGAAGGGGTGGGGCAGCTGGTGGGACCATCTGCCGCTGTTCTGGGAACGCCTGCATGAGCTCCGCCCTGAGAGCGGAGTCCAGGGACGGAGGGTGGGTGCTGGTTGCAGATGCACCTGGATCAGGCAGACTTGAAGGAGCTGCAGCCACAAGCCATGACCCAACTCCTGTTCCTCAGCACCGAGAGGCCCAACTGGCACACACACTCCATTCCCACGGGCTGCTCGAGCCTTCGAGCCCATGAGAACTGCCCCGCAGCCCCCGCGATGCCACAAGGCCCGGAAAAGGAGGGGGGGCGGACTCACCGCACACCTGGGGGCTGACCCAGGCGGGGCCCCCTGGCCAGCTGGCTGCCCTGCCAGGCGCCATCCTCCCCATCGGACTCCCCAGAGCCCTGGCCCTCCTCCTCCTCCTCCTCCTCGTCGTCATCGAACTGCTGGATCCGGTCCTTGTAGCAGATCTCCAGCAGGTTGGTGTTGGGCTGCGGGGTGCAGGCGGCAGGGTGGGTGGGCGGCACTGCCCACAGCCCCCACCCCCAGAGGACGGGGCGCCACTCACGTTCTCATCGTCGGCGTTGAGGGAAAAGGTGATGTTGGCCGTCTTGTCGAAAGGCGCGCTGGGGGAGGAGCAGGGGCGGGGAGGAGGCTGAGACAGGCTGCCTCCTGCTGCTCCTTCCTTCAGGCACGCGCCCTGGCTATCCCCTATCCACAGCTGTGTCTCTGCAATCGTCCCCACTGGCTAACACTCCCCGCTCGCGGCGCAGGCCCGCCATGGGGGGACATTCGTAGAGCTGACGTCCTGCCCTCGCCTCCTGCCTGCCCAGCCCTCACAGAGGTGCCTGAGGGGACCGAGTGGAGCAGGAACCCTGTCTCAGCTGTGCCCGCCTGCCCATCCCTGGAGCCCACTGCCCGCCTCAGGCATCACGGGCTCCTTCTTCAGAAGTGACCTCTTTCTTCCGCTCAGCGGACACTTCCCTTGGGGGCCCTGCAGCCCCGAGATGCCCTGAACACCAGGCCCTGAGTGACCTGCCCGGCAGGGGGCTGAGAGCAGCAGGACCAGACTCAGCCAGCGGGCCCCACCCTAGCCTGTTTGGCTCAGTGGATAGTGGTTTGGCTCAAAGGCCAGAGGGAGGGGGCCAGCGGCCTCCTGCTTGGCTGACCAGCAGCCCCGGAGCGACGGATGAATGACTCCTCTGACACGGTTGCTGTGAAAGAGAGGGCTAAGGGGCGGCCTGGCTGAAGGAACCAGACAGCCCCGTTCGCCTGCCTCCTCAGGCTTTTATTGCAGCTTTGAGATACAGTTTGAGATACAGTTTACCTTTTAGATACGATCAGTAGGGCAATCTTGGGAGGGCACATGTGAATGCAGTGTCCTCTAGGCAAGGACATGCAAAGATTAAGCATAAGGATCCGGCAAACACCTGGGGGGCCGCACGTGCACGGACTTGGTGGGAAAGGTCACGGAACAATTGGGGGCGGCCGCCTTGGCCAAACTCCAAGTCGGAATTCCGATAAACAGCGTGGTCCACCTTCAGCCCACGCCCCTTTTCGGAATTTCCTTCTTACAGACTTTCCAGCCGAGTCTCCCGTGCTTCCCTACAGACTTGGGGCCCCCGGAGGTCACAGGAGCGGGTGGGGCTTGGGGAGGCCCAGCCTGGGCCTGGTTGAGGGGCCTGGAACCCGGAATCAGAACCGAGGGAAGGCGTTTGGAACTCGGCGGTGCATCCGGAATTCTGCAAACGGTTCCCACAGGTGGGCGGAGGCCTGCAGGCACGAGTCCGCGAGCCTGGCTCCAGCCCCCACGGGTGTCTGGTCCCGGGTCCCTGCAGGAAGGGAGTGGGTGGACGCCGGCCCATCGGGGCCCTGGTCAGTCAGTCTTGAGCTTGGGGCTCTGGAAGGCCGACAGGGTGATGAGGAGCTGGGCCGCGTAGTAGGTGGCCATGATCAGCAGGCGGCCGTGGGCCAGGGGCTCGATGAAGGTGTGCCAGGCCAGCAGGGAGTCGGAGGTGGCGAAGAGCAGGGCGCCCCAGCGGGCGCTCCCGCCCCTGGCCAGGCCACGCCACAGCATGGTGGACAGGGTCAGCGCGTAGGCCGACACAGGCAGCACCAGGTCTGGCGGGAGGTGTATCAGCAGGAGGCCGGTGAACGGGAGGGAGGCCAGGAAGATGGACAGCAGATGGAAGGGGCACAGGCCACGCCACAGCACGGTGGACAGGGCCAGCACGTAGGCCGACAGGGGCAGGACCAGGCTTGAGGAGAGGTGCAGCAGCAGGAGGCCGGAGAACGGGAGGGAGGCCAGGATGATGGGCAGCAGGAGGCCGGGCCGCAGGGGTCTCAACCCAAAGGCCCAGACATAGAGCAGCTGGGCCATGGCGCAGGCGAGGATGCCTGGAGGACAGGGGGTGGGGCACCCGTGAGGCCCGCTTCCCTGCGTCACCCCTGCCAGCTCCCACGGTCCCCTGGTGGTCCCGCTTCTCACTGCCCCTGCTGTCCAGGGTCTGTCCTTACTCTGCTCAGAATTCTAAAATCTCTCGACCCCCACGTCTCTGCTCCCCACTTGGCTTCAGCATGGAGTCTGTTTGGACACACAAGGCACACCCACCCCAGGGCCTTTGCACCTGCTGGTCCCTCTGCCTAGACCAGTGGTCGGCAAACTGCGGCTCGCGAGCCACATGGGGCTCTTTGGCCCCTTGAGTGTGGCTCTTCCACAAAATACCGACTTCTGCGCATGGATCACGAAGTTCCAATCGCACTGTACGTGCGTGCCCGCTCGTGGTATTTTGTGGAAGGGCCACACTAAAGGGGCCAAAGAGCCCCATGTGGCTCGCGAGCTGCAGTTTGCTGACCACTGGCCTAGACCAGTGGTCGGCAAACTCAGTAGTCAACAGAGCCAAACATCAACAGTACAACGATTGAAATTTCTTTGGAGAGCCAAATTTTTTAAACTTAAACTATATAGGTAGGTCCATTGTTATGAACTTAATTAGGGTGCTCCTAAGGCTTAGGAAGAGCCACACTCAAGGGGCCCAAGAGCCGCATGTGGCTTGTGAGCCGCAGTTTGCCGACCACTGGCCTAGACCATCCATCCTTCCCGCACCCCCTTCTGTGTGAGGCTGTCCTACTCAAGACTGTGACTCCGGGACTCCACCCTCCCTCCACGCCCGCCACTCACAGCTGCCCAGGTCAGGCTGAGCTACCCAGGCAGGGGCCTGGGGTGTGCTGGTCACTGCTGGGCCCCAGGGCCTGGGAACGCCCCCTGGCTCCCAGCAGAGGCTATCAGGGAGTCGCCCCCACACCCGGGGCCCTAGCGTGGGGGTCGGAAAGGGACAGTGCGGCCCACTCCCCCGCTCACCATAGAGGAAGTTCTCGGGCCAGATGAGGAAGACATCCCCGAGGGCCGAGAAGAGCAGGGCCACCTGCAGGCGGGAGCCAGAGCCAGAGCCGGGGTTCACCTGCAGGAGCCCCACCAGGCACAGCACCGGCAGGCACTTGACCAGGGCGCCCAGCCTGGACGGCGGGTCCTCGGGGATCCAGAGGAAGAAGTAGGCGGTGCAGGTGAGGAAGAAGAGGCTCAGGCTGCCCAGGTGCGGCTGCTACCGGACAAGGCGCAGCTTAGCCCCCGGAGGAGGCTCCAGCCACCCCAGCCCTGGCCAGGACTCAGGTCTCGGGGTTCCCGCCCCACCCCACCCCGACTCAGGGACCCCAGGACAGGCCCCACCTGGCCAGGACTCAGGTCTCGGGGTTTCCGCCCCACCCCACCCCGACTCAGGGACCCCAGGACAGGCCCCACCTGGCCAGGACTCAGGTCTCAGGGCTCCCGCCCCACCCCACCCCCACTCAGGGACCCCAGGACAGGCCCCACCTGGCCAGGACTCAGGTCTCGGGGCTCCCGCCCCACCCTCACTCAGGATATCAAGCCTCATAAAATCCAGTGTCTCGGGAGGCCAGGACCCCCAATTCCTCCAGCCTCCTGGGGTCCCCGGGAGCCCAGGCCCAGCCTCCCTCCCACACTCGGGGGCTCTCACTTGGGCTGAGTGAGGATATCGGGACAGCACCTCTTTCCGGACGCCCATGTTCGCCTGTGACACTCCCTCGGCCTGGACATGGGCAGTAATGGCTTTGTGGGTGGAGTGAGGGCATGTGGTTACTGGTTAACCGTGTAGTGTCCTATGGATGAACTCGGGGACTGATTCAGCGCTGGGAAATGCTGCCCCGCCCAGGGATGGCTATGCCTGGCCGGGGTCCTTCCTCCCCAATAGCCCCCCCCCCCCCCCAGCCAGGCCCAGCTCTCCTTCCCCAGGGGACGGGGCCACCATCACCCTGTGGCCGGCGGAGGAACCCCTTCTACCTCCCTCTGCCCCCCCGCCGCCCCCCGCTGGGTCCTCCTGCACTGGCCTCCCTCCTGTAGAACCTGCAAGGCCCTGCACCCGCCCAGCGCCTCCACACAAACACTTCCTGATCTAATCAATGCCAGGGATGACCTGCCCTCTCGGGTCAGCACCAGCCTGGGAGGCCCAGGACCACGGCTTCCTGGGGGTGCTCTCGGTCCCTTCTTTTTGTCGAGGGCACGTACCTCGGTTGCAGGCTTGATCCCTGGCCCTGGTCAGGGCAGGAGTGTGAGGCAACCAATCGCTGTCTCTCTCTCACATCATCCATGTTTCTTTCTCTCAGTCTCTCCCCCTCCCACTCTCTCTAAAAATCAATGGACAAGTGTCCTCGGGTGAGGATTAACAAAAAAAAAAACAAAAATAAAAAAATTAATGGTTGACTTCTTTGAAGAACTTTATTGGTTTTAGAAAGAGGAAAGGGGGGGGGAGGAAGGGAGAGAGAGAGAACACACAGCGATCGGCTGCCTCCTGGATGCACCCCACCCAAACTGAATGACGGGGATCAAACAGCAACCTAGGTGTGTGCCTGAACTGGAATCCACCTGCCACCGTGTGGTGCACGAAAGACCCTCCGCGGGAGGCAGACACCGGGGCTGAAATGGCCGATGTTTTTTTTTGTTAATCCTCAGCTGAGGATATTTTCCCATTGATTTTTAGGGAGAGTGGAAGAGAGAGGGAAAGACAGAGAAACATCCATGTGAGAGAAACATCCATTGGTTGCCTCCTGCACAAGCCCAGACCACGGCCTGGGCCAGGGAGGAGCCTGTAACTGAGGTCCGTGCCCTGGACCGGGATCGAACCCGGGACCCTTCCACACGTAGGCAGAGGCTCTGTCCAGTAAGCCAAACCGGCCAGGCCTGGTCTGTTCTTTAACTGAACCCCGTTGGCAGGCACCGCCGAGAGGCCAGCCTGGCTCCTGGGTCACCTCCCACCCGAGGGGGGAGGGTTGGGCACGTGGCTTCTGCAGGGTCTCCCTGCGGCTGGACAGAGGGCGGCTGAACAGTGGACACGTGAGGTTGGGGTGACTAAGGGGACCCCGGGCCACGGCTCTGGAGACCAGGCCCAGTCGAGGCCGGGTGATGCTCAGGACGCTGCCCCACCCCCAGAACTCAAGGTCTGAGCAGCAGGGTCTTAAACTGTCTCCTTTATTCATTCGTATTTGCAGTATGAAACAGCTGGGCACCCACACTCACGCGGCCGGAGAGGGAGCTGGGTCAAGGTCACTTGGCAACTGGGCTGGACCCCAGACCTCCAGGCACTGGAGGGGGACCCCAGCTGGACCCCCACCAAACCCCCGCCCAGGGCCTGTGGGAGGCGCAGGGGTCTCGTGGGAATGTCACCGGAGAGGCGCCTTGGCCGGGACCCCAGCCCCCAGAGCCGCGGGCCAGGCGAGGGTCCTTGAGCTCCCGGCCCGGGGGAAAGTGCAGGCCTGGGGCGTGGGGCTGGGCGAAGGCACGGCCCCACTCGGACCCCCCAGGTGGACCTGAGCTGAAAGGCCGAGTGTGGGTGTGGGCATCTGAGCCACGGGGGGCACGGCAGCTGGGGAGGGGGGGACAGTGCCTCGGGGACCCCAACACAGCCCCGCTGGGAAGGGATGAAGGTCCCCCCCACCTGCCCAGGCCTCGTTCCGTCTGGCTCTTCCACCCTCTCCTCCCTGGACATACATATAATATAGAATATAGGTCTCTCTCTCTCTCAATCTTTTCTCCTTTCTTTCTACTTGACTCTATATCTTTATTCAAGGAGATAAAACTCCATCTTTTTTTTTCTCAGTGCAAATGGGGGTGGGTGGGGCCTGTCTCCCTGGCACCAGCCTCCTGGGAGTCCAGAGGAGAGAACATGGGTGGGGGTGGAGACGGGATGGGGTGATGGGGCAACAGGCCATCACGGGACCCACCCTGACCCCGCCCGGGCAGGATCTGCGCACAGGTTTGGCCGCCATCACCGGAACCAGGCAGCTACCTGGGAAGCAAGAGGGAGACGGGGGTGAGGAGCCGTGGGCCCACCTGCCCTCACCCCCACCTGTAGCCCTGGCCGGCGACTCACTGGGAGCCTGGGGACGCCGGCCCTCCCTGGGCAGAGCCGTTGGGCACTGGAGGCAGCTGCAGGGCCTGGGCACTGTCAGGAGAGGGGGACACGAGAGGTCAGTGCCTCCTCCACGATGGCCCCCCACCCGCCGTGGCCACCCCATGCTCACCTCTGGTTCTGTGGGAGCCCCATGGGCTCTGGGCTCTTCTCCCTCTCCATGGTCTGAGGGGGCTGGGGGGCCCCAAGGGCTGGGACAGAGGTAGCAGGGTCTCTGGTTGCACTGTGGGGAGTCGGGGGTCAGGCGCTCACGCCCGGTGTAGGCCCTCGCCCGCAGCCCGGGGGCAGGGAAGCAGCGCACAGCCCTGACCCCACACGCAGACCCCGGGGGCCGCTGGGCAGGAACTCTGTCGTCGGGGACATGGGGTCTGCACGCTCCTTCCCCTCCTGGCCCTTCGTGAGGCCCCCTCCCGCCATGGGGCTCCCGCAGAGCCAGAGGTGAGCGTGGGCTGGAGGCCCTGGGCAGCAGGGTCCTATGTGACTCCTGTGGGCACGGGCACAGCCCTACAGCCCTGGCCGGTCTTGCCAGGGCCCCTTGGAGCAGCTCGAGGGCGACAACCCCAAAGGCCAGGCTTTATTCACCTCCCCACGCGGCCCCCCCGAAGCTGTTCCCAGCAGGTCACCTGTCCAAGGGGCAGGGGGTGGAGTTTGTCCTTCGGAGGGCGGCCTGGAGGTCCCTGACGCTGACCAAGGCCTGGCAGGGGGCTGGGGAAGACAGAGGCGCAGCCTGAGCAGCGGGTGCCAGGCGGGGGGGACAGCGTGGGGAGGCGCGGGGGAGGGAGGGGGCCGTGCTGACCTGAGGGCTCCGCTACTTTGCCGCCACCTGAGGCTTCCTGAGGTGCTGAGGAGGGTGCGGGGTCTTGGGACCTGAAGGGGAGAAGCAGCCAAGGAGCCGGCGGTTGGGCTGGACCCTCGGAACCAGAACCGGGCCGCTCCCAGCCTGGCCTGTGGCCTCACCTGAGCTGCAGAGTGCGGGGGGCCACCGGGCCGGCCGGGCTCGGGGTGGGGAGGTCCTGGGGCACACCGACGGGCCCCTGAGGGGCAGGGGGCCCAGAGCGAGGCTCCTTCTCCCCAGAGTCTTGGGGGCCGGTCGGGGTGTCTGTAGGCACTGGGTCAAAGGCGGCTGCCCAGCTGGAGCCTGGGGTAAGAGCAGGGCAGCAGTGAGCAGGGCAGGCAGACCCTGTGTCCACCAGACCCCCCAGCCGGCGCGGTCACTCACTGGGAGGCTGGGGGCCAGGGCTGGGGTAAGAGGGGGGCCCGGCCCCATCTTGGGCCCCCTGGCCGTCCTCCTCGCCGTCTTCCTCCTCGTCCTCCTCCTCCTCGTCCTCGCTATCTGTGCTGCCTCCACTCCTGCCCCAGAAACCAGCATGAGCGCTGTTGGTGCAGGGAGAACGGGAAGCGCCCGTCCCCACCTCCCAACGCCACAGCACCTCCCAACGCCACAGGGCTCCCCCCCTCCCCCGCCCCCAGCATCTGTGAAGGGACAACAGATAATAAAAGGGTGGAGGAAGTTCGTGGGGATGGGGACAGCCGCCACCACACAAGGGCAGGCAGGCCCCACCCGCCTCCCTCACAGACTGTTCCCAGCACACCGCCTTCTCAGGGGACACGCTTCCCCCGGCGACAAACTCGGGGGACTCTGTGTTGTTTAGTCCTGACCCGAAGATGTCTGTCCACTGATATTTAGAGGACGGAAGGGAGCGGGGAGAGAAACATCAATGCGAGAGAGACACCTCAACTGTCTGCCTCCCGCACACGCCCCGACCAGGGCCAGGGCCAGGGCTTGAGCGACGAGGTAGGTGCCCTTGCCTGGAGTCTAACCCAGGACCACTCAGCCCATGGGCCAAACTGGCTGGGGACTGGGAGGGACTCTTGTCACGGCTGTGTCCCTGGCTGAGAGCAACGTCAGCACGTGCAGCTGCTCCAAAAACACCGACGTGACTGAGATACGACCAAGTCACCCGGCCACCCTGCCCGCCGACGGGGCGGCTGAGCGAATGCTGAGCGCAGGGCCCGTCTCCGAGGCTGGAAGGAGTGTGTTGCTATCACTGAGACCAGACACTCGGCAAACGGAGACAGAGGAGAGCTTCTGCAACCTGAAAGGCCGCTCCTAACCCACCACGCACACCATACCCAGTCCCCACACGTCAGGAACAAGACGCCCCCACTTCTCCACGCCGTCCAGGCCGGAGGAAGGAGGAAGCCGCCCCCAGAGGCGCCTTAACTCTAGCAGGAAATGCTGAGGGATCGGGGAGTTCCTCGAGGGCACAGGACGCGGGCCGACGCCCAAAGCTACTGCGTGTCTATCCACTTGTTGCCGCCTCAGTGACAGACAATGCCATCCACCGCTGCATAGGAGAACCTGACACTCAGGGATAAATTCAACAAAAGAAACAAAACCTACGCTCTGGAAACTTCAAAATGCTACTGGAAGCGAAAAATACCTAAATTCATGGAGACACACCCCAGCTCAGGGACCAGGACCCACGCCACCCCCAGCGGAGGGCCACGGCCGCTCTCGCTGAAACTGACAAGCGGATCCCAAAATTCACAGGAAATCCCAAGGGACTCCGAACCTTCAACACACCCTGAGCCAGCGGCAGGACTCACACCTCCCAGGTTCACCACCTGCTGCAACACAGCAGGATCCAGGCCGGGCAGCGTGCGCACGAACATGGCCATCGGGCCGCCGGGCCGGGACACAGAGGGCAGACAGACCCTCACGCAGTCCAACGCCCAGTCGTGGGGGAAGGACAGGCCCCTCAGCAAGGGCTGCTGGGACGGGGCTGCCCACGTGAAAGAATGAAGGCGGACCCGCCCGCCGCTCAGAGGAGACCAAACCCGGACGTGAGAGCCAACGCTGTAAACTCTTAGAAAAACATGGGGAGCACAACCTGGGCCTTGGCTGCTCACACAGCGGCTCCCCTGGGAGGGCCAGGGAGCACCCCGACAGCGATGGCCCTCAGGCGCAGAGAGCCACACCCACCTACCCAGCAGGGGTCCGGGCAGCAGCACCCCTGGGAGGGCAGGCAGCAGTCCGCAGGGGGACAGGGACTGGCTAAACCTCAGGATTCACACCCGCGCCTGCATGCTCGGTCCCCGTCATTAAAAAGGTAAAACCCTCTAGTGCTCCCACCAGGAACCCTCCAGGGCAGGCGCCCGGGGCAGGGACGCTGGGCCAGCCAGTATGGAGGGAAACAAGGCAACGTCGCGCAAGGAGCTGGTCACAGCTTCCTGACGCTCGGCCTGGGAGGAAGGGACCATCACCACCTGTCATGTGACTGAAATGAGGGGGTGGGGCAGCTGGTGGGACCGTCTGCCGCCGTTCTGGGAACGCCTGCATGAGCTCGGCCCTGAGAGCGGAGTCCAGGGACGGAGGGTGGGAGACGCACCTGGAGCAGCCAGACCGGAGGGAGCCCCCGTGAGCTGCAGCCACAGCCGTGACCCGACTCCTGTTTAGCTTAACCCACCAGCGCGGGGCATCCATCCCTCAGCACCGAGAGGCCCAACTGGCACACACACTCCATTCCCACGGCTGCTCGTGCCCTCGAGCCCATGAGAACTGCCCTGCAGCTGCAGAGATGCCACAAGGCCCGGAAAAGGAGGGGGGGCGGACTCACCGCACACCTAGGGGCTGGCCCAGGCGGGGCCCCCTGGCCAGCTGGCTGCCCTGCCAGGCGCCATCCTCCCCATCGGACTCCCCAGAGCCCTGGCCCTCCTCCTCCTCGTCGTCATCGAACTGCTGGATCCGGTCCTTGTAGCAGATCTCCAGCAGGTTGGTGTTGGGCTGCGGGGTGCAGGCGGCAGGGTGGGTGGGCGGCACTGCCCACAGCCCCCACCCCCAGAGGACGGGGCGCCACTCACGTTCTCATCGTCGGCGTTGAGGGAAAAGGTGATGTTGGCCGTCTTGTCGAAAGGCGCGCTGGGGGAGGAGCAGGGGCGGGGAGGAGGCTGAGACAGGCTGCCTCCTGCTGCTCCTTCCTTCAGGCACGCGCCCTGGCTATCCCCTATCCACAGCTGCGTCTCTGCAATCGTCCCCACTGGCTAACACTCCCCGCTCGCGGCGCAGGCCCGCCATGGGGGGACATTCGTAGAGCTGACGTCCTGCCTGCCCAGCCCTCGCAGAGGTGCCCGAGGGGACCGAGCGGAGCAGGAACCCTGTCTGAGCTGTGCCTGCCTGCCCGTCCCTGGAGCCCACTGCCCGCCTCAGGGCATCACAGGCTCCTTCTTCAAAAGTGACCTCTTTCTTCCGCTCAGCGGACACTTCCCTTGGGGGCCCCGCGGCCCCGAGGAGCACCCCACCCGAGGAGACCAGGCCCTGAGTGACCTTCCTGGCCGAGGGCTGACAGTGTCAGGACCAGACTCAGCAAGGAGCCCCCTGGGCAGGTGGTGCCAGCCGGCCGCTCCTGCCCCTTCGCTATGTGGTGCTGTCACAAGGCTGCCCATACGGTTTACAAAAACGTTCCTCAACTGGAATTTTTCTCTCTGACTGTAAACGCTGCAGGTGCCTGTGGCAGGAAATTCGGAAGATGGAAAGAATGTTCATGCCCACACACCAGAGGCGATTTTAAGGTGCTGCCGCCACAAATACCAACAAGCAGAACTGGCCATTGAACAGGCCTCTGGAGGGGGGCCAGGTGGCCCTTCCCAACACTCCCAGCGACCAGGGAGGCCCGGGGGCGGGGATGGCAGAAGCCACGCGCAGGCAGCCTCCGGCGGCGGCACACTCACTTCACACTTTCCTCCTGCTCCCCAAACTCCTCGTCGTTGAAGCCGAAGTGGTCGATGAAGGCCGAGGTCATGCGCTGCATCTGGAAATCCATGAAGGCCTGCAGGAGCGCGGTGATGGTCAGGGCGGGAGGGCGGGAGGGCGGGAGGGCGGGAGGGCGGGCGCGCAGGCAGGCGGGCCAGCCCCCGGAGCCCCAGCCTACCTGCTGCAGCACGGCCTCCTCGGGAAAGTTGAACTCCTTGAGCCGGTCGTCCTCGTCGTCGCTGGAGGAATGCAGGTGGTGGGTGTTCACCTGGGGCAGGAGCAGGAGGCGGGTGAGGGCCTGTGTCTGGGGGACGAGGGAGCGGGCGCTGCAGAAGCGGGAAGCGGGGGCCTCACCAGGTCCACCATGTTCTTCTTGTTGGTCTCGGCCAGGGGTCCCGACACGAAGGCCTCCCACTGCTCCTGCTGCTCAGCCGACATCTCTGCTCGGCAGGAGGGGACAGGGACAAGGACGTGAGGCAGCCCTCGGCCTCCACCTCCCCCCACCTGCCCCGCCTCCACGGGCGAGCCCCTCACCCTTCAGCAGCTGCCCCAGCTGCTCGGCATTGGGCCCCTTCTCCGTGTTCTGCACCAGGGCGTTGGCCATTCTCGTCAGGTGGCCCATGTAGCCTTTCCGCGGGCCGCCTGCGGACCTGGGTGGGGGTGGAGGCCGAAGCTGGACACTGGTCACCCGGCCACCCCCCCAACCCGGAAGGAAGGCGGGAGGGACACTCACTGCACGCGCTCGTTCTCCTCCCAGGACGTCAGGATGCGTTCCACCAGGCGGCACTGCTGCAGCAGCTGTGGGGGGACCAGCCAGGGTCACAGCGCCGCCCGCAGGCCAGCCAGGGACTGAGGCGGCCTCCCCACAGCGCCTGGCAGCCGAGCCTCTGCTCCCTCTAGAACGGGCAGCGCCCATCCAAACAGCCCGCGCACGCACCTGCCCCTCCCCTGCTGCCCACTCTGCTCCCCCACAACATCCTCGGCCTGTCCACACCCCACTCCATCTACACCAGTGGTTCTCAACCTTCTGGCCCTTTAAATACAGTTCCTCATGTTGTGACCCAACCATAACATTATTTTCGTTGCTACTTCATAACTGTCATGTTGCTACTGTGATGAATCGTCATGTAAATATCTGATCTGCAGGATGGTCTTAGGCGACCCCTGTGAAAGGGTCGTTCGACCACCAAAGGGGTCGCGACCCACAGGATGAGAACCGCTGATCTAGATAAATCCCAGCTCCCGCTGAACTGCTCCTCCCTGGGGCTGGGCCACACCCATGGCTGGGCAGCCATCACCCCGGGGAGTCCTTCTCAGGACACCCCACCTCCAGAGCTCACCGCGTCCACTCAGCTCCCCGCGTCACCCACTTTTCCCCAGACCTGACCTAAAGACAAGTCGGAGGCCCCACCCCCAGGACGCGAAGTCACACCAAGCACTGGCTCCAGGCAGGCGAGGGACAGACACGGGGGACAGACACGGGCAGAGCCCAGCCTGTGGAGGGGGAGGGGACCCGCAAGCCCCAGCTCACGTGTTTCACGCCGAGGTTGGGGGCGGGTGTCTCGAGGCTGCTGTCGGCAGGGGGCCCGGCGCTCAGCATGGCGCTCACACACACCTCCACTTGCGTGTGCAGGAAGTTGTTGAACACGTAGTGGAAGAAGAGGTCCTGGGGGGGGAGGTGCAGGCTGGCAGGGAGAGATCCCAGAGGCCCCACCCGACCCACCCCCCGTGCCCACTGCCCTGCCCCCGCACCAGCATGGTGTTGGGCACGTCCAGTGCCAGGAGCTCCTGGGTCAAGGCTGCGTCGTTGGCGCTCAGGGCGCTGGCCAGCAGCTTGACCACGTGCAGCCGTGTGTTGCCCAGAGGCGGGGCCAGGGTGCCCCACGTCGTATGCAGTGGCTCCAGCTGCAGACATAGAGGAGGCTCAATTCCTGGCCCCCTGCTGCCCAGGGCTAAGGAGCAACCTTCCCTGCCACCCTCCAGGCCTGCCCAGCCCACCTCCAGTGGCTCGAACAGGAGCTGGTGGAAGTGGGTGAGCCGAGGGCGCAGGGCGTGCAGGGCGCCCATGCTGGACACGGAGCTGTCCAGGGTCGCCTGGCCCAGCAGCTCCAGCTGCCCGTCCACGCTGCTGAAGAAGTTGTTCACGATCACAGACTCGGACCTGCAGCAGGGCAGGGCGAGGGCAGTGAGCGGCCCAGACAGCCTGTGCGCATGCGTGTGCAGAACATGCCTAGCGAGGAGCTTGAGGCTGCTCCCGGCCAGGAGGCGGCCAGGACGTGAGGGCGGGCCTGCGGGAGGCACCCCGGGGCCTGAGGGCCCTAGGGTAGAAGCCCCACTGCGTGTTGGACAGTGACGCCCGAGGGGCCCTGGGTGGGGACGCCAGCTGGAAGCTGTGGGCAGTGGACTCGGCCTGTTTCCTCGGCTGTCAGGCCACAGTGACCCCTGAAAGGGGCCGTGCCCTCCGGGAGCCGCAGAGCGGGGAGGCACCCTCACCGTGGCCGCCTGGGCTCCAGCAGCGTCAGCAGCACCTGGACCCCGCTGACGAGCACGGACGGGTTCAGCTGCCCCTCCAGCATGTTGCTCAGGAGCTGCTCGATGGTCTCCTGCCTGGGGCAGAGGGGTCAGGGTCAAGGGCTGGGACCTAGGTTCCCAGGCCAGCGTCCCTCCCTGGGCCAGGGCGCTGCCCGCAAACCCACTTCTCCAGGGTGGCCAACAGCTGGTCGGGCTCCGAGCTGTCCTGGACTTGGATCACCTGCTCCCGGCTCAGGCGGATGATGTCGCACAGGGACTGGGACGCGTTGGAATGTTGCTGGGGAGGCGGGGAGAGCGAGCTGAGGACCCCAGCCTGGCTGCCGGGCCCCCCACGGCCCGGTGTCTGGACCCCCCCATGAGTTGACCATCTGGCCCCGGCCCTTAGGAACAGGGAGGAGAATGGCACAGGCACAGGGACACAAGTACCTAGGGAGGAAGCTCCAGGCACCAAACACTGGAGGGGAGAGACGGCAGAGAAAAGGGGAAACCAAGGAAGGCTTCCTGGAAAAGGAGACGTCCCACAGAAACCCGCACCAGTCAGTGGCCAAAGAGGGGGCATCCGCCCACTACTGAAGGGGAAGCAACCGTGCTCTTTCCATGAGCAGAGCGTTCCTCAGCCTCAGCAAAGGATGAAGCACCGACACGCTACAACACGGATGCACAGGACACGGCGCTCAGGCAGAGGTCAGCCGTGGACCACATGTGCGACTCCATGTATATGAAACACCCAGGAGAGGCAAACCCAGAGACAGGATGCAGACTGGTGGCTGCCAGGGGCTGGGAACTACAGGGGAAGCGGCGTGACAGCTAATGGGCACAGGGCTTCCTTTTGGAGCGATGCAAACCAAAAGGTGACAGCTGCCCCTCTGTGAGGACACGGGAGCACTGAGTCCCACGTGAGGAGTGGGCGGGCGTAGTGCATAACTCAGTCTCAATAGAGCTGTTGCCAGAAAAGCCAAGCAAGGGAAGAACATGAGCAGAACGCAGAGCCTAACCCAATGGGCTGTAGGCAGACCCAGGACACACAGACCCGGGACCCACAGGCAGCCCTGGGTCCGGGCAGGCTCACAGTGGGGACCCTGGTCCCTCTGCCACAGAGGCCTGGACGGCCGCCACCCTCCTGGGATGGGTACGGGCTGGCCCTGGGGGCTGACTACCTGCACCTGTGGGCCGGGGAAGAGCCGAGGGCCCAGGTGGGTTCTCTGAGGAACAAGCAGGGCTCTCCAGGCAGAGCCAGCGGGAGGGGAGGAGGTGGGTGGCCCCGGGGAGGGGAGGGCAGCAGCGAGGAGGCAGGGACAGAGCCCCGACCCAGAGGACCCTCACCAGACCTGCTCGCTCAAGGGAGGATGTGCCAACTTCTTGGCTCAGAAACGTCCATGTGGGTCAACCCCTTTCAGTTCTGCCACTACGTCAGGGAGCGGGGAGATGGGCACAGGGTTCCCAGCGCCTCCTTTTCTCCTCAACCCCCCTCTGGAGGGAGGGGCCTGGTGTGCCCGAGACACTCACATTGTCATCCTTTGATGGGTGGATCTGCTCGATGAGCCGCTGGACAATCTTCTCCTCGTTGAGCCACTTGGGGTGAGAAAAAAATGGGGCTCCGCTCACTGGCCCACCACCAGGCCCCACCCCCCCCGGCCAGCCCGGCCCTCCCTGGAGCTCACGTTGACCACCTCCTGCCTCAGCTGGGGCCGCTCCACGCAGGTGAGGAGCCGCAGCAGCAGGTCCATGATGGCCGAGGTGCCGATGTGCTGCAGCAGCAGATCCACGAAGTCGTCCTTCTTCCGCAGGAAGGACACGAGCTGCGGGCACGGCCATGTCAGACGGCGGGACCGGGAGGCGCCCCCCGACCCGCAGGGGCACCCCGGACGGCGGGTACCTGGTCTGTCTTGCGGTTGATGAGGATGCCCATGACCTTGCTGAAGAAGCTGGCCAGCAGCGGGTTGAGGCAGCCGCTGCTCTGCAGGAAGCCGTAGAGCCGGTTCAGCAGGGACTCGTCGGCGCCCAGGGCGTCATTGATTTGGGGCACGTCCGAGGTCAGGATCTCGCAGGCCACACTGGGGTACCTGGGGGGCGGGCAGGGGGCTGTCACATCCAGAGAGGGAAACAGATAAGGGGGAGAGCCAGCGGCGCCATTCTCACCTCCCTGTCGGAACCCCACAGCATGTCCACCCTCCTGACCCCAACGAGCTAGCCTGTCCCCTCCTGACATTGCCTGCTGGTCACCACCAGAGCCTCCCCTTCACAGTCTGTCCAGTGATCTAAAACCACCCTCACCCACCACCTTCTCCACATACTGGCTCGAGGGCCGCTCTGCCCAGTAGGCCGCCCTGGTCCGGGGGGACCACAACCTGCTGAGATGCCCTGTGAGCTGTAGGCGCCCTGGGTGCCTCCTCCCCTGGGTTCCTGGGAGCAGGGCAGGGATCCAGGGCCAGGAGGGCACAGGTGGTGAAATGGAGGCTCCCTGTGTTCCTGGCTTCTGTGAGCAAGACCCAGTCCTTGGGGCCACTGGACACACTCAAAGGAGGGGGGATGCTGGGAGGGGGACGACGGACCGAGGTCAGAGCGAAGGAGGGAAAACACATGTGGGAGCAGGTATATGACAGACAGATGGACATCAGAGGGTTCGGCCGACCCTACCAGAGATCCCCGCACCCTCACCAACTCCCACTTTACAAAGGGCACGGCAGCCCTCACCCACGCACCATCTGGCTCAGGCCTCAGGCACAGAAGTCGCAGAGATGAGGCCCGCATACCACCCTGGGGTGAGGGGCTGGGCAGAGGGTGGCACCAGGGAACAGGGAGGATGAACCGAAGGGAGCCCGAGTGAGGTATGGGCTGTGCAGGGCCTGAGAAGGGCGGTGGACCAGGGCAGACGGAAGTGCCCAGTTGTGGAGACGATTCCCATCGTGCCAACGGGGCCCTGCCAGCCTGGCCCCAGCACACCCAGGGCCCTAAGTACCCGTGGGGTGACGGGGTGGGTGGGAGAGAAGGGCAGAGGGGTGTGCAGGAGGGGGCGGCGGCCACCTAGGGTCCATGCCAACTCTGCTCCCAGCCATGCCCTGTGCTCCTGGCACCAGGCACATCTCATCCAACTCATACTCCAAAGAAGGGAAAGTTACGAGAGAACTACAGGTACAAAGGTTCTGTCTGGAGTTAGAGGACTTGCTCTAAGCCACACCAGAAGCTGTGACGCTGGTCTGTGTCACGCAGTGTCACCACGGGGAAGCAGGCAGTGCACAGGGAGCTCAGTATTCCTCCTCACAACTGCACGCGATGCTACACTCACCTCGACAAAAACCCAATGGAAGAAAACGCAAGGAGAAAGAATCTGGGGTGGGGTGGGGACGGGGCCACTGAAACCAGACTGGCCAGCCGCTGCTCCCCACAATAAAGGCGCTTCCACGGAGCCCTGCCGTGAGTGCTCTGGCGCCCAGGCTGTAGGTCTGCACCCCGGCGCCTGGCCTCCCGCCTCGGCCTCCTCGTCCCCACCAGGAGCCCCTGGGACAGACTGCGCAGGCTCACTTGTAGCGCAGCCGCTCCTCGCCACTGGCCGGCGGCTCCTGGGTGACCCAGGCCACCATGGCCTGCAGGTGCGGCGGCTGCAGCAGGAAGTCCAGCAGCTTGCGGTTGACGACCTTGCACTCCTGCAGCACGTCCTCCTCGTCCAGCAGCTCGGGCAGGCTCAGGTCCTCCCGCTCCAGCAGCGTGTCCAGGTGCGAGCTCGTGTGCAGGTCAAACTTCCAAAACATGGCGCCCTGCGGGTAGGGGCTGTCACCGCTGAGCCCGCCGGCCAACTCAGCAAGCACCGGACCCCGTGTCTCCCCTAGCTGCCTCCGGTCCAGACCCCTGGGGCCAACTGTCCTGCTCAACCCTCAGCCCCAGGCCCAGAAAAGCCCGAGTGTGCACCGTGCTCAGGGCCCGCGAGGGAGAGTCCTGTGCAGGAAGCAACCAAGGTCCTGCCCCACCAGGGCCAGTGTCCACTGTCCCCACAGCTGGGCAGGGGCCCCAGGCGGGGCCAGAGCTGTGCTCATCCTGGAACCCCGGCCATCAAACTCGCTTCAATTTATTTGCTGAACAGATTCAAGTGCCCATGACGGCCAGCACGCAGCTACCATCCAGCCCAGCGAATCGCCACGTGGTGCAGGGCGTGGGGCGGTGGCAGGCAGAGGGAAGTCTGTGCCGTTGCCTGGATGCCACACACACACACACAAATACACCCAACCCCCTCCCCACCCACAGCCCAGGACAGGGAAGAGGGAAATGGGGGGGGGGGGGGGGCGGTGTTCCCAGTACAGCCACTGATGGTCCCAAAGGATGCATGACAGATAGGGTCCCCGGCTCAGCAGGGAGGACAGGCCGGCTCTTACTCCCGGAGGAGGGCGCCCTGGCTTTGACCTTCAGGCCTGGCTGTGGCCTCAGGAGCACCTCCTGCGGAGCGCTCACCAGGCACCGGGTGGACCCAAGCCCCTGTGCGCATGAGCTCAGTGTCCCCTACAGGCCCCTCACAGCCAGACCACCAGCTGCAAACCCCCTGAGCTTGCAGCCAGGCCCCGGGCTGCTGTCCCCACGGCCGTCTGAGGGATGCATCACCCCGTCACCCATGGGCAACTCAGGCCCAGGGAAGCTGGGGGCTCTGCAGCCCAGCACAGGCCCTGACCAGCTCACGCTTGTCACCTGCCCTGTGAAGACCCCCGAGGCAGAGGCCACCGCGGACGGACCTAGAGGACGAGCCCCTCCTGGGCACCTCCAGACCCACCAGCCAGCCCCTCCTCTCCGAGGCCCAAGTCCTCTCTGCCCCACACCGCCCGCCCGGCATGGACGGCACGCCAGCCACGGACAGAGCAACAGCCCGAGGAGAACGACGCTGACTGGGGAAGCAGCCGGACTGAGCCAGGTGGAGCCAGTGGGGGCAGGTGACCAGCTGTCCAAGTCTCCGTCCATTCAAGACACCACTGCCCTGGCTCTCCTCTCTGGCCTCCACGGAGCCTCAGTCCCCTCGGCCGTCCGGGGCACCTCCTGGCCGTGCCCAGGAACAAGTGGCTTTAAATCCACAACAATCCTGAGGGTCTCGTGTCTGCTCCTACGCCCCGGCCGACACGCCTGGAGGTGTGGCCCGAGTGCAGGGCCAGCCAGGAGGGGACAGCACCTCACAGGGTCCTATCCTACCACAGAGTCAGACTCGGTCCAGCCTTCACCCCACCCCCATTCAGGCCACTTTTCTGAGCCACATATCTGAGTGTCTCACGTTGGTTCCTGGCCCAAAGCCCCATGATGGCCTCTCCAGTCCCCGAATTCTAAGCACCAAGGGCCCCTGCCCACCACTTCCGGGACACGTGTCCCAAAGTGCCCAGCACATCGCGGTCACAGGGACGATCCACAGGCACTGCACGCGCCCTGACTGCATGACAGAACCGCACCACACCTCCCCCGCGAGGCAGAGCCTGGCAGAACCTGAGCTGGGCAGCCGTCACCTGGGCCACGAGAAGCAAGGATCTCGACGTGGGAAGAACACCACCTGTTTACATCGGAGACTTTCGAGTGGCAGTGAGGGGCCCAGAGAGGCCAAAAGGCCGCCCAAGCGGAGTGGGCAGAGCAGTCACCGGGACCACACGCCGTGTGACTCCATAGGAGCCGGGGAGATGACTGCTAATAGGCACGGGGTTTCCTTTCGGGAACAGGATGTTCACCAGAAGTCCCCCCAAAGTTCTAAAATCAATTACATACCATTTCCCTTGTCAGTTATGCCTCCACCCAAACACCCATTGTGGTGATGCTGCCCGGCTCTGCGGCTGTGCGAGGAGCCACTGAACTGCGCACTGTAACGGGTGAATCATACGGTGTATGAATTACATCTCAACAAAAACCGTCACCAAAACAAACAGACCAGACTGCCGAGCGTGCAGTCACCCGGCTGACAGGGCGCCAGCTGCCCGCGGAGCTGAAGCTCACGAAGGCGGAGCCCACCCAGGCTCCCCGTCCCACCTCACCACCACAGGCCCCGAACTGGGTACCCTCCGGGTGGGGCAGGGTGGGACCCAGCCAACCCTGCAGAGAACCTGAACCCGCGTGGGGCACCTTGCGTCACTGCCCGTAGTGAGGAGGTGGAGCAGGTTTTATTCCCATTTGACAGGTGCAGGACGTGGGCCCCCAGGGAGGAGCCCCGACTGCCAAGAGGCAGACCCCCGATCCCAGACCCTGTGAGCCCCACTGTCCTGACGAGAGGCCCATCCACTTCCAAAGCTCATGGTTAGAGGGTGCAGGCTATCCCCCCAGGCCCCACCCCTTTGGACAGGTGGGCTTCCCTCCCAAAGCTGGCTTTCCAGAGATTTACAGTAAGGAGGGGGCGGCTGCAATAAGACGGGGGTTGGGGGTAGGGGGGGTGGATAGGGGGGGTGGAGCTAGGTGACATGGACTGTGGATCCAGGATCCACACAACCCAATGGCCCCTTCAACTCTCAGAACCTCAGGTTGCCCCTCCGAAAATCAGGAGGCTGCAAGGACCAGACGCAACCGAGTAGTGGTTGGTGCCCTACACACGTCACTTCTCAACGCTGCACAGAATGACAAACCGAACTGGAAAGGAGAACACACACAAAACAGGAAAAGGAAAACCTTCCCGGCCACAAACTCTCAATTCACTCCAGCCCAGTCCTCCGGGCCTTCCTGGGGCCTGGACAGGAGGGTGGCTCTCCTTCTCTCAATGGGGTGCGCCTGGGCCAGGCACCTGGCATCCAGGAGCCTCGTTTCCTGTCGGCGAAATGGGGCACCTCCAGCCGGAAGGGCCACGCTGTAAGGACAGCTGGGTCAGGCAGGTGACAGGCCAGAGCCCAGCAGGTGCTGGCCCCGTCCTGTCAGTCCCCGGGGCCAGCGGGGCCAGGGCACTGTGGGAGCGAAGGGGGCCCCACACCCCTGGGTGACCGAAGGGGAAAGAAGGGCCCGTTTGCCTGAGTGACTCGAGTCATTCAAATACTGTCGGGCACCACACTCCCCGCCACCCCCACCCTTTGCCACTTGTAGCAAACCAAGAAAACGGAAGTGACTACCGCTAGTTTTTAGCGACCGTTTGAAAACGAAGACTGCCTGCAAACGGAAGAAGGGGGAACTGTAGTGAGAAAGGAAGCCATGAAGCACAAACACCTCCCCCTCGGCTGGCTCTGCCAGCGCCCGGGGTCTCGCGCGGCTGCGTGGCTCTCGGGCTCCTGTCCCCCAGACGGGCCTGACTGCAGTGCCCGCAGGGCCACCGTCCACACAGCTCCGCCTGCCGGGAGCCCCTGGGCAGATCCTCTATCTGACACCCCTTCCTCACCGGCCCCGGCCCCACGCACCCGGAAGTGGAGGTCAAGGGTGCGGAGGCCTCTGGGAGGGCTCCAGGCGGCCACTTGAGCTGCCGGGAGGCTCAGCAGAGGCTCCAGTGTCCAGAGAGGCCACCGGGGACCTGCTGACCACTGCCACCTCGGGACACTGGCTGCTCTAGTGAGACGCAGGCCAGGCGAGCCCCAGAGGGGAGACCCCGCTGCTGGCAGCCAGTCCGTCCCCCACAGGGCCCAGCAGGTCGGAGGGCAGCAAGACCACCTCCCTCTAACTCCCCCAACCCACTGTCACCTCTCAGCCAAATCTGGAAAGGGGACGGGGGACGTCTGACTCCACGGACGGGGAGCCGGTAGCAGCAGGACTCCGTACGTGTGCTGCCATGCAACCCGACACAGACCCCGGAAGGTAGGCGGTGGGACACCCTGGGGGACAGGAGGCCGGAGAGGGACCTGGCCCAGGCCACATGGCAGGACGGCCTGGGACCTATGTGGTTCGGGAGGCTGGGCGTCCCCAGTTAGGTGCCTTGCCCTCTGACCCCAGAGCTGACCCCCCTAAGAGGGTGGCTGTGCCGGTCCCACCCCAGAGGATGCGCAATCAGGAAACAGAAGGGGCTGGGACACCAGGCCGAGGCCGACCAGGGCCCGAAAGCTCACACTCAGTACAGTCTCGGGGATGGGACATGGGTTCAAAGGAAAAAAAGAAAAAGCACAACACACAGATTTTGAAACGGCCGCTGGAGAAGGGAGAGGGGCAGAGTGAGTGCTAGCCGGGCCCAGTCAGAAAGGCCCGGGCTCCAGTCCTGCCTGTCCAAATGGAGATCGCCGTGGCCTGAGACCAGGACCTAAGCCCGCGGGGCCCAGCTGACCGCACTTCCCGGGGAAGAGCCACGGCCGGGGGTTCCGAGGGAAACCACGGCCTGGCCCTGAAGGGTGGCGTGTCCCCACCCCCGTGCTGAGCCTGCCCACTGAGGGGCCGGGAGCCCAGCAGACAGGAAGGCCTCACTGTCACCAACACTCTGGCCTCTCACCTCATCTCTGCCTGCCACCCGCATGGCGCTCAACACTCCTGCCACACCTGACTGCTCCTCTGCGCCCTGGCCTCGCCCTGGCCCAGGCGCTCCCGCCTCTGTCCTCCAGCTCTGCTCTCCGAGCCTCACTAGCTCCTCCGGGGTCCTTCAGGCTTCGGCGCAGGCACCACTTCCTCCAAGAAGCCTCCCCTGACTGCCGAGGGGCCGGTTCCACGCTTCCACGGCTTCCGTGGCCGCCTTGTGACAGCGTCGGGGGTTCTGTGACAGCATCTGTCTGTTTGGTCACCTGCCTCCCCTGCCCGGTGCCCAGGACCCAGCACAAGGGCAGGCCCCCAGACCCGGGGGTTGGAGGGGATTGGAGGGGGGTGTGAATGAATGAAAACTGAAGGTCCCGGGGCCACAGATCCTGAGGAGCAGTTGCTGGGGCCGAGGGACCGGAGACGGCCGGACAAAACGTACCAAAATCACAAAAGTCAGTCAAAATACACAACACACAGCCGCTCTTGGGTGGCAACAGGGCAGACAAGCCAAGACTACATCGCACCCAAGCGAGGGCAGGGTGCAGCCCCCGGGGCCCCGCAGACACTGTGTGGGCTCCGCCCCGGGCACTGCTCGCCAGCATCGCGGACTCTACCCATCGGACGCACCCCCCCCCCACCCCCCCACCCCACACTGGTCCTAACAACCAAAAATGCCTCCAGCCAATGTCGTGTCCCCTGGGGGGACACAATCACCCCCAGTTGAAAACCACAACACGAGATAATCCCAAACCAAGTCACTGCCTTCGGGGCCCCGCACCCTGCGCCGGGCTCGTACCCAGAGCGGCCAACCCACCAGGAGCAGCCTCGGGGGAGCGTGGGGGTCAGCGCCACCCGACCCCCCACGGATGCTGCTTTACAGCTCTCAACCCCAAACCACACCTGACAGCCCCGCTTTCTCACAGCAGCACCCTGCTTTCCAGGCTGGTGGTAAAGGGATCGTCTGTACGTCCAAGAGCAGCAAGAAAGACCTCGCCTGGCCCGGCCAGCGTGGCTCCGTGGCTGAGCATCGACCTAGGAACCGGGTTCGATTCCTGGTCAGGGCACAGGCCCAGGTTGCAGGCTCGGTCCCCAGTGTGCAGGAGGCAGCCGATCAATGATTCTCCCTCATCGTTGATGTTTCTATCTCCCTCTCCCTCTCCCTCTCCCTTCCTCTCTGAAACCAATAAAAATATATTTAAAAAAAAAAAAGGAAGACAAGACCCCGCCAGGTCACCCTCCAGGACAACGATGAGCAGCCCCCTGAGGTATCGGGGCCCCTGCCTCCCAACACGCCAGCACCCCAGCCGCACACGCAGGCCCGGTGCACAGGCTCCCGGGCCCCCGCCTTCATGTGTGCGCGCACACGTGTGTGCACGTGCTGCTCCTGCCACAGGGAAGGCCCTTCTTCCCAGCACCGTCTGTCCACACCTACGCCTCCTTCCTAGAGAGACACCCGCCCGCTGAGCCAGTTCCACCGGTGCCGCCTGGCCCGGCCTCCCACGGCACCCGGCACCGAGTGACCTGCCCCTCGGCCGGTCACTGGGACTGCAGGCTCTGCAGGTGCGGGGGGCCCAGGGCTGGGGTCGCCAAGGCTGGCGCCCTGCTCGGTGCCCAGAGCCAGCTCCCCGCCAGGCGCCCTGCCCTGCCCTCCAGGCCGCAGCGTCAAGAACGGAAGTGCCCCCAACACCCAGCGCCCAGGAAGCCGGAGCCAGAGAGCGGGCAGGGCCGAGGGAGCCCCCCCTGCCTGCCGAGCCCCCGGGGTGAGAGCGAGACAGCACGGAGTTCGGGGGGCAGGGGCGGGCGAAGGGGTGGTGGCGGCCACGGGAAGGGTCTGAGGAGGGGAGATGGGGGTGGGGGCTGAGTCCCAGGGGGCAGGGAGAGGTGGGGGGACAGGGGGAGGGGATGGGGGAGGGGAAGGCCAAGAGGCAGAGTGGGGATGACCTACAGGGGAGAAACTGGGGGGCTGAGGAAAAGTCTAAGGGACTTGGGGGGCTGAGAAGTCAAAGGGACTTGGGGGGCTGAGGAGGAGTCAAAGGGACTTGGGGGGCTGAGGAAAAGTCAAAGGGACTTGGGGGGCTGAGGAGGAGTCAAAGAGACTTGGGGGGCTGAGAAGTCTAAGGGACTTGGGGGGCTGAGGGACGCGACTGGAAGGAGCCCCAGGAGGAGAGAAGGGTCCGAGGAGAGCTGAGTGGACCCGAGGGTACCCGGCGGGGCTCCCGGGGACGGGGTGCGGGACTCGGGGTGCCCGGCCCGGGGGACCGGGGCGGCAGCTCACCTGCGCGGAGGGGCGGCGGCTCCTCGCACTCGGGGCTCATCGGGGCGCCCCCCCCGCCCCGCCGCTGGCGGCTCCGGCCCTGCTCAGGGCCCGGTACGTGGGGGCGGGGGGCGGCGGGGTCTCGCGCACGCGCCCTCGGGCCTCCGGGGGGGCCCTCGCGCGCCGAGGTCCGGAGTTCGGGTGTCCGCGCCGGCGGCTGCGGGTGGGAGTGCAGGGGTGCAGGGGTGCGGTCGGCGGGGTCGCGAGGCCCGCGCAGGCTCTCAGCCGGGAAGCCGGGCCCAGCGCCCCGCGGCAGAGCCGAGGCCGGTCGGGAAGACGTCCTCCGCGCAGGCCGCAGTGCTGAGCGGCGGCCGAGGCCCGCTTCCTCCACCGCCTCTTCCTCACACCCGCGGCGTCTCCCGGCTTTGCAGTCAGCTCAGGGCCTCCGACGCCCGGCTCAGTCCCCCACTATCCCACAATCCCCCCCGCGCAGGGGCACGCAGGAGACCCCGCCCTCCCGCGGCCGTCGGGGTGCGCGGGGAGGCCGCGCGCCGGGGCGGCAGTGCGCGTGCGCGTGCGGCCCGGCCTCTCCCGGCCCCGCCCACCTAGACCAGCCCGGCCTCGGATGCGCCTGCGCCGCTTGGTGCCAACGGTCTCTCCCGGAATAAACCCTGGCAACCCAACGCGCAGGCGCCAAAGCACACCCAGCGTTCTCTACGACTCCGTTCCAAAACCGGAGGAAATCCGGCTCCAGGATTTCTTTTCCCACTTGCTTCAGCTGGAAGCCGGTCTCTATTCTCTCTCCATTCACACTCCTTTCTAGGCTCGGGGTCCAGCGCCTGGGGAATTCGTGCGGGGGTCCCGCCCGGTTATTTCTTTTTTAAAAACAATATCCTTTTTTTAAGATTGATTTCAGAGAGGAAGGGAGAGAGAGGGAGATAGAAACATCAATGATGAGAATCATTGATTGGCTGCATCCTGCACGACCCCTACTGGGGTGATGGAGCCCACAACCAGGGCATGTGCCCTTGGCTGGAATCGAACCTGGGACCCTTGAGTCCGCAGGCTGATGCTCTATCCACTGAGCCAAACCGGCTAGGGCCCACCATCTTATTTCTCTATTTCCCCGACGCCTTTTCTGGCTGCGGGCTGACTTCAGTCCCAACACCAGGCATTTGCCCCGGCCGTGCCTTCATTGCCGCACAAAAAATCCTCTAACAGCATCGACTGGAAAGGTTCTCCCAGGCCTTGTGTCAATGCTCAGCAGGGTCCCATCTGGCTCTGAGCCTCAGTTTCCCCAACTTTCATAGCCACCCCTTGCCCATGTTGCAGGCCCACTGCAAGGGTAAGAAGAGTAAATTTGTGTAAGGCCTCAACTTTTATTTATTTATTTTTAAAAAATATTTTTTGATTTCAGGGAGAGAAACATCAATGATAAGAATCATTGATTGGCTGCCTCCTGCACGCCCCACAATGTGGACGGAGCCCAATGCCCAGGCATGTGCCCTGACTGGGATTGAACCGTGACCTCCTGGTTCATAGGTGGCCGCTCAACCACTGAGCCACAACCGCCAGGCTAAAACTTCTGTTTTTAGCCTGCAGAGTGACCTTTTACAATTCAGTTACATTTTTTAAAAATATATTGACTTCAGAGAAGAAGAGAGTGGGAGAGATAGAAACATCAATGATGAGAGAGAATCATTGATCGGCTGCCTCTTGCACGCCCCCTAGTGGTGCTCAAGCCCATAACCCCGGGCATGTGCCCTTGACCGGAATCGAACCCAGGACTCTTCAGTCCGCAGACTGACGCTCTATCCACTGAGCCACACCGGCCAGGGCTCAAGGACATTTACGAGTAATTGAGTCATGTTGAAAACACTCTCCTGTTACATCTGTTAGCTTCTAATTGCCCTAATGGTTCTCATTTCCTTGCACTCACTGATGACCACATGTCCGTAATTAGATTTTTCCGCCATGCCTCGTCTGGTCCTTGCTATCTCCAGGGTGTCTGTTGCCATGGGGTGCTTTTGCGGTCCTTGCCTCAGGTGGGAATGTGGAGTGACAGTCCACCGCCACCTGAGGGGCATGTGGCATGCTCACAGCTTGGAGCTGCGGGGGTGAAGTCAGAGGTCCGCGCTCGCCCAGGGCTGCCTGTGACCACGTGGACGAGGGTGTCAGATGCTGGGGTGGAGAAGCACAAGGCTACGGCCACCTTCTGTGAGTGGCGTTAACAGGAACGGAGGTGGCACTTGACCTCCGATTCTTGGATCCTGTAACCACCTTCCACTTATCCTGAATGTGGGAGGAGGGGTGAAAGTAACGGGCCCCTCCAAAGTTCCAGGGGTGCCAGGAAATTGCATAGGAATTAGTTTGGCGACAGACGGGGCTAGGAAGCCAGTGTACGTACAGGGCAGAGGAACCCGGTTTGGGGTGAGCCCAGGTCTGAATCCTGGCCGAGTGAACCTGGCCATGGACTAACCATCCTGGGCTCAGCTTCCGCGTCTGAAAAATGACAGCGGTCAGGGCTGTTGGTCGCTGCCCGTGAAACCTCCTTTAATCTGAAAAGCAATTTATTAAAGGAGGCAAGGCAACCCCCCCCCCCCCCCCCAATCTGAGAAGGCTGGAGAGAAGGCTCGGTGCTTTGCAGATGGGAAGTTACCCCACGCCCAACCAGGGGCTTGTCCTGGGCGCACAGACCAGCCTCCACCCTCTGGGCAGCGCCACCCGCTGTTGGCACACGTGCTCCCTCCCACCTTGTCAGTGGCTGCCCAGCAGGCCGCAGGGAGGGCTCTGATTGGTGGGGCTGCAGTCACATGACACGCCTTGCCCTGGATGCTGGGCAAGAAGAGGGCTTCAGCCTTGGGGCCTGCTGGGTGAGAATCTACCGTGGGGGTTTCCCCAAATGGAGGAGAAATCAGCGAGGATGGTGGCCGAGAAAAGGAGTGGGTGCGCCCCACACTCCCCCTCGAGGGGCTGGGAAATGACAGGCGACAATGGCTCTGGGTTTCCGAGAGCAGCACTTTATTCCCAGGTCCCGCCCACTTCCGTCCCCTCGGTGGCTCCCCGGGTCCCTTAGGACTGAGCCCCACCTCCCCTCCCCAGGCACCCTCCAGGGGAGGTGACAGAGGCTGCTGCAAAGGAGGGAGAGCGACACCTTTATTGGAAGACAGTGTGGACGCTATGGGGGGTGGAGTGAAAGCATGGGGGGGGGGGGGGCGGTCCGAGGGGCCGGTGCCTTTCCCAGGGCCCCTCCAGGGGGCTGAGCAGAGACGGGCTGGCACGGGGTGGCCCGGCACCAGCAGGCCCTGCTCTCCCTTGGGAGAGGGCCCCATGGCCGGGAGGCGAGAGGCCTAGGGTTCCCACGGAGAGGGGGCCGGAAGCGCCGGGTTCACCGATCCATGCTGTCGTCCGTGGGGCTGGAGAAGCAGGTCTGCAGCAGCTTTTCGCAGAACTCCAGCTCCTCCTGGATCAGGGGCAAGAGCGGGCGCCCTGAGTGCCTCTAAACCCCCCACCCAAGACCACTCCTCTTCGCTGCTCGGCCCCTGCCGGCCGAAGCCTCCCGGGTTCTCCGACCTCTGCTCAGATCCCCGGCTCCCTCTTTCTCTTCTCACCCACGTCTGGTCTCCTGAACTGGACCCCGGGGTCTCCAGCCTCTGGTCACTCCCCACTGGTCTGCCCTCACATCAGCTCACTCAGGCTCTAACTCCCTGCCACCACTCACCCTACTCATCCCACTGAGAACCCCTCCCCCGGATACAGACTCCAGAAGCCGGGAAAGCAAGCACTGAAGGGCTGGACGCAGAAACATACAAGGTGTCTGCCTGGCACCGAGATGCCGGAAAGAGAACCAAGTTGGTGGTGAAAATAATTGCGACTCATCACACCGGATGTGCATGAGCGGTTAACAAGAAAGGAAAAAGAGGCCCCACTTCACTCGGGAGAAACGCAAATGGCAGCTGGATCCACCCATCAGCTTGGAAAAAGGCCCAATGGTTTGGGGCCAGCCTGGCCAGGCCGCTGGGGACCCTTGTGGCTGCACGCGGACCTGTGCAACCTCCAGGGACAGCAACTGGGCAGCCCTGTAACCTCACCTTTTGTTGCTGTTAATCCTCACCTGAGGGTATTTTCCCATTGATTTTTAGAGAAAACGGAAGGGAGAGGAGAGACAGAGAGAGAGAGAAACATTGATGTGAAAGACAGACATCGACTGGTTGCCTCCACAGAGCCAGGGTTCGAGCCTGCAGCTGAGGTGGGTGCCTTTTGACCGGAATCGAATTTGGAAACCTGCAGTCCGCAGGCCGATGACCTAGCCACTGAGCCAAACTGGCTAGAGCGTAACTTGACCCTTATGGCACTTTAACTCGGCCTCTCCCTTCCTAGAACTTCTGTAGACGTACACACAGGAAGCAACATACGCGAGAGGTTCTTCTGTCAGCAGTGTTAGTGCTCAGCGTGGAAACATGTCCATCCAGAAGGGCAGCGACAGGAGGAGGGGAAAGAGTGTGCACCTGAGACGCCAGGAGAGGGGCGAGGCCAGGAGCACACGGCGCTCAGGACACGATCACGGGCAGCACGCGGGGAAGGAAGGAGAAGTCACAGGCACGTGTGCTTGTCTGTGCACAGAGCACCTCGGAAGCCACATGCACCGCGAGAGGTGGGGAGCTCGGAACAGGCTGTGCTCATCGCTTATCTGCGGCTCGTTATCGATGTAAATACCTGAGCTACTTACCACGTGTTACTTACTATCCATACAATTAACTATCAAATGAGCTACCACTGATTTCTTATCTATGTCATTGGCTCCTGAGCTGGATCACTGTTATCTAATATCTAAGGAGTTCTTTACCATGTACTTGTTACTTACCTATTTAATTCAAGATGTAATTGCCTGCTATTTATCACTTATGTATTTATTGATCTAATATTTAATTACTAAATACTTGAATGCAATGTAAATAACGTGGATAGTGATTAAATGAATTTGTTAGCCCTTTAAGAAACTCCCTGGGACAGTGTGAGGCACATGGGAGGTGGCAGGGGCGTTGGCTGCACAGGGGATGGGAGAGACGTGAATGAACATGACCAGCGTGGAGAACAGACCCGGAGGCGGGTGAAGGGCGGAGGGCGGCCCACCTGGTACTCCTCGTGCTGCTGCAGCAGCTGGCAGCGGTGCCGGAGCAGCTCCTCCAGGCCCAGCTCCGGCTCCCGGCACTCCCGCACGCCCTGGGGGAAGTCCGTCACCAGGCTGCGGGCACAGGACAGCAGTTCTTGGCACCTCCCTCCACACACACACACACACACACACACGCACACACACACACACGCGCGCGCGCACACACACACACACACACACACACGCCCTGGCGGCCAGGGAAAGACAGCGCCCCACACCGAACCCCAGTCTCCCCCGCTGCAAAGCGGATCTCATGGGACTTGCACAAAACAGGGCACTGAGCACAGGGCCTGGCTGGGGCCGCTGCCCGCCTGCTCGGCTGCCCCATCCAGTCATTTTCAGACGCTGATTCCCTTGGACCGTGGGGGGTGCGGGGTGAAAGAGAGCCTTCCCCCCACTCCTCCGTGGGCTGCTGCGTCACTCCCCTTACAGGTGAGGACACAGGCTCGGAGAGGGCCAGCACTCCGCAGGGGAAGCCCCACACTCCTGGGACCCAGGAAAAAGGAGGCCGGAGCCCAGTGGTGCATTCTGGGAGGGGGGCACCCGCCCCGGAACGTGCTCCCTCGCCCCCGCGCACCTGCACAGAGCTCCAAGCACGTGCTCGTGGAAGGGGCTGTGTTCTGTTCGGACGAGGGCCACCAGCTGCTGGACCATCCCCATGGAGCACAGCGTCCCTGGGGGAAGGACTCGGGGTCAGAGGGCGCCCCCCCCTCTGTGCACTCCCTGCCCCCACCACCATCCTCCAGGACCATCCCAGCCTCTGCCCTGGCCACCCCACCTTTGTGTTCTGGGTGGCCCACCAGCAGGTTCTGCAGCAGGAAGGCTGACTTGACCTTGAGCTTTTGCACCTGCTGCTGCATGGCCCGCATCAACACCGAGAAGCCGTCCAGCCGGAGGAACTGCAGCAACCCAGCCTCCTGCTCCCGGACGAGGCCTGGGGAGGGGAGAGAGGATGGGCCTCAAAGTCACAGTGACCATCATCACCATCATCATCATCACCACCATCACCAACATCACCATCACCAACATCATCATCATCACCATCATCATCATCATCATCACTATCATCACCATCATCACCACCATCACCACCACCATCACCAACATCATCACTATCATCACCATCATCACCATCATCACCATCATCACCATCATCATCATCACCACCACCACCACCATCATCATCGCCATCATCATCACCATCATCAATTTTTATGGGCCTGTGCTTCACAAGCATTATCTTTTCTTAAAGGTATATGTATTTTTAAATCTATTTTATTGATTTCAGAGGAAGGGAGAGGGAGAGAGAGAGAGAAACATCAACAATTAGAGAGAATCACTGATTCGCTGCCTCCTGAACACCCCCACTGGGGATCGAACCCAAAACCTGGGCATGTGCTCTGACCATGAATCAACTGTGACTCCTGGTTCACAGGTCGACGCTCAACCATGGAACCACGTTGGCCGGGCCTAAAGGTGTATTTTCACTGATACAATTAAGCCATTTAAAGAAAACTGTCCATCTGTCCCCTACCAGCCTCTGGTCGTGGTACCTCCGGGGCCCCAAGTCCCTCTGTCGCCCTTCCCCGCGGGGCTGCCCCGGGCCAGTCTGTCCATCTGTCTCCCTACTTTTGGATGTGACTTTCCAAATGCCGTCTCCTCCAAGACTCCTTCCCTCGCCAGAACTCCTTCCTCCCCCCAGAATCTCCTATCCACGCTCCCCCACCTTATCCCAGGGAACATAATACATACAGTGGGGCCTTGACTTACAAGTGTCCTGACTAACGAGTTTTTTGAGATACCAGCTGTCTCTCCTCCGGTTTTTTGCATTGAGTTGACAGAGTAATTTGAGTTAACGAGCTCCTTAACGAGCTCCTTAACGAGCTCCTTAAGGAGCTCGGTCTCCAAACGAATTAAACTCGTAAGTCAAGGCCCCACTGTAATTGGTCTCTGTCCTCCACTCCTGACACCGAGTCCCCAACTCCCTTGGAATTTCCTGGTGATAGTAGCACCTTTTCTTCTTTTTAAATGTTTTTTAAAATTGACATTAGAGAGAAAGAAACATCGGTGTGAGGGGTGCATCAATTGGCTGCCTCCCTCGTGCACCCTGACAGGGATGGAACCCACAACCTAGGTATGTGTCCTGACGGGGAATCGAACCCACAACCTTCCGGTACGTGGGACAACGCTCCAACCAACGAGCCACCCCAGCCAGGCGAGCCTCCTTCTTCTAATGATGTGGCTCTGGGTGGGCTCCAGGATGAGGACGGGTCCCCAGAAAGACCAACCCACACGAGAAACTGAAACCAGCCCCGCCCACAAGCTCCAGGGAGAGGACCATCAACAGGCGGAGGCTGAGAACCCGATGGCACCGTCACTTAAGCTGAGTGACAGCCCTGAGTCCCTAGGACCTGGCTCTCCGACCGGCAGGAGGTCGGCAAACTCACCACCCTGTTCCCAGCACCCAGCACAGACCCTGACTGGTACTGGGGGTGAATGAACAAAGGAGGCCCCGCTCCCTCTGCCCCCAGGGGATCCCTACAGGGCCCGCCTCCCGGGCCAGCTCCAGGCCCCTCCCCCGCAGCCCGGACACTCACAGGAGATGGCGAAGAGGGCCTTGACGCGCACCGAGTCGCAGGGGTCCCGGTCGAGCAGCCGCAGCAGCTTGCGCAGGGCGCCCAGGCCCAGCACCTGCTCCTGGATGGCCGCCACGTTCTGGCTGCACGTGCCGATGAGCTGGGCTGCCCGCCACCGCAGCCCCGCGGGCCCCGCCTCCAGGTACCGGCCCACCAGCAGGTGCATGCCCGACAGCTGGCAGAAGTCTGTGTCGCAGAGAGGGGGGGAGAACCAGTGTTACGGCTGAGCTGTGCCAAATCCATTCCTTGAAGCCCTCCCCTCCCCAGTGCCTGAGAATGCGCTGTATGTGGAGATGGGGCCTAAGATAGGTGCGTAAGGTGACATGACATCACCGGATTGGCCCCACATGGCTGGTGCCCTGACAAGAACAGGACACGGACACCCCAGGGGGAGACCAAGTGAGGACACGGGACGGGACAGCCATGTGAAAGCCACGGAGAGGGGCCTCCGAAGCAGCCAGCCCTGCCCACACCTTGATCTTGCACTTCCAGCCAGGGATCAAGCCTGCAACCCGGGTATATGCCGACTGGGAACTGAACCCTGACCTCCTGGTTCATAGGCCGACACTCAACCACTGAGCCATGCCTGCCGGGCCACGTCTGCTGTTTAAACTGCCCAGCCCGTGGTCCTTTGTTACGGCAGCCAGAGCAAACCAGCGCTCCAGGTGAGGCCGGAGGGGCAGGCCGACCTGTGCTGGCTCTCTCCAGCACCAGCGGGGTCCCTCCCAGGTCGCTGTGTCTCCACAAAATCAGCATGTGGGGGTTAGGTCCCAGGCTCCAGCCCATGAAATGCCAGCGCTGACCCCCACACACCCTACAACCAGCACAACCCCTGTGGGAGAACCGCATACTGGGCCGGGGTCGGCAAGCCACGTTTGCATAGATCAGGTGGTACTGGGGAGAGAGTTACCCAGAGTCACCAATGGCCACTCCCAGGACTCGAGCCTGGGGGCTCAGGCAGAAACTCGGACTGCTGCGTTCACAGCAGCAGAATTCAGAACAGCCAAAGGGGACACGCCCCAGGCGCCCGTGGCCGGCGCTCTCCATCCACACCAGGGGCACCAGCCGCCCAAAGGAATCAAGTTCAAGGTCGGCAACAGCCGGGAAGGACCCTGAACACTTCACACTGGGTGGGGAAGGCCACATACGCCATGAGCCGCAGCCCAGCCGCACACACGCTGAGGAGGGGGCCAGGCAGGAGGCAGCGGGGTGGCACCGGCGGCTGGGGGCGGGCAGGGGGGGTACCTGCGGCGTTGTCCATGTTCTCACACAGGTCAGCCAGCAGCTCCAGGGCCCCCTCACGCTCCTGCTGGTCGACGGCCAGCTCAGCCTCACCGGCCGAGGAGGGCGTGGGCTGGGACAGCACTCGGAGGCAGTTCTTCATCTGCTCCACCTCCTCCCGCTGGCCCCGGCAGGCGGCCGACATGGCCTCCTGCAGCCACTGGCGCCTCTGGGGACAAGGTGGGTGAATTCATCAATAAGTTCATTCAGGAATCACGGTCATTGTCAATGACTGCCAACATCGAGCGCCGACAGTTCCTTCAATCAACACGATCTATGGAGCTTCATTTCTACTGACAGACGTGTCTAGACACGAGATCTACAGAGAGACGGGATGTGGGGCGGGGGGCAGAGGAGGCAGGGCTCCCCGGTGTCTGTCCTGACTCCCTAGAAGGAGATGCCAGGGCAGCAGGTGTAGGACAGAAGATTAGAACTTGGTTTTTTGTTTGTTTGTTTACATATTTCTTTATGATTCCAGAGAGCAGAAGGGAGAAAGAGAGAGATAGAGAAACATCAATGATGAGAGAGAATCATGGATCGGTTGCCTCCTGCACGCCCCACACTGGGGATTGAGCCCGCAACCCGGGCACGTGACCTGACTGGGAATCGAACCGTGACCTCCTGGTTCATAGGTCGCCGCACAACCACTGAGCCAGACCATCTGAGCTGTTTGTTTGGTTTTTGAGAGAGGGGGAGGGGGAGAGGAACAATGGCTTCTTGTTCCACCCATCCATGCATTCATTGGTTGATTCTTGTATGCACCCTGACCCGGGATCGAACCTGCAACCTTGGCACATCAGGACGATGCTCTAACCCACTTAGTACCTGTCCAGAGCCTAGAGCCGCTGTTAATGTGTTATGTTTGAGGGATCTATTACACGCTGAGGTGAAGTGCTGAGCAGGCTGCCTGGAGTTCAGAGGGAAGGCCCAGGCGACACCTGGTTTCGCAGCCTTGAGCGGGACAGTCCCGTGGTGGGGGCTGTCCGCGTGGTGCCAGAGGCTGAGCAGCACCCCTGACCGCGACCCGTGAGACACCATAGCTTGCAACAACCGAGAATGTCTCCACACATTGCCCGTGTCGTCTGGTGGATAGGTACACGTTTGAGAGTAAAGCTCTACAGGACATGAGCTCACACAGGAAGTGAGTGCAAATGAGAGGAGAGGCCTGGCCCGGCCCATGTGGCTCAGTTGGCTGAGCGCCAACCCAAGCACCAAGAGATCACAGGTTCGAGTCCAGGTCAGGGCACATGTCCAGGGTTTCGGATTTGACCCCCAGTACGGGGCCTGCATGTGGCAGCCAATCAATGTTTCTATCTCTCTCTCCTTTCCCTCCCTCTCTCTCTTAAAAACAAACAAACAAACAGTAAAAATATATTTTAAAACAAATAATGAGGCCCCGCTGGCGTGGCTCAGTGGTAGAGCCTCCACCTGTGAGCCAGGTCACGGTTCGATTCCCAGTCAGGGCACATGCCTGGGTTTTGAGCTCGATTCCCTGTGCAGAATGGGTAGGAGGCAGCCAATCTTCTTGATGTTTCTCTCTCTCTCTCCCTCTTCCTTCCTCTCTGAAATCAATAAAAATATAATTTTAAGAAAATAAAAGATAATGAGAAAGGAGAGTCCCAGTGCCTCCACTATTCAGAGGCTGGAGAACATGGGTGAACCGAGAGGAAATGGGGGGAAGGGCCAGTGGGGAGGGGGAGGGCCAGGACACTGTGTTGCTCCGGAAGCGAAGTGAAGAAAGAGATCGAGGAAGGGGCAGTAACTGATGTTGCTGTTCCATCCGATATGGTGAGAGCCGAGAACTGGCCACTGGAATTTTTTCCTTCTATTTCTCGGATGCACAGTGTTTGTGTTAACTGCCTGTACTCGTCTGAGGGCTCTGAGGACACAGCACTGGGAAAATGTGGGCAGGAGGCTAATCCTTCTGGGCCTGTTTCCCAGCTCATTGTCCTAAGGTTCAAAGACATCGAGGATGTAGCTGCATGAGCAGGAGTTTTTGTATACAGGGGATATTGGGGGCTCGGCTCCAGATCACAGCAATAAAGCGAGGATCACAAGAAAGCCAGTCCTAATCTTTTTGCTGGTGGAGGATCTTGCCTTCAGTTTGTAAAAAGGACAGCATCCGTGAGGCACAGTAAAAGGAGGTATGCCTGAACGGCAACCACCATCACTGACGAAATGTCATTAAAGGCAATATTGCTATTAACCTCCAAAACAACCCACTTCACAGATGTGGAAACTGAGGCACAGAAAGGCTGTGACTTGCCCAAGATCACACAGTCAGCCATCTATAAAGCCTGTGGTCAGACCTAAGCAGACAGTCGGTCCACAGAGCCTGGTGCTCTTTTTAAAAAAATATTAATTATTTTTATTTTTATTTTTTTAATATATTTTTATTGATTTCAGAGAGGAAGGAAGAGGGAGATAGAAACATCCACGATGAGAGAGAATCATGGATCGGTTGCCTCCCGCAAGTCCCCCACTGGGGATCGAGCCCACCACCCGGGCATGTGCCCTTGACCACAATCGAACCTGGGACCTTTCAGTTTGCAGGCCAATTCTCTATCCACTGAGTCAAACCGGCTAGGGCTAAAAAAATATTTATTATTATTATTATTATTATTATTGTTATCTATTTTAGACAGAGAAAGGAGATTAGAAGCATTGATATGAGAGACATGCTGATCAGCTGCCTCCTGCAACCCTCCCACCCGGGGATCAAGCCCACAACCCGGGCATGTACCCTGACCAGGAACAGGAAACAGGTGACCTCTGGGTGCCTGGGACCACCCTCAACCAGCTGACCACACCCGCTGGGAGCCCCAGCTGCCTGCAGGAGCGCTACTGCAACTGCAACCTCAGAACCGCCCTGAGTGCCGTTACTCTTATCATCCTCAACTTGCAAATGGGGACCTTGAGGCCCAGAGAGACTGAGTGATACCCAAGGTCACACAGCTGGATGCGGCGGAATCCAGCTTTGTCTGCTTTTCTTTCTCCCACGAGGCTAGTCTACCTCCCAGCATGGAACCCCCGGGGATCTGCCCCCTCCGACAGTTCTGAGATCTGACCCTCATCTCGGCTACAAGGACCGCATCTAGCACAGATAATAGCCGATGCGCCGTCACACCCGGCCTCCCGCACCCCCCCCCCAAACCCCGGAAAACTCCAGCTCCCAGCCCCCCGAGCCATGCTTCCCCAGATATAGCTGTCCCCACGCCCCTCCCCCGGCTTCTTGCACCCCACCCTTTACCTCCTCACTCATGGGTTCCGGAGGGGGGTCCGGCTCGTCAGAGCCCGCCGTGATGGCCATCTGCAGCAGGCCTTGCAGGTTGCGCGGGTGCGGGGGGTGGCCCGAGCCCCCCGTGGAGGAGCCGCCGCCGCCGCCGCCGCCGCCGCCGGAGGAGCAGCCCTGGGAGGCTGGGGGCAGCGCCAGGGGGAGGCGGTTGCCCCCCGAGCCTTGGTCCGCCATGGGCTGCTTGTGGAGAAGGGGAGCGTGTGTTGCGGGGTAGGGGAGGGTCACCGCGGAAGGAGCTCTGGTGTCCTGGAGGGTCGACTCCTGGGGGTCTGCTGAGAAGGTGGCGTTTTAGGGGAGCCCGGCGCCCCCCCATGACACGGAACCGCTCTGCCCACACCCACTTAACCACTGCCCGCTTCCTTTCCTTCTTTCAAACCTGCGGGACCCTTCCCCAAAGCCACTAGCCCCGCCTCCCTCCCTAGCAACAGGCCCCACCCACTCTCCTAGCAACCCCCTCCCCGATGTCCAGTGCGCGCGTCCCCGTCTCTTAGCAACGCCGCTGTCCCGCCTCCAAAGCAACCAGCTCCCCCCTTGGGTCGTCCTATCAACGAATCTCCTCCCTCCTCTCCGAAGAGGGGAGCCAGAGCGGGGCGCGCCTCACCTCTCCGGGCCTCGAGTCGCCGCCGCTACTGAAGACAGAGTCGCCCGCACCTGACTCTCGTGGGCGCCGCCATCTTGACCGGAAATACGCAGGTCTCATCGGGAACATTTCCGGCGCACCCACCCAACTCCGTAGCTGGGGCGGCGGCGTTTGCTCTGCCCTTAAGCCCGACCCACCCGACCGGTTACCGCGGTGGCCCCGCCCCTCGCACAGGCCCCGCCCCTCGCGGCCTCTCCCGCTAAGCCCCGCCCCGTCCCGCGTCCCGCCCCTTAGCGAGCCCTGTTTCTTCATCCTCCTGGCGAGATCCACCCCTGCCCTGGTGTATGCCCCGCCCCTCCCAGGTCTGGCCCCGCCTCCAGGAGACCCCGCCCACATCCATGTTCCCGCCCTCTCCACCACTCTGCTCCTCCCCACCACCTGAGGTCCCGCCCTTGTTCTAGGCCTTTCGGCCCCGCCCTCATCGTGGCCACGCCCCTGCTCTGGCCCCGCCCCGCCCCTATTATTTGCAGGTTGCGCTGGTCCCTCACCTGCAGGCCTTTTCCCCTGCATCTGAGGCTCCGCCCCACATTTACTGAAACCCCGCATTGGGGTAACCCAGGCAGCTTTTGACTCACCCCACTCCTTCTCTTGGCCTCAGTTTCCCCACCTACCCGTTCTCCACGAAGCAGCTCCTGTGCAGACCCTTCTTTTTTTTAAAAAGATATTTTTATTGATTTCAGAGAGAAAAGAAGGAGAGAGAAATAGAAACATCAGTGATGAGAGAGAATCATGGATCGGCTGCTTCCTGCAGGCCCCGCACTGGCGATCGAGTCCACAACCCGGGCATGTGCTCTGACCGGGAATCAAACTGTGATTTCCTGGTTCATAGGCTGACGCTCAACCACTGAGCCGTACTGGCCGGGCATGTGCAGACCCTTCTTATCACCCCTCTCTACCCGGTAAAAATTTCCCTGGGTCCTGCCAGGTGCAGAGGAGGGGGATTCTTGAAGCAAAATGCCCAGGCAAGTTTGTCTAGGAAGCTCACAGCCTCCACGCACCAGATTCGGAGCTCGGGGCTGGGAAGGAGCCCCTGCAGGCCTGGTCTGCAGAAGTGTTTGCTTCGGGCTGGGCTTAAGGAAACCCTAGTTCTAGTCTTTTCCATAAGAGCCCCCAATCCAGGAAAAGGTTGTAGCCAGCTTTAGTTGGGGCCCTCCATTTCAAATGTATTGAGCTGCTGGGCCTGGGGTATGCAGGGCAGTATTTTGGGCTGAGATGGGAAGACAAACATATAGGTCCTGTTTGAGTGTGTGTGTGTGTGTGTGTGTGTTGGTAGTAGGATAACTATCAGACACAGGTCTGGACCCATGGGCACCCTATTGTATTCATTTCCTATGTCTGCTATTAACAAATCACTAAAAAACTTGGTGGCTTAAAACAACACAGATTTATTATTTTACCGTTCTGGAGATCAGAAGTCCTAAATGGGTTTTGGACTCATCGACTTGCACTGGGCTAAAATCAAGGTGTCAGCCAGACTGTGTGACTTCCGGAGCCTCCAGGAGAGCACCTACCTTCTTGCCTTGTCCAGCTCGTGGAGGCCGCCTGCATTCCTTGGACTGTGGGCACATCCCTTCTGCTTCCCTGTCGCATATCCTGACTCCGAACCTCCCACCTCCCTCTCCTAAGGGCTCTTGTGATTACATTTAGAGCCACGCAGATAACCTGGATCATCTTGACTCAAGTCCCATCTGCAAAGTCTCTTTTGCCCTGTAAGGGGACATATTCATAGGTTCTGGGAATATGAATGTGACATCTTTGGGGGCCTACCATACCTAAATACTACACCTATGCACAAGCCTATTTATAGATAATGTATATTTACATATAAAATTATACATCATACTATATAGTATATATGCACATGTAACTATAGATAACATTATATATGTGGATATAGGTTTAAGTATAATATAATAGTGGCCTAAATGGTGGTCCCAGGTAGCATATAAAAGCTATAGTCTTGCTCTGGCTGGATGGCTCCATTGGTTGGAGCATCCCGTATACTAAAAGGTTGCAGGTTCAATTCCCAGTCAGGGTACATACCTAAGTTTGGGTTCAAACCCCAGCCAGGGTGCATTCAGGAGGCAACCAATAGATGCTTCTCTCTTGCATCAATGTTTCTCTCTCTCTCTCTCCCTCTCTCTCTGCCTTCCCCTCTCTCTAAAATAAATAAACATATCCTCAGGTGAGGATTTTTTTTTAAAAAGCCATAGTCTTTACAATGACCTTTTTTTTTTGAAGATTTTATTTTTATTTTTTTATTGAACTTATTGGGATCATGTTGGTTAACACGCACATATAGGTTTCAGGTTACAATGACCTCTAGGTAGGATAATCCTATAATTTTCCATTTAATGGCAAAGACACTTGAGAATGAAAGCAGGCCCTATTAATAATTACAGACTACCCTGAGTAAACCAGGACTTCTAAGGGCCCCTGACGTCCTGCGTCCTCACCTGCTTTGGTGCCACCCCCCACCCCCACAGCCCCTCCAGCCACACTGGCCCCTTCCACACTCCTATCGCCCGCCTGGCACAATCCCACTCGGGGCCTTCTCACTTCCTGTTTCCTGCCGGCACTGTAACTAAAATACCGCACTCCGCAAACACTTCCGGTTCCCTTCCCTGCTCCAGTCTCCTCTTTAGCACTCAGCGTGGCCATTGGATGGACCCTATATTCTGTTTGTGTTATTTTTAATATATTTTATTGATTTTTTTACAGAGAGGAAGGGAGAGGGATAGAGAGTTAGAAACATCGATCAGCTGCCTCCTGCACGCCCCCTACTGGGGATGTGCCCGCAACCAAGGTACATGCCCTTGACCTGAATCGAACCTGGGACCCTTGAGTCCGCAGGCTGACGCTCTATCCACTGAGCCAAGCTGATTAGGGCATATTCTGCTTGTTTATCTTGTTTTATCCTTTGCCTCGGCCACAGGGCCAGGATCTTTCTCGGCCCCCACCACGTGCAAGCGCGCCTGGTGCTCAGGGAGGTCCACGGAATGAGGGTGCATGGCCAGGAGACTGCAGGCTCCCGGGTACACTCTGCAGGGGATTTGGGGTTCCATGGATGCCTTGCACCTTGGGGTACCTGATATAGGGGAGCCCTGGCTGGTGTGGAAATCCAGCTGATCAGATCCATGGATATGCTATCGTGGGGACATACAATCCTATCCAGACCCACGTGAGGATCTAGGGGACCCTGTGGTGGGTACAGAGAATACGTAGGGATCTAAAACAAAACAAAACAAAACCAACAAAGCCCTGACCGGTGTGGCTCAGTGGATAGAGCGTCAGCCTGCGGACTGAAGGGTCCCAGGTTTGATTCCGGTCAAGGGCATGTACCTTGGTTGCAGGCACATCCCCAGGAGGGGGTGTGCAGGAGGCAGCTGATCGATGTTTCTCTCTCATGGATGTTTCTAACTCTCTATCCCTCTCGCTTCCTCTCTGTAAAAAAAATCAATAAAATATTTAAAAAACAACAACAACAACACAGAGCCCTCAGGGGGCTCTGAAAGTTTCTCTGTAGGAACACGGAGGACCCTAAATGGATGTATGCAACCAAGCTGACTCGAAACACATGCCCTAGCCGGTTTGGCTCAGTGGATAGAGCGTCGACCTATGGACTGAAGGGTCCCGGGTTCGATTCCCGTCAAGGGGACATGCCCGGGTTGTGGGCTCCATCCCCAGTGGGAGGCGTGCAGGAGGCAGCTGATCCATGATTCTCCCTCATCGCTGATGTTTCTCTCTCCCTCTCCCTTCCTCTCTGAAATCAATAAAAATATATTATTGAAAAGAAAAGAAACATGCCGGGGGCTGTGGTGAACGTGGGTGGGAAAGGAGACCCTGGTGGCGGGCTTGGTGCGCTGGGATAAGACCCTTTCCTTCTCTCTGCCTCTCTCTGCCCCCACCTCCCCAGCATCTAGCCGCCCCCCCCCCCCCAGGTGTGCACCCCTTCTCTCCCCGCCTTTGCCCGCCTCTCTCTGTGGCTCTTTCTACATCTCCCCCTTCCCCTCCAGCTGCTTCCCATCCTGTCCCCGCACTTGCCTCCTCCTCGGCATGACCCTCGGCCACCTCTCCTCTCTCCACCTGACCCCCCTCTCCGCTTTCCCGCAACTCTCCCCGCACCCTCCGCTCTCCACCCCGTCCTCCTCCCCAGCCTCTGCCCATCCCTTCGGGGCTCCGACCACGGTCCCCATCCCTCCCGCCGCCGTCTCCGCGCGCGCAGGGGCACCGGGCCTCCCCTGGTGCAACCGCATCCCCGCCGCTGCCGGCGCGCATCCCTCCATCCTCCCGGCTCCCGCATCCCGCCCCGGCTCCCCGCGTCCTCCCACCTCCCCGCCCTCCCTCCGGCTCCCCCCCGCCCCCCGAAAGGGTTAACTTTGGGGAAGGGCCCGGAGTCCCCGGATGGTGATGTCAGCGTGCCGGAGAGAAAGGACGAGGTGGCGGGGGGAGGCGGAGAGGAGGAGGAGGCGGAGGAGAGAGGGCGCGTGGGGGGGCGGGGGGGACCTCGGCCTGCAGCATCCGCCGGCCCGCACCGCAGACCCCCCCCCGGCGGGGGGAGGCACAGGAAGGGGGGCCCGGCCAGGGACGGGCTGGGGAGGGGGGGCCGCGCAGCCCCCCCGGGCCATGCTGACTCCCGGGGCCTGACCCCCCCCCCCGCCCGGGGCCCGCCCCCCCTCCCCCAGCTCCGCGGCCCGCCGACTAGGGGGGGGCCCAGCCCAGCCCCCTGGGGACCCCCGGAGACGTGGGGGGCAGCCGGGGGGGCCGGGACGGAGCGGTCGCCGGCCCCCACCGGAGAGACGGGTCGACCGGCCGCAGGGGGGGCGGCCGGGGGGCCGGGCGGGCCGGGACCAAGGGCAGCATGTCGTCCGGGGCCAAGGAGGGAGGCGGGGGCTCCCCCGCGTACCACCTCCCGCACCCGCACCCGCATCCCCCCCAGCACGCCCAGTATGTGGGGCCCTATCGGCTGGAGAAGACGCTGGGCAAAGGCCAGACAGGTGAGCAGGGGGGCGCACGGGGCGGGGGCGCAGGGGGGCAGAGGGCGGGACTCGGGTGCTCACGGGCCGGGCTGGCTGCCCGGACCCCTGGGTCCCGCGCCCAGGAGGGACCTGGGGTCCGCGCTGTCTCCATAGCTTGGTCTCCCCCATCTGCCTCCTGGAACCCCAGAGTCAGGGTCCCCAGGACGGAGGGTGGGGAGGGCTCAGAGCTGGGCTCCCGGGGAGCGGGCTGGGGCACGGGGTGGCGGGGCTGCAGCGGGGCCGCGGCCGGGAGGCGGTGCACGGGGAGCGGAGGCACTTGGCGCAGTGCGGCCGCCGGCGGGGGGATGCGCGGCCCGTGCGCTCCCGGGGCCGCTGCCCTCCGGCCTCGGGGCCCTGGGAGACCGGGAGTGAGGCCGGGGTGACGGGGTCTGCAGCAGCCGCCCCCTTTTCCAGGCTGCGGGCCTCGTGGGGGACCGGGGCTCAGAGAGGGAGACGGGGCGGGGGGTTGGGGGGGAGGTTAAGGAGAGAGAGGCAGGCCCCCAGCAGCGGCTGTGGAGGGGCGCATCCTTCCAGATTGCTGCACACCGGCCGCCAGACACGGCCTCCTTCCTGCCCGGTGGGGTGGGAGCCGGACTCCTGGGTCCGAGGGATGGGTCCAGGGTGTCTGTGAAACGGAGGGTCAGGGCCCGAGGTGGGGGTTAGGAGGGGAGAGACCGCAGATCCTAGTGAGGAGAGTGTGAAGGTGTTGCTGACCTGGATTCCTGAGTTATGGAGGGGGGGGGGGGGGGGGCATGGGCCTGGGGTCTGATGGAGGAGGAAGGGGGAACCAGGACTCCTGGGTCTGAGGAGGAAGGGCTGGGCCTGGGGTCTGATGGAGGAGGGTTTGGGGACTGGACTCCTGGGTCTGAGGGAGGAGGGGCTGGGGGCCTGGACTCCTGGGTCTGAGGGAGGAGGGGCTGGGGGCCTGGGCTCCTGGGTCTGAGGGAGGAGGGGCTGGGGGCCTGGGCTCCTGGGTCTGAGGGAGGAGGGGCTGGGGGCCTGGGCTCCTGGGTCTGAGGGAGGAGGGGCTGGGGGCCTGGGCTCCTGGGTCTGAGGGAGGAGGGGCTGGGGGCCTGGGCTCCTGGGTCTGAGGGAGGAGGGGCTGGGGGCCTGGGCTCCTGGGTCTGAGGGAGGAGGGGCTGGGGGCCTGGGCTCCTGGGTCTGAGGGAGAAGGGGCTGGGGGCCTGGACTCCTGGGTCTGAGGGAGGAGGGGCTGGGGGCCTGGGCTCCTGGGTCTGAGGGAGGAGACTGGGGGCCTGGGCTCCTGGGTTTGTGGTGTTGGGGTTTCCTTGGGGTTTGCATGCTCCCAGCTACAGGCGCAATGAGCAGCAGATCATAGAAGAGAATTGGGAGGTCAGGATTGGGAGAAAGTGGAGGGGATGCTTTGGGGAGGGAGGGAACATGAAATTATCTTCCCCGGGGAGACATAGAGTCTCCAGAAGATTGATGCTGAGAGAATTCAAGGAAGGGAGGGGTGAGGGAGAGAGAGAGGGTGGAAGGAGGCAGATGCGGGAGACCAAACTATGGAGACACCGTGGAGAGATGAACTTACACAGGCCCGGAAGGGCAGAGACTCGGGGTGAGAGGAAGGGCGGTTGTGGGTGGATGGACCATCAGGAGGAACAGAATTCGGTGAGTGGGAGAGAGCTGGGTTGCGGTTTGGCGGCTGGTGGTCCACGGGACTTCAGGTCAGGGTGATCCAGGCCACCGGAACCAGCCAGGCGGCGGAGGGGGAGGAGGCGTGGTGGGGGGGGGTGGCTTAGGAGCCAGAGTGGGGTAGGTGCTATAGAACAACACCCACTTTTTCTTTCTTTTTTAAAATATGTTTTTTATTGATTTCAGAGAGGGAAAGGGAGAGATGGAAACATCAATGATGAGAGAGAATCATTGATCGGCTGCCTCCTGCACGCCCCCTACTGGGGATCGAGCCTGCAACCGGGGCATGTGCCCTTGACCAGAATAGAACCAGGGAGCCTTCGGTCTGCAGGCCGACGCTCTATCCACTGAGCAACACGGGCCAGGGCAGCACCCACACTTTCAATTCCGCTCCCCAGGGCTGGTTAAGCTGGGCGTCCACTGCATCACAGGCCAGAAGGTGGCCATCAAGATCGTGAACCGGGAGAAGCTGTCGGAGTCGGTGCTGATGAAGGTGTGTGTGTGTGTGTGTGTGTGTGTGTGTGTGTTCGTGTGTGTTTCGGGGGAGGGGGACCCTTTGGGAACATGGGCGAGGGACACGGGCTGTTCTGACCTCCATTCCTCTGTCACCATCGCCACCCCCCCCCACCCCCCACCAGGTGGAGCGGGAGATCGCCATCCTGAAGCTCATCGAACACCCACACGTCCTCAAGCTGCACGACGTCTACGAGAACAAGAAATATTTGTAGGTATTTATAGACACCCAGCCCCCCACGCGCCTCCCCCAGTTCCTAGGGCGGCACCTTTCGGGAAACAAGACCTGGAGGGGCCTGGGGGAAACTCGAGGTCTCCAGGCTGGGCCGCCGAAGGCCCGGTCCGTTCCCTACCGCACAGGGACCCCCCGCTCCCTTGCACACACGTAGCCCTGAATGTCCCCACAATGACCTGGCTTGATGCTGGGGGTAGACAGGACTGCCAAGCCTGAGCCCCGAGTGGGGGGCAGAGGCCGATCCAGCCCCCTTGCAGGCCACCCCGACCCCGGCCCTCCTGAACTGCAGGGCACACTGTACTGACTGGGTAATCTGGATCCCCCAGCTAAGAGCAGATCCCCCCCAATTGCTAAGGCCACAGGGCCCAGGGACTCCTGCCTCCTCCCAAACCCCCACTCTGTAGCTTTGGAGGCCCCCTTTGCCCCCCAATGTGACTATTAAGTGCTATGAGTGGACACCCCAACAATAGGACTCCTTGGGAGTTCTGAGTCCCTATTTCAAAGTCAATCACCACCCCCAACCCCCCAGGAAGGCTGGGGGTGGGGTCCAGCTGTCCAGGCTTCAGACAATAGGCCTTTGTCTGGACTCTGGTGACCCAAGGGACAGCTGGGCTGCAGGGGAGAGGACAGCCCCGCTGACCCCGCCACACAGTGTCCAGGAGGAACTGGCTCCCACACCGGTCAGATGCTGGGGAGGTGGGTTTCCCAGGCAGGCGGCTGCCGTGGCCCCAGAGGCTCATGGGAATTGTAGTCCTCCTCGGCTTCCCCAGGTGTTGCTGTGGCGGCAGGTGCTATCATCACTCCCACTCAATGGGAGTTCGGCTTCCCAGAGGACGCTCAGCCTCCCAAAGGGTCATAGAAATTGAGCTTTTGTTTTCCAGGGGCTGATGGGAGTTAGAGTTTTAACCTCCCAGAGCCTCATGGGATTTGGAGTCTTTAGAATCCAGGTGGCTGGTGGTCCTGGGCAGTGGTTCTCAACCTTCCTTATGCCGCGACCCTTTAATACAGTTCCTCGTGTTGTGGTGACCCCCCCCCCACCATAAAATTATTTGTGTTGCTACTTCATCACTGTAATTTTGCTACTGTTATGAATCGTCATGTAAATATCTGATCGGCAGGATGTATTTTTCAGGGGTCGCGACCCACAGGTTGAGAACCGCTGTGAGCCTTAGGGGAGTTGGGAGGTTTTTTTTTCCACCTCCCTGGGGCTGATGGGAGTTGTAGTCTTTTTCTTCGCAGAAGTTGACTTAGATTGGTGCACACTGCCATCCATCATTATTGCCAAGAATTAGTGAGAATTTACGTTTCTTCATCCTAGAGAGTCTCCGGTAGTAAGAGGCATGGCTTTCCAGGGACTAATGAGTTTGTGGCCATGGAGGGGTCTTTATTTCCCAGAATCCTATGATAATTGGGGGGGTCTCCGCCCTCCAGGTTCTAACCCAGTTGCCTTATCTCCTGAAACAACTGAGTCAAAGTGTCAATACTCCCGACGTTGACATAGGCTTGTCTGCTGCCCTGGGTTGATGGCAATTGAATTTTGGTTTCCCAAAGGCTGATGGGAACTAGGGTCTCTTCCTCTCAGGGGCTGATGGGAATTGGAATCTCTTCCAAGGATTGATGGGAATTGGAAACCCTTCCTCCTAGGGACCCATGGGAATTGGAGTCTTCTCCTCCTCCTCCTCCTCCTCCTCCTCCTCCTCCTCCTCCTCTTTCCGGGGACTCATGGGAATTGGGGTTCTCTGCCTGCAGGGGCCAGTGGGATTGAGGGGACCAGGCTCTTTGGTTCTCCGCATGCCCCCTCCAGCCCTCCGCCCCCTCCGTGTCCCGCAGGTACCTGGTTCTGGAGCATGTCTCTGGAGGTGAGCTGTTCGACTACCTGGTGAAGAAGGGGAGACTGACCCCCAAGGAGGCCCGGAAGTTCTTCCGCCAGATCGTGTCAGCGCTGGACTTCTGCCACAGCTACTCCATCTGGTGAGGGGCACAGCCACCCATCTGCTTGCGGTATCTAGGGACTCACCTTCCAGACCTTTCATAGAAACAGGATCCTGCTGGCCCTGGCTGGGGTGGGTGGCTCAGGGTCGCGGGTTCGATTTCCGTCAACGGCAGGTACCTGGGTTGCAGGTTCGGGCCCTGCATCATGGTCCGGCGGGTTTGGGTGGGAGGCAACTAATCGATATCTCTCTCACACTCCCCCCCCCTCCCCCCGCCTCCACTGTCTCTAAAAATCAATGGAAATGATATCCTGGGGTGAAGATTAACAACCAATAAAAGGATAAGAAGCCCTAGCCAGTTTGGCTCAGTGGATAGAGTGTCTGCCTATGGACTGAAGGGTCCCGGGTTCCATGCCGGTGAAGGGCACATACCTGGGTTGAAGGCTCCCCGCCCTGGTTGGGGGCATGAGGGAGGCAACCAATCGATGTGTCTCTCTCACATCAGTGTTTCCCTCTGCCTCTCCCTCTCCCTTCCACTCTCTCTAAAAATCAATAGGAAAAATGTCCTCAGGTGAGGATGAAAAAGAAAAGGAATAGAATCCTACTGTAGGTGGCCTTTAGAGACTGGCTCCTTACACTGAGCAAAACATGTTCAAGTGTCCTAGATGTTGTAGCCAGCACCATCCTTTTTCATGGCCGAGTAATATTCCACTGTTTATCCACCACGGTGGAGGGACATGTTGGTTGTTCTCCTTTGGGGCTGTGATGAATAGCATGGACTTCGTGTGTCCAGGTTTTGGCGTGTGCCTATGTTTTCAGCCCTCTGGGGTGCATTGCCTAGGAAGGGCATTGTTGGGATATATGGTAACTGTTTAGCCTTCGAGGAGGTGCCAGACCACCTTCGAAACAGCTGCACCATCCCACATCCTCGCCAGCAGCCTCTGAGGGTTCCAGGCTCTCTACATCCTTGGCAACATCTGACTTTTTAAAAATTTTTTTAATTTTATTTTAATATGTTTCTTTATTGCTTTCAGAGAGGAAGGGATAAGGAGAGAGAGATAGAAACATCAACGATGAGAGAGAATCATCGATCGGCTGCCTCCTGCACACCCCCTACTGGGGATCGAGCCTGCAACCCAGGCATGTGCCCTTGGCCGGAATCGAACCTGGGACCCTTCAGTCCGCAGGCTGACGCTCTATCCACTGAGCCAAGCCAGCTAGAGCAATCTGACTTTTTTTTTTTTTTTTAAATAACAGCTATATTGAGCTATAATTCACATACTATAAAATCCACCTTTTTAAAATGTACAATTCAGTGGTTTTTATTATATTTAGAGTTGTACAATCTAACAATTACCACTATCTCATTTTTAGGATCTTTTGTTTTTCTTTCTTTCTGTTGAAAAATACATGCTTAGCCCTAGCTGGTTTGGCTCAGTGGATAGAGCCTGGACCTGCAGACTGAAAGGTCTAAGGTTTGTTTCTACCTCAGTTGCAGGGTCCTCCCCAGCCCGGGCCCTGGTCAGGACTCGTGCAGGAGGCAACCAATTGATGTGTTTCTCTCACATCGATATTTCTCTCTGTCTTTCTCTCTCTCTTCCACTCTCTCTAAAACATCACCTGACCTTTTTTAAAAATATATATATTTTATTGATTTTTTACAGAGGGGAAGGGAGAGGGAGAGAGAGTTAGAAACATCGATGAGAGAGAAACATCCATCAGCTGCCTCCTGCACACCCCACACTGGGGATGTGCCCACAACCAAGGTACATGCCCTTGACCAGAATTGAACCCGGGACCCTTGAGTCCGCAGGCCGACGCTCTATCCACTGAGCTAAACCGGTTAGGGCAGTGGTCAGCAAACTGTGGCTCGAGAGCCACATGTAGCTCTTTGGCCCCTTGAGTGTGGCTCTTCCACAAAATACCCACTTCTGCGCATGGGCCACGAAGTTTCAATAGCACTGTACATGCGCACCCTCTCGTGGTATTTTGTGGAAGAGCCACACTCAAGGGGCCACAGAGCCACATGTGGCTCGCCAGCTGCAGTTTGCCGACCACAGGGTTAGGGCATCATCACCTGACCTTTTGACGGTATCGTCCTAGTGGGTGTGACCTGGGACCTCCCTGTGGGGAGGACTTCTTCCCAGGCCTGATTGGCCGTTGGTAGATCTTCTCACGAGAATCGTCCGTGCAGATCCTGTCCCGGTTTTTCATTGCATTCTCTGTCTCTTTATGATTGAGCTGTGAGAGTTACTTATTCCAGGGACAAATCTGTGACCAGATGTATTTTTTTAAAATATATTTTATTGATTTTTTTACAGAGAGGAAGGGAGAGAGATAGCGAGTTAGAAACATCGATGAGAGAGAAACATCGATCAGCTGCCTCCTGCACACTCCCCACTGGGGATGTGCCCGCAACCCAGGTACATGCCCTTGACCGGAATCGAACCTGGGACCTTTCAGTCTGCAGGCTGACGCTCTATCCACGGAGGCAAACCGGTTTCGGCTGTATTTTTTTTTTCAAGTATTTTCTTCCCATCTGTGACATGCGTTTGCCTTTCTATAATAATGGTGTGTTTTTTGTTTGGTTTTTGTTTTTTAAATACGTTTTTATTGATTTCAGAGAGAGGAAGGGAGAGGGAGAGAGAGAGAGAAACATCAATGATGAGAGAGAATCACCTATGGGCAGCCTCTTGCATGCCCCCCACCAGAGATGGAGCCTGCAACCCCAGCATGTACCAGACCGGGAATCCAACCACGACCTCCTGGTTTGGGGTCGATGCTCAACCGCTGAGCCACGCCAGCCAGGCTCCATAACACTGTTTCATGAAAAGCAAAGGTTTAGCCCTGGCCAGCGGGACCCAGGTGGTTGGAACATCGTCCCATGCACCTAAAGGTGGCAGGTTCGATCCTTGGCCAGGGCTGGTGCCAGAGGCAACCGATAGATGCTTCTCTCTGATCTCTCTCTCTCTCTCCCTTCCTCTCTCTAAAATCAATTTTTTAAATGGGAGTCATCTTTTAAAAAAGCAACATTTTACGATGTGATGAACTCCAGCTTGTTGAATTTTTTTCCTTAGTAGTTGGTGGTTTTTCTGTCCTATCTGAGGCATCAGCTCAAGGTTGCTAAGGTTTCCTCCTGTGTGCTTCCAGGCTTGTATAGTTTTAGTTCTTGGGCACAGGCCTGGGATCCATTTCAAATTCCTGTTCGCGTCTGGTGGGAGGTAAGGGTTGAGGTGCATTTTTTGGCATATGAGCGCCCATATGTCCTTTACTCACGGAATTGCCTTGTGCTCTCAAAACAAGATATTACAGCCCTGGCTGGTATAGTTCAGTGGTTACAGCGTCGGGCCATGTATCAGTGGATCTCAGGTTTGATTCCGGTCAAGGACATGTACCTGGGTTGCAGGTTCAAACCCTGGGCCCGATTGGGGCACGTGCAGGAGGCAGCCGATGGATGTGTCTCTCTCACATCGATGTTTCTCTCTCTCTCTCCCTCCCCCTCCCTTCCACTCTCTCTAAAAATCAGTGGAAAAATATCCTCGGGTGAGGATTAACAAAAACAAAACAAGATATTAAACAGGCTGCATTTTAAAAATATATATATTTTATTGATTTTTTACAGAGAGGAAGGGAGAGGGATAGAGAGTTAGAAACATCGATAAGAGAGAAACATCGATCAGCTGCCTCCTGCGCACCCCCTCTTGGGGATGTGCCCACAACCAAGGTACATGCCCTTGACCGGAATCGAACCTGGGACCCTTCAGTCTGCAGGCCGACGCTCTATCCACTGAGCCTAACCGGTTAGGGCAACGGGCGGCATTTTTATGATTAATGACAGGGCAAAAAAGGATGCCTTCAGCTCATCTTTCAACCTCATCTATTTGCACCCCTCCCTCTCTGGGATGGGGTTGGAGGGCCTCAGACTCTGGATAAACCTGGGTGATAAAAGGCAGCTCATTTGAACTGTCAACACCTCCCTATTGACAAGACTGTCAAAACCCTGACATTAAAAACACTGACCTCTAGGGGGCGGTAGCAACGCATGTAACAGCCAGTATGACCCAGTTACCACTTTCAACTGAAAACTGTGGAATCCTCGGGCCCCACCTTCCCTTAGACATTAAACCCTTCAATCCTGAGCCGTTTGGCCAGGGAGGAGAGAGAGAGTTTGTCCCAAGCCTGGGGTGGCAGTATTTCTTTTATTATTCAGTAGGGAAATAATTTTAATATTTAAAGAGCTAGCTCAATATCAGCCCTGCTTACCTAACCCAAAACACTCCCACTTCATACGTATTCAAATATTTGTGGATAAAGTAATATGACATCTGGGGTCGCTGACAAAATAATCCAGTGGGAGAGGGAAAGCATATGGAGGGGCGTGGACGAGAGATTCGCCCTGAGTTCATAACGGGGAAGCGGGGGGATAGAGAGGCACAGGAGGCTCCCCTATATTCTCTCTACTTTGGGGCGTGCAGAAAATTGTCAATAATCAAGGTTTCCAGCCCTGGACGGTGTGGCTCAGTGGATAGAGCGTCGGCCTGCGGCCCGAAGGGTCCCGGGTTCGATTCCGCTCAAGGGCACCTACCTTGGTTGCAGGCTTCTCTCTGAACCAGGGCCCTGGTCGGGGCTCGTGCAGGAGGCAACCAATCAATGTGTTTCTCTCCCATCCATGTTTCTCTCTGTCGTTCCCTCTCTCTTCCACTCTCCCTAAAAATCAATGGAAAAATATTCTCGAGGGAGGATTAAAAAATATATATAAAAATAAATTAAAAATAAAAATGATCTTTAATATATTTTTATTGATTTCAGAGAGGAAGGGAGAGAGAGATAGAAACATCAATGATGAGAGGGAATCATTGATCGGCTGCCTCCCGAACGCCCCCTACTGGGGATGGAGCCCGCAACCTGGGCATGCGCCACTGGCCGGAATCGAACCCGGGACCCTTCAGACCACAGGCCGAAGACACTCTATCCACTAAGCCAAACCAGCTAGGGCTAAAAATTATTTTTTTAAAAACCCTCTCACTTCCTACATATTCAAATATTTGTAGGAAGAATAATATGATATCTGGGGTCTCTCGCAAAAATAATTCAGTGGGAGAAGGATGTGAGGGTGTGGAGGGGAGATTCGCCCTGAGTTCATAAAGGGGAAGCCGGGGGGATGGGACCTGCCTGAAATTGTCTATCATCCAGGCTGCCAGCCCCGCCCCATCTGCGCTGAGCCCCGCCCCTTCTGAACCGAGTCCCACCCCCTCTGAGCTGAGCACCGCCCCCTGTGTGCTGAGCCCCGCCCCCTCTGAGCCGAGCCCCACCCCTCTGAGCCGAGCCCCGCCCCTCTGAGCTGACCCGGCCCCCGCCGCTGAGCGGAGCCCCACCCCCTCTTGCCGAGCCCCGCCCCCTGTGTGCTGAGCCCCGCCCCCTCTGATCCGAGCCCCGCCCCACTGAGCGGAGCCCCACCCCCTCTTGCCGAGCCCCGCCCCCTAGGAACTGAGCCCCGCCCACCCGCCTGTCTCAGCCACAGAGACCTGAAGCCGGAGAACCTGCTGCTGGACGAGAAGAACAACATCCGCATCGCGGACTTCGGCATGGCGTCCCTGCAGGTGGGGGACAGCCTCCTGGAGACCAGCTGCGGGTGAGTCCGGCGGCCGCCTGGGCCCGGGGCGGGCTGAGACGCGGCCGAGGCTCACCCCCTCTCTCCCTCAGGTCCCCGCACTATGCGTGTCCGGAGGTGATTAAGGTGAGTGTGGAGCAGGTGTGGGGGGTAAGAGGGGGGCTGGTAGAGATGGGTGTGATGGTCACGCGGTCCTGCTCCCTCCCGTCCAGGGGGAGAAGTACGACGGCCGCAGGGCGGACATGTGGAGCTGCGGGGTCATCCTCTTCGCCCTGCTGGTGGTAAGGCGCCCCTCCCCGCCCCTGCCCGGCTCCACAGCAACCCCGCCTGGGGGAGCTCGGGACCCGAAGCTCCAGCCTCACCCCAGGATTTGTCCCCCTTTTTTTTCCTTTTAACCTGGTTCCATTTTTTAAATTTGTATTTTTTTAAATTAATTTCAGAGATAGAGGGTGAGGGAGAGAAACATCAATGATGAGAGGGAATCATGGATCGGCTGCCTCCTGCGCGCCCCCTACTGGGGATCGAGCCCGCCACCCGGGCATGGGCCCTGATCGGAAATCAAATTGTGACCTCCTGGCTCAGAGGTCGCTCTTCCACACATTTAACTGATATCAGGAAGGTGTGAGGGGTATTCGCCAGTTGACCGAGATCCCGGAGCTAACCGTTCAGCCCCAGAAGTGTGGGACGGCCCAGGGGGTCCCCGAGTGGGACGGGGCAGCCAGGAGCCCTTGGAGGGCTTGGGACAGCGGCCGGTCATCTGTCCCCCAGGGGGCTCTGCCCTTCGATGATGACAACCTCCGCCAGCTGCTGGAGAAGGTGAAACGGGGGGTCTTCCACATGCCCCACTTCATCCCACCCGACTGCCAGAGCCTCCTGCGGGGCATGATCGAGGTGGAGCCCGAGAAGAGGCTCAGTGTGAGTTGGGGGGGCTGGAATGGGGACAGGGCAAGGGACAGTGGGTGATGAGGACAGAAACCCTAGGGCAGTCTTTTTTAAAAATATATTTCCTTTTTAAATTTTTTAAAAAATATATTTCTTTATTGATTTCAGAGAGTAAGGAAGAGGGAAAGAGAGATAGAAACATTCATGATGAGAGAGAATCATTGATTGGCTGCCTCCTGCACACATCCCCACCCCCCCACTGGGGATTGAGCCTGCAGCCCAGGCATGTGCCCTTGGCCAGAATCGAACCCGGGACCCCCTCAGTCCCCAGGCCGACACTCTATCCACTGAGCCAAACCGGCTAGGGTTTTAATATTTTTTAAAAATATATTTTTATTGACTTCAGAAAGGAAGGGAGAGGGAGAGAGGGATGGAAACATCCATAAGGAGAGAGAATCCTGGATCAGCTGCCTCCTGCACGCCCCCCACTGGGGACCGAGCCTGCAACCCGGGCATGTGCCCCGACTGGGAATCGAACCGTGACCTCCTGGCTCATAGCCACGTTTGTCGGGCTCCCTAGGGGAGTCCGGGACTGGCCTGTCTGTCCCTCGGGTGACAGCTGGGAGGGGAGTCCCTGGGTGAGCCCACAGTCACTCCAAAAAGGGGAGGAAGACCCCTTCAGGATGCCACTGTGCAGGCGGCCATGTAGCGAGGCAATACGCTCACTGGCCACTTGGGGGAGACATAAGCCGTCATCCCGCCCTTGGTGATGGGGAGAGTAGGGGGCACCGTTAGGGACCCCCCCAACCCCTCCCCGTCAACTTTCATGGCGTCCAACTGTGATCATATGACCTCAATTCTGCTTCTCTACAACCCCCCCCCCCCCCCATCTCCCACAGCTGGAGCAAATCCAGAAACATCCTTGGTACCTGTGAGTATGGGGGGGCTGGACCCCTGGGTCCCTGGGGGAGGAAGGGAGAGGGGCCCGGATATCAAAGGCCCCCCAAGCAGGAGAGCCAGAGCCGGCCAGGGGGTGGGATGCCGCGGATCCTGAATGAGGAGGGGCCAGGGTACCAGGACCCTTGGGTCCTAGGGGAGAAGACACAGGTGGGGGCGCTGGGGGTCCAGACCCCTGGGTCTGCGGGAGCGTGGGGGGCAGGACTCCTGGGTTCCCCCGGAAAGGCACAGACTGGGACCCAGGACCCCTGAGGGTTCGAGTCGGGGCTCCCTCTGCTGTTTCTCCCCGCCCAGGGGTGGGAAACATGAGCCGGACCCGTGCTTGGAGCCGACCCCCGGCCGCAGGGTGGCCATGCGGAGCCTGCCGTCCAACGGGGAGCTGGACCCCGACGTCCTGGAGAGCATGGCTTCGCTGGGCTGCTTCAGGGACCGGGAGCGGCTGCACCGCGAGCTGCGCAGCGAGGAGTAAGGCACCCCGCGGGCAGCACAGATCCGCGGCCCACGGAGGGTGGGGAACTGCCTTGGCTCCGGGGATGGGCGGCTGGGGGCGCGCCCAGCCTCGCGCATGCGCAGACTCACACTCACTCTCCTGGACCAGGTGACTTAAAACTCCCGCGTGGACCTGTCCCGGAGGAACCACAAGGGGGCAGTAGGACCAGCAGGGAAAAGGCAGAATTGAAGCTGGAAAGCACTATTAATAGATACTGAGACAGATTTTATTGTTATTTTTTAAAAAATATTTTTATTGACTTCAGAGAGGAAGGGAGAGGGAGAGAGAGAGAGAAATATCAATGATGAGAGAGAATCATGGATTGGCTGCCTCCTGCATGCCTCAACTGGGGATGGAGCCCACACATGTGCCCTTGACCAGAATCAAACCCTTTTGCAGGCCTACGCTCTATCCACTGAGTCAAACCAGCCAGGGCCAGATTTATTATTTTAAAAATATATATTTTATTGATTTTTTTTTTTTTTTTTACAGAGAGGAAGAGAGAGGGATAGAGAGTTAGAAACATCCATGAGAGAGAAACATCCATCAGCTGCCTCCTGCACACTCCCTACTGGGGATGTGCCTGAAACCAAGGTACATGCCCTTGGCCGGAATCGAACCTGCGACCCTTGAGTCCACAGACCGATGCTCTATCCACTGAGCCAAAGCAGCCAGGGCCAGATTTATTATTTTATGTAATGCCCTAATTTTATTTTATCATTACTTTTTGATCCTCACCTGAGGACATTTTTCCATTTATTTTTTAGAGAGAGTGGAAGGGAGGGGGAGAGACAGAGAGAAACATCAATGTAAGGGAAATACATTGCCGAAACCGGTTTGGCTCAGTGGATAGAGCTTAGCCTGCGGACTAAAGGGTCCCAGGTTCGATTCCGGTCGGGGGCATGTACCTGGGTTGCGGGCACATCCCCAGTAGGGGGTTTGCAAGAGGCAGCTGAATCGATGTTTCTAACTCTCTATCCCTCTCCCTCTCCCTTCCTCTCTATAAAAAATCAATAAAATATATTTTTTTAAAAAAAGAAAAAAGAGAAAACACATTGATTGGTTGCCTCCTGCACTGGCTGACCAGGGCCAAGGATCGAGCCTGCAACTGAGGCACATGCCCTTGACCGGAGTTGAACCCAGGACCCTTCAGTCCACAGTCTGATGCTCTATCCACTGAACCAAAACAGCTAGGGCTGTTGAGACAGATTTAGACGGTGCCTCCCATAGTACTTACCGAGAGTACATGTTCACATGTTATATAATATTGTTTTTGAGGAAAGTGAAACTGATCTGTACACCAAGACAAAGGAACCCACCATGTGGATACCTAGGAAAATGGAACTGTATATAGAGATGCTGGGTGGACCGAGCTCCCAGAGAGCCACAGCTGCAGGGAGGGGCTGAGACCACCTCTGGGGCCTGACCTCTGACCCCAATCATCTCCTGCCCCCCCACAGGGAGAACCAAGAAAAGATGATCTATTATCTGCTTTTGGATCGGAAGGAGCGGTACCCCAGCTGTGAGGACCAGGACCTGCCTCCCCGCAATGATGTTGGTGAGAAGGCAGGGCTGGGACTCTGGGCCCCAGATTCCCGAGGTGGGGCGGGGCTGCAGGACCTGAGCTGTCAATACCTCTCTCTACTCGGGCCTCAGTTTCCCGTTTGTCTGAGTGCCACGTACAGTTGGACAAATCCGTCTTTTTATTCTTTTTAAATGCAAGCTCCTGAGCCTGACCCTAGAGATTCTTTTTTTAAATAATATATTTTATTGATTTCAGAGAGGAAGAGACGGAGAGAGAAACATCAATGATGAGAGAATCATCGATTGGCTGCCTCCTGCACGCCCCCTACTGGGGATTGAGCCCGCTACTTTGGCTTGTGCGTTTGACCAGAATCGAACCCGGGACCCTTCAGTCCGCAGGCCGATGTTCTATCCACTGAACCAAACTATTTAGGGCACAAATCAGTCTTTCGATCTCCCCCAGACCCCCCTCGGAAGCGAGTGGACTCCCCCATGCTGAGCCGGCACGGGAAGCGGCGGCCAGAGCGGAAGTCCATGGAAGTCCTGAGCATCACCGATGCGGGCGGCGGCGGCTCCCCGGTGCCCACCCGGCGGGCCCTGGAGATGGCCCAGCACAGTCAGAGGTGGGAACCCTGCCCCTGCAGTGGGACCCCCAGTCCTGGGTGGGAAGAGAGGTCAAGGTTTTAACCCCAGCGCCACCCTCCAAGGTGCTGTGTGATTGGGCCGAGTCACCTGCCCTCTCTGGGCCTCGGTTCCTTATCTTGAAGGAGTGTGGAAGGGAGAGAACCGCTGAGCCTTTTGAAACCGTTCCCTCCTGATTTTTAACAATTTATCCTGGAAACAGATCCCGTAGCGTCAGTGGAGCCTCCACCGGCCTGTCCTCCAGTCCTCTGAGCAGTCCGCGGGTAAGGCCAGACCCCAGTGAAGGGAGGAGGGGTAAGGAGGTGAAGACCCGGTGGAGCAAAGATCAAGCAGCAGAAACTACAATCGCATCAAGTCTAGAGACATCTGTTGCCTCCTTGTCCCCAAATGGGCTAAAGACCCAAGGCCTCATTAGTATTTTATTTTATTTTTTATTTTTTTCTCATTAGTATTTTAGTACATTCATTGGCCACTTGCACCTTCATAGGGTTGGGTTTTTTCAGGGTCCCAGAAGGGTTCCTTTACTCATTTAACAGAAGCTAATTTAGCGCTGTTTACTGGTTTTGCAGCTGTAAACATGATAGGAAAAATCCTTGCTTCCCTAACATTGGGGGGAGGGGGCGGATAATAGGACTACAAGGTCCAGCATGCATCGGGCCCTCCTGCCTGAGTATGTGTGAGTGGGGCGCCTAGAGCCTACTGGGAGTTGTAGTCCGGCCTCACCCTCTTCCTCTCCTTCGCAGAGTCCTGTCTTTTCCTTCTCACCGGAGCCTGGGGCTGGAGATGAGGCTCGGGGAGGAGGCTCCCCGACTTCCAAAACGCAGACGCTGCCTTCTCGAGGCCCCAGGGGTGGGGGCGCCGGGGAGCAGCCCCCACCCCCCAGTGCCCGCTCCACTCCCCTGCCTGGACCCCCAGGCTCCCCACGTTCCTCCGGGGGGACCCCCTTGCACTCGCCTCTGCACACTCCCCGGGCCAGCCCCACCGGGACCCCGGGGACGACGCCGCCTCCAAGCCCAGGCGGTGGTGTCGGGGGAGCCGCCTGGAGGAGTCGTCTCAACTCCATCCGCAACAGCTTCCTGGGCTCCCCTCGTTTCCATCGGCGCAAGATGCAGGGTACGGGGTCCCTGGTGGCGCAGGGGCCGGGGGTGGAGGGGGCAGACTCCTGAATCCTAATGGAGGAAGGCGACCTGGAGCTAACATGTGGGTCCCGGGAGCAAGGGGCTGGGGCCCGGATTCCCACATCCTGGGGTGAGATGGGCTGAGCAGAGACGCAAGCATAGGGTAGAGGAAGTGGGCCCGCCCCCTCTAAAAGACACGCCCACTCGGTGCTCTGGATCACCTTCCCATTGGCTCATGCAAAGCAAGCCCCACCCACAGGGGCGTGGCCTAATGGGCCTGGCCGCATCCCTAGAAGGGACATTAGGCGGCTTGCCATTTGGGGTTTGGCTCCTGGGCGGGGCGAATGGACACTGGGTCTGGACGCCCTGGTTGCGCTGCGCACGAGGATGGTGGACAAGTGTCGACCATGCTCTCCCCTCCCCAGTGCCCACCGCCGAGGAGATGTCCAGTTTGACGCCGGAGTCCTCTCCAGAGTGAGTGAGACGGGGAAGGGAAGGGAGGGAGGGGGCTTTTCATGTCCTCAGCCCCCTCCTGACCCGCCTCCAACCATCCCCTCCTACTCAGGCTGGCAAAACGCTCCTGGTTCGGGAACTTCATCTCCTTGGACAAAGAAGAACAAATTTTTCTCGTGCTAAAGGACAAACCTCTCAGTAGCATCAAAGCGGACATCGTCCATGCCTTCCTGTCGGTGAGGGGTCTGGGTCCCCACGCACGCGCGCACCCACGCTGGCCACCTCAGAACCACAGCAGCCCCTGGGGTTCACCACCTTTGCATTGGCCTGAGTCCTCCCTGAGATTCATGGGATTTGTAGTTTTTCAGCCAGAGTTGGGTTTGGTCATTGTGGAGTCAGGGAGGCAAGAGAGGCTTGTGTCCTGGGCCCTGGAATAGGATCGTGAGTTACAGTTCTCGTATCAGTGTCCCCTGAGGACTGGTGAGTTGACATTCCCCTATTATTACGTTAGTCGCTCAGCCATTCATCCCTATACAACGTATTCATGGTAGGATGGAAAACTACAAATCCCAGCAGGCAATGGGGCATTCTGATGCCTTTCCTTATACTACTTTTGCTCCAGTGTCTGATGGGACTTGTAGTTCCTTGGGCAAAGGCCGCTCGCTGTAGGGGTGCTTATCCATTCCCTGCAAACCAGGTCCCTGGGGTCACCTCCTCCTTGTGCTCCCCCCGTCTCTCTCAGATCCCCAGCCTGAGTCACAGCGTGCTGTCACAGACCAGCTTCAGGGCCGAGTACAAGGCCAGCGGTGGCCCCTCCGTCTTCCAGAAGCCCGTCCGCTTCCAGGTGGACATCAGCTCCTCTGAGGGGCCAGAGCCCTCCCCGCGACGGGATGGCGGCGGTGGCGGAGGTGGCATCTACTCTGTCACCTTCACTCTCCTCTCCGGTACGTTTCCCTGGACGAGACTGCCCCCACCCAGCCTGGTGTTTGGGATGCTCACGACAGCTGAGATAGGATAGCAACCCCGGAGGGCGGCATGAGGGAGGAGGAGAGAGTGCTCAGCTGGGCCTGACTGTGTGAGCCCCTCCTTACTCAGACCCCCCACACCCTCTCCTTCCCTCCCCGCCTTTCTTTAACATGTTTACTGATTTGAGAGAGAGAGGAAGGGAGAGGGAGAACAACATTGATGTGAGAAAGAAACATCGATTGGCTGTCTCCTGCACCACCCCTCCTGGGGATCAAGCCCCCAGCCTGGGCATGTGCCCTGACCAGGAATTGAACTGGTGATCATTTGGTGCATGGGATGATGCTCAACCAACTGAGCCACCTTGGCCAGGTCTCCTTTCCCCTTTTCTTTATTTCTTTTTTTAAATCTGTTTTTATTGATTTCAGAGAGGAAGGGAGAAGGAGAGAGAGATAGAAACATCAATGATGAGAGAGAATAATGGATCGGCTGCTCCTGCACACCTCCTGCTGGGGATCGAGCCCAAAACCCGAGCATGTGCCCTTGACAGGAATCGAACCCGGGACCTTCCAGTCCGCAGTCCAATGCTCCATCCACTGAGCGAAACCAGCCAGGGCTCCGTTCCCCTTTTCTCATCCACACTTAACCTCGTAACATATTGTTTACAACGTGCCTAGTGCTTAATCGCACTATTTCCTTTGATGGGTTAGTAATCACCCACTTGACAGAGAGAAAAACTGAGGTCTAAAGAGGTAAATGGATTTGACCGGAGTCACACTGTACACGGTGACAGAGCTGGGCTCAACGAAGGCCTCCTGACCTCCCAGCACAGAGCTCTTCCTACGACTTTAAGACTGAGGAGCAAGGACGTGGGGTGCTGCTTTCAGGCCATTCCCACACCCAGAGCAGACATCACCAATCAATCACAGCAATTCATCCGTGAGCTCAGCCACAGCCTCACACTCCAGGCAGCCTTGGCCAATCAAGAGCTGGCACAAGAACCCCAGCCAGTGTGGCTCAGTTGGTTGAGCGTTATCCCAGGCACTGAAAGGTCACCAGTTCAATTCCCAGTCAGGGCACATGCCCAGGTTGTGGGTTCAATAGGAGGCAACCGATTGATATATTTACCACATATCTATGTTTCTCTCTCTCCCTCTCCCTTCCTCTTTCTAAAATAAATAAAAACTTTTTTTTTTAAAGAGTTGGCACAAGAAATGAGAACCACAGAAATGCCTTGTTTCCAATCCTACTTAGTTCCTGAGTCCTGAGAACGAGTTTGGAGGATGAGGGATACCTCTGTTTGCTGTCCTTGTCACCATTTTAACATGTCGCAATGGGAGATGAGCTTGCTCCCAGTTTCCAAACCGGGCTGCCGTGGAACACTGGGGTGTTGCATCACCAAAATGAATTATGGCACTTTTTTTTCTCTTCCTTAAAAACTAAGAGGCAGACCTGGCTGCTGTGGCTCAGTTGGTTGAGCATTGTCCTGTGCACCAAAAGGTCACCGGTTTGATTCCCAGTCAGGGCACATGCCTGGGTTGCAGGAGGCAGCTTTCGATGTTTGGCCTTCACGTGGATGCTTCTCTCTTGCCCTCTCTCTAAAACTCTTTTAAATAAAAAAGACGAATAGGCAGTTTCTCAATTTTAAGATTTTTTTCCTTCCCAGTGATTTTTCTTACATTTCTGGCTCTTCATGGCCTCCAGCAGAAACTGACAAGGAATAAAACCCCATTTAAATAGACAACAGCCCTAACCGGTTTGGCTTGGTGGATAGAGCATCGGCCTGCGGACTGAAGGGTCCCAGGTTCGATTCCGGTCAAGGGCATGTACCTTGGTTGCGGGCACATCCCCAGTGGTGGGTGTGCAGGAGGCAGCTGATCGATGTTTCTCTCTCATCGATGTTTCTAACTCTCTGTCCCTCTCCCTTCCTCTCTATAGAAAAATCAATAAAATATATTAAAAAATAATAAATAGAAAACAGCACCCATGGTTACTGTAAGTCCAACTTTTCTTATCTCCATTTGCAAACCATGGGTTGGTGCCTGGCTCCAGGAGAGGAGCTGGAACTGAACCAAGAGGAGGAGAGTCCTTCCCTGGGTGGCGGGACCGGCTTCCACAGGGTGGGAGGGCCTTCCCGGCCCTGTCCCTGGCGGTCCCCACATCACTGTTTCCCGGCCCCTTCCCAGGTCCCAGCCGTCGGTTCAAGCGAGTGGTGGAGACCATCCAGGCACAGCTGCTGAGCACTCACGACCAGCCCTCCGTGCAGGCCTTGGCAGGTGGGTACGGGCCATGGCGGGTGCCGGCTGTCTGTCCATCCATCTTCTGTCCCGTGGGGCGGAGAGCAGACTCCCAGCGACCGTGGGCTGCAGCCTTTGGTTCGCAGGCGAGACCAGCTGTGGGGAAGCGAGGCCCGCCTGTCACCCCGTTGAGGCCTCACCCGCAGACCTGCGAGAGCCGGTTCCCTCTCCAGGGCATGGGCCTCACGGGGGAGCTTGTGTTCTGCGGTCCCCCAGGGGGCGGGGCTCCCTGGAGGCTAGCCTTGTTGTCAGGAAGCGGAATTCCCTAGCAACCAGGGGCCACCACAACTCCTCGGTCAAGACAGCCCTGCTCAGCCCCACTCCTGAGATAGGTGGGAACGGGTCCCTAGGCCCTAGTCCAGTGATGGCGAACCTATGACACGCGTGTCAGAGGCGAACTCATTTTTTCGGTTGATTTTTCTTTGCTAAATGGCATTGAAATATATAGAATAAATATCAAAAATGTAAGTCTTTGTTTGACTACGGTTGCAAAGATCAAAAAATTTCTCTATGTGACACGGCACCAGAGTTAAGTTAGGGTTTTTCAAAATGCTGACACGCCGAGCTCAAAAGGTTCGCCATCACTGGTCTAGGGAGAAATGGAGCAGGCAGACAGGACCCCAGCCAGGGGGGCAGACGCCTGCGTGGCCTTGTCACCCGAGAAGGCCAAAGCCCAGGGTCACATCTGCTGGAGAGATGCAGTTCCAGCCTGGGGCCCGTTTCCCCAAGGTCAGAACCGTTCCCCAAGGTCAGAACCGAAGGGGCGACTCTCAAGGTGTCTGGAGGGCCAGGCCAGGCTCCCTCCTGGAGGCTGGGGGCTGGGGTATCCGTTCCGCCTCCCCAGAGGCCACAGGCCCGAGTTCCTTCGCTCACGGTCCCTCTGCACAGCTGGTGACGGGCCACCGCCCTGAAGGGCACATGTTCCCTGGACGCTGCCCTCACCTGGGGAAGGTTCCTTCAAGGCTCCACCCAGACGATCCAGAAGAACCGGCCACCGCTGGGCTTCGGCCTCAGTCACCGCCGGCGTCCCCTGTGCCTTGTAGTGTAACATGGTCCCAGTTCTCAGCAGGAGGAGCTGGACACCTTGTCTGGAGTCCTTTCCGCTTGTGTCCATCTTGGGGGGCTGGGGGCGCAGGGTGCACAGGACACCCCCACAGCAAGGCGTTCTGACCTCCTGCTCCAGGAGTCCCCACCAGGCCTGGTTGCCCGGGGTGACCAGAATGCAGGCCAGGCCCCCTGAACCCTGCTAGACCCGGTTGCTAAGGAAAGCTGACCTTAGCAACGGGGGTTCCCCAAAGGGCACACCCTCAAAAAGGAAGGACCAACAGGCACTTGGGGGCTTAGCCCGGCATCTTATAAAGAGGAATGGGGCAGGGGTGACCCCCAGTCCGCCGAACGAGAGAGCCATCCTGGTTGCTATGACAACAAAACCCAACAATCAGAGACTTTTATGGGGGCTGGTCCCTGCTAGGGGACGCCAGGCACTGTTCTGGGCCCTGTAGAAACTGCGAGTCTGGAGAAGTGTGGCCCCACAAAGGGGTGACCCCAGTCAGGCAAGCCTGCCTGGAGGGGGGGGCCTGAGACCCCCCCAAACAACCTGTGGTAGGGGCTCCAAACCCCATGACCAAGGAGCATCCCCCCTAACCACCAGGGCAGTGGAAGGGAAGGGGGACCCTCTGGCTGAGACCTGGGGTGCTCGAATCTTCTCTGTGGTCACACACCGGTGTCCCATCCAATCTCTGAGGCCACGAGGGCGGGAGGGGGCCCAGACACACGATGCTGGAGTTGGCCCGGCCGGCCTTGGGGTTGCTGAGGCCCTGGATGGCAAACCGCTTCCTCCCCGACAGACGAGAAGAACGGGGCGCAGACCCGGCCTGCCAGCACCCCGCCCCGAAGCCTGCAGCCCCCGCCCGGCCGCCCAGACCCGGAGCTGACCAGCTCTCCCCGCCGAGGCCCCCCCAAGGACAAGAAGCTCCTGGCCACCAACGGGACCCCTCTGCCCTGACCCCAGGGGGCCGGGGAAGGAGGGGAGCCCCCTCCACCCCCCTTCCCTGCCCCCCCAACTGTGAATCTGTAAATAGGGCCCAAGGAGTACATAGGGAGGGGGAGATACAACCAAGCCAGCCTCGCCCTGCAGGGATGGGGCTCCAGGGGCCGTGCCCAACGGGGAGGGGTGGTTCTGGGGGAGGGGGGTCCAGGGGGTGGGAGCTGTTTCTATTTTATTTATTGATTAATTTATTATTTTATTTATTGATCAACCTCTCTGTGGGATGGGGCGGGGGAGGGACAGGGGCTGGTTGGGGTGGCTTAGCAGATCCGGACGGACAGGACCATCTGTCCTTGTGTCATCCCCAACTCCCCCTTCCTGGGCCCCCCCGCCCCCTGGCCCTCCCCATCCCCCTCCCCCTCCCCCACGACCTTCTGTACGGATTTGCTCTCCGGAAGGAATTCTGGTTTCGCGTGATCCTGCCTGCGTCCGTGTCTCTGATTCCGCCGGTGGCAAAAAAAAAAAAAAAAAAAATTAATAATAACAACAATAAATAGCCTTGATCAGGGACAGCTGGCTGGCCTTGGCCTCTCGCTTCCTGGGCGGCCCCGATGGCGGGGGCGGGGCCGCAGGGCAGGGGCGGCGGACGGGTAGGAAGATGCCAGCTCAGCAGCTGTTCGGAGCCCGGCCCCACGTGCACACCACTCGGTCCCAGGCCGGGCAGCCATGGCACATTCTCTCTTTTGTTGTTGGCAATCTTCACCCGAGGACATTTCTCCATTGCTTTTACGGAGAGTGGAAGGGACGGGGGAGAGAGAGCGAAACATCGATGTGAGAGAGACACATCGACCAGTTGCCTCTCACACTCGCCCAACTGGGGCCAGGCATCCAGCCTGCAGCCCAGGTTCGTGGCCTTGATCGGAATCAAACCGGCAACCCTTGGGTCCGGGGGGCCGGCGCTCTAACCATTGAGCCACACCGGCCAGCGCCTGGCAAAGTTCTTTCAAGTCCATCCCAAGGGTCCATCCCTGAAGGTTCGTCCCCAGCGATGCATCTTGGGGGCACGGAGGAGTCCGGGACCGGTCTCTGTCCTCTGCCGGGAGGGCCGGGCCGGGGTCAGAGCGCCTGGGCCACCGGCGGCAGCTGCGGCAGCGGTGGCGGCGAGGTCTGCAGGGAGATGGGGGAGGCGGGCTGCAGGCTGAGGCTGGGCCCAGGCCGGAGACACAGGGTACAGCCTTCCAGGCCGGAAAAGTCCACGGCCAGGAGGCCGAAGAGCAGGAAGAGCAGCATGGCCACGACCCACTCGCAGACGGCGGCGGCGGAGCGCTGCAGGCTGGTGTGCAGGATGACCACTGTACCCCAGGGTCAAGGGCACTCCGCCACGACAAGGGTCCTGGCGCCCCCGGAGGCCCCCAGACCGGGCAGGCGGGGCCGCGCCACCCTCCTCGGTGGAGAGACGCTCACCCAGGGGTGCCCTCCAGTCCTGCCTGCCTCTCAAACTGTTTCCCAGATATTTCCCCAGGCGGGTCCCTTCTGTTCCAAGGGCGCTCTCAGTATTCTGGAACGAGGGTCTTAGCTCCCATCAGCCTCCCTGAGCCCACGAAGGCTCCACCATCCCCCACTCGCCCAGGCAGACAGCCAGGCACCGTGCTTCTACCTCCACATATGCAGCGTGTCCTAAAGATACACCCCTCCAGCCCGGCTCCAGTGGCTCCGTGGTTAAGCGTGGACCTATGAACCAGGAGGTCACGGTTCGATTCCCGGTCAGAGCACATGCACGGGTTGCGGGCTTGATCCCCAGTGTGGGGTGTGCAGGAGGCAGCGGATGCATGATTCTCATCGTTGATGTTTCTATCTCTCTCCCTTCCTCTCTGAAATATATATATATATATTTTAATATATTTTATTGATTTTTCACAGAGGAAGGGAAGGGGATAGAGAGTTAGAAACATCGATGAGAGAGAAACATCGGTCAGCTGCCTCTTGCATACCTCCGACTGGGGATGTGCCCGCAACCAAGGTACATGCCCTTGGCCGGAATCGAACCCGGGACCCTTCAGCCCACAGGGCGACGCTCTATCCACTGAGCCAAACCGGTCAGGGCTATCTATCTATCTATCTATCTATATATATATTTTTTAAAGCATCTGCAAGCTCTGAGAGCCATCTTTGCAGATGTCCCGCCCTTAGCACACTCAGCTGGCCACCGATATGGACCATCCTGCTTCTCTGCAGCTGAGGGGACGTCCGAGCCTCACAGAATGAGGATCCTGCCACCAAAATGAGCATCAGCCGAGTGGGGATCTCGGCATCGACAGGGCCCAGCCGGGGCGAGCGGCTGGTTTGCAGCTGGAGCAGCCCTTTCCCACCTACTCCCTGCAAACCAGGCTGCTGCTCCGGAAAACGAACGGATCAATTTCATGCAGCCGGCCCGGGGCCTCAGCTGGGGCCCTCCGGTGTGGAGATCCGGCGCCCTCTCGGCCTCCCTTCCATCCTCCTCCCCACACAGGCCCGCAGGCCCAGTCTGCGCCCCGCCTGCCTCTCTCAGAGCTCTCTTCCTGGCAGTGATAACCATCAGTCTGATAAAAAAACAACAACTCCATCTTACGGACAAGGAAACTGAGGCGCAGAGAGTGCTGTGACTCAGCCAGAGGCCTGCTGGGCTGGGTTCCGGGGTGACTCAGAAGTGAGTTGGAATCGAGGTGCCACCTAGTGGCGTGTTGGTAAATGTCCGACAACCAGCTCTGATTTGTAGCCGCTGCCACTTCCTGTGGTGTAAATACGCCCACCACCGCCATTCAAAGCGACTCACTGCCCGGGAGCGTCCCTGCAAGGGGCCTGAAGCCCAACACTCGCTCCACCCCTGAACTCCAGGCTGGGTCTTGGCCAAGAGACTCCTCCTGTCTGAACCTCAGTTTCCCGTCTTAGCCAGCATGATGCCGGGCCCCAGAGCGGGTCCCCCCAGATGATCGGTTTAGCAGCCTCCCAGGATTAACTGGTTGCTCGCTATGCGCCAGGCACCGATCCAAGCACCTCACTCACATGTATCAGCTTCATTCCTTACAATCCTGGGGCTGGCTCTGCATTTGTCAGATGAGGAAACCGAGGCCATAAGAAGTTAAAAAACCAGCAGAGCCTCCCCCAGCTGTACGTGGACAAGGTGGGGTTGCAACCCAGGCAGCGTGGCCCCCCCGGTCGGCACTCTCTGATGACTGTCCTATGATGGGGCGCATCCACACTAGCACACAGCAGACCCCCCCAATTTAGAACCACCCCAAGCCCCGCCCCTAAAGGATACTGGTCACCAAGAGGACGGTACAGAGGCTGCAGAGGAGCAGGCGGAGCGGCCCGATCCACGGGGCCCCGGGCTGGGGCAGGCTCTTCATCCTCCAGGAGAGAAAGAGCTGCAGCCAGAAGTAGACATGGCCGACGAATAGGGCCAAGAAGGCGCCCGTGAGGTGCACGCGCAGCTGGATCTTTTGCTGGAAGGAGGAGGAGCAGGGAGAGGTGAGGGGAAGACCCCTGCAGAGGCCAGGCCCCTGACCGACCCCATGCACAGTGATTGACAACTGCCACGCCCAATGATCGGGTCCCTGAGTACAAGCGTCAGCTGTCCTCAGCTCTGGGAGGGCGGGCATTTAATCTGTCCTTCACCGCTGGGGCCTCAATCCCTAAAACCGTGCCTGGCACAGAGCAGAGGCTCAGGTAGATGTTGGTGCAATAAATCCCTTATTCTCACCTGGGGTTTGGGACAGTAGGTGTTGCCGCCAAGGGGATAAAAATTGGTTTTTGACCTTAACTGGTGTGGCTCAGTGGATAGAGCGTCAGCCCGCGGACTGAAAGGTCCCGGGTTCGATTCCAGTCAAGGGAACATGCCCGGGGTTATGGGCTGGATCTCCAGTAGGGGGCGTGCAGGAGGCAGCTAATCCATGATTCTCTCTCATTGATGTTTCCATCTCTCTCTCCCTCTCCCTTCCTCTCTGAAAATCAATTTAAAAAAAATTTTTTTTTAAGCGAGAGAGAATGCGTGAATGCATGGATGTGCAGATATGAGGGGGGACATTTGCTGGCAAACTGGAGGGAGCCTCCGGTCCGACACCCTGTGGCTGGAGGCAGATACAGTGGGGCCTTGACTTACGAGTGTCCCGACTAACGAGTTTTTTGAGATACCAGCTGTCTCTCGGCCGATTTTTTGCTTTGAGTTGACTGAGTACTTTGAGTTAACGAGCTCCTTAATGAGCTCGGTCTCGGAACGAATTAAACTCGTAAGTCAAGGCCCCACTGTATTGTAAAATGAAATGATCACACTAAATCAATCAGTGGCATGTCTCCCATCACGTGTGCATTCGTTTATTCTGCAAAGATCTACGGAGCTTCGCGGTTAGCAACGCGAGTTCCCGAGTCTGTGAATCTGGGTTCATATCCGACCATGAAAAGCACCTCCCCGTGGGATCTGGCGGGGAAGGACCCGCCTGGAGTTCGCGTGCAGAGAAGGTACAGCCTGGAGCAAACTCCGCCAACGTGGCAAACATCAAAATGAGTGACTATCAGTCCTTTCATCACCGACGCGGCGGAGGACGACAGGGTGCAACCTCCCAGGGTGCAGCGGAATCACTAGAAAGCGCCTCCCACGCGGCGCTCCATTCAGACAGCCGCCCTAAGGAGTCACCCCGCAAGCTCACGGCCCGAGAACCGCAAAGAAATACATGTCCCAGGAGGCTATGCGGCGCCGAGCCCCCCCGCAAAGAAGTAACTGGCCGCCCCGGAGGATGCTGGGAGTTGTAGTCCCAGACGGTGGCCGGCCGGACCCCAGGGCTGGGCTCCAGGAGCCGACTTCGACTCACCTGGAAATTGCCCACCATGGAGGTGCCCAAGGCACAGAGGAGCCCTGACGAGAGGATCAGCCGGTTAAACCACTTCCCGACGCCCCAGTCCCGGAACTGGTGGTAACGGAGAATGCAGATCCAGGCGGCTGCGAGGAAAGGGAAGTGGGGGGGTAGTGTGGCGCGGAGAGGCTGGGGGTGCAGGGGTGGGGGGCAAATCCCGGACTTAGGGGAGGAGGGGGTGGGGCCTGGGCTCCTGGGTCTGAGGGAGGAGGGGCTGGGGACCTGGGCTCCTGGGTCTGAGGGAGGAGGGTTGGGGGCCTGAACTCCTGGGTCTGAGGGAGGAGGGGCTGGGGACCTGGGCTCCTGGGTCTGAGGGAGGAGGGCTGGGGGCCTGGACTCCTGGGTCTGAGGGAGGAGGGGCTGGGGGCCTGGACTCCTGGGTCTGAGGGAGGAGGGGCTGGGGGCCTGGGCTCCTGGGTCTGAGGGAGGAGGGGCTGGGGGCCTGGGCTCCTGGGTCTGAGGGAGGAGGCTGGGGTCTAGCCTGTGGGGTGAGAGGGGGCGGCTCTGGGGCGAGGGGCTGGGACAGTTACCCATAGCAGCTCCCATGTTGAGCAGCTGGCTGAAGATGCAGCTCTGGGGCGGGAAGGATCCGCAGAGACTGGGGAAGATACGGGATCACCTGTGGCTCCACGGAGCTGGGACCCCCGTTCCGCCCTCTGGCTCCCCCAGGCGCCCTCACTACCTGATATAGGGGATGCCTTCCGTCAGGTTCACAGTCTTGTTGGCCACAGCGATTGCGAAACTGAAGGAGGGGAAGATGTCCAATGAGCAGCTGCTTTCCAGGCAACTTTTCTTTCCGTTACCCAGAAACCAGACTGCCTCCTCCCTCAGACCCATGAGTCAGCCCCCAGCCCTCCTCCCTCAGACCCAGGAGCCCAGACCCCCAGCCCCTCCTCCCTCAGACCCAGGAGTCCAGGCCCCCAGCCCCCTCCTCCCTCAGACCCAGGCATCATTTACCCATAACACTCACACAGTCCAGATGCTTGTGGCTGCCCAGAGGGCCAGGAAGGCAGGCAGCAGGGCCAGGTAGCCCCACATGCCCAGGGCTCTGCAAGGAAGACAGGGCCACTGATGAATCTCTCTTTCTCTCTCTCTGTCTCTCTGTCTCTCTGTGTCTGTGTCTGTGTCTGTGTGTGTCTGTGTGTCTGTGTCTGTGTGTGTGTCAGGAGGGTCCAGGCCTATCAGATCTTGGCTGCCTGCCTCTGAGGCCCCCATTGGCTCCCAGGCAGAAGGAAGGGCGGATGGGGTGGGGGGACTCCGGGAGGTGGGGTGTGGCCTGGTCAGGTGAGCCAGCTCTCAGCCTGGGCACTTCCCCTGCGGTTCAGCTGCCCTTCAACCTTTATCCTCAGGTGCCTCCCAGCTGCCCTCCCCTCACCCGCCTTCAGAGTCTCACCCCTGCCAGCCTCTGCCCCCCCCCCCCCCCCCCGGCTTGCCCCCCACGATGCTCACCTGCTGGGCTCCAGCTCTCCGTCTGTCCGTCCGTCCGTTGGGGCAACTGGGGCCACTGGGCGGTGTGAACGGCTCAGAGAGGAAACGCTGGGGCATTGGGGGTGGGGCTTGGACAGTGGGCGGCTTTCAAAGAAAAGCAAAGTCCACACACACGACGACCTGAGTGGCTGAGTGACGGGACGAGAGTCTGGCTGCCACTGTGGAGGGACCTCACCCCCAAAGGGCCACTTCCGCCTGCTCAGAACCAGGCAGCTCCTCAGCATCTGGAGGCCCCCAACTTCCTTCCTCCCACTTTATAGGTTCCACATGCCAACCCCCAGCCCTTATCCTCCCCGGGACCCGCCAATCACCCGCCAATCGGAGCCTCCAGCTCTCGCTTCCTCCCAGGAGTGGGGGCGGGGGGGGGGACCCAGACATCCAGGCCCCCAAGCCCTCCTGGAGCAAATGCTTTCCTTCCTATCCCAGGGGGTCCCACTGCCCTGCGCTCCTACCGTCTGGGGGACCCAGAATCCAGGCCCGCAGGTCCACGCCCTTTCCAAGGGCACTTCTGTGGGCGGGCTGCTGGCTCTGGGCCCGGTGACCCCGCCTCCTCCCAGCTGCTGACCCCCCTCCCTGCTCTCCCTTCCTCCAGGGGGGCCAAGGGCCGGGTTCCCCAGCCGGCGGGGCCTGGGAGGGAGGGAGGGAGGGAGACCTCGGTGATGACATCTCCATTTGAGAGCCTTCCCAGAAAGCAACTGCTTCCTCCACTTCTGCTCCCACAGGCAGCCCTGCACTTTCCCGCTCCTTTCTACCCCCCCCCCGCCCCCCCCCCCCCCCCCCCCCGCCAATCTTGGGTGTTGGGGTCCCAGCCTCCACCCACTTCCCCAGACCCAGGAGTCCTGGCCCCCAGCCCCTCCTCCTTCAGACCCTGGAGTCCAGGCCCCCAGCCCCTCCTCCCTCAGACCCAGGAGCCCAGGCCCCCAGCCCCTCCTCCCTCAGACCCAGGAGTCCAGGCCCCCAGCCCCTCCTCCTTCAGACCCAGGAGCCCAGGCCCCCAGCCCCTCCTCCCTCAGAGCCCAGGCCCCCAGCCCCTCCTCCCTCAGAGCCCAGGCCCCCAGCCCCTCCTCCCTCAGAGCCCAGGCCCCCAGCCCCTCCTCCCTCAGACCCAGGAGCCCAGGCCCCCAGCCCTCCTCCCTCAGACCCAGCTGAGGATGAAAGGGGCCACATGCTGACCTGACAGGCTCAGGGGAGGCCTGCATGGCGGTCTTGCAAACTCTGAGACCTAAAGTCACCACAAAGGATGGTCTGAAATTAAACTTTAACTAAAAGCAGTTACGTCCTGGGCCCATATCTTCACTGACAAGGTCAACCTTTACCTTAACGGAGCCTATCTGTCTTTTTGCATCTATGATAACATACCCTTGAAATGTCTGGGTAACTTGTGACTTCCCTGTATCTGGAGCCCCTGGGGCACAACCGAATGTGCTGGGCCCTAGGACAGATACCACAGATTCCTTCATCATCATGTTAATTGTTCCTGCACCCACCTAAGTGTGTGTCCATCATTTTACTTTTTATCCAATCCTAGGGGTTTCCCTGCTTTGCTTTATCCCGCCTCCTTAATCTGTCACCAATGGATTTCATGTAACTCACCTATGTTCCTCCTTTGATTGGAATGTATAAATACGGATGTAACCCCGCCATTCTCCGGAGCACTATCTCAATTTGTTGAGGTTCTGCTTCCCGGCATATGTCGACAGTTTGGCTCAAATAAACTCACCAAAAATTCTTTACAGGTTTCAATGTGTTTTTTTTTATGTTAACACAGGAGCCCAGGCCCCCAGCCTCCTCCCTCAGACCCAGGAGCCCAGGCCCCCAGCCTCCTCCCTCAGACCCAGGAGCCCAGGCCCCCAGCCCCTCCTCCCTCAGACCCAGGAGTCCAGGCCCCCAGCCCCTCCTCCCTCAGACCCAGGAGTCCAGGCCCCCAGCCCCTCCTCCCTCAGACCCAAGAATCCAGGACCCCAGCCTCCTCCCTCAGATCCAGGAGTCCAGGCCCCCAGCCCCTCCTCCCACCCGCTCCTTTTGAAAATTGGGACACAATTCACAAAACATAAAATTAGCCATTTCGAAATAGACAATTCCGTGGTATTTAGGACTTCCCATTGTTGTTCAACCTCCCCTCCCCTCCATCCAGTCCCAGAGCTTTTTCATCTCCCCAGAAGGCGGCCTGGTACCCCTGGAGCAGGCCCTCCCCGCCCCCCCCGCCCCCCAGCCCCTGGCCACTCCTCCCTGCCCTCTGTGGCTGTGGACTTGTCCAGGCGGGACGTTCTCCCTAAAGCCAGCTGCGCACATCCCCGGGTCCTCCAGGCGACGCTCAAGATCGCCAAGGAGCCACCTGGGGGCGTGCGGGCTGTCCTGCTCTGCCCACACCTCGACCTCACCGGCTTGCCCTGTCCTGAGGTCCTCCAGGAAGAGCTGGAGGAATTTCTTGGGAATGATGCCAGAGGAAGATAAAGGGGGGAGGGAGCAGGAACAGGCAGGGAAAAGCCTTCGGACTGGGACATAGGTCAGCCGCCTGGACAGGGAGACGGGGAGGGAGATGGTAGCTCAGCTCTGCAAAAACCCACCCCACCCCTGGGCCGATGAGGCGCTACGATTTCCCACGTGGCCCTGGCCGGAGAAACAGAAAGCAGGCAGCTGGCTGCCCTGCCCGGGGCTGGGGGAAGCGGGCCATGACTGCTTAGTCATTTCCTCTGGGGAGATGACAATGGTGTAGAAGCAGGTAGAAGTGACAGTGGCAGGACCATGTCACCGTGTCACCGTGTCACCGTGTCCCCGAGCGAGAGGTCACGGAATCACACACCTTCTCGCGGTGGGAGTGGTGGATGTTGTGTCATGTGATTCCAGAGAGAACAGAGAGAGAGAGAGAGAGAGAGACAGAAACATCAACGGTGAGAGAGTCATTGATCGGCTGCCTCCTGCATGACCCCCCATGGGATGGAGCCTGCAACCCTGGCCTGTGCCCTGACCGGGAATCGAACCCTGACCTCCTGGTTCATAGACAGACGCTCACCCACCCAGCCACGCCAGCCGGGCGCCAAGCGTATTTTTAATAAACCCGCTTGCTTTGCTTCCTTAGTCAAAACCTATTGTTTTAGCCCTGACCAGTTTGGCTCAGTGGATAGAGCGTCGGCCTGCGGACTGAAGGGTCCCAGGTTCGATTCCGGCCAAGGGCATGGACCGTGGTTGCGGGCACATCCCCGGTAGGGGGTGTGCAGGAGGCAGCTGATCGATGTTTCTCTCTCATCGATGTTTCTAACTCCCTCTCCCTCTCCCTTCCTCTCTGTAAAAAATCAATAACATATATTTTTAAAAATCTCTTGCTTTATTTCAACACCGCTTTCTGTCACTCATCTGAATTCTTTCCTTCAAGCAGGAGAAGAGCTGAGGAGGGGGGAGCCCGCTCCGACTCAGGCGGCTCTCCAGGAACACATTCGTCTGAGCGTGTTCTTGTCTGTATGCATTCAGCCAAGTAGCATTTCAGCCACCCACCTACCCACTCTCCCCGCCTCTCCATTCACTCATCCTGTATTCAGTTCACCCCCCGGCTCTCCAAGGCTCTGTCCATCCATCGAACTATTCTCTCCTCCACCCCCGTTCTTTCCTTCTTTAACTCATTCTGTTGGTTCCCTCTTCCCACGAACCCTGCAATCCGTAGGTCAGATGAGCCATCCACTTTCCATGGACCCATTCACTGAACCGACCATCTGTATTAGCGTCCAGCAGCTGCTGTGACAAATGCCCACAAACCCAGTGGCTAAACAACAACGGGAATTTGCTCCCTTGCAATTTTGGTGGGTAGGATCTCAACATCAGTTTTGTTTTTGTTTTTGTGTTTTTTTAAATATATTTTTATTGATATTTTTTTACAGAGAGGAAGGGAGAGGGATAGAGAGTTAGAAACATCGATGAGAGAGAAACACCCATCAGCTGCCTCCTGCACACACCCTACTGGGGATGTGCCCGCAACCAAGGTACATGCCCTTGACAGGAATCGAACCTGGGACCCTTCAGTCCGCAGGCTGATGCTCTATCCACTGAGCCAAACCGGTTATGGCTCATTTTTTTCTTTTTCTTTTTTTTTCTCTCTCTGAAGATGTGCTGGGCTGCATATCTGGCGCTTTGGCCAGACGGGTCATGCTGTGCTGTCTGTTCCTAAAACACGTAGATAGGAAGGTACTGACATCAGGCCAGGCCTTGAGATATGGTCTCATGGCCCCTTCCCAGCACGCAGGCCTTCTTTCTCAGAAGGCCCGGAACTCTCATTCCAAATTTGGGAGACAAAGGACGGGAAAAATACAAATAAAGAGAGTTTCCTCCATATTGGGGGCCCAGAATTGGAAAGACACATTTTTCTCTGGGCCTCCACAGAACTTAATAATAAAATGTAACTCCTGCCGAAACCGGTTTGGCTCAGTGGATAGAGCGTCGGCCTGCGGACCGAGGGGTCCCGGGTTCGATTCCGGTCAAGGGCATGTACCTGGGTTGCGGGCACATCCCCAGTGGGAGATGTGCAGGAGGCGGCTGATCGATGTTTCTCTCTCATCGATGTTTCTAGCTCTCTATCTCTCTCCCTTCCTCTCTGTAAAAAATCAATAAAATATATTTTTTAAAAAAATGTAACTCCTGCAGTAGGCATTGCAGTTCAGCCTCTGCTTCGGCAGGCAGGGCGCTGTAACTGTAGCCGCTGGCCAGCTCAATAAGTCCTCGCTTGCTGTTTAAGACCTAATTGGAGTTGGTGGTCTTCTTCTCGTGAATGTTGGTCCATAACAAAGAGCCAGCTTTATTTCCCACTTGCAGGGCTGTGGTATATCATACTTACAGTGCCTGAGATCACAGAAAACATGTAAACTAAAATCAATCCCAAGCAAGGCCCCTCCCACATCTTCCCAGGGACCCTCATGGACATAGTCCATATATTACTGGAGGTAAGAGCAACAGCACAGCAGTAGAAACAAGATACCCTCAGACCAAATACACATTAGGGCCTGAACGCTGTCCAACAGAACATTTTTAAGTTATTTATTGAGTTTAGATGTCTTCGTTAGTAAATAAACATTAAAAACAACCCAACCATTAAACATAACACTGACTTTACACCATCAAGTCATGTGAACATTCCCCAAGTTTCCTAACCCTCGGGAATAACAATATGATATTTGCATTTCTTGTGCACATTCCTCGACTAGAATAAATAATGAAAGGAGTTCAGCCCTAACCGGTTTGGCTCCGTGGATAGAGCGTCGGCCTGCGGACTCAAGGGTCCCAGGTTTGATTGCGGTCAAGGGCATGTACCTTGGTTGCGGGCACATCCCCAGTAGGGAATGTGCAGGAGGCAGCTGATCCATGTTTCTCTCTCATCGATGTTTCTGACTCTATCCCTCTCCCTTCCTCTCTGTAAAAAATAAACAAAATATAAAAAAAAATAAACAATCAGACAAATAATGAGGGGGAGACATTGCGAGGACATCGAGGTGTGTGTCAGGTAACGATAGCCGCCTAAAGCAACCGTAAGCGTTTATCTCCCCTGGTTCCTGTGGGTCAGGCGCTCAGGAGTGGCTTCAGGTGGGTGGGTCTGTTTGGAGTCGCGCTCACCGAGGTGTCCATCAGGGCATCGGCATCCAAAGGTGTGGCAGAGGGAGGAAGGCTGTGCCCGTGCTGACTCACTCACATGACTGCCAAGCCGTTGGCAGGAGTTTCAGTTCCTCTCTGGCTGATGGCCCGAGGCCTCAGTTCCTTAACGTGTGGACGTGTCCGGAAGGCGGCTTCCATGGCCTCCGGACATGGCGCCAAGTCCCCCCCGAGGGCTGGTCCCAGGAAGCCAGGAGGAAGCCGCGTGTCTCTGATGGACTAGCCTTGAACATGCCCTCGGTTTTGCTTTTGGTTACCAGCTCAATCCTATCCAAGGGGAAGAAGCTACGTGAGGGTGGGAATCCCAGGACAGGAGGCGGTGGCTCAGGGTCATCTTAGAGGCTGGCTACTAAGATGTGAATCCATTGCGCGATGATGAGGAGGATGTGCTGATGATGGTGGTGATGATAGTAATGGTGATGGTGATGGTGATGATGATGGTGGTGATGATGATGGTGGTGATGATGATGGTGGTGATGATGATGGTGGTGATGATGGTGGTGATGATGATGGTGGTGATGATGATGGTGGTGATGATGATGGTGGTGATGATGGTGGTGATGATGATGGTGGTGATGATGATGGTGGTGATGATGCTAGTGATGTGATGATGGTGATGGTGATGGTGATGCTGGTGATGTGATGATGGTGGTGATGATAGTGATGGTGATGATGATGATGGTGATGGTGATGATGATGGTAATGATGATGATGATGGTGGTGATTATGGTGATGATGATGCTGGTGATAGTGGTGGTGGTGATGATAGTGATAATGATAATAGTAGTGAGTTGATGATGATGATGGTGATGATGATGATGGTGATGATGAGGATGTGATGGTGATGGTGGTGATGGTGGTGGTGATGGTGATGCTGGTGATGTGATGATGGTGGTGATGGTAGTGATGATGGTGATGGTGATGATGATGATGGTAATGATGATGGTGATAATGATGATGCTGGTGATAGTGGTGGTGGTGATGATAGTGATAATGATAATAGTAGTGAGTTGATGATTATGATGGTGATGATGATGATGATGGGGATGGTGATGATAGAAATGGTAGTGATGATGATGATGGCAATGATGATATAGATAGATATGTGTGGGTATGCATAGGTATACATAGATGGAGATATATGTATATTAACATAGAGTATGTAATACTTACATTTTATTCTATTATATGCATTAAAATATTTTTATTGAGTTCAGAGAGGAAGAGAGAGAGAGAGAGACATTAATGATGAGAGAGAATCATTGATAGGCTACCCCCTGCACACTCTCCACTGGGGATCAAGCCCACAACCTGAGCATGTGCCCTGACTGGGAATCAAACCCGTGACCTCCTGGTTCATAGGTCAACAACTCAACCACTGAGCCACTTCAGCCGGGCTTGATTTTTTTTTAGATTCCACAATAGATAGTATTGCACAGTATTTGTCTTTCTTTGTCTGACTTATTTCTCCCAGCATAATGCCCTTGGGTTCATGTATGCTGATGGAAATGGCAGTATTTTCTTCTTCCTCATAGCTGAGGAGTAATGTTTCATTATGTACATAAACCATATTTCCTTTCGCCATTCATCCATGGAGGGGCACTTAGGTGGTTTCCAGGTCTTACCTGTTATGAATGAGGCTGAAATAAACATGGAAGGGGTGGGGGGGGGTGCAGCTATAGCTTCAAAATCCCGATTTCATTTTCTCTTGGATATACACCCAGAAGTGGAATTGCTGGATCAGTAGCAGCTCTATTTTTTTTTAAATCCTCACCCAAGGCCCTGACTGGTTTGGCTCAGTGGATAGAGCGTCAGCCTGCGGACTAAAGGGTCCCAGGTTCGATTCCAGTCAAGGGCATGTACCTTGGTTGCGGGCACATCCCCGGTAGGGAGTGTGCAGGAGGCAGCTGAATCGATGTTTCTCTCTCATCGATGATTCTAACTCTCTATCCCTCTCCCTTCCTCTCTGTAAAAAATCAATAAAATATATTTAAAAAATAATAAAAAAAAAATCCTCACCCAAGGATATTTTTCTCCATTGGTCTTTAGAGAGAATGGAAGGGAGGAAGGGAGGGAGGGGAAGAGAGAGAAACAACAATGTGAGAGAGACACATCGACTGGTTGCCTCCTGCATGCGACCTGAGGGGGCCTGGGGATCAAACCTGCAATTGATATATGTGCCCTTGACTGGGAATCAAACCTGAGACCCTCCAGTCCCGGGGCTGATGCTCTAACCACTGAGTCAAACCGGCCAGGGCTCCATTTTAAAAAAATATATATTTTTATTGATTTCAGAGAGGAAGGGAGAGGGAGAGAGAGATAGAAACATCAATGATGAGAGAGACTCATTGATCGGCTGCCTCCTGCACGGTCCCTACTGGGGATCGAGCCCTCTACCTGGGCATGTGCCCTGACGGGGAATCAAATCAGTGACCTCCTGGTTCATAGGTTGATGCTCAACCACTGAGCCATGCTGGCTGGGCTCCATTTTTAATTTTTTAAAAATATATTTTATTGACTTTTTACAGAGAGGAAGGGAGAGGGATACAGAGTTAGAAACATCGATGAGAGAGAAACATCAATCAGCTGCCTCCTGCACACTCCCCACTGGGGACGTGCCCGCAACCAAGGTACATGCCCTTGACCGGAATCGAACCTGGGACCCTTCAGTCCACAGGCCGACGCTCTATCCACTGAGCCAAACTGGTTAGGGCCATTTTTAATTTTTTGAGGAACTTCCATACTGTTTTTCATAGTAGCTGCACAAATTTATTTATTTATTTATAATCCTCACCTGAGGATATTTTTCCTTTGATTTTTTAGAGAGGGTGGAAGAGAGCGGGAAAGACAGAGAGAAACATTGATGTGAGAGAAGCACATCAGTTGGTTGCCTCCTGCACGAGCCCCAACCAGGGCCCCGGGTCAGGGAGGAGCCTGCAGCTAAGTCACTTGCCCTTGACAGGAATCGAACCCGGGACCCTTTGGTCTGCAGGCCAAAGCTTTATCCACTGAGCCACACCAGCCAGGGCACAGAGTAGCTGCATCAATTTATATTCCCACCAGCAGCCATGTGCCACCTTAAGAGACACCCAGCCCATCCTGTCCCTGCATCTTGTGAACGTGGGACCGGAGGAAGCCACCCAGTGTCGCTAAGGCTTCTCCAGGGTCCCAGCGCACCTCAGCTCCAAGGTTCTGCATTCCTGCCCAGCTCCCATGGGTCGGCTGGCTGCCGCTGCCGCTGCCCCACGGCCACAGCTGCTCCACGACCACAGCTGCTCCACAGCCACAGGTGCTCCACAGCCACAGCTGCTTCATGGCCACAGCTGCTCCATAGCCACAGCTGCCCCACGGCCACAGCTGCTCCATAGCCACAGCTGCTTCATGGCCACAGCTGCCCCACGCCCACAGCTGCCGCATGCCCACAGCTACCCCACGCCCACAGCTGCCCCACGCCCACAGCTGCTCCAGGGCCACAGCTGCTCCCTGGACACAGCTGCTCCACCCCCACAGCTGCTCCCTGGCCTCAGCTGTCCCACGCCCACAGCTGTCCCACTCCCATAGCTGCTCCAGGGCCACAGCTGCTCCCTGGACACAGCTACTCCAGGGCCACAGCTGCTCCACACCCACAGCTTCTCCCTGGCCACAGCTGGGGTGAAAGGGTTCATGATTAAATCCTCGACTGTGCTCTCTGAAGGCTGAGTCTTGGAATTGGTATTTTCATCACATTCCCATAGTGATTCCTTTGTTTCCAATCCTCACCGGAGGGTATGTTTCCCACTGAGTTCTAGAGAGAGCGAGGGGAAGGGAGGGAGGAGGGGGGAGAGAGAGAGAAACATCCATGTGAGAGAGACACCGTGTTTGGTTGTCTTCTGCACCCGCCGCTACCAGAGCTACCAGGGCTGGGGAACCTGCAAGTGAGGTCTGTGCCCTCGGCTTGGAATGGAACCTGCAAACCTTCGGTTCAGAGCTTGTACTCGATCCACCAGACAAAACACGCCAGGGCGCCCCCTAGTGGTTCTTTATTCTTCTCTCTCGATTCTTTATTCTCCTCTCTCTCTCTTTCTCGCTCCCTCCCTCTCTCTGTGGTAAAATATGCATAAGGTTGCATTAACCATTTTAAAGTGTAAAATCATTCCTCAGAAAATTAAAAATGGAACTTTCGTTTGACCCAGTGATCCCACTTCTGGGAATATATCCTAAAAAACCCAAAACCCCCGATCAGAAAGAACATATGGACCCCTATGTTCACAATAGCGTTATTTACCATAGCTAAGATATGGAAACAGCCCAAGTGCCCCATCAGCAGGTGAGTGGATAAAAAATGTGGGACATTTGCACCATGGAACACTACGCTGTTGTAAAAAAGAGGGATCTCTTACCCTTTGGGGCAGCATGGAGGGACCTGGAAAAATACGATGCTAAGTGAAATAAGTCAGTCAGAGAAAGACAAATATCCCATGATCTCACTCATATGTGGAATCTAATAAACAAAATGAATTGACCAACAAAATAAGACCTGAAGCACGGAGGCCTGGAACAGAGTGACCTACCACGATGTGGGGTCGGGGGGACAAGAAGAGATAAACCAAAGATCCTATAAACGTAAATGCATAGCGCATGGACATGGGCAATAGGGCAGTGAAGGCCTGAGGGTGGGTAGGGGCCGGGAGGAGGGTAGTAAAGGGAGAGATGGGAGATATCTGTAATACTATCAACAATGAAGAATATATTTAAAGTAAATAAAATGTAGCCCTAGCTGGTGTTGCTCGGTGGATAGAGCATCGGCCTGCGGACTGAAGGGTCCCAGGTTCCATTCTGGTCAAGGGCACATGCCTGGGTTGCAGACTCAATCCCCAGTAGGGGGTGTGCAAGAGGCAACCATCAATGATTCTCTCTCATCATGGATGTTTCTATCTCTCCTTTCCTCTCTGAAATCAATAAAAATATATTTTTAAAATATATATTTTAAAAAGAGTCATAAAAAATAAAAAAGAAAATGTACCAATAAGCCCTAGCCTGTTGGCTCAGTGGATAGAACGTCGGTCTGCGGACTGAAGGGTCCCAGGTTCGATTCCGGTCAAGGGCATGTACCTTGGTTGCGGGCACATCCCAGGTAGGAGGTGTGCAGGAGGCAGCTGATCGATGTTCCTCTCTCATCGATGTTTTTAAGCCTCTATCCCTCTCCCTTCCTCTCTGTAAAAAATAAAATAAAAAAAAGATAGAAAATGTAAAAATCAGTGGCATTATGTCCATGCACTGTGTAGTTCCGGAACTTCTTTATCAGAACAGGAAGCCCCACACCCATTGTCACCTCCTCCCCAGCCTCTGGCCACCATGAACCTGCTTTCCGTCTCTGTGGACCTGCCTGTGCTGCGTATTTCCTAGAAATGGAGTCATCTGCGTGCAACGTCAGGAGTCCGTCGCCTTCCACGCTCCTCCGGTTCGTGTCCCCGCTTCACTCCTGGAAGGGGCCTCGGACGGTGCCGGCTGAAGGTTGAGAACCAGCTGGATCCTGTGCGCCATGGAGCCCAGAGGTTGAGAGTCTGATGACCAGTGAGGAGCTCTCCCTTCCATCAGCCTCTCTTTGCTCATCTGTGAAATGGGATAATAGCGTCTCTCACAGGGACATTTGCCAAGTGGTGGATGTGTTGTAGTTGGTCCATTCAGGTGTCTTCTGCTGGACTTTTCAGACTTTTCCTAGTTGGTTTTTAAAATATATATATATTTTTATTGATTTCAGAGAGAAAGGGAGAGGGAGAGAGAGAGAGAAACATCAATGATGAGTGAGAATCATGGATCAGTTACCTCCTGCTCACCCCGGGCATGTGCCCTGAGTGAGAATCGAACGGTGACCTGCTGGTTCATAGGTCCATGCTCAACCACTGAGCCACGCTGGCTGGGCTTTCCTAGTTTTTGTTTTTTTTTTAATTGATTTCAGAGAGGAAGGGAGAGAGAGAAACGTCAATGATGAGAGAGAATCATTGATCAGCTGTCTCCTGCACATCCCCTACTGGGGGGGTGGGGGCATGTGCCCTTGACCAGAATCGAACCTGGGACCTTTCAGTTCTCAGCCGACGCTCTACATATTGAGCCAAACCGGTTAGGGCTCATCATTGCTGTTTCTATCTCTCTCTCCTTCTCCCTTCCTCTCTGAAATTAATAAAGAAATGCATTTTAAAAAATTAAAACACACACACACACACACACAACTTCTACATTTGACTGTGGAGACTTCTTCTGCCACCGGCAGTATGTGCTGGGGGCTGTCCGGGTTGCTGCAGGCGGTGCCCGCGCCTCCTTTCGCGGTGGCATAGTGCCCCCTGTGTGATGAATACGCCATGTGCCGCATATTTCCTAGAAATGGCATCATCTGAGAGCTATGTACACCCTCGGGTCAAAGCGGTAAACCTTTTAAGGTGCAGACACGCCGATCGGGCTTTTCCTGGCCCCTCAGCTTTGCGGAGAGTCCTTTCTGCGGGCCGGCTCCCCTTCTCCGTTTCTGGGGGGTGGGGTGCCGGCTTTGGGTGTGTCTCCGAGCTGGGAGTTGATAAAGCAGCAAACAGTATAAACCGAGGTCTGGAGGCTGGAAGCACGGATGGAGGACACCCAGGAAGGCGTTAAGGCGGACTCCCTCCGAGAGTTTTATAGCTGCGCGCCTGAGGCCCAGAGAGGGCAAGCCACTTCCCCAATGACACAGAGCGGCGGCTCAGAGAAACCACCTACTCGGTGCAGGACACGCAGCCGTCAACCAAACAAAGACGCCCCTGCTCCCAAGTGCGGAGCTCGTTATTCTGGGCGTAATTAGGATGCATTGCTAATTATGTTTGCCTCTAGGATGGGAGCAGGGAGGGGGGGTGATACTAACTGGGGAGGGGGTGCCCCAGGGGAGGCTCCCATGAGTCAGGATTTTCTCCCAAGCCTCCCTGTCTCCCTCCTTCCGATCCGTTCACCCCCAGAGTGTTGTTGTGCGCACTCCCGAAATTAAATGGGGGACTTCGGGGAAAGAGAAGGTCGACCAGGAGGGAGAGTTAAGAGCCCTTTGTACCCGGACAGCGTTGTCAATAAAGTTTTGTCGCCTTGGCAACCGCCTGCCTCTCCAGGCGGCGGGGCGGGGCACGAGGGTGCGCGCGCATTCACCCCTCCAGCCCGCCCCTGCTTTCTGCCTCTGGGGGCTGAAGGTCTCACCAGAGGAAAAGAATAGGGGGGTCGCGACTTCTGGTGACGGGCGGAGACTTCAGCCAATGGAAGGATGAGCCCTTCCAAGGCAAACCAATCACATCTTACTTCTGGAGCCGGCGGAGCCCGCCTCCTTCCCACTTGGACCCGAATAACCTGACCCAAACGGGAATGCGGCGCTTTTAGCCAATGAGGGGGCCGGCTGCGGGCCGTGGGCGGGGATACGTCTCCATGGCAGCGCGGGAAGGACAGCGGCGGGAACCAACCGCAGCAATTGGCGGCGCGGAGGGGCATCGCGGGCGTGGCGGGGTTTTGTGGGGGCACTGACGGGGTTTTGTGGGGGCGGGCGGAGAGGCCAGAGCGGAGCTCGGCCAATGGGAGAGGCGCGAGGCGCCACAGCCACGGCAGAGTGGCGGCGGCCGCAGCCAATGGCAGGCCGCGGCGGCCGCGGCGGGGCGGGCCCGGCGGGGCAGACGGGAGGCGCGGCGGCCGAGCCTGAGGCTCGCTGAAGAGGCAGTGGGAGGTAGTGGCGGCGGCGGCGCGGGGCGCCAGAGGCGGAGGCGGAGGAGGAGAAGCGGGTGAGGGGCGGCGCGGGGTCCGACGTCTGAGCTCCCTCTCGGCCCCCCGCCCCGCGCCGCCTTGGCTCCCGGGCGCCCCCAGCCCCGACTGTCCCCCGCCGGCCGGGTCCCTCGTGCCCGGGCGCCTCAGTGCACGTCCTGCGGGGCTCGGCGCAGCCGCCCCGGTGCCTCCTCACCAGGCCCCTCCCGCACCCCGTGCCTTCCCCGGGCCCCCCCCCACGCTCCGGGCCCTGCCCCGCACGCTCGCTGCCTGCGCAGGTCCCGGGAGCCGCAGGCCTTCCCAGGCGCCCGCCGCGTCCCCAATTCCTCCCCGGACCCTCCCTGCCTGCGGGGAACCCTGCCTGCACCCCGGGCTCCGTCCTCGCGGCTTCCCCACGCTCCTCCCGGGATCCCCAGGACTTCCCCGGCCTCGCTGCTTCTCCACGGCCCTAAGCTCCTCTCAGGACCCTCCCTGGACCCCACGCCCTCCTCCGCCTTCTCTCCCCGCACCCCAGGTATCCCGTCGGCTGTCCTCCCTGGGCCCCGCGCCCCCCCGGGCCCCGCCTGGTACTTGTCTCGCCCCCCCGCTCTCCGCGCCACCTCCCCGCAGCTTCCGCCGTCCCCGCGCCCTCCGCACCGGCCCCCTTCCCGCCGCCCAGCGCCCGCTCTCCCCTCCGCTCGCCCTTCCTTGTCGTCTCCCCGAAGCCCCGCGGCCTGGGTGCCCAGCCCGCCCTCCGCGGACGGGGTCAGGGGTCATGTTTTGTTTCGTACGGCAAACCCCCTTCTCTCGCCCCTTTTATGGACCTACTTACTCTGCCTCCCTAGACCTTTCCTTTTCTCCCCGCCCCCCCGCCCCCGCTTTGTCTTCCGACCCCCCCCTTCCCGCCCCCCTTCTCCCAGAATGGCATCCTTGGAGAGGGAGCAGGTGCTGGGAGCCCTCCTCCGCCTCCCTCCCCACCCCCTCCAGGCTGCCCGGGGCTGCACCCGGGGCCTCCTGACGGCTCCCTGGGCTGCTGGGGAGGGGAGTTGGGGACTGTGGGTGGAGGGGGGATCCCCCCGCCCTGAGGGAGGGCCAGAGGTGGGGTGAGCCTCTTGACTCCCAGCTCCTGCAGGGCTCAGCCTTCAGGGTCCTCGCAGACTTGCAGTCCATCATGATCGGCCTCCCGTGTGCATGTGTGCTTGCATGTGTGTGCACCCATGTGGGCAGGTGTTTGCATGCGTGTGTGCATGTGTGTGCGTGTGTTTGCATGTGTGTGTGTGTGCGCGCGCGTGCGTGCGTGTGTCGCGGGGCCTTTGTGTCTGCGCTCCAGCGCGTGCGAAGGCGCTGCTGATGAAGGGGGCTGTCACCTGTTTGGGGGGCGCCCCCACCATGAGGAGCACTTGTTGCGTTCGGGCCGCACTGAGCGCTTTTCTCCCCGACGTGTAGATGTGGGTCCGGACGGGCGCCCCAGAGGCCCGCGCAGCTGAGCAGTGGCCCGGAGCCAGCGCCGGCCCTCCCCGCTCTCCGCCCGAGGCAGCATGGTGTGGGGGGCACCATGGGGCCAGACAGAGTGACCGCCCGCGAGCTGTGCGAGAACGACGACCTGGCCACCAGCCTGGTGCTGGACCCCTACCTGGGCTTCCGCACCCATAAGATGAACGTCAGGTGAGGCCCCCCGGGGCCGGGCGGCCGGAGGGCTGGGCTCCCTTCCTGGCCCCCCGCAGCGCCCCCGTGCGGGTGGGGGCGGGGCCCGGGAAGGCCGGAGGGAGTAGGCCAAGGCCCTGGGACCCAGGCATGCCCTCTCCCCCAGCCCTGTGCCCCCCCTGCGGCGACAGCACCACCTGCGCTCAGCGCTGGAGGCCTTCCTGAGGCAGCGGGACCTGGAGGCTGCATACCGGGCCCTGACGCTGGGAGGCTGGATGACCCACTACTTCCAGAGCCGGGGCCCGCGGCAGGAGGCTGCCCTCAAGACCCACGTGAGGGCGCCCTTCCCCTCCCCGTGTGTTCTCGCCCCGCACCTCACCTCGGAGCCCCCCGGGCACTGTGCCCCTCGGCCGCAGCACAGCCCGAGGGGGGGCTCCCCGACTGCCTAGCTGTGGGGACCCCCCAGAGATGGGGGGCTCAGAGCATCCTAGGAGAGGAGAGCTGGCGGGCCCTCTGAGACGGAGTCCGACCTCTTCATCTGACAGATGAGGGAAACTGGGGGTCCCCCCCTTCGAGAAGGGGACGCGAGTTCCCCGAGACCGCACAGCGAGTCAGTGGCAGGACGGGGCTAGAGCCCAGGAGAGAGGGGGCCGAGGACGACCCTGCCCGGCCACCTCACCCTGCCCACCCCCTCGCCTCCCCCAGATCTATCGCTACCTCCGCGCCTTCCTGCCCGAGAGCGGCTTTACCATCCTGCCCTGTACCCGCTACTCCATGGAGAGGAATGGAGCCAAGATCGTGTCCACGCGAGCTTGGTAAGAGGGCAGAGCAGACAGGAGGCTCTCTCCAGAGAGGAGGAGGAGGAGGAGCCAGGGCCTGGCCGGGGGCTCAGACCCTCCCCCCCCCAAGGTTCGCGGGGCGGCCCCGCAGGCCAGACCTGGGCTCAGGACTGTGCCATCCTTGTTTGGCTCCGACCTGAGCCCTGTCGCGTAGCAGGTGCTGCCGGGCAGGTAGGAACAGGATGGAGCAGGTGTGTGTGGGGGAGGGGGGGCTGCCCGCGCTCATTGTAGGGGAAGCTAGATGGTAGCCGAGTGGACAAGCAGGCACTGACCATAGCTGCCTCGAGCTTCAGGAGCCGGCCAAGGAATTGTGGGTGCTCAGGGGAGCCCGGCTTAAGCTCGGACCCCAAGGATGAGGGTCTGGTGAAGACGGGCTGTCAGCGGCTGTCGCGGCCTTGAGTCCAGGCAGGAGGGCCGGCTGTCCCAGGCAGGAGGGGGGCCTGGAGGAGCGGAGAGGAGGGGAGGGGGGAGCGGATGCGGGATGCTGCCCACGTGGGCCCTCTGGCTGGGAAGCCCCGCCCCGCCCGGCAGGTGTGAGATTTAGTAGGCGGGCTGCGCCCGGGGGTCACGGAGGCGCCGCTCACGGGCCGGCCTCTCGGCAGGAAGAAGAACGAGAAGCTGGAGCTGCTGGTGGGCTGCATCGCGGAGCTGCGCGAGGCGGACGAGGGGCTGCTCCGGGCCGGCGAGAACGACTTCAGCATCATGTACTCCACCCGCAAGCGCAGCGCGCAGCTGTGGCTCGGCCCCGCCGCCTTCATCAACCACGGTGCGGGGGCGGGGCCCGGCGGGCGAGGGGCGGGGCCGGGAGGGTGACGCGCGCCCCCCCCCCCCCCCCCCCCCCGGCTCGGTTCACAGTCTCTTCTCTCTCCCCCTGCGCCCACACCCCACTGTCTCCAGACTGCAAACCCAACTGCAAGGTGAGACCTGGGGGGCTCCTGGGAGGAATGGGCAGCGGAGAATGGGGGGGGGGGTGTGCTTTTCTGGCCGGTGCATAGCCACACACTGTCCCCTGTCTCCCCAAGGCCGGTTCTTGTGGGAGGAGGGGGAGGGGGGGGATTGTCTAGAGCAGCGGTTCTCAACCTGTGGGTCGCGACCCCTTTGGGGGTCAAACGACCCTTTTGCAGGGGTCGCCTAAGACCATCGGGAAACACATATGTAATTACATATTGTTTTTGTGATGAATCACTATGCTTTCATTTTGTTCAATTTGTAACAATGAAATTGGGGGTCACCACAACATGAGGAACTGTATGAAAGGGTCGCGGCATTAGGAAGGTTGAGAACCACTGGTCTAGAGTCACCTTGGGACGCGGGCTGCCACCTGCTGGCGGTGTTGTTCCCTCTCTGCGCTGAGCTGGGGGCTGGGCCGGTTGGAGGGAGGTGTGTGGTGATGGGAGACAGAAAGGGAGGGGCAGGCGCCTGGAGCCCTGGGCCTCCCAAGGAGCCGCTCACGGCAGCGCCGGTGCAGTGGTGGTCACAGGAGCAGGGGACTGAGTGGCAGGAACCTGGGGCCCATGCTCCCTGGGGTGAGGCCTGAGAGCCCTCGAGGCGGCGGGGCTCCCTGCGCAGGGGATGAGGTTGGGGGTGAGGCGGGGTTGGTGGCTGCTGCGGCGGAGCCCAAAAGAGTGGGAGTGGAGGGGAGACAGCCCCTGGGGTGCTCCCTGCCAAGCCTGGGCCTCTGCAGGAGCCCGGAGGCATGGTGGGGGCCCAGGTGCTGGAGTTGGAGCTGGGTTTGAGCCCCAGCCCCCTGTCCTGGGCCGGGTTTCTGAGACGGGACCCAGAGAGAACCTGCCTCCCAGCAGGCTGTGAGGGTCAGGTGCACGGTGCCCAGGCATGGTTGTTGGAAGTGTTCCTGTGATTCTGCAGGCCCCCCCGTAATCACATAGATTTCGGGGTGCGTGACGTGGGGCCCCAGTCTGGCCCTAGACCAGTGATGGCGAACCTTTTGAGCTCGGCGTGTCCGCATTTTGAAAAACCCTAACTTAACTCTGGTGCCGTGTCACATGTAAAAATTTTTGATATTTGCAACCATAGTAAAACAAAGACTTATATTTTTGATATTTATTTTATATATTTAAATGCCATTGAACAAAGAAAAATCAACCAAAAAAATGAGTTCACGTGTCACCTCTGACACGCGTGTCATAGGTTCGCCATCACTGCCCTAGGCACGGGCAAGGCTGCATGAGAGGCTCTGTGCCGAGGCAGGTGACAGCCACCTGGGGCACAGGGGCAGGCGCTGCAGGGGGAGCAGGGTGGCCCAGGGGTCGCAGGAAAACGGGGGCAGGTTAGGGTGTCCCGGACAGGACCCGTCACGGGAGGGTCAGGGGGCGTGTGACAAGCGAGGCGACTCCGCTCTGTTGTTCTGCGTGAGCTCGGGTCTGCCCCCTGGGAGCGCCCACTCTGTGAATGAGGGACTCGGTGTTCAGCTGTCCTGCCAGCTGGTGAGCTGGCGGCTTGGCAGGAGGCGGAGGGACAGGAGGCTGGTGTGCGGCCTGGTTTATCCTGAGCGAGAGGTGATGCGGGTGGGGCCCAGGCAGGTCTCAGGGACGGAGAAGACACGGTGCACTGGGGAGACCCCGGCCGGTTGGCCTGGGGTCAGGCAGGTGGCTTGTGTCAGTCTAGAGTGGACGGTGGGTGGGTGGGTGGACAGACAGATGGCTGGAAGTCATGCCCCTCGGAGACAGGCCCCTGGGAGGCAGGAGCAGGCAGGTAGGGGCTGTGGAGTGGCTTCCAGGAAGGGGGTGGCCGCAGGGTGCAGACCGGCAGGGAGCAAGGGGGCGGGTGAGGAGGGTCGGGGGGGCTGGCATTTGGCTCAGAAGCCAGGGGGGTGTGTGGGAGGGCCAGGGTGCTGTGCACTGCCCACCGGAGGGGAGGAAGCCACAGAGGACAGGGGGTCAGAGATGGCGTGAAGAGGGCAGGCCCTGGGCAGGGCGGCCGCCCCCCGGGGGCTCCTGGCCGCTGTCCGTGCCCGGGGAAGACCCTCGGGGCCAGGGGGTCCGCGGGCCAGGGCACTGAGCGGCCCGGCCCCCAGTTTGTGCCCGCAGACGGGAACGCAGCCTGCGTGAAGGTGCTGCGGGACATCGAGCCCGGCGACGAGGTGACCTGCTTCTACGGTGAAGGCTTCTTTGGGGAAAAGAACGAACACTGTGAATGCTACACCTGCGAGAGGTGGGCAGGCGTGGGGGGCGGGGGGCAGGAGGGGAGCGGGGATCCCGCCGGGCCGGAAGGACAACCTCAAGGCCCACGTCACGTCCCCCAGGAGAGGGGAGGGAGCCTTCCGCCTGAGGCCGCGGAAGCCCTGCCCGCCGCAGTCCCTGGACAAGTACCAGCTCCGCGAGACCAAGCGGCGGCTGCTGCAGAGCCTGGGCGGCCGGCTGAGCCCCTGGGCCTGTGCGCACTCGTCTCCGCCGCGCCAGAACCCGTTCTGCGGTGAGCACGGGGCACCCCCCATCCCGTCGGCCTGTCTCTATCAGTACCCCCCACCCCCGTGGCCCCCATCCCTTGCCTGCCCTCCTGTCCTGTTCCTGGGCGCCCGGTGGGGTGGAGAATGGCCCGACCAGGACCTCTCCCCCTCTCCCGGGGGCCTGCTCACAGGGTCGCCCTTTCTCTCCCCCTCCCCCGCCTCCACAGCTGCCTGCCAGCCCCTGCGCCCCCTGCCCTGTGGCACCGGCTCCGACGCTGCGCCCCTCTGGGTCCAGTGGCTGCCGCAGCCCCAGCTATGGGTGCGCCCCCGGAGGCGCAGGCGCCCCCAGCCCCGGCGGGCCTCCACAAGCCCTGTGCTCCGAGCTGCCCGCGTGTCCCTGCACCGGTGGGGAGGCTGTGGCCCCCACTGCTGCCTGCAGGCAGAGGCCCTGGTGGCCCTGGGCCCTGCCCCCCGCGCCCGCTGGAGCCCCCAGCAGGACTGGCACTGGGCCCGGCGGTACGGGCTGCCTTACGTGTTGCGGGTGGACCTGAGCCGGGTGGACCTGCGCCGGGTGGGCCTGAGCCGCGTGGTCCCAGCCCCACCCGCCACTGCCACCTCCCGCCCTGCCCCCGCCCGGCCCCCCGGCCCCATCCCCATCCCCAAGCAGGCCCTGGCCTTCGCCCCCTTCTCCCCACCCAAGCGCCTGCGGCTGGTGGTCAGCCACGGCTCCATCGACCTGGATGTCAACAGTGACGGGCCCTGAGGGGCTGGGCGGCCCTCGCCTGGCTTCCCAGCCCGAGTTCTCGGGACTCACTGATCTCCAGAAGGAGCTCTCGGGCCTCTAAGAGGCCGCTGACCCTTGACCCCAGCACAGCTCTGACCCGGGGGTGGGGTTGCGTTGGACACCCCCGGGGATCAGACCCCTGACCTGTTGTGACTGCTGACCCCTGAGCCACCCCAACCCCAGCAGGGAGCCCTGGCCATTGCTGCCCCTCCCCCCCCCCGCCCCCCACCCTAGCCTCAGGACTGAAGATGCCATTCCCTCCCCCGCCACCTTCTCCTGCCCAGGGAGCAAAGCCATAGGGGTGGGGGCCACCCCTGGCATCTCCCCAGAAGCCCAGCCTCTGGCGGAGGGGGACTGACTTGGGGGTGGAGACTGCCCCACGGGGGGAGTGGGTCTGCTCTCAGCTTTGTGACTGTCTGAGGTGGGGGGCAAGGTGGGGGTGTCCACGCACCCTCGCCACCCCCGTGGGTCTCAGGGAGGCCGGGTGTGACCTCATCTTTCTCATGGTGCTATCCCTGGTGCTACTGGGGTGTGGGGGGCTCCCTCCCCTCCCCCACACCAGAACGGGGTATGTTGGGGGATTGGAAGCACTTGAACTTTTTATTTTATTAAAACCTTGTTACAAGCTACACCCGCGGAAGCCTTTCCTTTTTATTCCTATTTCGAGGGCGTGTCCATCGGTAGGGCGCGGCCCTCAGCCCGGCTGGGGGCGCCAGGCCCAGAGGAGGCAGTCCAGGCTTTGGGCCCCGAGAGCTTGGGCGTGTGAAGGGGCGATGACTGGGGACGGCCAGCATCCCACCCCCTGCGGATCACACTGAGAAAGCATGCTTCCAGACCCCCCACCCCCAGCGGGAGGGGGTCTCCCCGTCTCCCAGGGGAGATAGCAGGTCCAGCAGAGTCAGGCGCCCCTCCCTCACCCCACCTGTGTCGTCCTGGTTGGCCTGGCTCGGTGGGACCACACAGACCCTCTCAAGTGTCTTCAGATCCAGTTCAGTATATACTGTATCTATGTTTTGTTAATCCTCACCGGAGGATGTTTTTTCCATTGCTTTTTCAGAAAGAGAGGAAGGGAAGAAGGGAGGGAGGGAGGGGGAAAGAGAGAGAGAAACATCGATGTGAGAGAGATACATCGACTGGTTGCCTCTTGCGCAAGCCCAGATGGGGTTCGAACCCAAGACGCTTCGGTGTGTGGGCCGATGCTCTAACCATTAAGCATACTGGACAGGGCTCTTTTTTTAAAAATATATTTTTATTGATTTCAGAGCAGAAGGGAGAGGGATAGAGAGAGATAAGAGACATCAATGATGAGAGAGAATCATTGATCGGCCGCCTCCTGCATGCCCCCCCACTGGGGATAGAACCCACAACATGGCATGTGCCCTTGACCGGAATCGAACCCAGGACCCTTCAGCCCGGAGGCCGACGCTCTATCCACTGAGCCAAACCAACCAGGGCTCTTTTTTCTTTTTAACTGATTTGTAGAGATCAGTTTGTTGTTCCACTCACTCACTCATGCATTCATTGGTTGAATGTAGGTGCCATCAGCAGGGATAGTACCTGCAACCTTGGCGTATCGGGTTGATGCTCCAACTGAGCTGCTTGTCCAGGGCCCGGTTCAGTATCTTGATTTCATCATTGTCTTTTCATTCTCACCTCACCCCCGTTTTACAGAAGGAAATACTAACCGCGAACAACCAGCCAGGGCTCCCTGGCCTCACGGAGGACAGGCCGCAGCCTTCTGAGGGCAGGGGTGGGCTGCAGGCCCTGTCCACCTCCTCCGTGTGGGCCGGCCTCGCAAAAGCTGACGCTGGAGGTTGGCGAGGCCAGGCCATGTGCCTGAGGCACCGGGGACCTCAGCAGGGGGAGTGAGGCCACAGGAAGACCTGCGTGGTTCTGAGCAGCTGACTTTGTTGCTGTTAATTCTCACCCGAGGATGTCTTATTGCATTGATTTTTAGAGAGAGAGTGAAAAAGAGGGAGAGAGAGAAACGTGGATGGGAGAGAGACACGTGGATCAATTGCCTGCCGCAAGCGCCCCGAACTGGGACTGGGGATCGAACCTGTAACCCAGGTATGTGCCCTTGACCGGGAATCGAACCCATGACCTTTCGGTGTGTGAGCCGGCACTCTGACCACTGAGCAACACTGGCCAGGGCTCATAACATCTGACTTTGAAATTCCTGGTGTTTGCCGGCAGCCAGCCTGTTGCGTACCTTTCGGACTGAGAAGGTGTGTCTCCCACGCAAATCCCACTGAACCCTGTTCGTTTTCACGGTGAAGTTAGAAATGAGGAGGGGGGCCTCCCAGTCTGCAAGCCGGGGAGGAGGAGGAGGAGGAGAGGTTGCCAACAGGCAGTCACTAAAGATCTGGTCCCTCCGAACAAGCCAGAACTCAAGCCATCCCTGGCTTCTACGCAGAGATGATAGGCAGCAAGCGTTCCCTGGCCTCCGTGAGCAGGGGCTTCCGAGAACCCCGAAACCCTATTTTATCTGCGGGAACCGCACACTCACATTCGCGTCCTGGGATGAGGGGGTGTGGGGCCTTCGATTCTCACAAGTGTCTGGAACCCAAAGGCCAGGTTAGACACCGGCGGTTAGGCCTGGCCCCGGCCCGGCTGCCATCCGAGCTGCTCCTTCTCCCAGGGTGAGGAGCAGCTGCTGGCCTCCACCCACTAGAGCAGTGATGGCGAACCTTTTGAGCTCGGCCTGTCAGCATTTTGAAAAACCCTAACTTAACTCTGGTGCCGTGTCACATATAGAAATGTTTTGATAATTGCAACCATAGTCAAACAAAGACTTCCCCATCACTGGTATAGACAGAGACCCTACACGCCCTGCAAGAGGACCCACCTCGTCCTCCCCCCAGCGTCGGTGAAACACATTTTATGTTTTTAAAACTTTTTATTGATTTTTAGAGAGAGAGGAAGGGAGGAAGAGAAACATTCACGTGAGAGCAGCACATCATAGCCCAGCCCAGCCAGTGTGGCTCAGTGGTTGAGCGCTGACCTATGAACCAGGAGGTCACGGTTCGATTCTCGGTCAGGGCACATGCCCCGCTTGTGGGCTGGATCCTCAGTGTGGGGCCTGCAGGAGGCAGCCGATCAATGATTCTCATCATTGATGTTTCTCTCTCTTTCTCCCCTCTCCCTTTCTCTCTGAAATCAATAACATGGCTTTAGATGTATATTTTAAAAATAAATCACTTTAAAATTAAATGTCCCAGAGGTGATGGAGGGATGGTGTGGGGAGGGTCCCTGGCCCAAGAAGGAGTGACAGGAGGAGACTGGGAGGGGCTGCTGGCTAACGGGGCCAGGTGCGCTGGAGGCCTGTGCTCTGAGGTCCGGAGCCGGGCTGGGCGGCACAGGTGTCTGCCCTGTGCTCACACACCACCTGGGTGACCTCACCGGGTGCTCAGACAGCCGTCACCCGTCCTGTGACTCAGAGCTGCCTTGCCCGCGTGGCACCGCTGCCTGCTTCCTTCTGCAGCCCTGTGGCCTCCGTGCGGGGAGTTCCCAGGAGGCCCCTCCTGTGGAAGGGGCCAGGTCTGTGTGGCCCAGTGCGCACCCTACCCCGCGCCCTCGTCCTCCTGCCTCTCTGGTCCTGGTCCGAGAGGATCCCTGGGGGCCAAGGTCGCGGGGGTGGGGCATCTGGGAGATGGCACACCTGGGGTGTGCCCAGGGTGGGGTGATGAGGGCATGGAGGGGGTGAAGGGCCCGGACGGAGCTGGCTCTCCCCGTCGTCTCTCTGGATCATGGGACTTGGCAGTATCTCCTTTACAGCTGGGGAAACTGGGTCAGGTTACAGCTGAGGTGCAGGCAGGTCAACGGGCTGGTCCAGGGTCACCCAGAAAGTTGTGTGATTAGCAACAGCCACCTTTGAACGCTGGGATCGAAGGGGCCTCTGAGGAGGCCATGGTGCAGGCAGAAACTGCCATTCAATGTTCCGGGGGTGGGGCAGGGGCTCGCCCAGTCCCGGCAAGGGTCCCTCCTCAGCCTGGGGCCCGGGGTGAAGGGGGCTGCAGAGGTGACATTGCGAGGGGGTGTCTAAGTCAGGAGGAATCACATCACCGCATTGTCACCCGAGAGCCTGGCTGCGGGAAGCAAAGGCTAATTCAGGGGGCCCGCCGGCTGGCTCCGTGGATGAGCGTCGCTGTGAACCAGGGGGTCACGGTTCAATTCCGGGTCAGGGCCCACGCTGGGAGGTAGCGGGCTCCATCCCCAGTGGGGGGCGTGCAGGAGGCAGCTGATCCATGATTCCCTCTCATCACTGATGTTTCTATCTCTCCCTCTCTGACATCAATAAAAATATTTTTAAAAAATAATTCCGGTGGGGCCTCTGAGCGTCCGGGAGCGCAGTCTGCAAGGGTCTGCGGGAGGAAGGGAGTGACGTGGGAGCGGGTGGGAGGAGGCTGGCCTGGCCGCGGAGGGTGCTGTGGGAGCGGCCAGCAGGGGGAGGAGCTGTGAGGAGGGCTCACCTGCGGGGATTGGGGCGCAGAGAGCGAAGTGGAGTCATGGGGGCAGGAGAGCCCGGAACAGGTTGGGAGCAGGGCAAGGGTGGGGGGTGGGGGAGGAGAATGGGGTTCTTAGCGCCGGGTGGACCTGAGGTGGGGGGCCTGGGGAGAAAGCCTGGCGGAGTCGGGGAGGCAGTCCAGGTAAGAGGAGAAGCTGCTGAGGACCGGGATGGCGGGTTCAGGTGACCGGAAGGTGTGGCGGTGGGGAGGCGGGAGCACCTGCGGCCGTGCTGGTGGGCGAGTGTTGCACCGGGAGAGCTGGCGGCTGCTGCCTGGGGGCGGGGGGCGGGCGGGTTTGCTCCTACCCCAGAGATCCGACAGTCCTCCCTTCATCCCAGCCCGCCGCCGGCCCTCATCATCAGAACTGGGGCTGCGGGGTGAGCAGACAGAGGAAGAACCGGCGGCAACGGCACAGCTTTATTTGTGGCTCAGAGACCTGGGGGTGGGGGCCGGGGCCGGGTCTCGGGGAGACGAAGGGATGGGGCCCTTGGCCGGTCCCTCGAAGGAGCCGCGCGCAGACGATCAGATTTTCCCCGGGAAGGTCCCGTCCTGGATCTGCTCCGTCCAGCGCTGCACCTGGGGAGGCGCGGGCGGGAGACAGGGCACCGCTCAGCTCCGCCCGCCTCCCTCACCGGGTCGCTCAGCTCCGCCCGCCTCCCTCGCCGGGTCGCACCCGCCGCCGCGGCAGCTCTGCCCGCTCACCCAGCTGACGGGGCACAGCGAGTGGAACACGTGGTAGTAGTACTCGCAGGGCTGCGTGCTCTTCCCGCGGCGGTTCATCTTGTGGACGCAGCGGTGGAAGTCTGCGGGGGAGACGGCGTGGGTGCCGGGCCAAACTCCCCGCCCCTCCTGACCAGGTCCCGCCCCCTCCCGACCAGACACCTTCTTTCTTTAAAAAATATATATATTTTAAAATATATTTTTATTTTTTACAGAAAGGAAGGGAGAGGGATAGAGAGTTAGAAACATCGATGAGAGCCGAAACCGGTTTGGCTCAGTGGATAGAGCGTCGGCCTGCGGACTGAAAGGTCCCAGGTTCGATTCCGGACAAGGGCATGTATCTGGGTTTCGGGCACATCCCCAGTAGGAGATGTGCAGGAGGCAGCTGATCGATGTTTCTCTCTCATCGATGTTTCTAACTATCTCTCTCCCTTCCTCTCTGTAAAAAATCAATAAAATATATTAAAAAAAAAAAAAAGAAACATCGATGAGAGAGAAACATCGATCAGCTGCCTCCTGCACACTCCCTACTGGGGATATGCCCGCAACCAAGGTACATGCCCTTGACGGGAATAGAACCTGGGACCCTTCAGTCCGCAGGCGGACGCTCTATCCACTGAGCCACACCAGTTAGGGCAAAATATATTTTTTAATTGATTTCAGAGAGGAAGGGAGAAGTGAAAGGAAATCACTGATGCCCGCCACAGTGGCCCAATGGTTGAGCATCTACCTATGAACCAGGAAGTCACAGTTGGATTCCTGGTCAGGGCACATGCCCGGGGTGCAGGCTCCATCTCCAATCGTGCAGGAGGCAGCCGATCAATGATTGTCTCTCATCATTGACGTTTTTCTCTCTCTCTCTCCCTTCCTCTCGAAATCAATACAAATACATATTTTTAAAAATAAAGAAAAAAAAATTATTGATGGGCTGCTGCCTGCACGCCCCGTACTGGGGATGGAGCGCACAACCAGCGCATGTGCCCTGACGGAATGGAACCGTGACCTCCTGGTTCGTAGGTTGATGCTCAACCATCTGAGCCACACCAGCAGGTCCCCGCCCCTCCTGACCAGATCCCTACCCCTCGCGTCCGGACCCCTTCTTTTCACTCCAGGACAGAGCCCCCTTCTCCATCCCTACCGGCTCCACCCCAAGCCCCGCCCCCTCGGTCGGTCCCAGGACCAGGCCCCGCCCCGCCATGACTTGGTCACGTGCCTCCAGAATAGGCCCCGCCCCAGCTCCCCATGGCCCCGCCCCCACGGGACTCAGCCACGCCTCCACAACAGGCCCCGCCTGCTCGCGACCAGGCCTCACCCCTCCTGGCCAGGCCCCATCTCCCGCTCTACTTCCTAGGCCCCGCCCACCCGGCCAAGCCCCGCCCACGCGGTCCCTCCCCTAACCGATCGTCCCCGCCCCTTCGGGCTCGCTCCGCCTCCCACCCCAACGGTCTCCGCTCCCACCGGGAGCCCCGGCCCCTATCCCGTGCTCAGGAGTTGGGGAGCGCCCCCCTTCCTGCCTCCCCGCCTCCCCCCGCTCCCCTCCCCGGCCCGCCCGGGCTCACCCAGGAAGTTCTGGTAGCAGTTGCGGGTCTGGTTCTGGTTGGGGAAGCGCGGGTCGAAGGGCGGCGTGGGCCTTCGCCACTTGGAGGTCTTGTCCGCGTCGGGCATGCTCCTGCGGGGAGGAGGGGCTTCGTGGGGCCCAGGGGGAGCCCCTCGCTCCGAATCGCACTCACCTCCTGACCCCACCCCGCCACCCCGAAACCCAGCCCCGGCCCCCCCACTCCACATCCCCCCCGTCCTAACTAGGCTGATGGGTCGCTGGCGGCTGTGGCTGCGTCCAGGACGCCCCTTGTTTCTGAGTCTCGAGGGTCCCAGTCCAGGCAAACCACGCCCCCTCCACCTTATTGGCTGAGACGTCGGAACCCCAGCCAATGGGAGCAGCTGCGCCGCGTGGCCCCTCCCCCCGCCTCCTCCCCGCTCCCCCCGCCTCCAGCCCCGCGCCGGCTCCCGGGGACCCGGTGCGCACACAAGCTCGAGGCTCAACGTTTGCCGCGTCTCCGACTCGGGCTTTTAATGTCTGCGAAGCGGGGCCGCCCCGCGGGTGCTCCCCCGGCCCGTCCCCCGCCCCCCAATAAATAAATGTACAAAGAGCTCTGTTCTCTACTGGAGCCGAGGCGCCCCCGTCCGGCCTGGCCGGCATCCGTCTTCTTAGCGTAGCGCCCACGGCGCCGGGGGCCTGCGGGGAAGAGCCAAGAGCGCGCGGGTGGGGTCCGGCCGCCGGGACTCCGCGCCGGGGGGAAGGCGGGTCTGCGGGTGTCGGGGGCTACCTGGCCACGTTGGATCCCTCCGGACCTTGTAGCGACTGAGTGCGATCCCGGATCCTGCTACTGAAAGCGCTGAGCTCCGTGCTTGCTGGGGAGAGGACAGTGCGCGCTCAGTAAGCACACTGAATGGAGGAACAGGCAAGCCTGAGCTGGGATCGGGCTTCCACCGCCTCGCCGTGTCCCCTCCGAGGGCGCTCGTCCTCCTGCCTCGCTCTTGTCAAGCCTGACTCTGCAGCCTTCACCCCCACATCCAAGTGCACGAATATCTCTTTCCTCTTCAGAAGCCCCTCTTGCGCCCACGCCGTACACCAGTGGCCTCTCCAAGGCCCCCCGCCCTCCCCCACCCTCCCCGCAAACTCCAGGGACAGAGCTGGTCCGGGTGTCCCCTCCACGTGTCTACGCCTGGTCGGGAAATACATATTACATAACATTGACCATGGTAACCCGTGTAAAGTGGCATTAAGAATATTCTCAATGGCCCGACAGGCGTGGCTCAGTGGTTGAGCGTCCATCCATGAACCAGGAGGTCACGGTTGGACTCCTGGTCAGGGCACACGCCAGAGTTTCGGGCTCCATCCCCAGTAGGGGGCGCGCAGGAGGCAGCCGATCCATGATTCTCTCTCATCCTTGATGTTTCTTTCTCTCCCTCTCCCTTCCTCTCTGAAATCAATAAAAATATTTTTTAAAATCTATTTTATTGATTTTTGCCCGGCCCCTACTGGGGATGGAGCCTCCATTCCGGGCATGTGCCCTTGACCGGAATCTGACGCTCTCTCCACGGAGCCAAACCGGCTAGGGCTGGGCGTCCTGTTTGCAAGGGTGGGTGGCAGTGTGAGTCCCCGCTCTCCGGGGGCCCTAAGCCTGCCCCTCTGGTCTCCACCGCCACGTACCTGGGCCACGGCGTGAAGACAGCCCGTCTCGCCTTTGTCTGCTCTGCCGCGCTGGCCGTGTTCCTCCTCTTCTCAAGTTCCAGGAGCGTGGGCGCCAGGCTCTCCAAGGACGACCCCGCCTCGGCCTCCGCAGCTTCTCTGTGGAGCTTTTGGGACACCCTGGCCTCCATCTCGGAGATGGGCGAGGGCACGGTGGGCGATGGAACGTCCTCCCACCTCGTCGCGGGCAGAGGGATGGGGGTCTGGGAGTCTCTGTCCATCTTGGGGCTTCTGGGGACGCGCGGGGAGCGGGGGCGCACCTTGGAGGGGCCCCTCTGGACCGAGGGCAGCTTCTCCGGCTCTGCCGCCGCCTGCGCGCTCAATGTCTCCTCCACCAACAGGCCCACGCCCCCCTTCACCCAGGGCCCCAGCCGGGGCCGCTCCGGGGCCACCACCGGGGCCGCCTGTCGGGGGCGGAGGGGCTTTGGGCCCCCGGTTGACCTGGCCAACATCTGGGAGAACCAGAGCCAGGACGGCAGCCCGAACAGTCTCGGTCTCAAAGGCGGCTCCTTGGCCTTGGCCACGATCGCCATCCTGGCCAGGGTGAGGTCCTCCACGGAGAAGGGGGTCCTGGGCGCCCCCGGGGCTCCCTCCACCGCCAGCTGCTGCGTCTTCACCCACTTCCTCCGCTGCCCCGTCGCCTGGGACCTGAAGCCGGGCAGGTCCACCAGCCTCTCGCCCTTGGAGCTGCGGAGCCTGTCCTCCGCCTGGGCCCTGCCCTTCAGGCCGTCCAGGGCGACCTCGTGGGCCCTGCCCACCACCACCTCCTCCATCTCCCTCCGGGCCCTGTGGCTGGGCAGCTCCAGCGACATCTTCTGGGCCCGCACCTCCATGACCTGGGTCTCCCCGGTGCCCACCAGCACCCGCGGCTCTGTCTTCCCTTCGAGCTGGCTGCTCTCCAGCACCATCCCCGCCGGCCCCCGCGCCCAAGTGGGCAGAGTCGCAGGCCATGTGGTAGCAGGTGCCCGGGGTCAGCGCCTGTGGCGATGGGGACGGCAGGGACCCTGGGTCCCGGCAGGGGACAGGACGAGACTCGGCCTTCCGGTGAATGGCCGCAAACCGGGGGGTCTTCCATGGGGCCCGGCCAGCTGGGGCTTTCCGGGGGGCAGAGGCTAGAGCTGGGGTCTTCTTGGGGGCAGCAGGTCCCGCCGGGGCCTCCCGAGATGGAGCCAGTTCCGCTGGGACCTTCTGGGGGTGCTCACGGGTGGCCGGAGCCTTCCGGGAGGCGGCCTGGGCCGAGGGGGCCTTCGGGGAGGGCGGGGGCCGTGGCCTGTGCGCGGGGTCCTGGGGCCAGGCCTGGCTGTCCTGACTGGGGCCGGAGGTGCGGCCGGTCTGGCAGAGGCTGGGGGTGGGGGTGGCCGGGTAGAGGGTGCTGGAGGACAGGGTGCTGGAGTTGGGGTCCGCCAGGTCCCCCAGGGCCTCTCGCATATACAGGTGCTTGTAGGAGACCAGCAAGGACAGGTCAGTGCTGTTCGAGACACAGTGTGAAGGGGCCTCAACTAACCTGCCAAGCACCATGGCCCCGGCCGGTGAGCATCCCTGGAGACAGAGGGAGGCCAGGGAGAGGGCGGTCAGGCCGGCAGCCTCTCAGACACAGCCCAGCCCCCAGCCCTCCTCCCTCAGACCCAGGAGCCCAGCCCCTCCTCCCTCAGACCCAGGAGTCCAGCCCCTCCTCCCTCAGACCCAGGAGTCCAGCCCCTCCTCCCTCAGACCCAGGAGCCCAGCCCCTCCTCCCTCAGACCCAGGAGTCCAGGCCCCCAGACCTCCTCCTCCCTCAGACCCAGGAGTCCAGGCCACCAGCCCTCCTCCCTCAGACCCAGGAGTCCAGGCCACCAGCCCTCCTCCCTCAGACCCAGGAGCCCAGCCCCTCCTCCCTCAGACCCAGGAGTCCAGGCCCCCAGACCTCCTCCTCCCTCAGACCCAGGAGTCCAGGCCACCAGCCCTCCTCCCTCAGACCCAGGAGTCCAGCCCCTCCTCCCTCAGACCCAGGAGCCCAGCCCCTCCTCCCTCAGACCCAGGAGTCCAGGCCCCCAGACCTCCTCCTCCCTCAGACCCAGGAGTCCAGGCCCCCAGCCCTCCTCCCTCAGACCCAGGAGTCCAGGCCCCCAGACCTCCTCCTCCCTCAGACCCAGGAGTCCAGGCCCCCAGCCCTCCTCCCTCAGACCCAGGAGCCCAGGCCCCCAGCCCCTCCTCCCTCAGACCCAGGAGCCCAGCCCCTCCTCCCTCAGACCCAGGCCCCCAGCCCTCCTCCCTCAGACCCAGGAGTCCAGGCCCCCAGCCCCTCCTCCCTCAGACCCAGGAGTCCAGGCCCCCAGCTCCTCCTCCCTCAGACCCAGGAGTCCAAGCCCCCAGCCTCCTCCCTCAGCCCCAGGAGTCCAGGCCCCCAGCCCCTCCTCCCTCAGACCCAGGAGTCCAAGCCCCCAGCCCCTCCTCCCTCAGACCCAGGAGCCCAGGCCCCCAGCCCCTCCTCCCTCAGACCCAGGAGTCCAAGCCCCCAGCCCCTCCTCTCTCAGACCCAGGAGTCCAGGCCCCCAGCCCCTCCTCCCTCAGACCCAGGAGCCCAGGCCCCCAGCCCCTCCTCCCTCAGACCCGGGAACCCAACCCCTCCTCCCTCAGACCCAGGAGCCCAGGCCCCCAGCCCCTCCTCCCTCAGACCCAGGAGCCCAGCCCCTTCCCCCTTCAGATCTAAGAGTTGGGCTCCTGGCCCCCAGTATATAGGTGCCTTGGGAGAGGACAGCTGTGAGCTGAAAGTTCTGGAAAAGATGCTGAAGATGGTCTTGATGGTGACGCTGGGCTTCACTGGGGCGGAGGGGACCGGGCCCCTCACTGTGGGGAGGGGGTGGCGAGAGGAGGGGGGAGAAGCAGCCTGAGCTCTGGGGAAGGACCAGCACCTCGGGGTCCATCCTCAGAGGCGAGGGGAGGGTGTGCTCACCAGAGACGGAGGTTTTGGTCTGAGAGCCTTGCCTGCCGGGGCCGGGGCGGGACCTGTGGGCACAGGGCGGTGGGACTGGGCTCGGTCCCCATCCCCCTCCCAAGGCCGCGGGCCACCGGGCCGAGCCTACTTTTTCTCCGAGGCTTTCTTCCTGGCGCTGGGGGGCTCCAGCTGCGACCAGATGAGGGGCACCGAGTCGCCCACGGCCTGGGACTTGAACCTGCTCTTGAGGGGCTTGGAGGGGGCGCCGGCCGGAGAGGGGGCACAGCACGCAGCCCCTCGGTCCGGAGGCGGGCGCTTGCTGGCCTTGGCCTTCTTCTGCTTGGGCGACGTCGGCTTCTTGGGAAGAGCCGCAGCCACGGCTGGAGGGAGAGGGGGACACCGGTGTCAGGGTCCCCGCTGCGGGAGAGGCTGGGAGGAGGCGCGTGGGGGCTGAGCCAGGGCCCAGAGGGAAGGACTGGGACTGTCACCAGCGCTGGAAGCCCCGCCCGCCTGGCCTCCTGGAGGAGAAGCTGAGATGCAGAAACCCGAGGGAGGCAGCCTGCTCACCTGAGCGTCTCTTGCGGGGCTGGTCCTGTGGACCAAAGGGGGGCAGTCAGGA